>NC_139226.1:20444641-21089641 GCF_055691185.1 Crinia signifera
TATTGTATACACGGAAATACATCAATACATCATTTATCAAGTCCATTCGTGAATTCGCTGCTTACCGAGCCTTCTCCCGCTGTCCGCCAGGCAAGAGAATGCCCACCCCCCACTGTGCTCCACACATCCTCTCCGCTTTGCGAATGGATTTTTTGCATAAACAACCATTCTCGGTAGTATATGGGGAAAAATCATTCAATGATTTTTTACACTGCTCTCAAACCTAAGTCAGTCTGGGCTTGACTCTAGACTTGGGTCTTGCGTCTGGTCTGAGAATGGGGGGCATGCGAACGCCCCCTGCCCACCTCCATCCCACCCCCTCCCACTGTGCGAGCACTACGGCCAGGGCTGGCGCCACCACTAGGCAGCTTTAGGCATTTGCCTAGGGCGCCGGCCAATGGAGGGTGGCAGTTCGGAGCAGCCAGGTCCCCCCCCCCCCCCCGATGGAGGTGAGCGGAGGTGGAACCCCCCCCCCCGGCTATATGCAGCAGGGGGTCCATCTGTGCTGTCTGAGGGGTCCCTATGTTGCAAGCCGCGGTCAGAGAGGTCCCTGTGGCACTATCTGGCGGGGGGGCTATAACCAGCAGGGGGGGTCCGCGCGGTCTGAGGGATACCTGCGGCATCCCCACCGCACAGCAACTTACAGAGCCCCGTCGAGTGCCACCGTCTGGCCAGGAGAGAGGGAGCCGCCCGTTGTACCGCCAAGCCGGAGTGAAGTGCTGCCCGCTGCCGTCCATCATCATCTGCCGGGCGGCAGCGCGGGAAGCGCTTCTGGGTTTGAAAACACTGGCCGCACGCTGATTGGCTGAGATTCAGCCAATCAGCGTGCGGCCAGTGTTTTCAAAATCAGAAGCGCTTTCCGCGCCGCCGCCCGGCGGATGATGATGGACGGCAGCACTTCACTCCAGCTGGGCAGTACATCGGGCGGCTCCCTCTCTCCTGGCCGGACGGCGGCACCCGACGAGGCTCTGTAAGTTGCTATGGGCGCTGCAGGTACACCTCAGACCAGGCGGAGCCCCCCCTCCCCCCGTGTATCGGCCCTGACTACGGCGATTATGCAAGTTGATGGAGGCGCCTGCACAGCAGCCCTGCACATGCACATATGCAAATATGCTGATGCGCACTACGAAAACATCGGTCCCTGGTACGAACATGCTGGGGACTCAGTCACTCAGAATTTGGGCAAATACATTTATTATACCATTGCTAACATTATGATGTCACAATATAATTTATTGATTTAATAACCACTTTATTATTGCTTTGTATGTATACTGATCAGGGCACTGCTGACCTACAGTACTGTAAATGTTAGACCGTCTGCCTGTGTCGTTATACTGTAATTCCTGCCATCAAACAGTATGGTGTGTTCTCTGTTATCAGTTACATATGATAATGATGATACTAATTCCTCACATTGTGCAAGGACCAGATCCCTATGTAATCACTAAACATTCATCACTGGTATAACAGCCAATACCTGAGATTCAGATCTATAATCTATATCCCATTGTACTCACAGATCAGGATTCGGTGTCTCCCTGCTTTGTGCCTTCTGACTGTATGAGACGTTAGCATTTTGGGTTCTTCTTCTGGTCTCTATTTCCCTTTTCTATTTGCAGAAATGTTATCACAACGTCTCTTATGTGCTGCGTCTTGTCTTTGCACATATAGCTGAGCTGGTCCTGACTCACTGAGACACATTTACAGTTACTGTACATGTAAGTCTGTTATTTCAATTTAATATAGGGGCACTGTGTACATGGCCTGTGATTGAGCTGCTATAGGCTAATACAGAAGAGTTGGCTGACCACATCTACCTCAAAATAGGTACAGTGCGCACTGTGGAGAATTGACTATAGGGAGATATGTACTAAGCCTTGGAGAGTGCTAAAGCAGAGAAAACCAGCCAATCAGCTCCTAGTTGCCATATTAGAGGCTTTGTTGACAGTTTGGAGCTGATTGGCTGGTATTTTACTGTTCACTTTATCTCTCTCCAAGACTACATCTGCCCCATGGGGTGCGGATTGTTAGATAGTCAGTGTTTAGATAGGCAGTCCATAGGTCAACTCTAAAAGGTCAATAGGGTCAAAATTTCCATATGAAAAGGCAGACAGATGAAACGGTTAATGTGAGTTTTTCACAGGTTTTTGGTGTCCACGTGGTCAACTGTCAACATGGACCCCCAGTATGTGTAACGCTGCGCTCGCCATGCTTCCAGTTCGGTGACAGGCAAGGATCGGCACAGTGTTATGTTCTCCCTCTACGCTGACATGGATGGTGACATAATAACAAGCCGGTTTAAAAAAATAATCATGAAAAACTCTTCTCAACCTTTTCATGTGCCTACCTTTTCATGTCGACATTTTGACCAAGTCAACATTTTGACCCTGTTGATATTTTGCATGTCGACCTTTTGGGTTAGACCTATTGACTGTCTATTTAGATATTGTAGATCTATCAACCTGAACCAGCCCCATGATAAGTGAGTTTAATATGTATAAACATTAGTGACGCGTTCAATGGGCAAAATGCCCTCATCCCCAGACATGGGTCTCTTCTTACCTGACCACGTAGTTTCACTGAGAGGCGTTGCCGTGGATTATATTTTTGATAAGATCTCTGCTGACATGGTGAGTGTAGGGCGGATCATTGGCCTAGTGAGAGCACACACATGATTCAACATTGATCGGTCCCCGGCGTAGTCGCGCCAGGGACCGATGGTGTGGCTCTGTGCATGCATATAGGCAAATATACACATGTGCAGGGCCGCTGTGTGAATGCCTTCTGTGACTATCATAGTCTCCAAGGTATTCATACAGAGGGGGGGTGGTAGTGGGCGTACGGACCAGAAAAACGGGTGAAAGTGCCCAGAAAATGCTGGACATCCACATGCTACGCAGGTGTGGTGAAGTCTGCATCGGGCGGGCAGATGATGTCACATGATGTCAGCACCCGCCCCCTGTTCGCATACCTCCCAACAGTCTCGAGTACCGTGGGAATGTCCCGGTTTTTGGGGACATTCCCGCATCCCTCCTATGGCCGGCAGTGTCCAGCGGCAAGGGGGGGCTGTTGGGAGTCCCCCTGTCGGCTGCTGAGGATTGCCACCTCTCTATCATATTCAGGAATATTTTCCTGTAATTCAGCAAAGGCCTCTAATGATTTGTGGCTGTGACAATGATCATTCTCTTAAAAAGAGAGAAATAGGAAAAGCCAAACTGTAGTTTCAGTTCCCTGCTCTGTGCACTAAACAGAAGCATTTACAGCCTTGTTGGTGATAAAATACAGTATGTCACAATAGCTATAGTGCAATTAGCCGGACGCTGGAGACAGAGCTGGGGAGACAGTGACACAGTTATATCATATAGTATATGCAGTCAGTGGCGGATTCAGGGGGGGGGGCGCCTGGGCACGTGGACACATTTTTGTAGCTGAGGAACAGGGCTTTCCAACGAGCCCAGCCCCGTGTCTCTAGCCCCCCGGGAACCAAAGATATCGCCTGGCAAAGCTGTAACGTTTTTTCCCCATAGGATAATATGGGACCCGGCAATTCCGACCCCCACCTAGTTCCGACGGCTGCCAGTTCCCTCCCTGGCATCACAGAAGCTTGTGGTTGATCTCATTCAATTCCAAATCGCTGGGCCTTCAATATGATACCAGGCTGGTCCATATCGGTCAATCGATTCCAGAGATATTGCATGTAAACCGATTTTTTTATTTTTTAAATGTAATTTCATAGCTGTTCATGTTTTTTGAGGTCAGATTACTCTGAAACCAAACGTTCCAGTTTCACTGGACCAAAATCATTCAAAGCCCACTCAAAAGTTCTTCAATATGATACTTGTCTCATGTAAATGAGTCAGTTGGTTCCGAAGATATAGGCGGTTAAATGAGATAACTGGTTAAAGAGGGGGAGGGGTGGTTTTCTCTCCCCCTCACACCAGAAAATGCAGGGACTAGGCTGGTGTAAAGGGGGCCAACCTGGGAATGCATTTTCTGGTATGAAAGGGGTATTATTTCAAATAGCCGGGACCTGCATTGCTCTGAATACAGCCAGGCTCTGCCACTATCAGTGGCTATCACTTCTGCCTGGCGGCGGCTGTCCCCCATTTACCGCGAGCATGTATTCTCCCTTGGCAATGAGCATGTAATCCCACATGGCAACGAGCATGGAACCTCTGGCAATGAGCATGGAACCCTTGGCAATGAGCATGTAGATAAGCAGCACTTATGTAGCATAATTTTTAATAGGCATTATGGTGTTTGGCATAATACATAATGGACATAATGGCGTGTAACTTAACGTGTAATGGACATTATGGTGTAAATGTTTAATGCGCGCCTTTGATGGACAATGTCCCTGTTTATGAAGCGTATTGGGAATTTTGGCTTAATCTGTGTGTCTCTAATCTCAAGGAAAAATAACAAGATGGATAGAGATAAATATGATTACGAACAAGGGACAGTGCATACATACAATAGAAAGAGGATTAATGAATGGGAACAGAAATACCCACAAAGAAAATATTATTATAATAAGAGATCACATGGAACCTACCAAGAGAAAAGGAATGTCAGGCCCAATTATAGATCTGAACAAAACGTCTACACCCCCCAGAGAGCCACTAATAGGAGATTCTCCACTACAACCAGAAATAGATATGAAGCCCTCAATAATTATGAGACACCTAAACATGAAGGGAGGGTGGAAAGACGAGCCAGATCTTCATCTAATCCTAGAGAGCAGGTTTTTTTAGGGGGACCAACCAGACAGAATTTTTTGAGAAATCAAGCAAAAGACCAATATGGGTCATCAAAAAGACTAAGAGACCACGATTCAGGGGAAAACGGGGAGGAAGAAAGCAGGCAAGGAAAAAACTCAAGAATAAGATAGAAGGAAAAGGCATATTTAACTTGTCAAAAAGGGTTCTGAATAAGGAAGAAATGGGACTTTTGGAAAAGGGATTAAATTTCGCCCCAGCGAATAAACCCAACTTGTTCGAACTTTTCATTGATTTAAATAAATATGTAAGGGCATTAAGTCAGAAAAGGTATTTTGCGTTAAAGAAAAATAGAGAAGGAGGAGAAGACCAAATTGTCACAACCCTTAGTGCAGAAGATTCAGAAATGGTGGAAATTCTTGAATCTCTTTCTGGCGAAAATCAAAATACTAAAATAAAAATATATGATGTTAATGAGAACACGGCCAGAAGGAAATTCAAGAAAAAGTCCGAGTTTTATCCATTACAGTATAGGGGGCCATTTATCGAAAGCTTTTATAAGGTCACTATGGAGGAATTTAGGGAGTTGTGCAACAAAGCTGACAGAACCACCCTGAAAGATAACCTGACTAAGAAATAAAGGATAGCAATTAAAACTTTGTGTGAGGATAAAGATCTGACTATTAAACAAGCAGATAAAGGGGGGGGGTCGTTATAATGGACACTTCAGAATATTTGAAAGAAGCATATTGACAACTTACAGATGGGACATATTATAATAAACTTCAAAATGACCCCACCGTATCATTTCAAAAAGAATTAAAACACATGTTAGATGATGGTGTCGATCCAGGGAGGTCTCAAATTTCATTTACACTCCATATCCCATCACACCCACTTATTATTTTCTGCCAAAAATCCATAAGACTTTGACCTGCCCACCAGGCAGGCCAATTATAGCAGAAGTGGGATCCATGACTAACAATTTATCTTTTTTTGTAGATAGTTATTTGCAGAAATATGTTTTACAATTGGATTCATATATTAAAGACACCACACATTTTTTTGCAGAAGATTAAAAATATAGAATGGAAGGAGAATTATTATTTTATCACCAGCGATGTAGAAGCACTTTATTCGAATATTGACCACGAATTGGGCATTCAGGCCGTACACCACTATTTGTCACAAGATACCCAAATTTCTATTGATTTGAGCACTTTTATTTCACTATCTATTAAATTTATATTAACACATAATTATTTTCTTTTCGATTCTCATTATTATTTACAGTTGCACGGTACCGCCATGGGGACCAGGTTCGCCCCTAGCTTCGCCAACCTCTTTATGGGTCGCTTCGAGGAGCGGCACATTTGGGGCGGCGGGCACGGGGCGGGCCTGGTCCTATATGGTAGGTACATAGATGACCTTTTTTTCATTTGGGAGGGAGATTTGAGTTCCGTTATTACATTCACAGAAAGTTTAAACAACAACACTTTTGGTTTGAAATTCACTAGTAATTATCATAGGGAAAATGTGACCTTCCTGGATATCGCTCTCAACATCAGAGATGGTAGAATAGAAACAGAAACCCATGTAAAAAGCGTAGATCAGAATAGATATTTAAATTATGGTAGCAACCATTACACAAAATGGAAAAATAACATCCCGAAGAGTCAGTTTTTACGTATCAAAATAAATTGTTCTTCCGTAGCATCCTTTGAGAAACAAAGCGAGACCCTGTTCCAAGCCTTTGCTGACCAAGGATACCCTGAAAAATTACTTAAAGAATCTATGTCTATAGTCAAAAAAATAGAAAGAGAAACATTGCTAGAAGAGAAGCCAAAGAGAAAACAGATTAATGAAATGGAAAAGAAAGGAGCCATATTCGTGACCCAGTATAATACACAAGCCATGAATATTAAGAGGATTGTAAAAAAGAATCTACATCTGCTACAACTAGATGAAAATTTAAAAACAGAAATCAATACATCCAATGTGGTAGTATTTAGGAAAGCTAGAAACATAAAAAGCAGATTAGCTCCTAGTTTCTTCTCTAAAAAAGAAAACCCACCTGAAAAAATATCCTGGTTACCTGAAAAACCTGAAGGTTTTCACATATGTGGAGGAGACAAATGTCTCTCATGTAAATATCTGACAAGGAGAACAAATAGTTTTGGATCTTATGTATCAGGAGAAATTTTCCAGATTAAGGGGTTCATAAACTGCAGAACTGAGTATTTCATCTACCTTTTAACTTGTGGATGCGGCCTACAATATGTGGGTCGCACAATTCGGAATCTCCATGTGAGATACATGGAGCATAGAAGAAACATTATGAAAATGAATGCGACCAATACCCTGTATAAACATATGGCAAAATGCCAGAAGGGGAATGTGAGAACTATCTCAATGATAGGAATTGAGCACGTTAAAAATACTCCTAGAGGGGGGATAGATATACTCATTTGTGCAGAAGAGAGGCGTTTTGGATCTTCCAATTGAGAACATTGACCCCACAAGGTTTAAACGATACAATTGAAATGAATAATATATACTGTAAGGACTTCTGTAAAGAGTGTTTTAGTAGTTATATATGATAGATCATGTATTCATCTTCGGGCCATGTCCACTTAGTAATAGGTGGTAAATTGAAAGGGGGTTCCATATATAAAGTAGCAACATTCACAGCATGTATCATGGAATTATATATACATGTTGTTTTTTTCTTTTTATATATAATTTATAGTAATGCATTGGAATCCCATTAGTATTAATATAGGTTAGTATAGGTAGGTGATCCTCTTACCTGTCCCTAATATATGTTTAGTGTTATTTGTTGTATGTCCATCGGTATGTACTGCATTTATGTAGAATTGAGAATTAAAAAGCGATTATAGCTATATAATGAAGCATTGTAAAGTGACTAAATAATTATAAAAATAAAACCCAACAAAAAATAAGCAATATATCCTGGATAGGAATATGATTAGTTAGGAAAGGGAGTGACATGTGTATGAGCATATGTTCTATATGTATGTACATGATGCACAGATGTATGGACACAGTCCATACCATTATCCGCGATCATAGTGGCACTATACACTTAATCAATTAATTTTTTATACATGTGTTTTTTATATATGCATTTTTAAAGAGATTTTTTCTTTTTACACTATACATTTTTTTTTCATTATTGTTATATAAAAAATTTTTTTTATTGTATCTATGTCTAATATATGTGCAAAATTGTAGCGAGTCCTGAGGCAAAACAACAAAACAGCAAAAAAACAAAACAAATAAATAAATAAAGAGAAGTAGGCATATGAGGTACTGGCTATATGAGTGAGGCAATGCCCTTTTCAAAAATGGAGATCGGAATTGGAAGAGGGCGGAAGTCGTAATGACCAATGAGAAACTCAGTGTTTGAGACTGGATACAATTATGGAGGCATAAGGATTTAAATATGTATGGATACGAGGCATAGAGGCAAAACGAGGTTAAAATGGCTGCCAACGGATCTAAGATTGGTGGACTGAGAATGAGGCTTGAATATGTTTGCAAATATGGCCGCCGCTGTCTATATATAGAGGCGGCGATAACGAGGCCGATAACGAGGCGTGGAACGCAAATCACAGAAGTAACAGAAACCGAGTGCCCGCGAACACGCCGGCTATAAAAATAGCGTCAGTGTTAATGGGGATTCATCTGAGGAAGCCGCTGACACAGTTTTAAGGCGGAGAAACGCGTATGTGGAGCCCCATCATCTTTCCAGTACCCGTGGCCATCTGAAGAGGAGTCTCAATACTCTGCGGTATTCATCTGCCGGTAATTCTGGGTAAAGCACCTGGTTCTACACCCAATCCCTGGAGTGCTCACCCTCAGTGGAGGTAGAGAGCAAACTCAGAAAAAGGACTTTTGTGGTGATACAATTATTCAGAGGAGACATCTGTAATAAGCCGAAGTTTGGGACTGGTAATTATAACGATCTTTGCCTCACTCATTCTATATATCGTAAAGCCATAAAAAAGCCTCCTTAAGCCTCACTAGAGACTAAAAATCAGCCTCATCAAGTACCTAGAAACAGGACTCTTTATGTTATATGTTGTATGTCTTGTCTGTGTGTGTGTTTTTTATTATGAATTGTATTTCATGCATGAATTGTTATAATATGTATTTTTAAATAAATTTTCATCTTGATTGATTAAATATTGTGTATTATTGGAGTGCAGTTGCGCTTTCTCAGTGACAATCATTTGATTGCCACTATAACTCCCTTAATCTGTGTGGCATTATGTGAATTTTGGCTCAATCCTAGTGGCATTATGTGAATTTTGGCTCAATCCATTTGGCATTATGTGAATTCTGGCTTAATCCATGTGGCATTATGTGAATTTTGGCTCAATCCGTGTGGCATTATGTGAATTTTGGCTCATTCCATTTGGCATCATGTGTAGGGGCAAGTATAGTGGGGTGTAGTATTTTGTTGCATAATGTGTAGAAGTTGTATATAGTGCTGTACACTACACTCAAGGACATGCCCTTTGTTGAGTGGCCAAACCCCCTTTTCCGGAGCGCGCCTTCGGCGCACGTACAACTACATCCTTCGCTTTTGTAGCCATGGGGAGCCTGCGTACTGTAAATGCCAAGGCCTATTTTTAATCCCATTCCCACCCTCTCTGTGCCGCTCTCTTAGCATGTACATTGGAACCACTAACACCGCCCCTTCCCCACCTAAACCCTCTTTTATCATGGTGCCCCCCCCCTGTCATTTTATCCTGGATCCACCCCTGTATGCAGTGCCCGATTACCCATAGGCAGAGTAGGTCTTGGCCTATGGGCCCCATGCATTTTAGGGGTCCTGTAACAAAGGATCACAATAATATTGATGTCATCTCGAAAGAAAATTACAATCCGGCTTTTTTAAATTGTTTCCAAATTATAGAAAAAAGGAATAAACTTAAAAAAAACAAAAAAACAAACTATACATTAAAGATTTTACAGAGAAAATACTGAATGAATGTAATGTACCCATGAACAACTTACAGTACATAAACCACAGACATCAGATTCACATAATAGTTTGGATCTTAAATTATCATCTCCTTTGAGCTGTTGGTTTTTAAACAAACTCAGTACAACCTACGTGCGTGTAATGGCCAACCCCAGCTAGCGGGCGATGTGCACACTACTCATTTCAGTGTTATCCCACCAGAGCGTGCAAAAGAAACCTCAAGAAACTTCTTTGAGTTAGTGTTGCGAAATCCTGCTGACTCCAGACTACATTTGAATATTCGTGAGTAGAAGCTTTGAGAATCTTTTCCATTTTTGTTTAATAATATTGTGCAATATTGTAAGATACTAAGTAATATTGTTTGTTTAATAACATAATATGATAATTTTATTTAATAGCATTAAGCAAAGAACATTAATAACAGTCTAAGTAAAGCAAAAAAGCATTTAAATGGGCAAAACCATGCTGCATTGCAGGTGGGGCAGATGTAACATGCAGACACATTAAGTTTGGGCAGGGTGTAACAGAAATATAAATCACAGTGTAAAATAAAGCTGTCTAACATCTACTTTTATGCTTCACTGAATCAGGCCCATGCCCTAATATTTTATGAATCTGTAGTTAGCCATCTTGACTTATGTTGTCTAAGAGGCACTGTAATGGGTGTTGTACATAGCCCTGACTCGCCCAGGTACCACTGTAAGTCCCTATACTGTGGCTAACAATAATGTTAGTGCAAGTTGCATCAATCTTTGTAAAATACAAGCTGTTAGGCCTTATGTACCTTTGTGGTGTTGCTCTAAATTAACATACGATACCAGTGATGCACCTACACAATATAATATTATGAGATATTACATAATTTATATGGGTATTCATATTAAAGATGCGCTCAAACCCTTGTGTTTTCATTTTGGTTCTAATTCATCATCGTGTTTTGGTTTTTTAAAAAAAAAACACCCTCAAATGTTTTGGTTTGGATTCGGTTTTTAATTTGATTTAAAATTCATAAAAATATTGATAAAAAAAAAATAAAGGTTGATTAACAGAATTTGAATTCTAAACCATTGAAAGATCTGAATCCAGCCTAACCTTAACCTTTTGCCTAATCCTAACCTTGCCCGCACCCACACCACTATCTGATGGCCTATCCATAACTTGCTCTGGCTTACTTATAATTGGGATGCCGGCAGTCGGGATTCTGGAATCGGCATTGTGAGCGATGACAGTATACATGCCCGCGACTTGGGAGTCAAGTGCTGGGATTTTGTCTTCCAGCACCCAACCGACAGCATGCTAACTGCATTCCCTGAGTAGGGTTGGAAGAGCCTGCATAACATTACATGATATTGCACAAGCATGCTGGAATGTTTTGACGATGCTCACATTGTTGACATTTAATATACACCATAGTCAACATACAGGGCCAGACTGGGACCAGAACTCGGCCCTGGCCTTTTGAACACACAGGCCCATGCGTAGCAGGTGGGACCCTTGCTCGGTGAAGCCACGTGGTAAAAAGGGGTGTGGTCTCATGAAAAGGAGGTGTGGCTTCACAAAAAGGAGGCATTACACATGATGGAACACACCGTAATGCCCATTACACATTATGACACACACACTGTAACGCCCATTACAGAATATGACACAATCCTTATACCCATTACATATTATTATGGGCCATGGAAATTATTCCTGCTGGCTGGAGGCTGGGAGCAAATGTACCTTGTCTCAGATAAGTAGTCAGTGAAGAAGTCTCACTGAGTCTGCACTGCAGACTGCAGTGTGGGTATAGCAGCCACAGGCAGCAGAGATAAATCCGAGGTGCTGCATAGGGGAGGGTACTAGGAGTAGGAATCAGGACTAGTCATAGACAGAAAACAAGCAGGACACTTACTAGTAGTAGTCTTGCGCTGGCACAGCAGGACCGATCCATTCCATCTACACCACATGACTGGCTCTGGCACTGTGCAGCTTCTCCCGCCCCTGGATTGGAATCTGGATGGCGGCGCCGGTGGCGGGTCTGGTGCGGCCGTACAGGGCTGGCGCGGCATAGTGCCAGATGGCCAGTTTCACTCTGTCAACATATATAAAATTGATCAAAGTGTGAACATATTCAGAATGTCAATAACCCCAATGTCAACCTGCAAAATGTCAGGTCCGTTCATTCACAAAGAGTCTGATGTTTTGAGTCTGTACATGTGCAGGGTCATTTCTGCGCATGTGCATACTCAGGGTGCGTGTCCCCATGGCGAACAAACTGTGCGCTGGGTGCAAACACCCAACCTTGTGAGTGGAGGGCCAGGAGGGGGGCATGGGTGGCCATTAGCATATGGGAATGCCCAGCGTTCCATGGGCATTCCTGTGAGAATGCTGGGTGTTCTCATGCTAATGCGGCCATGACAGACATGCGGGGGATGGCAGCTGACATCACTGGATGTCAGGTGCCCGCCCAATTACCCCCGAGCGTACACACTTATGTAAGGTTGCTGAGCAAACTTACATATGCATGCACCTTCCACATCTTTCGATAGTCAGCGACCATCGAAAGATGTGGGAGGGTCCCAGTGGAATGTGAATGAATGTTTATGTGAAACATAAACATGCATACTGTGTGAAGGAACGCGCATTGCGAATGGTGGGCAGGCGTACCAATAATCACATGGCGGGATCTGGTTGACTCACAAGGATGTGAATTCACATCTGAGTGAATCAACGAGAATAGCCCCAAACTGTTGACAGGTAAAATGGTGAAAATTTCAAAATGTTAGCACTCAATTTTAAACCTAACAACATTTTGACAGTTAGCATCATTTTGGGTCTCAACATGTTTTTTTTTTTTTTTTTCATTTTATTTTATTTCTGTTAATTTCCATATAAAAAAAAAACAAGACATACAATGCAATAGGCAGTTGCAGAAAGGATCAAAATTCACAAAAAGAAATACAGCATATACCAGATTTGAGTTTCCCCTGACTGTGGGACAGTTTCATTATCACATGACCTGCCATATTAACGTTGGACAACATCCACAACACCCAGCCCACAATTACTGCTCCCGGGTACACCACTTCCTAGTTCAGTCAGGAATGGAACCACCAGACACCAGTATATTGACTGCCCTAACCCCAGAGCGCCAGCACTTCCTTTTTGTTGTTTCTAATATACAGTATTAGTGTCTCCGTGTATTTCGTGCATTATTCAATCTTGAAACTTCTTTTCTTGAGTTTATATCCTTATTTTCCCATGTCCTCCTTCCTTTTCCCCACATGTGTAGGCCATAATTGAATAGTTCTATTCATCTCTTCTTTATTACTACATGCCACGGGGGGGGGGGGGGAATATTTGAGTGAGAAGATATCTAAAGAGATAAGAGATTCCTCTCCTCTCCTTTAACCATTTATTCCATATCCCATCAAATCTATTCACCGTGTTCCTACGAATATAAATATGTTTTTCGTCTGTAACGTATAGTCTACCAATGCTTTCCATCTCTCAAAATTTGGGCTTTTCATTGACATCCATGTACTGACTATCGTAACTTTCGCCAGTGAACATATGCTTACAATAAATACCTTCTCATCTTTATTTATCCAGCTGTCTCCAATAAATATTTAAGAGGCAGCATTTAGGGGTGAGAATTGCCATGTTTATTCCTATATTCACCAATGTTTGTTTAAATTTTACCCCAAATCCCTGTACCACTTGACATTGCCATGACAGGTGGTAAAATGGGAAACGGTCATCTGTCAGACCAGACTTAGGTCGACAGTCATTAGGTCGACCCCGGAAGGTCGACTGTCCCCAAGGTCGACAGAGATAAAGGTCGACATGGCTCAATGTCGACATGACTTAAGGTCGACATGGGCCAAGGTCGACATGAGTTTTTCACTGTTTTTTGAGCCGACATGTGCCGACAGGCGGTATTTCATGCCCTACCATCCACTAGGGCGTGGTGGGAGAATAAAATAGTGTGCCGAGCGCAGAGAGGCACCGTGCCCGAAGCATCGCGAGCGAAGTGAGCAATGCGAGGGGCTGCGGTTCAACTCCAACTGTGTCCATGTCAACTGTGTCGACATTCAGGTAAAAAAACAGTGAAAAACTCATGTCGACCTAATGACTGTGGACCTAAAACCCTGTCGACATTGACCCATGTCGACCTTGAGCCATGTCGACCTTTAACCCTGTCGACCTTGGGGACAGTCGACCTTCCGGGGTCGACCTAATGACTGTAGACCTAAGTCTGTTCTGACAGATGTACCGCTTCCGGTAAAAGGTACCCGGGTTATTGTTACAATTTGGGCATCTACTGTATCTGTCACCTTCCCCTTCAATGTCACCAGTTTTGTCATATCAATGTAGGATCTATGTAGCATTAATAGCTGCATTTGCTGTACTCTGATGGAGTTAGTTGCTTTCGGTATTAACAGTAATGCAGTTGTCCATTCCTCTATACCAATTTGCTCCAGGTCCCTCTCTCTTTTCTCCCTTACATTGCTCAGACCATCCTCATTTTCAGCTTATAATAGTTGGTTATATATTTTGGAAACTGTTTTGACCTTATTCCCTCCTTTTAGGAAATCTTTGATTGGGGAAACCCCAAATTTAAGGAATTAACGCTTAAATTGTATAGTTATTGCATTTCTCAGTTGCATATATCTATAAAGATATGATTTAGGTAAGGAGTATTCCTCCTGTAACTGGTCCAAAGATTTTATTCCACAATCTGTAAATAGCTGACTCAACGGGGGGGAAATAAATAAATAAGAAGTAGATTCTGATTGGTTTCCCATTGCAACATCGCATGTGAAGTAGAATACACATCTTAGTAAATTTCCCCCAACAAGTTAATCCCATAGGGGCACCATACCTTGGTTACTTGAAGATCTCTTAATTCTTTCAGGCCTTTTGATCGTTTAGTGGATGGTCTGCATCCCATGTCTGGACCTTCATTTTCTTATTAACTTCCTTCCAATTTTTGACTGCTTGATTTACTAATGGGGATCTCTTTTAGATGTCTGTCCTTTTATAAATTTCTGCAGTGGATTGGTTCCCACTTCGTTCTATATTAGTAGTTCTTTTGCCCCTTCATTACCCACTGCACCTTCCATCCAATCCGCCAGTAGTGTCAATTGGCAGGACACATCATACAATCTAAAATTGGGCAGAGACATTCCACCTTCTCCACCTTTAACTTTGGGACCTGCTTTATTCCATACAAAGGATGAAAGCATGCTGTTTAATTTTCTAAAAAAAGGATTCTGGTATGTAACAGGGCAAATGTTGAAGAACATAAAGGAATTTTGGGAGGATTATCATTTTTAATAAATTTACTCTGCCCATTGCATACTATAGAACACCACAATGCCCATGACATACTATATAACACTCTGCAATGCCCATTACATACTATAAAACACACCGTAATGCACACTACATACTATATAACACACCATAATGCCCATTACACATTTGACACAAAAGTGCCACTTACCTACATGCTCAATGCCAGGGGCTTCATGCTCAATGCCAAGGGGCTTCATGCTCAATGCCAAGGGGCTTCATGCTCGATGCCAAGGGGCTTCATGCTCAATGCCAAGGGGGACTGAATTTGCTCATTGCCAAGGGGGACAGAACTGTGCAGCGGCCCGCTCCCGGCTCCCCGCCGCTATTTTCAATTCAATTCAATGCACTGCCAGTAGTGTGCAGCAGGGAGGGAGTGTGGGAGCGGTAGTGTGCAGCAGGGTAGGTGGTACAGTAGTGTGCAGCAGTGTGGGTGGGTGCAGTAGGGTGCAGCAGGGTGGGAGCAGTAGGGTGCAGCAGGGTGGGAGGGTGATGGCAGTAGGGTGTGGGAGGGTGGGTGCAGCAGGGTGGGAGGGTGGGTGCAGTAGGGTGCAAGGGTGGGTGCAGTAGGGTGCAGCAGGGTGGATTGCAGTAGTGTGTAGCAGGGTGGGTTGCAGTAGTGTGCAGCAGGGTGGGTGGGTGCAGTAGGGTGCGAGGGTGGCTGCAGCAGGGTGCAGCAGGGTGGGAGGGTAGGTGCATTGGTGTGCAGCAGGGAGGGAGTACACCTTTCTTAGCCAGCCGGCCAGCCAGCCACTCACCTCCCACCTTCCCCTGCCTGTGCTGCGTCCGGAGTCCCCCCCTGCCTGTGCTGCATCCTGAGTCCCCCCCCCCCCTGACTGTGCTGCGTCCTGATTTGCATATAATAGATTATGGGTTGGGGGAGGTAAAACTTCCAGACTTGTCACATGATACATATGAATCAGGAAGGAAGTGATCTCTCTGGTCCTGACACTGGGGGATATGAAAGGGTTAAGGGTCTGCTCTGCATCCTTCCCCTCGCCCACTCCCCCACTACCCTGCCCGCTGTGTCCGGGAGAGAGACTTGCTGCTATGTAAAATTCATATCTCCCGCTGGACCGCTAGCCAATAGGTGCTCACGGTCCAGCAGCTACCAGTTGATTGGCTGCTGGACCGCAAGCGCCCATTGGCTAGCGGTCCAGCGTGAGACGTGAATTTTATATAGCAGTACATCTCTCTCCCAGACACAGCAGGCAGGGAAGCGGGCGAGCTGGCGGTGCTGGTGCCGGTGCCGGCACAGCTCTGGCGCCAAGCTATCTTCCAGCGCCCAGAGCGTGTGCTCCACCGGCTCCACCATCGATACGCCTCTGACAGATGTTCTGGCAGATAATTGTATAGGCTATGCCCAGGTTAAATTGATATATAATTTTTGATATGGTGCAGTGTGAAAAATTAACCATTTTTTATTTCAAGTTAACTTAAGTCGACCACGCTCCTGTCACTCTAACGCTGACATCTAACTTCCTTAACTGTTGATCTAGACATGGTAGACTATCTTTAAGCATCTAACTAGACAGGCTCCACTAAGCATGATCGACTATAACATGATAGATCTAGGCACCGTAGATCCTTCAACCGTATACCCTTTTGGTGGCGGCAGGAGTCTATATGGTCACTCTGACCAGTCTGAGACTAGGAAAAAACATTTTGTATCCCAATTGCACACTGAGTGAGAAATATCTACATAATAATCAGATAATACAGAGATATTGGTTGCACATATCTGCAATTATAGGGCAAAGCCCCCAGGCCATACGTCAAGGAGTCTCTGTGTCACTGCGGGTCCCTAATCAGGGCCGGCCACTGGAGGGCGGTACTGAGCTGCCAAGGTACCATAGAGGTACCAGAAAGCAGCTCATCCCGCCAGGCGTGAATCAACGCTGCCCCCTGCGCTCCCTGCTGCTTTCATCGAGGATGGAGATGCTGCCCCCCCGCGCTAGCCTTCGGCTCCCTGCTGGGGGGGTTTAAGTGAGAAAGGAGAGGACGATATGCAGCACCCGGAAGCTGCAGCAGGTACAGCGCTCCGGGGGGTGCGGGCGTCTGCCGCAGTATCGCCCGCACCCCCCCCCCCGTGCTGCCGCATTAGTGTCGACTGTCGACCACCAATCCAGCCCCCCCCCCCCCCCCCCCCGGGCGGCGCGGGTTTTTTTTGCCTGGGGCGGGCGGGGGGCTTGCACCGGCCCTGTCCCTAATACTGGGTATGGATCTGGGGTGTGGGCCCCCATCATGCCAGCACAAGCCACCCACTCCAGGGCAGCACACAAATGAAAATTAGTAGGGGCTAATAAGAAGCATATAAGTGCTATGTAAGGAAGTGGAGGTGTGATTAAAATAATACAAAATATATACAATGTGATAGGGAAAACATAAGTGTTAATAAAGTGTTAGGGTGTGCTAACCTGAAGCAGACCAGCCATACCAACACATGGGGCACCACACCCCAAACCCATCCCATAATCAATAACAAATATGTCTGGGTCTAATAGCCCAGTGTAAGGCCACATGATAATGGCTTACAACATCTGAGAGCCAGCTTACCTGCAGATACCCCTGGCTTCTCCAATGGCACTCTGGACTCAGCAATCCCTCCTAATGCTGACCCATCTATGCCTCTCACAACAACCCAACACATTTGTTGGCAAGCTGCTCAATCAGATTGTGATGTCACTCAGGTGCTAAAAGGGAGGGGTCATTCTGGGTAGCAATGGAAGCAGGAGGCCTGGTCTGATTAATCATGTTTTCATTTATATCACGTGGACAGCCAGGTGCGTGTGCGTCACCTTCCTCTGGAAGGTATGGTACGAAGATGCCACATGTGAAGAAGGCCATCTGATGTGATGCTCTGCGAAATTCTCTGCTGCAAAACCTTAGATCCCGGCATTCATATGGATGTTACTCTGATACATACTGTATCATCTATCTAAACATTGTTGCTGTCCAAGGACACCCCTTCGTGGCAATAGCATTCCAGGATGGTGGTGGTCTCTCTCAGCTGGATAATGCGCCCTGACACACTGCAGACATTGTTCAGGAATGGTTTGAGGAACATAATAAAGACTTCATGGTTCCCCAGATCTCCACCCAATCCAATCGCAGCTTAAAGGACTTAAAGGTTCTGCTGCTAATGTCTTGGTGCCAGATGACACATAACACCTTCAGAGAGTCCATGCCTTAATGGGTCAGAGCTATGTTAGGAGGAGGAGGAGTGGGTTCTACATATGGATGAAGGGTTCATATTTATGTTACTAATCTGGTGCAAACTGACAGAATACATCTATTATTTATAAGTAAATAGCAGAAGTGCTGGTTACACACACTTGCTAATATAAAGGGTTAGGACCGTCCTGTCAGCAGAAGCTCCACGATGATGGCTTATTGTATATTTGATATTGTGTGTAAAAAAGACTTCTGCATTTTATAAATAAATACAGTAGGAGGCAATTTGAGTTATTCAGGGTTCTGGGTAAATGTGTTTCTTTTATGGATGATTACTTACTTAGGATGATTAGTTTTTTAGTCAGCTTTACATGAAGAGTGCCACAGCAAACACAATTACAAACTGATTGTTGGCTATACTTTCTCATAAACTTTTACACTCCAAGACCAAAGGCCTAATTCAGACTTTGGGCGGGATCTTCAAACATCCGCAGCCCAGCTCCGCCCCCCTTTGCCGCTCATCACATACATAATTATCGCATATGCTCTAACATATGCGATAATTATGGCAAAGGACAGCTCTTGCGTTAAGAGCTGTCCTTTGCGGTGAGAGTCAGCAGAACCTGGCGGCTCTCCCCTCCCTCCCTTACCCAGTGCTGCTGCGCTGGGTTCTCCTTCTCCCTGCACCCAGAAGAGGATCATAGTGCAGGAAGGAGGAGGTCACAGGTCCGGGGGGGGGGGGGGGGGAGGTTGGTTGCGGGGCTATGGTGGGTCACGTTAGAAGCCCATAGATTTTTCTGGCGATGCCCCCCGTCACGGTAACCCGGCGGGGGATGCTTAGAGCATCCCAAAATGCGGTAAAAACCCAGATAACAGGGTTTTTACCACATTTTTAGTTTAGAGAATCCCCCCCTTGATCTGCAGGACAAAAAAAAAATTGTTCTCAAAATTGACAAACCATGCTGCACTGCAGGTGGGGCAGATGTAACATGTGCAGAGAGAATTAAATCTGGGTGGGGTGTGTTCAAACTGAAATCTAAACTGCAGTGTAAAAATAAAGCAGCCAGTATTTACCCTGCACCAGGAACGTGCAGTCAGGGGAGGCAGTGCCTCACCAGTCATAAATCATAAAAAAAAAATACAAAGATGATATTTATGACACATACTGTTTTTAGAATTTATGTTGTGAGATGCTGTGTGAAGGCTGGGAGGCAGCGGGAGCTGTGCCTCCAGCTAACAATTGAAAACTGTCAGCAGCGGGGGGCAGGGATAAGATGGGGGCACAAAAGAGGCTGAAAAGCCCATTAAAAAGCACCATAGAAGCGGCACCTACACATTTGCCTCAGTGACAGGGACATGCGGCCCCTGTAACTGAGACAGATGTGACTGGACAGCGGATCAGTCTGTCACACACACTGACAGACTGATCTGATCTGCTGGGTCAGAGGCTGCTGGACCATCTAATGGCAGTCTGAGCTAGCACGGGAGATCGGGGACCTGGCTGCCTAGAGTGAGCTGTTGCTGGGGCATAAGAATGACCTGGAGAGAAGCCTGGATGCTCAGCGACACCAGCGATAATGTGCAATGCTCGGAGCGGAGGGCGGCCGGGGATCTGGTGTGGGACAGGCTCTAAGAGGAGCTGTATTGCCTGCAGTGTCGCCAAGAATGGGAGGAGTGGGTACAGTTTACCCGGCATGTTAGGGTGGCCTGGCTCACCTCCCACCTCCTCCTGCAGCCATGGCTCTCTTCTCACGCTGTGGCAGCATCCATGGATCCTGCCGAGAGCCCCGGCTCCCCTCCATCCTCCAACTGCCGCGACTAGCTTTCTTCATGCTCATGCTGCGTCAGCTGTATCTCTGGACACCCACTGGGAGGACTGTCTCACCTCCCTCCCCCTGCCGCTGCAGCCTGGGCCAGCCGTATGCCCTCCGCCGGGTGGCACGGCTGTCCTCCCTCCTCCCACCGCCAATGCCGCTGGAGCCCTGGTAGGCTTCAAAGGTAAGAAGTAATTCTTCAACCCTATGTCCACACTGTCACTCTCCCCATTGTCACTCTCACCTATCCCCTGCTCTCACCCTCCCCACTATCACTGTCACTCTCCCCACTGTAACTCTCCCCTATCCCCCCACTGTCCCTATCCCCACTGTCGCTCTCCCCATCCCCCTTTCTAAACCTCCCCCCATCTGTAATGTCTCTATAAAGAACAAACAGGGGGTCTCAACGCTATTTGCATTTATTAAATATACACAGTCTTGTGCGATTGTACCAAACACAATCTCTCTCCAATAGAGAGCCTGACCAGGCCCAGGTACTCTTTCAGTGGGTGTGGCCTAATTGCAGGAGGTGGAGCCTTACAATAAAATACAGAAAAAAAAACAGCACTTTAATCACCTCCCTGGCCAAGCTGCAGCCAGCACACAACAGTATGTGCTGAGTTAAGAAGAGCTGCTGCTGCCGGGTAACAGGGGCCCCACAGGGACCCCTCCATCAGACCTGGGCCAGAGTAATCATTACCCTTCTCTCAGCGACACTGGGAATGCATATGGAAGGCTAAAGTCAGGATTTAAGAGGTCAGAATGTCGATAACGGCATCCTGGTGGTCAGAATCCGGACGGGAGCTTGGTAAATAAACGTACCCTCTAGTGCTACCCAAATAACCCCATTTTTAGTGCCTAGCCTAGTAATCCCACTAACCCCTCTAGTACTTAAATCTAACCCCCTTTCTGGGACTCCTACAACTTGGAGTAGCACCTGGCCCACCTGAATGGCTTTAACCCCTTCACTGATACTCCCGAGAATTTTCCGGGTTTTGCACCAGTGCACAGACTGTCAAACCTGGAAAATTCTCGGGAGTACCACTGCCTGCTCTCCCTTCCTCCGGGCAGCACTGCTGTGCTGAGCACTGAGATCAACACCGCACTCAGCTTCAGTGGCTGCCTGGCTCCTGCTGCACGGCCCTGCCACCCTCCCCCCTACTGTATGCGGCATGACCTTGTAAAGTCACGCCTCTCACAGCCGGGTTGCCGGGGGCAGGGCCGGGCAGCGGCTGATAGACTCTTCAGCAGCACTGCCTGGACCCAGGATCACAGTGGTGGGGGTTTGATTAGGGAGCGCTCCCCAGAAAAAAACTCTAGTACCTCTAGTATCCACAGATTACATATTGAAACTGAAGGCCAATGAGGATAAGACCTACACATTTGTACAATTTGCTAGTTTTAGCAGGGACGGTGCAAGGCACCGGAGCGCCCCAGGCAAGTCGGGGTGGGGGCGCCCCGGTGCCGGGGGGGGTGGTACCTGTGTAAAAAAATTGCTGCCCTGGCGTCCCTGCAGTGCTGGGGCGGTCAGGGGTGTCCGTGCCGTAGGGGTACCTGCGGCGCCGTCATGTGTATAAAGCTGGCTGCGGCCGGCAGGGTCCCTGGAGTGAATAGCAAATAACTAGCGCTTCCCGTGCCGCCGCGCGCATAGCGCTAGTTATTTGCTATTCACTACAGGGACCCCGCCGGCCGCAGCCAGCTTTATACACATGACGGCGCTGCAGGTACCCCTACGGCACGGACACCCCTGACCGCCCCAGCACTGCAGGGACGCCAGGGCAGCAATTTTTTTACACAGTTCACTGGGGGTGAGGGGCAAACTGCCGCCCTCCAGGTGCCCTGAGTTTTAGGGATTCATTTGGGGTGCGGCTCCCCTTCGGTTGGTGTGGCCTTGGGGTGGCACACCATAACACTTTATTATTTAGCACTATTTTAGCACTATTTTCTACTAATATTATACTTTCTAGCATTTTTCAATTATGGAACATTTTTTAACCCCTAGATTTGCTTCTTTCTTACTAAGGGGTAAATGTATGAAGCTTGGAGAAGTGGAATCATCTCTCCCCATAAAGACACAACAGAGGTTGCTATTCGCACAGGACCCTCATCTATTGGAGGTTTAACATGGGTGAACCCCCACTTATCACATCACCTATTATATATGGATATTGTCGGAGGTGTGCTACCACTGGACACAGAAGATTGACATGCACAAAAAGAAGAAAAGTATGTCCTTATGTGGTGCACCTATGGGAATTTACACGAGTAAAAAGTAACTTTTATTCTTGTTTTTAAAAGAGCGAAATATAAGAACACACAAACATAACATAGAGTGTATTAAAATAACGGCGGCTCACTGTTTCCACACACAGTATTGTTAATCCAGAAAATCGCTGTTAATACATACCTGCTATTTAAATGCCAATATTAGAACTGTTGACACCTGAAGTCGACACTACACTGTTGACTCCTCATTTATGTTCATTTATGTTCACTACTGAATAAAATCTGCTTATATCTACCTAGTGGCTATAAACCACACTCCCCAAAACATAGCAATTCTAGCTTTATATGTAGGGAGATATGGTATGAATATAATTGACATCTGAAGTCGACACCATACTGTTGATTCCCCACCTATGTTCACTATTGATTCTGAATAAAATCTGCTTACATCTACCCAGTGGCTATAAACCACACTCCCCAAACACAGCAATTCCAGCTTTATATGTAGGGAGATATGGTATGAATATAATTGTACATGGGATCATCTCTGTAATGAATCAAGACCTATGTTAATAATTATTGACAGTTATTAGCAGATCCCCCCAGAATCTGTCCTGAAGTAGGTTCGTATCAGGATACACAGTCTAGGTGGACTTTAGAAACATTTCTGTGAACTCAATGAGCTATCTGTTAAAACCATTCTAGATCGTGTCATAATTGTAGACACAGGAGAATGTGTATATAAAAATTCCATGTGCACATGTATATGAGGAATTGAGCCACTCAAACACTTTAATAAAAATTGATTACATTAATAATTAGTGTTGGCTATTTACTCCTGTAATTGAAATTACAATAAACAATACTGTGTGTGGAAACAGTGAGCAGCCGTTATTTTAATACACTCTATGTTATGTTTGTGTGTTCTTATATTTCGCTCTTTTAAAAACAAGAATAAAAGTTACTTTTCTCCCCATAAAGAACTTTGGGTGAAATGTAATAGGATGAGAGATTCAGAAAGTGAGAGATTTGGTCAGGGAATCTCCAGGTTTTTTTAACCCCTTCACGACATTTGACGTATATATACGTCATGGCCGGGAAGTACTTCCCGACCGTTGACGTATATATACGTCATGGCTTCAAACTGTCACTGCGTCTAGAGACGCAGTGACAGTTAGGTGATGTCTGCTGTCCCTGACAGCAGACATCCCCCCTCGCCGCCCGGGGGGGGCAGGGATGCCCCCACCGGTCGGCGATCGCTGTGATTGGCTGTTCAAATGTGAACAGCCAATCACAGCTATTTCTGTGTTACCGGCGGCTAAGCCGCTCGGTAACACAGGGATCGGCTGTGATCGGTGCTGGCACCGATCACCACCGATCCGCAGCTCTCCCTCCCACCCGCCCGGCAGCCGCTCTCCCTCCCTCCCACCCGCCCGGCAGCTGCGCTCCCTCCGGCAGCCGCTCCCCCTCCCTCGCTCCCTGTCACTGTCATCAAGAAGCAGCCGCAGCGCTCCCCCCCAGCTCCAACCCCCCCGCATGTAAAAATCTTCAAAATGTATCAAATGAAATCATATATATATATATACACATAGATGAATTCCCTGAGGGGTGTACTTTGCAAAATGGGGTGACTTGTGGGGGGGTTCCACTGTATTGGTGCAACATAGCACCCACCATTCATTCCACCAAAATCTGTGCTGCAAAATCCAAAAAACACTCCTTCCCTTCTGAGTCCTGACATGCACCCAACTGGTATTTTTTGGTCACATGTGAGGCATTGCCGTACTCGGGAGAAATTGGGGCACAGATTTTGGGGTGCTTTGTCTCCTTCATTCCTTGTGAAAATGAAAAATGTTGAGCCAGAACTGCATGTTTGTGTAAAAAAATGTAATTTTCCATTTTCACATCCCAGTTGTACCAAAATTGGTGAAACCCCTGGGGGTTTGAAATGTACACTATACCCCTAGATGAATTCCCTGAGGGGTGTAGTTTGCAAAATGGGGTCACTTGTGGGGGGGTTCCACTGTATTGGTGCTTTGGGAGTCTTGCTAATGCAACATAGCACCCACCATTCATTCCACCAAAATCTGTGCTGCAAAATCCAAAAATCACTCCTTCCCTTCTGAGTCCTGCCATGCGCCCAACTGGTATTTTTTGGTCACATGTGAGGCATTGCCGTACTCGGGAGAAATTGGGGCACAGACTTTGGGGTGCTTTGTCTCCTTCATTCCTTGTGAAAATGAAAAATTTTGAGCCAGAACTGCATTTTTGTGTAAAAAAATGTAATTTTTCATTTTCACTGCCCAGTTGTATCAAAATTGGTGAAACCCCTGGGGGTTTGAAATGTACACTATACCCCTAGATGAATTCCCTGAGGGGTGTACTTTGCAAAATGGGGTGACTTGTGGGGGGGTTCAACTGTATTGGTGCAACATAGCACCCACCATTCATTCCACCAAAATCTGTGCTGCAAAATCCAAAAAACACTCCTTCCCTTCTGAGTCCTGCCATGCACCCAACTGGTATTTTTTGGTCACATGTGAGGCATTGCCGTACTCGGGAGAAATTGGGGCACAGATTTTGGGGTGCTTTGTCTCCTTCATTCCTTGTGAAAATGAAAAATTTTGAGCCAGAACTGCATGTTTGTGTAAAAAAATGTAATTTTCCATTTTCACATCCCAGTTGTACCAAAATTGGTGAAACCCCTGGGAGTTTGAAATGTACACTATACCCCTAGATGAATTCCCTGAGGGGTGTAGATTGCAAAATGGGGTGACTTGTGGGGGAGGTTCCTAACTTTTAGCACTTATGGTGCCTAGAAACCTACATGGTGCCTAAAAAAAAATCTCATAAAAAGGAGGCTCCAAAATCAAGTAGGTGCTCCTTCTATTATGAAGCCTGTGGTTTGGTCAACGTGCACACTAGGGCCACATATAGGATATTTTTGAAAACAAAAGAATTGGGGGAATCAATTTTTAGTCACATTTCTCTAGTAAAATCTACTGTATTTGTTAGAAAAATGTATTAAAATTGAAACTCTGCAAAAAAAAAGAAATTTTGAAATTTCACCTACACTTTGTTTTAATTCCTGTGAAACACCTAAAGGGTTAACAAACTTCCAAAATGCTGTTTTGAATACTGTGAGGGGTGCAGTTTTTGAAATGGCATCATTTATGGGGGTGTCTCACATACAAGTCCCTCAAAGTCACATCAGAACTGAACTGGTCCCTAAAAAAATCAGTGTTTGAAATTTTCTTGAAAATTTGAGAATTTGCTATTCATATTGTAAGCCTCCTAGTGTCCAAAAAAATTAAAAGGAAGTTGAAATAATGATGGAAACATAAAGTAGACATATGGTCTATGTTAGTTATTAACTATTTTGAGTGGTATGATTATTTGTCTCACAAGCAGAAAATTTAACATTTTGCATATTGCTAAATTTTCCATTTTTTCACGATATTTTGGTATTTTTCACAAAAAAACACAGACTGTATCGACCCAAATTTACCACTAACTTGAAGTACAATGTGTCACGAGAAAACAATCTCAAAATCACTAGGATAAGTAAAAGCAAAAAAAAGTTATCCCCACTTAAGTGAGACATGTCAGATTTGAAAAAAAGGGCTCTGTCATGAAGGCACAAACTGGCTCTGTCATGAAGGGGTTAAAGCAGCAATCATTTACACTGCAAAATTAAACTGGTTTTGCTGTGTAAATGATTGGATATTTCTTACCTAATCTCTCACTCTCTGAATCTCTCATCCTATTACATTTCACCCATTATGTGCAAGGTGATAATGCTTCAGCCAATTAGCTCCAGTATGTAAATTGACAGTTAGAAGCTGATTGGCTGGAGCATTATCATCTACCATATGGCATTCTTTATGGGGATACTGTAGATATCACTTTGGTTTTTCATTAGTCTGCTGCCCTGGGGTGATTGGCGTACACCAGATTTTTTGGGGGATCCTGCGCCCCGTATTCAAAGTTATATACCAACAAATATTCCAAGAGCCACGATTATTGCTCAATTAGACAGCAAAGCTTAATATAATGGAGTGTACCTAAGCATTATGTTTTTTTCTTTGCAGAACTACAAGTCCCAGCATCATAGCACCTCTTAATCCATATATGTAATTAGGGTGTACATTGTACTTCAGAGTTTATCTCATACAAATAAATATAAAGACAAGCAGATAACAAAACAGAATTTAAGTAGGGATTTGTTCACTGTTATAAATCAAATAGCTGGATCTATTTGCACACACATCTAATTTCTCAAAGGCAGAAATATTTACAGCATTATCATAATGCATTGATTACAATGTTGCAATTACTTATGTCTTAATGAATACAAATGAAGTCTTTTGCTACATAAAGTCAGCTTTACATATCCCAGAATGCACAGCTCTCTGAGGAAGCTGCATAATGCATTAGTGATGTCCTAACAACATTTACTGCTCAATGTAACTTGTGACACATCTTGTCAGTAGGTGCCTAGGATTTGCTTTTATTGGTCCATTACTCAACACATCCAGTATTAATACTAGAAATGTAGTCCTTGTGGGGATTGTTGTTAGTGCAATGTTCTCTACTACTGTGGGCATTATGTGTAAGTGGAACTACTACTGTGGGCATTACGTGTAAGTAAAACTACTACTGTGGGCCAGGGCCGAAACTAGGGTTTCCGGCGCCCGGGGCAAGGCAGTCTTTTGGTGCACCCCCCCCCCTAGTGATGCTGCTGCGCGCCGGATGCGCGCCGGATGCGCGCCGAAATTTTCGGGGGGGGGGGTGTGGCCTAATTTGGGGGCGTGGCCTATAATCGCTGCTCTCCCGTGGCTTAATTTGGGGGCATGGCCTATAATCGCTGCCACGCCCCCATTTTGCCGCTATGGGGGCATGACCCAGAGGCTCTGTGAGCCTCTAGCCATGCCCCCAGCCCCCTGGCTGCGGGAATAGACGCTGTGCGCATGCGCACAGCGTTTATTCCCCTCTGCTTAGTTAGCAGCTGACAGGGGGGACCGACCAAATGACGCCTTGTCCCTGGCGCCGGAGACCCCCCCCTCCCCGCACAGTCCTCTCACCGTTGAAGCCGCAGAAGCCGCAGCCGCATCTTACTTTGACTTCGTCCGTCTCCTACTAGCGCTGCGGCGGGAAGCGCTGATGACTTCAAAAAGACTTGCCGGACGCTGATTGGCTGAATTCAGCCAATCAGCGTCCGGCAAGTCTTTTCGAAGTCATCAGCGCTTCCTGCAGCCGCGCTAGTAGGAGATGGACGGAGTCAAAGTAACATGCCGCTACAGCGTCCACATACCTGTCACCGGACCTCACAGCGCCCCTCACCTCCAGCGCCCTGTGCGCGTGACCCCCCAGCCCCCCCCTAGTTACGGCCCTGCTGTGGGCATTATGTGTAAGTGTAACTACTACTGTGGGCATTACGTGTAAGTGGAACTACTACTGTGGGCATTACGTGTAAGTAAAACTACTACTGTGGGCATTATGTGTAAGTGGAACTACTACTGTGGGCATTATGTGTAAGTGTAACTACTACTGAGGGCATTATGTGTAAGTGGAACTACTACTGTGGGCATTATGTGTAAGTGGAACTACTACTGTGGGCATTATGTGTAAGTGGAACTACTACTGTGGGCATTATGTGTAAGTGGAACTACTACTGTGGGCATTATGTGTAAGTGGAACTACTACTGTGAGCATCATGTGTAAGTGGAACTACTACTGTGGGCATTATGTGTAAGTGGAACTACTACTGTGGGCATCATGTGTAAGTGGAACTACTACTGTGGGCATTATATGTAAGTGGAACTACTATTGTGGGCATTATGTGTAAGTAAAACTACTACTGTGGGCATTATGTGTAAGTGGAACTACTACTGTGGGCATTATGTGTAAGTAAAACTACTACTGTGGGCATTATGTGTAAGTGGAACTACTACTGTGGGCATTATGTGTAAGTGGAACTACTACTGTGGGCATTATGTGTAAGTGGAACTACTACTGTGGGCATTATGTGTAAGTGGAACTACTACCGTGAGCATCATGTGTAAGTGGAACTACTACCGTGGGCATTATGTGTAAGTGGAACTACTACTGTGGGCATTATGTGTAAGTGGAACTACTACTGTGAGCATCATGTGTAAGTGGAACTACTACTGTGGGCATTATGTGTAAGTGGAACTACTACTGTGGGCATTATGTGTAAGTGGAACTACTAGTGTGGGCATCGTGTAAGTGGAACTACTACTGTGGGCATCATGTGTAAGTGGATCTACTACTGTGGGCATCATGTGTAAGTGGAACTACTACTGTGGGCATTATGTGTAAGTGGAACTACTACTGAGGGCATTATGTGTAAGTGGAACTACTACTGTGAACATCATGTGTAAGTGGAACTACTACTGTGAGCATCATGTGTAAGTGGAACTACTACTGTGGGCATTATGTGTAAGTGGAACTACTACTGTGGGCATTATGTGTATGTGGAACTACTACTGTGAGCATCATGTGTAAGTGGAACTACTACTGTGGGCATCATGTGTAAGTGGAACTACTACTGTGGGCATTATGTGTAAGTGGAACTACTACTGTGGGCATCATGTGTAAGTGGAACTACTACTGTGGGCATTAATAAAGACATTTACCAAAATGGATTCGTAGAAAAAAGGTGTATTCGTAGGGAGAAATACACCTTTTTTTTACGAATTTGTATTTTCGGGATTTACAATCCCAAAAATACAAAAATTCGTAGTCCTAAAGATGGAACATTCGTATTTGTATTTACAAATACGAATGTCTACACCATCGATAGAATACGACAGAAATCACCATTCAAAAGAATGGTGGTTTCTGATTTACTAAGCAGCCGTACTGATAATACGGCTGCTTAGTGGTGTAAAACACCCACGCAAATACGACAGGAAAATAGAACACCATTTTCATGTCGTATTTGCGTTTTAGCCTGCACGGATCAGTCAGATCCGTGCAGGCTTCAGTGTAAAAAAATAGAAAAAATAAATAAATAAAAAAAAAAACGGCGTGGGGTCCCCCCCACAGCCGAAACCAGCACCAGGCTGACAGAGCCTGAAGCCGGTAATTAAAAATCAGGGAACCCGACAAATAGGGGTTCCCCGATTTTTAACAACCAGCCCCAGGCTCCTGCTCTGGGGCTGGTTCCCAAAATACGGGGGACAAAATGACTAGGGGTCCCCCGTATTTTAAGAACCAGCCCCAGGCAAAACCAGCCAGCAGGCTAATGCCACAGCCGGGGGGAGACTTTTTATGCAAGTCCCCCCGGCCAAAGCATTAACACTACCGACCAGTCAGCCTGGCCAGGGGCCCTGGGGGAGTGGGGACCCCCCCAATAAAGGGGTCCCCCCCCTCCAGGACTTACCTGACCAGGCTGAAGCCTGGTGCTGTCCTCGATGCCCCTGGGCGGTGGGCATCGAGCTGATAGTTGTGTAAAAAATAGAAGAAACCATTGTTTTTTACTGTGGCACTACAAGTGCCAGCAAGCCTCCCCAGCAAGCTGGGACTTGGAGAACCACAAGTCCCAGCCTGCTGGGCATTAAAGGGCCCGCTGGGTCTTGTAGTGCCACAGTAAAAAAAATAGTTAAATAAAACACACTGACACACATTTTAAATAAAAGTTTAATACATACAAAACACACATACTGATACTTACCTAGCTTGATCCCGTTGGTAGGTCGCTGGCTCCGGTGTCGGCGGCTCCGTGTCGGCGGCTCCGTTGTCGGCGGCTCCGTGTCGGCGGCTCCGGGGTCGTCGGCGTCCTGTCCGAAGATAATCCATGTTGGACCTGTGGAAGGAAATCCTACTCACCCAGGTCCTGCATGGATGGTCTTCGTTCTTCATCCGTCGACATCCCGGTCTTCTGACAGCTGCTGGCGACTTCCAGCAGCTGTCGGCATCTTCCGCGACGCTCCCCGGCTTTCAGAGCCGGAGAGAGAACCTTCCTGGTCGGCGTCTGGGCTCAGAATGAATTCTGGCCAATCAGGAGCCGCCTAGCCGCCTAGCGGCCAATCAGGAAAGACCTTTCCTGATTGGCCGCTAGGCGGCTAGGCGGCTCCTGATTGGCCAGAATTCATTCTGAGCCCAGACGCCGACCAGGAAGGTTCTCTCTCCGGCTCTGAAAGCCGGGGAGCGTCGCGGAAGATGCCGACAGCTGCTGGAAGTCGCCAGCAGCTGTCAGAAGACCGGGATGTCGACGGATGAAGAACGAAGACCATCCATGCAGGACCTGGGTGAGTAGGATTTCCTTCCACAGGTCCAACATGGATTATCTTCGGACAGGACGCCGACGACCCCGGAGCCGCCGACACGGAGCCGCCGACAACGGAGCCGCCGACACGGAGCCGCCGACACCGGAGCCAGCGACCTACCAACGGGATCAAGCTAGGTAAGTATCAGTATGTGTGTTTTGTATGTATTAAACTTTTATTTAAAATGTGTGTCAGTGTGTTTTATTTAACTATTTTTTTTACTGTGGCACTACAAGACCCAGCGGGCCCTTTAATGCCCAGCAGGCTGGGACTTGTGGTTCTCCAAGTCCCAGCTTGCTGGGGAGGCTTGCTGGCACTTGTAGTGCCACAGTAAAAAACAATGGTTTCTTCTATTTTTTACACAACTATCAGCTCGATGCCCACCGCCCAGGGGCATCGAGGACAGCACCAGGCTTCAGCCTGGTCAGGTAAGTCCTGGAGGGGGGGGACCCCTTTATTGGGGGGGTCCCCACTCCCCCAGGGCCCCTGGCCAGGCTGACTGGTCGGTAGTGTTAATGCTTTGGCCGGGGGGACTTGCATAAAAAGTCTCCCCCCGGCTGTGGCATTAGCCTGCTGGCTGGTTTTGCCTGGGGCTGGTTCTTAAAATACGGGGGACCCCTAGTCATTTTGTCCCCCGTATTTTGGGAACCAGCCCCAGAGCAGGAGCCTGGGGCTGGTTGTTAAAAATCGGGGAACCCCTATTTGTCGGGTTCCCTGATTTTTAATTACCGGCTCCAGGCTCTGTCAGCCTGGTGCTGGTTTCGGCTGTGGGGGGGACCCCACGCCGGTTTTTTTTTTATTTATTTATTTTTCTATTTTTTTTTACACATTGCAGCCTGCACGGATCTGACTGATCCGTGCAGACTGCTAGAAATAATTCGTATTAGCGGCCGTATATACGGCCGCTAATACGAATTCCTACGACATCGGTGGGTTACAAAGCAGTCGTATATGACTGCTTTGTAAATCCCCCTCCGGAACACGACTTTGCATACGACTTAAACAGTCGTATGCAGTCGTAGGGAAAATACCAATACGAAAAACTAGGTTTTTCATATTGGTAAATTTCCCCCTATGTGTAAGTGGAACTACTACTGTGGGCATTATGTGTAAGTGGAACTACTACTGTGGGAATTATGTGTAAGTGGAACTACTGCTGTGGACATTATGGGGTGAATTTACTAAGATGGGGGTTCTACAGAAGATTGGGGTGTTGCTATGGGCAACCAATCATATTCTATTATCTTCTTTAAGGTGCCAAATAAATAAAATTTAGAAACTGATTGGTTGCTTTTGGCAACATCCAATCTTCAATAGAACTCCCATTTTAGTAAATTTACCCCTACAGTATGTGTATAAACAAGACAGCACTACTATTGTGGACATTATGGGGGAAATTTACTAAGATGAATTTGTATTTTTCATGTGCATTCGTAGGGAAAAATACGAATACGACTTTTAGTATTCGTAATCTTAGTAAATTTCCCCTATATGTATAAGTGGCACTACTACTGTGGGAATTATGTTTATAACTGGCACTACTACTGTGCGCATTATGTGTATAATTGGCAGGACTTCTGTGGGCATTATTTGTATAATTGGCACTACTATAGTGGGTATTATATGTGTAATTGGCACTACTTCTGTGGGCATTAGTGTATAATTGGCACTACTATAGTGGGCATTATATGTATAATTGGCACTACTTCTGTGGGCATTAGTGTATAATTGGCACTACTACAGTGGGCATTATATGTATAATTGGCACTACTTCTGTGGGCATTATGTGTATAATTGGCACTACTACTATGGGCATTATGTGTATGTGGCACTACTTCTGTGGACATTATGTGTATAATTGGCACTACTTCTGTGGGCATTATATGTATAATTGGCACTACAACTGTGGGCATTATATGTTTAATTGGCACTACTACTGTGGGCATTATGTGTAAGTGGAACTACTACTGTGGGCATTATGTGTATGTGGAACTACTACTGTGAGCATCATGTGTAAGTGGAACTACTACTGTGGGCATCATGTGTAAGTGGAACTACTACTGTGGGCATTATGTGTAAGTGGAACTACTACTGTGGGCATCATGTGTAAGTGGAACTACTACTGTGGGCATTATGTGTAAGTGGAACTACTACTGTGGGCATTATGTGTAAGTGGAACTACTACTGTGGGAATTATGTGTAAGTGGAACTACTGCTGTGGACATTATGGGGTGAATTTACTAAGATGGGGGTTCTACAGAAGATTGGGGTGTTGCTATGGGCAACCAATCATATTCTATTATCTTCTTTAAGGTGCCAAATAAATAAAATTTAGAAACTGATTGGTTGCTTTTGGCAACATCCAATCTTCAATAGAACTCCCATTTTAGTAAATTTACCCCTACAGTATGTGTATAAACAAGACAGCACTACTATTGTGGACATTATGGGGGAAATTTACTAAGATGAATTTGTATTTTTCATGTGCATTCGTAGGGAAAAATACGAATACGACTTTTAGTATTCGTAATCTTAGTAAATTTCCCCTATATGTATAAGTGGCACTACTACTGTGGGAATTATGTTTATAACTGGCACTACTACTGTGCGCATTATGTGTATAATTGGCAGGACTTCTGTGGGCATTATTTGTATAATTGGCACTACTATAGTGGGTATTATATGTGTAATTGGCACTACTTCTGTGGGCATTAGTGTATAATTGGCACTACTATAGTGGGCATTATATGTATAATTGGCACTACTTCTGTGGGCATTAGTGTATAATTGGCACTACTACAGTGGGCATTATATGTATAATTGGCACTACTTCTGTGGGCATTATGTGTATAATTGGCACTACTACTATGGGCATTATGTGTATGTGGCACTACTTCTGTGGACATTATGTGTATAATTGGCACTACTTCTGTGGGCATTATATGTATAATTGGCACTACAACTGTGGGCATTATATGTTTTATTAGCACTACTACTGTGGACATTATGTTTATAAGTGGCACAACTAATGTGGGCATTATATTTATAAGTGGCACAACTACTGCAAGCATTATGTATAAGTGGCACTACTACTGTGTGCATTATGCATAAGCCTCCCTACAACTGTGGACATTATGTGTATAAGCAGCACTACTACTGTGGGCATTAAGTGTATGAGCAGTACTACTACTGTACTTTGGGCATTATGTGTAATGGGCACAATGGCTGTAGGCATTACGTAGCATTACTACTTCTATGGGCATAATGTTTAAGGGGTACTACTTCTATGGGTATTATATGTATAAGTTTCATTACTCAAACTGTGTACAAAATTGTGTGGCCATGCTCCTCTATTGTAATATAACACCACAATTTTTGTGGCACGCACTTTTCTATATTATGAAAGGGAGGGCACAAATAAATGGTATGCAAGGGGGCACTAAACACTAGTGTGAAACTGCATACTGGTTATAATTATACTATATTATAATTAATATTGTCTATCACGATCAGGAATAATGGTGCAATATTAAGTTATACCATTTAGCACTAAAACGCGGGTCCAACCGGAGTCATTTAACAAGGTGTATCAGCTACAGAATCCATGTTCACACCGCAGGCTGGGCCTGGGTTATTGCCCAAAGCCAGCAAACTCGGTCACACTGCATGCTGCTTGGGTTGGTCCTGGGTTCAATCATGGGCATGGAACCCAAGCGGTCTGTCACAGCATGCCAGGACCCAGATTGCCCCAGAAGTCAGAGGCATGGCATACAAGGGGTATACGGTAAGTTACTACAGTATATGACAAAATGATGGGTTTGTTGCCATTTTCAATGGAACTTGGCAGTATGTTGCTACTAAACTGTGCGTGGAAAATATACATATAGTCGCCCACATGCAGCCCTGTAAGCATCCTGTGGTATGTCTGCCACTTATGTACATGATTGGTTTGCGACTAATTATCATCGCCAGTCCGGACAAACATCCAGGTCTGCACAACCAGCAGTTCCGTAGACGCCCACAATGAACCTTGGTGATGTAACAACCAACTGTCCCAGACCAAGTACATTTGTTAGGCTGTAAATATCAGTTCAATCAAAACTCAATATTGGCACATGTACGGTGCAAACGGCTACAAGACAGGCTCCGCAAACCAGGAGGACATTCAGCTCATCAGCCGCTGTGAGTGGTGGATTCCTGGATTTATTTGCGCTTTATCTGTGCGTACTCCGTGTCTGGTTGGATGGAGGAGATCCCGGAGGGAGCAGCAGCGAAGTTTATGCTGGAGTAATTCATCTCCACCTGGGCAGATGGCGTGTTCTTTGATTCCACTTGTGTTCTCGTATCATTACTTTCCTAAGCAAAGGATGATAACCAAGAAACTGACCATCAATGAAAATCTCAGACCCAGGAAATAAATTTATTTTTTATTTTTATTGTGCTAGTGAGCACATCATAAAAGTTGGGAGGTATGTGTGGTACTTGTTTCCTATCTGGGCGCCCAGGTTTTCTACGTACGGCACCGTAATGAAATTGGATCGCATCACATCGGATTCGGTACTCGATGATGTACGATGGCATACGATGCTATCCGATCCGATCCGATTTTACATTGGAATCAATGTTAAATGGTCCCTGAGACCCGATTTTACATTGATTTCAATGTAATAACCCCGCAAACCCACGATTTGTATAGGAAACCCCCCCTGATGGTTTAAAATGCGCCTCCATTGTTAACGCCACCCCAGTATTGACGTCAACCCGAAGCGTGGCGAGCGCAGCGAGCCCCGCGAGGGGCGGCGGTACGCGTCCTCCGACTTTTTCATACCCCCACTATCCACGTCGGCGTGGAGCTGAGAATAGAATAGTGTGGCGAGCGCAGCGAGCCACCGAGCCCGAAGCGTGGCGAGCGCAGCGAGCTCCGCGAGGGGACGCGGATACCTGTGAAGCCTGCGAGGGGACACGGATACCTGTGAAGTATACCATAAAATACCATAAAATACCATAAAATCGGGAACGAAATCGGATCGGATCGCATCGCATCGTTCAATATCGTGTATGTGCATTTGTGGTATCCGATGCGATGCGATCCGATTTTTATACGGAGAATAGCATGGTGCGCAATTAACTTAGCGGGCGCCCAGATAGGAAACAAGTACCGTATGTGTAATATGGACCTTCCTTTACACCTGAAGAACTATGAGCCAAACTTAAAGATCAGGCTGATTACCCTGCAGGCACATGTTGTTTCCTTGGCTCTATAAAAAGGGTCTGCATGTGCCCAGGCCTTTCATTATGTTATTATCATCTTATTGCTGTACAGCTGTAAAGTTAACCCAAGAGAGATTGAGACCTTATCATATTGACAGCTGTTTATCTTCATAACCATGTGAACTGCAGGTGGGGCAGATGTAACGTGTACAGAAAGAGTTAGATTTGGGTGAGTTATTTTGTTTCTATGCAGGGCAAATCCTGGCTGCTTTATTTTTACACTGCAATTTAGATTTCAGATTGAACACTCAAAATGAACTCTCTCTGCACATGTTCCATCTGCCCCACTTGCAGTGCAGCATGGTTTTGTCCATTTCAGAAAGATTTTGCATTTGCAAACACCTCTGAATCAGGCCCAATGTCACCATGTGACTTCATCCCTAATAGAAGGATGTACAATATCTGCCAGGGTCCTGACAGTCGGGACGTACCAACAGTCGGGACCCGGGATCGAATACCCCCAATAGTCTCAATCAACTCCATTTACCTGTGATCTTGCCCTGACATTCATGTAGAACAGACTGGAATCATCCGTTGCTGCTGGTTCCTCCCTGGGAACATTTTCTGGGTTCTTCCTCCTACCAATAACAGGGATGGGGCATTAGAACATATCAATGACCAGTGTAACATATCTCTGCTATTTTCCTATTGGTTAGCCAATATTCAGGTTGATGACTGAGGGGCAGGTTCAGAAATGCTGATAGCACAATAGTTGCACCATTGTCAGAAGCAGCCTGGCAACAATATGCAAAGAGGGGTCTAAGTGACTACTAAGGTACTATGGAGTCATTGTACTGGAACCATCACCAGACTTATTGTAATTATCCCTATAATCAATAAAGGTTTTACATAAGCTGGTGTTAATTCAGTTACCCTTACACATCACCAGGGGGCAAATGGAATATGTTGTGATATTAGGGTAAAACACTTATTTCTGGTGATTTTTGTAAAGGAAAGGGTACATTTGTGTGTGTGTGTGTGTGTGTGTGTGTGTTTGTGTGACCAGTGCCTTGTGGGTGTGACCAGTACTATATGCATGTGGCCAGTGCCTTGTGGGTGTAACCAGTACTATATGCATGTGGCCAGTGCCTTGTGGGTGTGACCAGTACTATATGCATGTGGTCAGTGCCTTGTGGGTGTGACCAGTACTATATGCATGTGGCCAGTGCCTTGTGGGTGTGACCAGTACTATATGCATGTGGCCAGGGCCTTGTGGGTGTGACCAGTACTATATGCATGTGGCCAGTGCCTTGTGGGTGTGACCAGTACTATATGCATGTGGCCAGGGCCTTGTTGGTGTGACCAGTACTATATGCATGTGGCCAGTGCCTTGTGGGTGTGACCAGTACTATATGCATGTGGTCAGTGCCTTGTGGGTGTGACCAGTACTATATGCATGTGGCCAGTGCCTTTTGGGTGTGACCAGTACTATATTCATGTGGCCAGTGCCTTGTGGGTGTGACCAGTACTATATGCATGTGGCCAGTGCCTTGTGGGTGTGACCAGTACTATATGCATGTGGCCAGTGCCTTGTGGGTGTGACCAGTACTATATGCATTTGGCCAGTGCCTTGTGGGTGTGACCAGTACTATATGCATGTGGCCAGTGCCTTGTAAAGGCCCTCATATACTATGCAACTTTTCCTATGAGAGAAGTAGCATCCAATTTCCGTCATGGGCCGCAGGATCGTGTATGTGATGTATCGCATGCGATCCCCGCTCCCTGCCACCAGGAGGGAATCTGACCCAGAGATCATATGTGCAGCACGTATGATCTCCCGTCTCCAATTGTATGCGCACGGGCAGGACCTTGCAAGGATCGGATCAGACATCAGAAACATGCTATTTGGGCCAATTTCTCAGCGCAATCTGCCAGAATCAGGGCCCAAAGTGCATAGTGTGGCCAGTGCCTTGTGGGTGTCACCAGAGCCATGTGGGTGTGACAGTACTATGGTCCTGTTAATATGGTCCTGTTTATGTTATACAGTATATAGTGAATACCATAAATCTCAACTGTCCTGATCTTTGGCGGGACAGCCACTCACTGCAGATTCTGTGGTGGGCAGTTGGGAGTCCCCCCTGTCTGTCCTTAGCAGAGCATCAGGGAATAGATACAGTGACAGAAGGAAAGGGCCTTCCCACAAAGCCACAACCCCCTTCCAGAGGCCATACCCCTTTTTGGGAACATGCGGGGCCCTGCAGGAGTCCCTGCTCTTGAAAGTAGAATGTACTTTGGGGGTTATTCTGGTTCACACGCAAAGGCAAATTCACTCTCTAATGGACAAAACGATGTGCACTGCAGGTGAGGCAGATGTAACATGTACAGAGAGAGTTAAATTTGAGCGAGATATGTTCAAAATGAAATCTAAATAGCAGTGTAAAAATAAAGCAGCCAGGATTTATCCTGCACAGGGTACATACTGTCTGCTTTATTTTTACACTGCAATATAGTTTGAAGTACAAACCCCACCCAAATGTAACACTCTCTGCAACTGTTACATCTGCCCCACCTGCATTGCACATGGTTTTGGTGAACTTGCCTTTGAGAGTGAACCAGAAAAACCCTCATTGGGGCAGATGTATCAATGACGTTTTAACATTTGTTAAATAATGGGTCCTGCTTCTCCTGCATAATGAGGAGAAGCGGGCAATCGTTATGAGGAGATGTATTAACCCCCCACCAAGCCGATAAGGAGAGCCGTTATGCCCAGTGTTAACGGCTCTCCTTATCGGCTCCCCCGGCGCCCTGCGCATGCTTAGTGCGCTCACCCCCCCTGTCCGGCTCTAATGGGCATGCGCGAGATCTGGTAAAAACCCTGAGCTGGCGAAGTGGCCGGGGCGAATTAACGCCTGGGCGGCTGTTAAAACATCGCCCCGCCCGCTAAACACTGGGGGGGGGGGATTGCAGGCAGGGGCGGATTGGCCATTATATTTACCGGGAACTTTCCCGGGAGGCCGCTGCTAGTGAGGCCGAATTAGGCAGCAGGGGCTGTGTTAAAGTCGAGTCACACACACGCCATTTTACAATAGTATGGCCGCCATTTTGGTTCACAGAGTTGCGCAAATAAAGTATAATACCCGAGTCTGTGTAACAAAGTGGATCATAAGCGCAGCCATACTAACACACATAAATTCATAATATCACACTACCACAAAATAAAATATAGTTAATAGTATATATAGGTAATTATAGTTAATATAGGTAATTAAAGGTTTAGTACGCTACACATAGTTTAATTAGAAATACACGATTGTTTCTGTACATGTTTGGTATCTTTATGTTCTGTGTCCCGTGCGCAGCATTCCGGTCGCAGCCAAATATTCGCAAGTCCTATGGTTTGATAATTACGGACAAAATACTTATTATATGTACTATTGCCATGTGTCCTGTGTAAGACAAAGGAATCAAGTTGTAACCAGTTCTTGTTGCTGATTTACGACCCTGATGACGATGCTAACAAACAAAGGACACCAAAGTACACTCCCCCTTCACCAATCCAAATCAAGTGTAATTCTTTGCCCCAATCACTGAGGACTGGACATTCGAATCCTTGACCAATTACAAAGGCCTTTGACCCCCTTCTTGGACCCTATAAAATAGCTATCCCTGAACTGGCTTGCTCTCTTCGGCACTGCATCTATCCCCCACCATTGACCGGGCTAAAGTTCTATTTGAACATAGCGAGCTCCGACCGGACTGTGCTGCGCATATCTAATGAGACGGTAAACGGTTGCATTCTTTGTGCTGTCTTATATTGTTTATTGGCTGATTGTATTCTGTAATTGTTTTCTTTCCCCTAGTAGTATTTGACTTGTATTAGTATTGTTAAGGGAATTACGTGTTATTCTGTATTTCTCCTTTCTGTAACCCCCTTTTGTCCGCTAGGGACTAAATACACTATTGTCGGAGAATCTATCTCCTCACTTGTTATATTGTGGTCTCGTCTATTATTCGCACCTAGCGACAACGTATATTACGGACATTGTCCTACAAAGGTATTCGCAGATTAGAGACTAAGTACTGCAAAGGGATTTCCAATTACTGTTATTGATTCAGCGTGTACAATACACGGAAAAGGTACGCTACGCTGCGCTACGTTTTGTTCGCACGTAGCTAGGAATAAAGGGTACGCAAGTTATGGAATAAGTACGTAAACTGCGCATTTCACTTATTGTCCTTCTGGTTATATTAATATCGATTTCAACAATTGCGGGCTTCGTCCGGGCGTTCCATACTCTAGAACACTGTACCAAGCGCACGACTTGAGCCTATACCAGCAAAAGGGTGGAAGTGATCATTTAACCATTGCTGGAGAGGCCAAGTCCGCGGCGGTACAGGGTTTGAGAGGTGCTAGCGTATGAACCCGAGGCATAATAAGTGAAATCCAAAGAGAAATGATGTTACGTGTTTAAAGTATATAAAGTGTTTAGTAAGCTATACTTCTGCCTGCCACAAGTAGTTTAACGGGGTATAGTGTCTTGAATTGCTTGTTTATTATAGTATATGTGCCGCGTGCGATAAAGTTTCGCACACGTGGAGGCAAAGGCCTTTGTTTATTATAGTACATAGAGGATTCCTTCTGTGCAAAACTATAACCTTTTGTTGTCCGTTACTGCAAGGTCAGGGACTCCGCCACGTGGCGATAAGTTCTGGGCCTTTTACAGTAACGTAAAGCGTCTGCAGTGTATTACGTAAGGTACGCACACACGTGTTTACGTCAAGTATAGTTTCGCATCTCTGTACGTAATTTACGGATTTTGTGCGAGATTTATTTCGCATCCGTGTACGTTACTTACAGATTTGTGTTGGGATTATTTTCGCATTTCGGCAAAATTGCTGCATTTAGCGGTACCCGATCACGACCTTACAAATACACTGCAGAACACGTGGGTGGCCGATTCATCGGCGGCCGGTGAACAGGTTTTAACAAACACACATGCACACGTGGCTGTTCGCTGGCACTGCACAGGCAGCACACATAGGAGCCCAGAGGTGGCTAGTATTAATCACAAGCTCTATTTAAACGGTATATTAACATACTGTGGATAAAGCGGTAATTAATAAAAGTAAATCATTTTTTTTTTGGTTCATTTTTCAAAAACAAGCAATTCAAGCATTATTTTAATAGATTCCTAGAGATTTATACCTGCATAAGTATCTAGTGAGAAACTACCAACCAGGGAAGATTTTCTCTACAGAAATATTTCAAGTTTTAGCGTAAGGCCAAGGTGTAAATAGCATCCAGTGTGAAAATCATTGGGTGAACGGGCGTGTGACGATACGACCCACAGCGCAGTCCAGATCAGGATATTATTTGTGTGTTGTAATAAGACATATAGGTGCACGTGACAAAGTGCCCATAGGAACTGCCCCTTTCGTGGACCCGTCTATTTGGATCCTCCGGAAGGGTACAAGAGGCTAAATCGGAACCTAGTGATCTGATTGGCCCCTTTAGAAAACCAGTTTTGATTATACAGAAAAAAACAGTTTTTTTGTGTTCTGTAAAATTTGGCCGCACCACTGCAAGGCGTGCTAGTGATTTGTCGCTAGCCGAAAGACTGTGGTGATTGAGTACAGGATACCTCATAGACTGAGTGTCACGCTTAAGTGCGGAAACGTTTCAGGCTATTGGGAAGGAGTATTTTGGGTACTGCTCACTGATAAATTACCCACCGCCCTCTTTTAGAATCATACCCATAATGGGAACTGTAACTCACACCAGGGGGCCGTGCTACATAGGGAAGAATTACACGACCACAAGGTTTGGCGGCATTCATAATGTGCAGGAAGCACGGTGAACGAGCAGTTGTTTACCAAGATAAATGGAAGAAGATGACACAGGGCAGCAAGCTAGAATTTCCCAGTGTTGGTAGTTTTGATCCAGAAATCTTATCAGCGGTCAAAGATGAAATATGTTTACTCTCCTCACGTAAGAAAAGAGTGAAGCACATTGAAATTCTTAACTTGTGGCAGAAGGAAGGTCAGGAACAAAGGGGAAAGGGATGCCCAGCTATTGCAGATATAATCAGCCGTAGGAATGCAACCGCAAACGCTCCCCCCCCCATATGTGCCGGAGGGGTTAACCACCACAAAACAGCATATGAGCAAAAATGTAACTGTTACTAACTTGTACCCTGTTTTATCCCTTTACAAGGACATCACAGAGGAAAACGATCTGCTGTTGGTATCGGCCGTCTCCCATGCAATTAACATACATGAAGGGAAGGCAGAACCAACAAAACCTGCTGCTGGGGCTCCAGCGCAGGAAGAGGAGACGGTTGATGCCAACCAGGCAGTTATAGACACAGGTAAGAAAGCACCACACAGCACAGACACAGTCGACTCCACACCAGGACCCAGTAATGCGGACGTGGTGCAAGCGTACCCTGTACGCACGCTGGAGGTTCCTTATGGTAAGGCAGACAGAGAGGGTGTGATACCTACCAGGAAGATGACCATGTTAAATCCTTGGAAACGGTTAGAACTGCGGTCCATCATTTCAGATTTCCCTGATCCTAGGAAAGATCTGGCATTGAGCCAAAAAATTTGTAAAGGATATGGGAAACTCTGATGAACCCACCAACAAGGATTGGAGAATCATGTTGAGGGCCTGTCTCCCTACCCACATAGACATCCCGAAATTCATTCAGGATAGTGGGTTGAGAGGGGACAGGGAAATAAATGATGAGATCAACCAGGAAAATATACGCCTAATCAACTTACAATTGGGAGTATATTTTCCTGCGGCAGTGGAATATAGCAAGATATTCACCATCAAACAAAAGGATGGTGAACCCGCTGGTGATTATTTCACCAGGGCCTTGCAAACGTTATCAAAACACACTGGTGTCTCCGAACCTAAGGACAACCCCCACCTGAGGGAGATGATTGTCTCTGTGCTAGTGGAAGGGCTTAGAGAAAACCTGTGAGTTAGAGTTCAGACATCCTTCCCGAATTGGCATGGAATGACAGTAGATGCCCTACGGGAATCTGCTGTCGAACACGACCGTAACATACAGAAACACAGAGAGCTGCAAACCGATAAATTGATGTTGGTTAGCATCCAAGCTCTCAGTAATGCCCCTAACAAAGCCATATACCACCAGAACACCAGAGACGCAGGCAGAAGGCCAATAGTATGCTATAACTGCAATAAGGAAGGACACTACTCCAAAAACTGCAGGTCAGGAAACCCCAAGAGATACAATGCACATAGACGAGACTGGGAGCCTCACCAGGGTGAGACAAGGAGATACCCAACCCCTAGACAATGGGAGGAGACAGACAGGTCACGCAACATTCCTCCTCCTCATTTGATGGCTGACACAGTGCTAAGGGCGACACAGGTGCGACAATAGGAAACAGGTCATACCTGTATCCTACAGCCAGTTAGATTGACACAACACCTTAGAGAAGAACCTCAGGTAAAGGTTGATATAGCTGGGGTAAGGCAAACCTTTTTGGTTGATACAGGGGCGGCCAGATCTGTTCTCAATACTCCTCTTAACTTGGGTTTCACTGATCAATCAGTAGCAGCAATTGGGGTAACAGGAAAAGTGCAACATTACCCACTGACTAAACCAGCAGACATTACAATCGGGCCTCTGCATACCAAACATTCTTTCTTGTTGGCTGCAGCGGCTCCGACTAACCTCCTGGGTAGAGATTTACTATGTAAAATGGGATGTGTCATCTATTGCACCCCCGATGGGGTATTTCTGGACACTCCTAGAAATCTTGCACAGCAAGTGCAAGATTTGCTGGACAGTCCTCAGAGGCTAATGTTGCATTCAACTGTTGTAGATTTGAATCCATCTAGGGTAGCTGAAATTACAGCACAAATACCGAGTTCCCTTTGGACTAAAGATGGACAGGATGCTGGGTTGATGGCAAACGTAGCTCCAGTAGAGATTCGTTTAAAAGAAGGCAGGATAGCCCCAAAAATACCACAATACCCTTTAAAACCTGAAGTCGAACTAGGTGTGTACCCTGTGATCCAACGATTGCTCCAACAAGAAATCCTAGTTCGAACCTCTAGCACGGCCAATAGTCCCATCTTTCCTGTGAAAAAGAGTGGGGGGAGGGGCTACAGACTAGTGCAGGATCTAAGAGGGGTAAACAAAGTAGTTGAGAGCCAATTCCCCATAGTGCCAAACCCAGCTGTCATCCTGATGCAAATCCCACCTCACTGTACTCATTTTACAGTCATTGACTTGTGTTCTGCTTTCTTCTCTGTCCCTTTGCACCCTGACAGCCAATACCTTTTTGCTTTTACTTACAGAGGAGTACAGTACACCTGGACTCGACTCCCTCAGGGATTCATAGACAGCACTAGCATCTTCTCCCAGGCCTTGCATGATTGTTTACAATCCTTTCAACCCTTAAATGGTTCGATACTAATACAATATGTGGATGACCTATTGTTGTGTTCTGAATCACTGGAGTCATCAGTGGATGACACTCGACACCTGCTGATGCATCTCTCAGAGGCAGTACATAAAGTATCAAAGGATAAATTACAATTGTGCCAGACCAGGGTTAAGTATCTGGGCCACTGTCTTACCCAAGGGTTGAGACACCTCACCGATGACCGAATCCAAGCGATTCAAAACATGGTACTGCCGCAGACCCAACACCAGATCCGTACATTCCTAGGCATGTGTGGATACTGTCGCAATTGGATCCCAGGATTCTCTATTCTGGCATTACCACTACAAGAAATGGTTTCCTCAACTAAGCCAGATCGGGTTTCTCATACTGAGGAATCTGAACTGGCTTTCGAGGAACTAAAGGTGAGCCTAACAAAGGCCCCAGCACTGGGAATGCCAGATTAAGGGAAACCCTTTGAACTGTACGGAACAGAATCAGCTGGGTGTGCGGCAGGAGTACTTGTCCAAAAACATGGTGATGCCAACCGACCAGTAGCGTACTACAGTGGCCAATTGGACACAGTAGCACGCTCACTCCCAACTTGCTTACGAAGCGTAGCTGCAATAGCACAACTAGTAAGCAAGAGTGAGGATGTGGTGTTAGGACACAATTTAACTGTTCATGCTCCCCATGCTGTCTCTGCCCTCCTAAACTCTGCCCAAACACGACATGTGTCCTCAGCACGGTTCACTAAGTGGGAACTGGCGCTGATGGCCCCAGTAAATATTACCATAAAAAGATGCAACACACTGAACCCAGCCACATTCCTACCTCATGTTCCCTCCAAGGCACAAAGGGTGGGGGTTGATGGGAATGTTGCTGAAAATGGTAAGGCAAAGTTTAATGAAGGTGAGGACAAACATGATTGCATGACCTACCTGAATCAGACCTTTACAGCACGTCCTGACATAAGCGACAGCCCATTAAGTGAGGTAGACATAACCTTATTCACTGATGGTAGCTGTCATAGACAAACGGAGACGGGAGAGCTGTGCACAGGCTATGTGGTAGTAGATGGAGAAGGTATTGTGGAAGCTGAACCCCTAGGACCACCTCACTTGGCACAGGTAGCGGAACTGGTGGCATTGACCAGAGCATGTGAACTGGCCAAAGGGAAATCAGTCAACATATATACTGACTCCAGATATGCTTTTGGAGTCGTGCATGAATTTGGGGCCCTATGGCGCCTCAGAAATTTCATGACGGCGGCTGGCACACCAGTGGCGCATGCGACATATATCAGAAGACTTCTGGGAGCTATCCAGCTTCCAGACAGAGTGGCTGTTATCAAGTGCAAAGCACACACATCAGAGAAGGACCCGGTTTCACTTGGTAACAGCCGCGCTGATGAGGCAGCGAAAAGGGCCGCATGCCCTGTAAATAGTTCTACTCCCCTTACAAACCTTTGTACACTAAACATGGTATCCACATCAAAACTGATAGACATGCAGAATTTGTGTTCCCCACAGGAAAGAGCAGTATGGAAGTCGAAGGGATGTGGCCAAGAGTCCACCGGACTTTGGAGAGATGGACATGGGAAACCAGTGGCCCCCCAGGGCATACCTTCCTAGTCTAGCCGAGGCGGCCCATGGGCTGACACATCTTGGGAAGGAAGGTATGTGCAAGCTGGTAAAGGCCTACTGGTGTGCACCAGGGTTCGCTTCTCAAGCAGGTAGAGTGGCAATGTCATGCCTCATCTGTTTGAGGAAGAACACTGGAAAAGCCATCCCAACAGAGCCATCCCACATCCCTCCTACAGAAGGCCCTTTCCAGGTAATACAAATCGACTTCATACAGTTACCACCCTGTAGAAATTTGAAGTATGTGTTAGTATGTGTTGACATGTTTTCCAGCTGGGTGGAGGCTTTCCCCACTGCCTCCAACACTGCTACCTTTACAGCTAAGAAAATATGTCAAGAGTTTGTCTGTAGATATGGTATCCCAAAGGTTATCGAGAGTGACAGAGGCACTCATTTCATAGGAGAAGTCTTCCAAATCATGTGTAAACTCCTGGGAATAAATAGTAAACTTTATACTCCATACCGACCCCAAGCGAGCGCCAAAGTTGAGAGAATGATTGGTACTATTAAGAACAAATTGGGTAAAGTTATGGCTGAAACAGGGTTGTTATGGCCAGAGGCACTGCCCATTGTGCTGTATAGCATTAGGACCACTCCCAGAGCTCCGCTTAACTTGTCCCCCTTCGAAATATTGTTTGGCCGGCAGCCACACGTCATGATAGATCCACAGGATGATATAAAATGTAACAATGAACTGACTGTGCAATATATCCTAAAGCTAAACAAACAGCTGAGGAAACAGCAAAAAGAACTGAACTTGTTGACACCTGACATGCCTGTTGAGAACTGTCATAATCTTAAACCAGGAGACTTTGTTATGATCCGAATTTTTTTTTGCTCAGGTTGTTTGATAGACCGTTGGGAAGGACCGTACCAAGTTTTGTTGACCAGCACCACATCAATTAAAGTCGCAGAGAGAGAGACTTGGATACATTCGTCCCACTGTAAGAAAGCCAGTAACCCAGAATCCCCTTGTGAAGAGAGCGAAAGAGAGGAAATATCGCTAGAGGCATTGTTCCGGGAAGAAAGGCAGCCAAGGTCGAGCAACCTGTACGAGCAAAGTTAGAAGGACAGAGCAATAAAAGACCCCTGGTAAAGAGGATGGAAGGACTACAAGCAACAGGTTCATGGTTCTATTTCTATTTCTTTGTTTTCCTTTTGTTTCCCCTTCTTCACCCAAAGATACTCGGTGGCTGCCACACCCTAGAGCGATCGGAGCGGAGTTCTGACAGTGTACTAATCGACCCAGATCAGGGTGAATGTTATGATCCGCCTCCAACGGATCGGTGTTATGTACTATTCACATTTTCTGTGTGTAGTTCATGTTCTCCCTGGGTTTATCTCAGCCTGGGTGTGTGTGTACTCGCTAGTGGCATCCAGTGGTCAGCCTGGGCCATTGCAGGTTACTTTCAGTACTGTGTGTTCTGGACTCAGGTGTCTTGATTAGGCTCCTAGCCTGCAGTGCACACCTTCAGGCTATGTGTAATCAGCACCACATTGTGCTCTCTATATAAACCCTCTGGTTGTTCAGTCCCATGCCGGTTATAGCTTGTACCTCAGGGTCTCAGGTGTTCCTGGTTCCCAGTCTTCCGTTATTCCTGGTTCCTGTTCCCAGTCATCCTGCATCCTGTCGTTGATTCCCAGCTGTGTCCTCCATCCAGTCTCCTGTCCTCCCGGTGTCCGTGTGTCGTCCTTTATCCGTCTCCCGGTCCCTGCAGCTCCTGTTGGTCTTTGTGGGATTCCTTCTCCAGCGTGGTGCTTCCTTCGGCTGGTTCCCTGCCTTGTCCGCAGCATCTCAGTTCCAGCTAAATTGATATCCCTCGGTTTCAGATAAATTGGGAGATTCCCCCTCTTTGTCTCCTTACTAATCATTTGCTTATTGTGTCAGCGTATAGTGTATTGTTACACCCGTCAGCAGTTCTTAGTGTGTCAGCATATTGTGTATTGTTACACCCGTCAGCAGTTCTTAGTGTGTCAGCATACTGTGTATGGTTACACCTGTTAAGCATTAGCACAGCGGGTTCCTGTTTAGAGTGCTATCCACTGGCACCCCTCTCCGCAGGGCAGGGTGGTCCTCGCCTCTTTGTTTATAGATAGGTTTCCCCTTGTTCATCACTGGCCTTGGCGTGTGTGTTGTCCTTAACATAAGACCAGGTGGCATCGAGGTGGGAGCCTGACTAACGGGCTCCCACGAACGCGGCTATTATTGGTGAAGCCTAGCACCCCGCACACACACGTCAACTCCATCTGAGTACAACGGAGGTAGGGTAGGCGAGATCTCCCTGTTCCTAACATTATAACCGGCCATACAGCACTCTGGAGCTGGGTTCTGCCCTCTCAGTCCAGAGATTTCCAGCCGTGTCAGTTTTTTGCCCGTGTCAGTTTTTTGCCCGTGTCAGTTTTTTGCCCGTGTCAGTTTTTTGTCCGTGTCAGTTTTTTGCCCGTGTCAGTTTTTTGCCCGTGTCAGTTTTTTGCCCGTGTCCGTTTTTTGCCCGTGTCAGTTTTTTGCCCGTGTCAGTTTATTCTTGTATCAGTTTTTTCTTGCTGGTGTATAAACTTGCATGGCCATATCATGCAGGCCATGCAAGAGTCATTAGCGGCTCTAAATTTGGCATTCAATGCCGTAAAACCTGGGCAGTGGGAGATTTTGCAGCAGTCTCTTCTGCAGCTGCAAAGACTCATCACTGATATTTTTCTGATCCTCCCAGAGGTCACTGGGGTTCGTTCAGCCCCTAATGAGGCCCTGCCTAGGGAAGTATTAGGCAGCAAGTCCTCAGACCCAGAGGGTCAGGTAAAGCATAGAAGTTATCTACGACCGAAGCTTCCGTTAGAGGAGCGTCAGCGGCGTAGAAACCTTAATCTATGCTTATACTGTGGAGATTCTGGCCACTTCTTGCAGACGTGTGGCTTGCGTAATTCCGGTGGTGCCGACAGGGTATCTCCTCTGGCCAGGTCTGAGCAGGTTGTCAGATCTAAGCCTGTCTCCACTGTGGCAGAGGAGCTCTCTGCCGAGTCTCCCAGTAAAAGCACTCTGCCTTTTTCTACTGGTTCCAGTGCTGATGTTTTAATGACCAGGGAGTCAGAGTTGCAAACCCTTGAAGGGAAAACCCAGGTGGTTGACTCAGATACCGGGGGCCCGCTGAGCCGGTCTGATGCCGGGGGCCCGCCGAGCCGGTCTGATGTCGGGGGCCCGCCGAGCCGGTCAGATGCCGGGGGCCCGCCGAGCCGGTCAGATGCCGGGGGCCCGCCGAGCCGGTCAGATGCCGGGGGCCCGCCGAGCCGGTCAGATGCCGGGGGCCCGCCGAGCCGGTCAGATGCCGGGGGCCCGCCGAGCCGGTCAGATGCCGGGGGCCCGCCGAGCCGGTCAGATGCCGGGGGCCCGCCGAGCCGGTCAGATGCCGGGGGCCCGGAGGCCGCAGCCCCGAGTGGGGGCCCGGAGGCCGCAGCCCCGAGTGGGGGCCCGGAGGCCGCAGCCCCGAGTGGGGGCCCGGAGGCCGCAGCCCCGAGTGGGGGCCCGGAGAGTGGGGGCCCGGAGGCCGCAGCCCCGAGTGGGGGCCCGGAGGCCGCAGCCCCGAGTGGGGGCCCGGAGGCCGCAGCCCCAGAAGGGGTTCAAGTTGGTGTCACCCCAGAAGGGGTTCAAGTTGGTGTCACCCCAGAAGGGGTTCAAGCCTGTGTCGCCCCAGAAGGGGTTCAAGCCTGTGTCGCCCCAGAAGGGGTTCAAGCCTGTGTCGCCCCAGAGGGGGTTCAAGCCTGTGTCGCCCCAGAAGGGGTTCAAGCCTGTGTCGCCCCAGAAGGGGTTCAAGCCTGTGTCGCCCCAGAAGGGGTTCAAGCCTGTGTCGCCCCAGAGGGGGTTCAAGCCTGTGTCGCCCCAGAGGGGGTTCAAGCCTGTGTCGCCCCAGAGGGGGTTCAAGCCTGTGTCGCCCCAGAGGGGGTTCAAGCCTGTGTCGCCCCAGAGGGGGTTCAAGCCTGTGTCGCCCCAGAGGGGGTTCAAGCCTGTGTCGCCCCAGAAGGGGTTCAAGCCTGTGTCGCCCCAGAAGGGGTTCAAGCCTGTGTCGCCCCAGAGGGGGTTCAAGCCTGTGTCGCCCCAGAAGGGGTTCAAGCCTGTGTCGCCCCAGAAGGGGTTCAAGCCTGTGTCGCCCCAGAAGGGGTTCAAGCCTGTGTCGCCCCAGAGGGGGTTCAAGCCTGTGTCGCCCCAGAGGGGGTTCAAGCCTGTGTCGCCCCAGAGGGGGTTCAAGCCTGTGTCGCCCCAGAGGGGGTTCAAGCCTGTGTCGCCCCAGAGGGGGTTCAAGCCTGTGTCGCCCCAGAGGGGGTTCAAGCCTGTGTCGCCCCAGAGGGGGTTCAAGCCTGTGTCGCCCCAGAGGGGGTTCAAGCCTGTGTCGCCCCAGAGGGGGTTCAAGCCTGTGTCGCCCCAGAGGGGGTTCAAGCCTGTGTCGCCCCAGAGGGGGTTCAAGCCTGTGTCGCCCCAGAGGGGGTTCAAGCCTGTGTCGTCCCAGAGGGGGTTCAAGCCTGTGTCTTCCCAGAGGGGGTTCAAGCCTGTGTCTCCCCAGAGGGGGTTCAAGCCGGTGTCGCCCCAGATGGGGACGCTGTCCATCTAGTCCCTAAGAGGGATTCTGATTGTCCTGTCTCTGAACAGAGTTCCAGCCATGTCGGTAACATGGAGGAACCATCTGTTGGTCTTTTTGTTGTTGCCCAGCCAGAGTTTCACTATAGTGCTGCCCACTTAGAAGTGCGTCACAGTGATGATCAGCCAGAGACTCATCATAGTGCTGCCCAACCAGAAAGACCATCAGACTTGGAAGAGGTCATAACCTCTAAGGGGGTCCCTAAAGTCTCAGCCTCAAGGGCCATAATTCCAGCTATACAGTCCAGTCAGTTAGCTGATAATGAAGTTACTGTTGATGCTTTGAACGATATCTCTACATCTATAGTTTTTGATGGGGACCTAACCCAATTTGTTGCGCTCACTAAATATTTTATCACTATTTTGGAGTCCAGACCATTTTTAGGTATCACTTCAGATAATGTGGTGCTCTATTTAATTTATTGCTTCAGAGGTGAACCTTTCAAATGGGCGTCCAAATTTATTGAATCTGAGGATCCCATTCTTAAGAATCTCCCAGCATTCAGTGATGCTGTATTGAAAAAATTTGGTCCCAATAAAAGTGGTTCACCTGCCTCTGGACTGACCATCTTCTCTGCAGAGACTCCATCATGCATAGGAAAGTCAGTACAAAGGTCCCAGCCCATAGCTATGGTCGATGGGTGTGCTCGTTTTAACAGGAATGCCCCTGGAATCTTAACTTTTACAGCAGTGGAATCCAGGCTTGATTCTGTCTTGAATTCCGATTCAGAGATCGATGGTTGTCCAGTGTCTTGTCCAGTGTCTACTCAATCTGTCAAGAGTCCTGCCTATGTTCAGTCATGCGATACTACTTCTTCTCCAGTGCCAAATGTTACCAAGATTGAAACCATAATCCTTCCCTTAGATGCGGACTCCAACTCAGATTACAACTCTGAAATCGATGAAATGCCTTTAGTTGAGGGTACCGTTAGTTCAGACAATATTTTTGGTATTACTGTGTTTACTCCCAGGCAACCTGGGAAGAAGAAGAAGAAGAAGTCTTGTCGGAGACATCTAGTCTGTTTTTGTTCTTGGTTCCCCTTGATCAAGCTGGGGTGTCCGGAGTCCACCTTTTTTAGGGGGGGATTCTGTTATGATCCGCCTCCAACGGATCGGTGTTATGTACTATTCACATTTTCTGTGTGTAGTTCATGTTCTCCCTGGGTTTATCTCAGCCTGGGTGTGTGTGTACTCGCTAGTGGCATCCAGTGGTCAGCCTGGGCCATTGCAGGTTACTTTCAGTACTGTGTGTTCTGGACTCAGGTGTCTTGATTAGGCTCCTAGCCTGCAGTGCACACCTTCAGGCTATGTGTAATCAGCACCACATTGTGCTCTCTATATAAACCCTCTGGTTGTTCAGTCCCATGCCGGTGATAGCTTGTACCCCAGGGTCTCAGGTGTTCCTGGTTCCCAGTCTTCCGTTATTCCTGGTTCCTGTTCCCAGTCATCCTGCATCCTGTCGTTGATTCCCAGCTGTGTCCTCCATCCAGTCTCCTGTCCTCCCGGTGTCCGTGTGTCGTCCTTTATCCGTCTCCCGGTCCCTGCAGCTCCTGTTGGTCTTTGTGGGATTCCTTCTCCAGCGTGGTGCTTCCTTCGGCTGGTTCCCTGCCTTGTCCGCAGCATCTCAGTTCCAGCTAAATTGATATCCCTCGGTTTCAGATAAGTTGGGAGATTCCCCCTCTTTGTCTCCTTACTAATCATTTGCTTATTGTGTCAGCGTATAGTGTATTGTTACACCCGTCAGCAGTTCTTAGTGTGTCAGCATATTGTGTATTGTTACACCCGTCAGCAGTTCTTAGTGTGTCAGCATACTGTGTATGGTTACACCTGTTAAGCATTAGCACAGCGGGTTCCTGTTTAGAGTGCTATCCACTGGCACCCCTCTCCGCAGGGCAGGGTGGTCCTCGCCTCTTTGTTTATAGATAGGTTTCCCCTTGTTCATCACTGGCCTTGGCGTGTGTGTTGTCCTTAACATAAGACCAGGTGGCATCGAGGTGGGAGCCTGACTAACGGGCTCCCACGAACGCGGCTATTATTGGTGAAGCCTAGCACCCCGCACACACACGTCAACTCCATCTGAGTACAACGGAGGTAGGGTAGGCGAGATCTCCCTGTTCCTAACAGTGAAGTAGAATCCCTAAGTAAGCCTGATACTTTACCCATAACAGGAGATGGTAAGAGGTATGAGGGGAACGCAGTTCAAGGGCAATGTGATGAGTTATTGTCTGGTGAATACTGTGTTTGTAGATATTGTCAACCAAAGATGGAAGAAGAATGCATCCAGCGATGTCAGTCGATGGGTAAGGCCACTACGAGCCGACATCCCTTGAGTGATTACCAGTCATTAGTGGGCAAGGTCCTAAACCAAACAGAATGCTGGGTGTGTTCACAAGTATTACATAAAAGGAGTAGTGTAGGCCTAATCCCATATCCTTTAAATATATCTGAGATAAGTGTCTTAAACAAGGGGAGGCCACTGGATAAGAGATACCTGTATACCAGGTCCCCTAGTCTTAGATTACACCCATACCAAGTGGACAAGTCCCTGGTGTGTATGAGCTTCTCTAGTTCCAGACAGATTCCTACTTGGGAAGTGACATGGTACAACCAGACGATAACTTACTCCCAGCCCAGGACTTGTTATTAAAGATCCGCACCAGTGGAAGACACTATAAATATGTTTACACTGTAAAGAAAAATAAAATGATGGCCGGCAGAGTATCCGCCGGTTATTGTAATATGACCTTACAACCAGAAACCTGTGAAGAACAGGTCAGGGAGCAGGGGACAGGAATGTTCTTATGGATAGTGTGTGATAAAATCATGAAATATTCTGTCCCTTATTTTCTCCCTGACGATGTTTATTATATTTGTGGTAGGAGGGCATACAAATGGCTCTCCATGAACTACGTTGGAATTTGTTATTTAGGTAGAGTGTTACCCGAAGTAATGACCCTTACACATGATGAAATGGTAAGCATACACAAAGGTATACCTCCTCCTTACACTCATATCCATTATGACCAAATCCACAAAAGGGATTTAACAATCAAGAAGGAACCCCTAGCCTCTGAATTGACACACGAATCATTCGGTATCCAACTCCTCATTGCGTTAGACATTACCCATACCGCCAGGGGAGTCATTAATTTTAAGTATATTCAAGCATTAGCAAGCTTGGTAGACAATATTACTGAGATTTATGATGACACCTTTAGATACACTGGGAGGGAGTTACAAGCTTATGAAAGAGAGTTAGTTCAACATTGGATGGTGTTGAACTATCTGACAGCCATGACAGGAGGATATTGTGTCACCCTCTCTACACAGTTTGGGGTAAAGTGTTGTACTTACATTACCAACAATACTTAAGACCCAGAAGAAATCACTGATCATCGGATGGATGAGATTGTTCAGCTTAAATGGGAATTTAGAAGGGAACACAATGTCAGCCTGGCAGCAGTAGGTGATAAGGTCAGCGAATGGACCTCCTGGTTGAACCCAATGCATTGGTTCTCCGGGTTAGGAAAATGGGCACAAGGAATCATAGCTAATATCGGAAAACTACTTCTTTGCATCGGTGGTGCCATCATAGTCTTTGTGTTATTGTTTAAATGTGTTAAAATGGTGACCCGGGGAAAGACCAAACGTACTGAAATCATGAGTGTAAGAACGAGGGATGCAGAGGAAGACCAGGGTTTGGTATATGACCCTAGAATTGAAACCATCACCCACTAAAAGATATCATATCTGAAAAAAAAAATGTATATAGTGTAACCGCCCCTGTTTTTATTTTTATCCCAAAATTGTACATTATCCTTCGTCACCCTGAGTAGATTGTTCGATAAATGTGGCCCCTTGTTTATCCATAATCCTGGATTGGCCTAAGAGCAGATGGTTTACTCCCATTTTATGTAAAATACAAGGATCCCAAAATTTTGTTAGGATTATGAATTTCTGTTGTGTTTTTAGGAAATATTTTGTGCTGTGACAGTTTTGTATTTACTGTCAAAGGGTGGACTTTTAAAGTCGAGTCACACACATGCCATTTTAGGATAGTATGGCCGCCATTTTGGTTCACAGAGTTGCGCAAATAAAGTATAATACCCGAGTCTGTGTAACAAAGTGGATCATAAGCGCAGCCATACTAACACACATAAATTCATAATATCACACTAACACAAAATAAAATATAGTTAATTAAAGGTTTAGTACGCTACACATAGTTTAATTAGAAATACACGATTGTTTCTGTACATGTTTGGTATCTTTATGTTCTGTGTCCCGTGCGCAGCATTCCGGTCGCAGCCAAATATTCGCAAGTCCTATGGTTTGATAATTACGGACAAAATACTTATTATATGTACTATTGCCATGTGTCCTGTGTAAGACAAAGGAATCAAGTTGTAACCAGTTCTTGTTGCTGATTTACGACCCTGATGACGATGCTAACAAACAAAGGACACCAAAGTACACTCCCCCTTCACCAATCCAAATCAAGTGTAATTCTTTGCCCCAATCACTGAGGACTGGACATTCGAATCCTTGACCAATTACAAAGGCCTTTGACCCCCCTTCTTGGACCCTATAAAATAGCTATCCCTGAACTGGCTTGCTCTCTTTGGCACTGCATCTATCCCCCACCATTGACCGGGCTAAAGTTCTATTTGAACATAGCGAGCTCCGACCGGACTGTGCTGCGCATATCTAATGAGACGGTTGCATTCTTTGTGCTGTCTTATATTGTTTATTGGCTGATTGTATTCTGTAATTGTTTTCTTTCCCCTAGTAGTATTTGACTTGTATTAGTATTGTTAAGGGAATTGTATCACGTGTTATCCTGTATTTCTCCTTTCTGTAACCCCCTTTTGTCCGCTAGGGACTAAATACACTATTTTCGGAGAATCTATCTCCTTACTTGTTATATTGTGGTCTCGTCTATTATTCGCATCTAGCGACAACGTAGATTACGGACATTGTCCTACAAAGGTATTCGCAGATTAGAGTCTAAGTACTGCGAAGGGATTTCCAATTACTGTTATTGATTCAGCGTGTACAATACACTGAAAAGGTACGCTACGCTGCGCTAAGTTTTGTTCACACGTAGCTAGGAATAAAGGGTATGCAAGTTACGGAATAAGTATGTAAACTGTGCATTTCACTTATTGTTCTTCTGGTTATATTAATATCGATTTCAACAGGCTGCACAGAGCACAAATGTACAGCTGAGCAGAGGTGAGCCAGCACTATAGAGGTGAGTCAGCCGCTGAGCAGTAGGCGGTGTCAGCCCAGTGAAGTCCCCATGTGGCCTCCCCTTCAAGTCCGACTGTCACTGCTAGTGGCTGCAGTGCAGTCAGACATAGTCGACCGGCCCGCCTCCTCCCGCCTGCTGTTCTCCTCTGATAGCCTGTACTCACACAACCAGTGTGTGACATCCATTGCCCCGCCTCCTTGAGGATCCTCTGCGCCGCCCATCGCCATTGCGAACGATCAATAAAATAAAAACATGAGTCCAGTCCTGCCGGGTCCCCGATCAGCAGCCGCACCCAGTGCACTAATACTGTTAGCTTTGCCTCCTCCTGCCCGCTGTTCTCAAGGGACTCAGAGAACAGCAGGCAGGAGGAGGCGAGGCCGCATTTAGTAGCAGGGCACTGGGTGCGGCATCGGCGGCCGCTGATCGGGGACCCGAAACTCATATTTTTATTTTATAATCAGGGTGTAATAGATTTTATATTTTACACAAAAAAAGGAACACAGTCTGGTGACACAGACAGACAGGCACTCTGCAGTCTGCTCTGCCTCTGTCTGTGTCTATGGGCAGTATTCAATGAAAAAGTTCTCCGTGCATGGAGAGCGTTTTATTTCGCTCTCCATGCACTCTCCGTGTTCCGGAGGGCTCTCTGCCACTCCTGCTCCCTCTATTCAATGTGGCTGATGCTCTCCGCCACTCGCCGAGAGTCTTAACCCCTGCAGGGAGCAGGGAGCTTTCAGGGAGCCGGAAGCAGCCAGAGAGATTAAAGTCTCCCTGGCTGCTCCAGAGGACTGTGGAGGGGAGGGGGGCTCTCCAGGACCCAGGCTGCACCCCCCTATAGCCAGCGGGGGACCCAGTATTCACTGCACCCGTTTGTGCATAGTTACGTTCGGGTGCAGTGAATATATGAATATCTAATAAACGGCTCGAGCGCTCCGGCCCCCTGCTGGCTGCACTGTGTAAAAAAAAAAAAAAAAATTTTAAATTTTTTTTTTTTTAAATTAAATATATATTCATGTGCTATAAGCACATGAATAAAAATAACATGCCCCTTCACAGAAAAAAAAAACTGATTTTTTGACACCAAAATTTCTTAAAAAAACCTTTTAGTTTAAAAGTTCACATTCCAGCTCTCCATCAAAAGATGGAGAATTGCTACACGGAGAGACACGGAGAAAGTCACTTAGAAAGACGGAGAACATTTCACATTGAATAGGGTTGCTCGCTTTTGGAGAGCAAAATGCTCCGTCCAAGGTGAACAAAGCACAAGTTCTCCACAAAACACGGAGAACTTTTCTCATTGAATACTGCCCTATGTGAAATGTGCGTGGTGACCGCACACATTACTAGAAGCGCAACCTGTGCTGGGGCAGGGTGGGAGGAAGCTGCCAACCTGTGACCGTCTGTTGCACAGGAGACAGAAGAAGACTGTATTACTACCTGCCACTGCCAGCAGCAACTGACTGGTAAGCACTGCCTGTGCTGCAGTGTGTGTTTTAAGTTTACATTTTCCCTTCACATATACATGACCCATCCATAGTATATGATTCAGGGGCGGATCAGTGGGTGGGGGCCATTGACAACAAAATTGCGCCTGACAGACACCATGTCGTCCCCCCCCCCCCCCCCCCCCCCGTACATGGGCGGGCTGCTCGTCCCTGCAGCAGGGCTGGCAGTCAGTGCAGGTCCCTTCCGCGGATGGGAAGTCAGCGCCGCTGCGCCGGGGTCCCTGGAACTAATAGGGGTATTGACTACTAGTTCCCATCTGCACAGGGCAGAGGCGGATTGGCCATCATCTTACCCGGGAAATTTCCCGGGACACCGACAGCAGGGAGGTAGAAATACTGTACAGTAACTAATATTGTGACTCCCCGAGTCTGTCTCGGCAATTCTGTCCCTGTGTGTCAGAATCAGCACATTCCCCACTGCTCTCTCCCCGCTGAGCTGACCACTGCCCTGCCTCCTCCTCTCTGACTCCAAATCTCCATGACTCCATACATACAGTAAGCGGCGCTGCCCTGCGCCCGGGTGTCACCCTTCAGCGGGGTGACACCAGAAGAGCCACACAACACCACCACTGGCAGTGTCTGCAACAGGGGCAGTACTATCAGCGCCCCTGGTGTTCATGGGCCCCGCACCACTGCCCGTCTGCACCGCTTGCCACCGCCATTTCCATTTTTTAAATCTTGCTGCAGCGCGGGTGCGCAGTCCCACGGACGGAATGACTGCGGACCTGACAAGATGCTGCGCCAGGGGTAAAGTACCATCTCACAAGCATAGATGCAGGCCCGACATTTGCCTCCATGGCTGGGAGGCGGTCCTGACTCCTGTCAGTTCTCAGCTGCAGCATAGCAACAGGCAGCCAATCACGAGGCTGCCTTTGGCTGAATGAGGGGCGGCGGTACCCATCCTCCGACCTTTTCATACCCCCACTATCCACGTCGGCTTGGAGTTGATTTTATATAGTGTGGCGAGCGCAGTGAGCCACCGAGCCCGAAGCGTGACGAGTGGACGCGCATTACTTCACAGGTATTACGTGGCTCCTCGCCTTGCTCACTGTGCTTACCACGTTTTGGGCTCGGTGGTTCGCTGCGCTCGCCACACTATATAAAATCAACTCCACGCCGACGTGGATAGTGGGGGTATGAAACAGTCAGAAGACGCGTACCGCCACCCCTCGTGGGCTCGCTGCGCTCGCCACTCTTCGGGCGAGCGCAGCGCAGTATGGGTATACATCGGTCGCATTGCATGCCATTATAAAGGAATGCGATGGATGCGATTTTATAATTGTCGGGAAAACGGCTAAAAATAGCCCAAAAATCGTGTCGGTCACGTCCATCGCATAACCTTAACTTAAGGTATGCGATGACCCACGATGGGCGCCCTGCTAGGAAACAAGTACCGCAAAATGTGTAATAGGCATTACGTTGTTATTGGTACATGTGGCCACGCCCCTTCCCCGCAAAGCCACGTCCCTACATTTTTTGCACGCGCCTTCGGCCTGTACTCTGTCTGCTTTAACTGTAGTAGTGGTAAGGTGGTCACCAATTCCCTTTCTGGCACAGGGACACCAAAATGGCTAGTTACAGCACTGATGGTGTGTAATGTGAATATTTTATGTCTCCAGCCATCCCCGTGTATCAACAGCAGCACCGTACAGTGCCCTGCTGCTGGATGTGCCCCCCTCCTCCTCACGCCCACTGTCCTCCTCTCTCCCCACTGCCCGCCTCCTCTTGCCACGTCTACTCCTTCCCATACACTAAATATAAGTCGTCGGCTGTCTCCGTATATCATCGGCAGCGCTACACACAGTGCCCCTCTCCAAGTCTCCATACAGAAAATACAGTGACTCCCTGAGTCAGTCCCCAGCCGTCCCCCTGTATAAGCAACAGTGCCGTACAGTGCCCCGCTGCTGGATGCGGCCCCTCCTGTCTCCGCACTGCTGCCCGCTGTCATGCCTCCATCTTCCCATAGAGTAGATATAAGTCCCTGGCCGTCCCAGTGGCCGTATCAGCGGTAGCACCACACACAGTGCCCTTGCCTCCTTTTATATACAGTAAATATCGGTCCCACGATTTATTGATTTGTTGCTGCCCACATGAGGCCACTTCCAGATATTTTCCAGGGCCACTTTTAGTCCCCAATCCGCCCGTGATTGCAGGGGACAGCCCCGCCGAGCACAACTCGGTGGGCTGTCACTAGCGCACGTTAGGTGCACTAGTAATACATTAGGAAAATTGTAATCCCCCCCAGTTAACCAGCGTTAAGTGCATTTGTGCACTTAACGCTGGTTCATACATCTGCCCCAATATGTGTTCATTTCAGAAACGGTTTCTGTTCAGTACTGCTTATTGCTGTCAATAGTTTCAACGCAAACGCTTTGTACACTCAAGGTGGCTTATTTACTAAGATGGGAGTTCTAGTGGAGATGGGATGTTCCTATGGACAACCAATCAGAATCTACTTCATTTAGCACCTTCTAGAACATAATAGATACAGGTAGAATCTAGATATTTGTATATGAGGTAATGTGACATACAGTATTACACTACATAGGAAATCTTACTTTGCAATTAATTTTGCCAGTAGAAGAGCAGCAAGCACGACGCAGATTCCACATATAAATCCGATCAGTATATCCCGAATTGTGGATGGGACACCTGCAAATCAGAGATGACTGATTACACTGTAAAACCTGTTCACTCTAATACTTAACAATCATTATATTTTTGCTGAGTTATCATACTCTACCTCCCAACCGGGACCTGCCATGCTGAAGGCATGCAGAAAAGGGGGCGGAGCTACTGAGTGGATGGATGTAGCCTCTGTGAACCCTCTACAAGGAGGTGCACACTAAGGACTGCCATTGTAAAGATTTATCTCAGCAGCTTGTGTACATTGAAGTCAGAGATGCCATGGCAAGTTGCTTGGTAATTACAAAGAATTTACTCACAAGTAATCAACACAAAGGTGGAAATTTGCTAAGATCAAAGTTCTGTTACACATGGGATGTTGCAATGGGCAACCAATCAGATACTATATATTATCTTCTGGAAGGTGCTAAATAAATAAGAAGATTCGGATTGGTTGCCCATAGCAACATCCCATGTAAAATAGGACTCCCATCTTAGTAAATTTCCCCCTAAATATAGTATATTTATAATCAGGGCTATTTTTCAGCTGGCTCCAGCAGGAACTGAGGCCCTTATTCTAGTTCACTCTTTCTGACAAAATATTTCTTAGATGGACAAAACCATGTGCACTGCAGGTGAGGCAGGTGTAAAACCCCACCCAAATCTAATTATCTCTGCACAAGTAACACCTGCCTCACCTGCAGTGCACATGGTTTTGTCCATCTAAGAAATATTTTGTCAGAAAGAGTGAACTAGAATAAGGGCCTTAGTTCCTGCTGGAGCCTGCTGAAAAATAGCCCTGATTATAATGATAAGTATAGTTCATTAACCGGCTCTGGCATTTTTAATGGATATTTTGAGGATCTCGCAAAGCAACTTTGGCACTCAAAGGGTTAATAAAAAGGTTTTGCTTGGCAATTTTCACATCTATTTTCAGAAATTCCCTTGGCACTCAAAGGGTTAACAAATGTTAATAAACTTTTTTTTTCCATTCCATGATCTACTATATGAATGTTATTTTGCTATTGCAAAGATCCAAACAATACAACAGCGCACAACACATAAAATTATGTTACCATACCTTTAGATGTGGAAATGCTGCCATCCTGTGTTCTATTCTTGTCTGGAATTTAAAAAGAAATGATACAATTAGTTAATGTTTTATATTTTTAAGTTATTGTTGTTTTTACGATTTTAACTTAGTATCAGATAAATCATAAATGTACACAATAATAGACAGGAGGATCTTCCACACCAACCTATACTTCTACAGTATCAAACCATACCTCCCAACTTTCACGGAGACGGAGGAAGGAAGTAATGTTGCGCGCCGTATGCGCACCGCAAATTTTCGGGGAGTGGCCTCATTTCAGGGCATGGTCCATACCCACGGCTCTCCCGTGAGGCCACACCCCCATTTTACCGCTATGGGGGCATGACCCAGAGGCTCTGTGAGCCTCTAGCCATGCCCCCAGCCTCCTGCCAGCAGGAATAGACGCTGTGCGCATGCGGGACATTCCCGCGGTTTTCGGGACTGTTGGGAGGTATGTCAAACAGATCCAGAAACAGGAGTTAGATGCCAACATTGGAGAATGGTCGGCGGTCACATGGTTGACATGAGTTTTTCATGTTTCTTATGGTGTCTCCGACACCCGTTCTATTACCCCTCTCCCTCTATTGGGGTCTTGTACCGCCACAAGAAAAATAGCTAAAGTCGGGAATCTGACTGCCGGAATAAAAAATGATTGAAATAATACAATTAATATATTTATAATATATTCTTTGAATTTTTCTTGTCATTGTTTTTTTTTTTTTTTTTTTTAAGTATACAGGGGAATAACAGGAGAGGTTCTGCCTCACCTGACCGTACATCTGCACAGTTGTGTCACACTGCAGCCAGGAAAGGCCTCTCAAAGAAACGTATTTCTTTTGCAAAACTGCAAACATAACTGTGCTCTGTGATCTTTCCGCTCTTCTTTCCTACTTACATTGTACAGTTATATTGATGCCTTTGGTTGATATTCCGTGATCATTCCATGCTGTGCAGTAATATGTATCAGTATTACTAGATATTACATCTGTCAGACTGAGCTCCAGCCGTTGTCCAGTAGTACTGCTGATAACCTTATCATTTGTTTTCATCCAGGTCACATTAGCAGCTGGGTTACTGTCCACCGAGCAGAGTAACCTCAACGAGGCTCCTTCCAGCATCGTCACGACTTCTTCTTCCTGTATTATTCCTAGAGAAACACAAAACTGTCAATACTTGTTGGCAAAGTTTCTGCCTTGGGCCCAGGTGCAAAAGAACAATTTAGGCCCCACACCAGTGGGTGACAGGAGTACAAGCTGCTGGTCTAGACAGCAATGGGCCCCTTAGTCCTCAGGGGCCCCGGTGCAATGCACCTGCTGCACCAATGGTAGTTCCGCCTCTGAGGTACACACTCTGCAATGTGACCTCAACTGCAGGGGGAGCTGGCAATACTTATACACTTGCAGATGTTGGCAGTGATGGAACGCTGGCCATAATGCATTCAACAACATGGCCCTTGCTAGCGATGGCTTTCATGCAGGGCGGAAAGGGTATGTTGCTTACGATGCACAGGAGTATGTACAGTATCATCAGAGACATATTGGGTACAATCTAGACAATGTGATGTCTTAAATTCTGTCTAATTGCAAATATGCCCAATTTGACTAACCTATTAATTGAGGGATGTAATGGCAGACAATTTCAGTGTCAGAAAAAAAGTTGCTTAAAGTTGGATGCTCGAATGTCTGACTTTTTCCTGGAACTTGGACAAATTATTAGCCAAAGTATTCATATGTGCCTTTTACATTCAATTTGCAAATCGGATCTGACTTCTGAGTTTTAGAACAGAATAAATTGCTTTTTTCAGACCAACTCTATATATATATACTAGAGATGTGCAGACTCGTATTCCAGAGATCCGAGCCCCCACGGACGTCATTATTCCGAGCCCGGTTCCGAGCAGCGCTCGGAGAGAGTCCCGCCTGACTCAGGTCCGTCTGCGTGGTCAGAACGTCATCTCCCGGCGCCGGATTTCGCGAGGCTTTAAATAGCGGCTGCCGCACCCGCCATCTTCACTCCAGTCTAGTAGTGGGTTGGGAGAGGGTGTGTTGGTGCTGCTGCTGTGGCTTAAACTTGAGCTTGACATTGAACGCAATATTTTTTATTCGCTGGGGCTGTCTCTCAGTGCTGCTGTGTAGTCTAAGGCCGGTTTCACACACTCCGGCTCCTACCGGACGGTGAAATCCTGCACGTCCAGGGAGCCGTGCCGCACACATTAGTTGTGAATGGACACTATTGTGTCCATTCACATGGGACGGCCACGGCCCGGCCGCACGGTTGCAGCCGGACTCCGCCACTGGAAGGGACGGCTGCCGGGCTGTGGCCATCCCCTCCATGATAATTGACTGTGTGCGGCACGGCTCCCTGGCCGTGCGGGTTTTCACCGTCTGGCAGGAGCCGGAGTGTGTGAAACCAGCCTAACTGTGTACTTGTAGTACTACTGTCTCCTCTGTGCGGTCTACCTCTGGTGTGCTGTGCTGTAATTATTTTATTCACTGGGGCTGTCTCCCTCAGTGCTGCTGTGTACTCTGTTCTCCTCTCTGCTTAGGGTGGGCTCTCCCTAGCAAGGAGGACAGTCTAACTGTGTACCTGTAGTACTACTGTCTCCTCTGTGCTGGGGCCTACCTCTGGTGCTGTGCTGTAATATATATGAATAATTAATTATATTATATATAGTCCACTGGTGCTGCCTGCACTGAATCTGCCAGTATTATTTAGTTACTCAGTCCACTGTTGCCACTGGCAGTGCTACTGCCTACCTAGTGTACCTACTTAGTACATCCTAGGCTGCTATATCTAATTTAATTAAAAAATAATACTTGTGCTGTGTGGGACTGTAAAAAATAATTCCATGCTGCTGGTGCACTGACGTGTGCCACTGAGTGCCACTACCAAGCAGTACCTAATAATAAAATTAATTATTATAAATTCTGCTGGTGCACTGCATAAAGCTACTGGTTGTGTGTAATATAACTAACTTTTGTGGTGGCCACTGGCAGTGCTACCGCCTGCCTGCCTGCCTACCTACCTAGTAGTTTATTTTCTCTACCTACTAGGCTGATATATTATTAATACTTAATTCATTGAATTATATATAGTCCACTGGTGCTGCCTGCACTGAATACTGTGAATAGAGGTTGCCAGTATTATTTACTCAGTCCACTGTTGCCACTGGCAGTGTTACTGCCTAAGTGTACCTACCTAGTAGTACAACTACATACTAGGCTGCTATATCTAATTTAATTAAAAAATAATACTTGTGATGTGTGGGAATGTCAAAAATAATTCCATGCTGCTGGTGCACTGACGTGTGCCACTGAGTGCCACTGCCAAGCAGTACCTAATAATAAAATTAATTATTATAAATTCTGCTGGTGCACAATACTAGTATTGCTGACGTATCTACCTGTCTTGTGCCTAGTACTGTCTTATCTACCTGTCTGGTGCCTAGTACTGCCATATCTACCTGTCTGGTCTGGGGCCCACTGCCTAATACTGTCATATCTACTGTCTGGTGCCTAGTACTACTGCCGTATCTACCTGTCTGGTGCCTAGTACTGCCCTATCTACCTGTCTGGTGCCTAGTACTGCCCTATCTACCTGTCTGGTGCCTAATACTGCCGTATCTACCTGTCTGGTGCCTAATACTGCCCTATCTACCTGTCTGGTGCCTAATACTGCTGTATCTACTGTCTGGTGCCTAGTACTACTGCCGTATCTACCTGTCTGGTGCCTAGTACTGCCCTATCTACCTGTCTGGTGCCTAATACTGCCGTATCTACCTGTCTGGTGCCTAGTACTGCCCTATCTACCTGTCTGGTGCCTAATACTGCTGTATCTACCTGTCTGGTGCCTAGTACTGCCGTATCTACCTGTCTGGTGCCTAGTGCTGCCGTATCTAGCGCTGCAGTGCCACTCTTACATGAGCCACGTGTTTGTGCCGCACACTTGTGTGACTTAGCATAGTTATCCAGCTACCTCGATGCAACCTTTTGCCATAAAAACAATAGTGTGAGGTGTTCAGAATAGACTGGAAATGAGTGGAAAAGAATGTTATTGAGGTAAATATACCTGTAGCGTAGGAGCAAAAAAATCAGAACCCAAAACCCAAAAAATCCAAACACAAAACACTCCAAAACCCATTAGAACCCAAAACCTCAAGGTAATCAGAACCCAAAACCTAAAACCCGAAAAGTGGCCGGTGCACATCCCTAATATATACTATTATTTTATATTGAAACTTCAGTTCAAAATACTTGTTAAAACAATTTAATAACAGTCCTATCACCTACCTGTATGTGGGTAAACGCTGATCTCTGGTTCCCTCGGGGAATCTGTAATAAAACAGCTTTTAGTGGAATATTTATAGCACTGAATTCCCATCTTTTTCTGTCACTTTTTAATACTTTATTTACAATAAAGAAGCAGATGCTGCACCGAATAATGGACCACGGGTCCTGATACACTTACACAGTTACATATTAGTTAAGGTCGAATAAAAGTCTTGCGTCCTTCGAGTTCAACTTTGTTTAGTGTGTATGGTCCATTTGCTACATCCCTTATTATGCGTTGTGTATTCTGATTTATTTAAAGACAGATTATGATTGTTATTTGTACCCCTGGATGTTTTTACCCAATAGATGTTTGTCCAACCTTATGTTAAACGTATTTATTGTGTCTGCCGACACCACCTCACCCAGTGGCGTAACTATAAATTTTTCTCCGCCAAGCCAAAATAGTTTTGGGCGCCCCCCCCCCCCCCCATAGTGCCCCTTACACATTGCACCATACACCATAATGCCACTTACACTATATGCCACATACCGTAATGCCACTTACACAGCACACCGCAATGCCCAGTACACATTATGCCAAACAACATAATGCCCCTCACACTATGTCAGACCATAATGCCACTCACACTATACACCACACCGTAATGTTACTTACACTACATGCAAAACAATGTAATGCTCATTACACTATATGTCTAACACCATGATGTAGTACACTATACGCACACACTGCAATGCTCCTCACACTATACTATGTGTCCAAGCCTGCCCCCCCCCCCAGCAGAGATACAGAACATATACCATATACCTGTTGGACTGGCAGGTAATGCATGTGCGTGTGTGCATACATACAACAGTGTAAATAGTTAGTATCACTCCCTCCACCTCCCCATTCTGCCTTACACACAAATTCCCCTTCCCCATTCACCTTAAATAATTTATCACAATGGCATGTACTATTTTCCAACTAAACTTACTGCATATTGTGGGAGTGGAGGTTCTTATAAGCTGTACTGCTATCCGCACGCTGCGCTCTCTGCTTGCCTTAGGAAGGAGCTGGCCGGGTCAGGCAAAGGTAAGGGCGCTGGGGACAGCCGAGGTCTGCGTCCAACGCAACTGTTTACTGCCCAGTGCCCAGCTTTAAACAACCGCCGGCGGAAGTGACCCGCAGAGTCCGGTCACCAGGGCTACAGTAAGTAAGTAGAGGAAGGAGGAGGAGCGGAGCCAGGGAGCACATATCTGGGAAGCCGGACGTAGGGAGTGATGCTGCTGCTGCTGCTGCGCTGCTAGTCTGGGCAAAATGCCAGAGAAAGCATCGGGCAGCACCACGACGCTAATAGCTATAAAGTATACTGGCCAGGGGACAGATCGTCTGACACGGCCCCACGGCTCAGCACACAGAAGTATTGTTTGTGTGAGGGGTTGTCTCCAATCACTGCCTGCCGGCGCCCACACAGCCCCTGCTCCCCCAAGCGGCAGCAGGGGCTGCCTTACACTAGCTACGCCCCTGACCTCACCATGAAGAGAGTTTCACAATTTGGCTGCCATGACTGTAAAAATGTTTCCTTCTAAGGGAATGAAATCTTCTTTCTTCTAGTTTAAACTCATGTCCACGTGTCCTAGAGTCCTTCCTCAAAGTGAAAAGGTTGTCTGACAGTTCCTTATATTGGCCCCTGACATATTTGTACGTGTTTAGCATGTCTCCCCTTAAAAGTATATTTTTTAGCAGAAATAATCATATTTTCTTCAATCTGTCCTCATAGCTTAAATTCTCCATTCCCTTTATTAGCTTTGTTGCTCTTCTTTGGATTTTTTCCAGTTCTAGGATGTCCTTTTTATAGAATTGTACTCCATATTCTAGGTGTGGTATAACCAATGCTTTGTACAGTGGCATAATTTCATTTCAGTCCCCAGTTTCCATGCCCCTTCTTATAAATGCTGGTATCTGGTTGGCCTTATTTGTTGCTACATGAAATTGAGTACTACACCCCAGTTTGTTGTCACGCACCCCGTGGCAACGGAGCTCCATGCTACCTCCCCTACTGGTCCCCATCGCAAACCCAACCCCCCCCCCCCAATATCTTCCGCTGGTGCTCGCCAGAGGGGACGTTCTGGCGGGTGCCGGGATTGAATGACAGGCGCTACATCTGTAGATCCTTTTCCAGTTCTGAAATACCCAAAGCAACCCCACTTAGGTTATAACTAGCACACTGTTATGTCTTCGGAGATGAACATCCTTGCATTTATCCACATTGAACCTCATTTTTCAATTTTTTTGCTCACTCTTCTAGCTTATTAAGGTCACTCTGGTGTGGAGACATTGGGGCAGATGTGGTTTTTTGGCAGGTCCTGCGCACTAGGTTTTGTTGTGCGGTGCTAGCTGCTGCACTGGTCCGGTGACCGGCCTGGATTGCTTGACAAATGTTTTTTTCTGTTGGTAGTGCTGCGCTTTGCTCCTTAGTGTGGTGTGTGTAATAATGAATGGTATTTGCTGGGTGGTTAAAAAGTAAGTTTTTAAACATGCAGATTGTTGTACAATAATGTGGGCAGTGGTAGCTGTTATATCCAGAGTTCCCTCACGCTGGTGGTGACCAATGTTGGTCGGGCTCACCCACGGGTGGGTTCAGGTAGCGGCGTCCCACTAGCCTGTGCCCTAGGTGTCCTAGATGTCCCTGGTTCAGTGGTGGGTAGTGGCAGAGTTCTTAAGTTGTCTTGCGGTGCCCCGGCTTGCTTCGCAGACAGGGGTGCAGTCAGGGAAGGTGATGGTGCTGTTCCTCTGTACGCTGTAGTTGTGAGCGGCCGTCTGGGGTGTCCTTTGGTCAATGCCCGCACTGGCTTGCTGTGGTCGGACAGGGTGGTGTGTATGGCTGGTCTGGGCTCGCCGTGTGCTGCCTCCCCACGGGTCTGGCAGGGATCGCGATCAGCCGCCCGTAGTTTCCCGCCTACAGACCTGTCAGTACTCACCTACTCTTGCTATCAAAAGCATCACCCGCCCGCGACACCCGCCAGACATGCCACGCTAGCGGTACCCACCACGGGCAACACCGGAGGAGGCAGGACACCATCCAGCCTCCGCCGAGGTACAACCCACCCGCGGGGAGGCAGCACACAGCGAGCCCAGACCAGCCATACACACCACCCTGTCCGATCACAGCAAGCCAGTGCGGGCATTGACTGAAGGACACCCCAGACGGCCGCTCACAACTACAGCGTACAGAGGAACAGCACCATCACCTTCCCTGACTGCACCCCTGTCTGCGAAGAAAGCACGGGCACCGCAAGGCAACTTAAGAACTCTGCCATTACCCACCACTGAACCAGGGACATCTAGGACACCTAGGGCACAGGCTAGCGGGACGCCGCTACCTGAACCCACCCGCGGGTGAGCCCGACCAACATTGGTCACCACCAGCGTGAGGGAACTCTGGATATAACAGCTACCACTGCCCACATTATTGTACAACAATCTGCATGTTTTATTATCTGCACGTTATGTAAAATTTACAATCTTTTCTGCACCTTGTATAATCTTTTTTGCACCTTGTATAATCTTTTTTGCACCTTGCTTAATTAAAAAAAATACTTTTTAACCACCCAGCAAATACCATTCATTATTACACGCACCACACTAAGGAGCAAAGCGCAGCACTACCAACAGAAAAAACATTGGGGCAGATGTATTAAGCTTTAACAAGAGATAAATGCAAGGTTGATAAGGAGAGATAAACGTCCAGCCAATCACCTGCTAACTGCCATGTTACAGCCTGTGTTTGAAAAAAGTCAGTAAGGAGCTCTTCTCTATTCTGCAGCCAGTTCCCTACTAATCTACAAATACTTCCCCCTAGTCCCAGATTTTCCATTTTTTTTTTATCAATCTCTTATGTGGCACCTTGTCAAAAGCCTTAGCAAAATCCAGGAAGCATTTCCATTATTTAGGTTGTTGCTGACATCCTCATAAAAGACTAATAAAAGTGTTTGGCACGAGCGATTTTTCACAAACCCATGTTGGTTAATACTGATTAAACTATGGAGCTCTAAATATTTTTTACAAAACCTTGCTGCGCTCGGTACACTATTTTTTTCTCCCACCACGCCCGAGTGGATGGGTAGGGCATGAAATACCGCCTGTAGGCACGTGTCAGCTCAAAAAACAGTGAAATCCCCATGTTGACCTTTTGGATGTAGATGTAGACCATGTCAACCTACTGCTTGTGTCAACCTAGACCCACGTAGACCTTGCAGTATGTCGACCTAGTGGTGTCAACCTAATGACTGTCGACCATCTTTAGGTCGATCAACTGAACGTATACCCATGTATAAATGTGTTGTGAACAAACAAAATATCATCCATGGAATCGGCAGGAGTATTGTACGTGTGAGCCAATATCTATACTTACAGAGAACAGTCAGGGTCATAGTGCTCTGTGTATAAGACGTCGTAGTGGGCAAAGTCACCCTGCAGGTTATAGATTTCCCATGATCCTCTGGAGTTGGAGTAAATGTCACAGTTGATGATTGTCCCCAACTTCCATTGTGATTGCTCTTTATCCACTGGAATACTGGAGAAATACCAGGGCAGTTCACAGGAAAGGAGCAAGTTACTGTCACCACTTCCCCTGATATCAGCTTGTCGGGACAGGAGATTTCTGGCTTTCTAAGACCTAAATGATGAATAACATGGTTTTTACTGCATTTTGGCTTTAAAGCATCTCCCCCAAAATATGTTAGCTATACAATGTACTGCAGTGCTTGAAGTGGGGCAATATACTGTACACCGATATGGCATACCGCCACTTTGAGCACTGCACTACACTACACAATGTAAAGAGCCTGAGATGCGGGAGGACCAGGTGAGATGGTTACCCTGCAGAGAAGAATCCTATGAGCTGCGTGACCTGGCATCTCAGGAGCTACATGCTGGGAACTTCTGCTTGAAGCAGACACCCCACCCCCACCTCACCACCGACAGGGAGGCGCTCCAGCCACAAGATCCAGGCTAGTTTTCTGAGGCACCAGGTTGCCGCTCCAGCCATTTGTCACTGTCCCACCTGACAGCTGCACACCTGGCCCCAAGAATCCCCCTGTGGCCAATGACAGCAGCACATTTGTGACGGGAGTCGGGAGATCATGTGCACCACTGCCGGGCTGCCTGTCCCTGTGTGCGCAGGTTGAGTTGCCCCAGTACTACTCATCAGTGAGTAGTGGGTTTTGCAGGTGGAGTCCATATAAGGCAGCTGGAAAGCTCAGGGAGACAAGCACGTATGGCGATCCTCCCATGCACCCACCAGTGCAGGTGGCACCTCCAGTCCCAGTAAAATCGGCACCACCAACCTCAATCCCGAATAGTACCAGACTGGCAGACTTATTTAAGCCACTGCCCACAATAAAGTTGGCACTGCACCTCCTGGATCCAAGGAACACTGTTCTAAGAAAATGAGCAGCTGGCATATGCTGGGTATGGACACAGGGTTAGAAGGGTTAGGCTGCAGGGTCTCTACCCCAGGGGTGTAGCTAGGTGCCACGGTGCCCAGAGCAAGGGCATGTTTTGCGCCCCTCTCCCCCTGATTTGTAGTAGGCGGGGCTCTTTCACGGTGAAAAGGGGGCATAGCCTAACATTATACCACACACCAGAATGCCCATTGCACATTTTAGCAAACTTTGTAATACCCATTACACATAACGCCACATGCCGTAATACAATTACACATAAGGCCACACCTGATACCTGAGAAAGGGGGTAAGAGGAAAAAGAGAGCAGGAGAGAGAAAAGAAAAGAGAGAGGGGCAGAGAAGAGGGAGGGGTGAGGAGAGAGATGGAGGAGAGAGATGGGAAATTCAATTAAAGAGGCCCGCTGAAGGGGCGTCACCAACCACTGGGTATAGTAGGTGTGGCCAGCAACTGGAAGGGTGTGGCACAGGTAACTACATGCCTGCACAGACAGGGGTACACACAAGTAAAATCATGCATGCATAGACAGGGGCATCATTCTACAGTTTGAGAATCAAAGTAATAAGGGATGTGGTTGGTACAGCTCTTCCACATTATAAGAAAGCCAATCAGCAGAAGTAATTTGCTCTTAAAAAAAAAAGACACAATGGGTGGGATGTAATGTAGTCCAGCGGCCCCTTTAAAAAAAAACTCCAAGTGTGGCCAGCCGCTGCACTCGCAATGCATTACATTCCGCCCATTATTTTTACTTTTCAAATATTCGCTTTGCTCGGTTTGCTGTGTATATGTATTTACTGCTCCAGCCTAAGGGCATAGATGTATGCACTGAGGGCTGCCACAGCAAACATACATGTAACCTCAGAACATATGTTACACACAGCCATATAGTCAAAACACATGCGCAGTCTCATTACACAACATAACAAGAAAGTGGGACTGGCGCTCTGATTTATGTGTACTAGTGCAGCTGCAGGTAACCCAAATGAAGGGAGGCCCCCTCCTAGTGATATGCAAGGAAAAAAGGTAAGGAAACCTGCGCTAACATCAATGGATGGATACAATTGTGGGTATAACAAAGAAATTTATTGGTAAAAATATACAATGAGTCTGGCAGGATGGGGGGTGATCGCAGTTAACGTCACTGTGATCAGGGTAATGTCCAGAGCTCAGGGTACTACCGCTTCACCCAGTGGTGTCTGCGGTCTATTCCCCAGATTGTAAGTGGATGCGGTCCCGCACAAATGTCCAAACATGCACTTCAGTTGTCCGTTGCACAGTGGAGGTGGCGTAAGGGGGGCGGAGATGGAATTCAGCGCAAAAGTCTTATAGGTCTTGGCAAGTGCTGCCGTGGCACCAGGGGCTGGCGTCCCTAGCACCCCCGGTGGTGCACTGACACACTTACCTGATACCTTCCGGCTTTTAACCCTGTAGACGTCCCTCGGTGTAGTTCAAACGTACGTCCCGTGTGGATGTGTGCAACATGCGGCGTTGCTGGAAATAGTTGTAGTTCCTTCCGTGTCTCTGCAAACGCCGGTGGTACACACTCCCCGGGGCCGCTGGAAAGCGGGCAGCGGGAGTGTTGTGTCGGCGGAAAGACACGCGCTCAAACTCTCAGAGGAGAGGAGACTTTTGTGAGATGTGCTGGTGCAGCTCCAACGCGTATCGACCCTCTGGGTCTTCTTCAGGAAGCAATGATGATTGTAGTTCATGGATTGGGGAGGGTATTTTTAACCTCTATTGGAAGTCAGGTGACGAGTGCTTGGCGGCCATGATGGTTGAGGGCAAAGTGCCCATACAGTATTTTGTGCAGTTGTTTTGGATGAAGGGGGGATATTGCGGGTGGGAGCATGTGTGGTGATGATTGTTTCACCTCATAAGGATAGCAGATTGGTGTGGTTACTGGTTTATTAATAACGCTAGTGATTCTACTCACAGGAGCTGGTGAGTATGTGAATGGTAGCGGCCATCTTTGACTGGGGCTATTTGCCCTTACTATGGAGAAAAAAAGGGTGTGGGAAAAAAAGGAGCTTACTAGAGTAAGCTAAAGGATCTGACTTCGTTGTCGATGTTCAGTCCTCTGGGGGTCAGTGTTTTCAGTATATACATCCATTTTAATTCTTCTTTATTGATTGTCTTAATATAGTCCCCACCCCTCCAGTTTTTTTTGACTAATTTGATCCCTATCACGTCTAGACCGTCAGGGTTGCTGTCATGTTTTTCTTTGAAGTGTTGGGATAAACTATGTGTCTCTTTACCTTTAATGATGTTACGTATGTGCTCTGCTGTTCTGGTTTTAAGTTTTCTGATCGTTCTGCCTACATATTGGAGACCACACGGGCAGCTGGCCAAATATATCACTCCCGTGTGGTTGCAGGATATGTGGTCTGTGATCTTGTGGAATTCTCCTGTTGTGTTGGATTTGAATTCTTCACGTCTTTTGGTTGATCTGTGGCCTTTAACGCAGTATTTACATGTCCCGCAATAATAGAACCCTTTCTGTTCTGTATTTGTCTGTGTATTTTTGATATGGTTATGTGTGAGTTGTTGTTTGAGGTCTGTCCCTTTTTCTGTATTCTGGGTCTTTGTGTTAGTATGTCGTTTAATGTTTCGTCTTGGAGAAGGATATGCCAATGTTTGTTTAAGATTTTTTGTATTTGCCTATTGTCCTTGTTGTATTGTGTAATGAATGAAAGCTTGTATTTGTTGTCTGTCTCTATTGTTTTGTTTTTATATTCAAGTAAGAGGTCCCTATTCATCAGTTCTACTTTATTGTAGGCCTCTTTGATGTTTTCTTGTTTGTACCCTTTTTCCAGGAATTGTTTGCTCATGTGTTCTGCTTGTGTGTGGTAATCTTCAATATCGGTGCAGTTACGTCTCACTCTCTGGAACTGGCTGAGGGGTATGCTCATCAGCCAGTTTGGATGGTGGCTACTGGTGGAAAGTATGTAGCTGTTTACGTCTACCGGTTTCTGATAAATTTTGGTGTTCAGCTGTTGATTTTTAATGAAAATGGTTAAGTCCAAGAAATTTACCTCCGTTTTACTGTACTGTGTGGTGAAGAATAGGTTATTGTCATTTGTGTTAAGTTTGTCTGTGAAGGTTCTGAGGCTATCTTCGTTGCCTCGCCAGATGAAAATGATGTCGTCTATGTAGCGACGCCAGAGTACTAGATTCTCCCCGAGCTCCCCTTTGGACCAGATGTTGGTGTCCTCCCATGTGCTCATAAAGAGATTGGCGAAGCTCGGGGCGAATCTAGTACCCATGGCGGTACCTGTCGTCTGTCTGTAGTATTTGTCGTCATACCAGAAGTAGTTGTGTTCTAAGATGTGTTTTATACAGTCACGGATGAATTGTATCTGTTCTGGTGGTATTGTATTGTCTTGTTGTAACTGGTATTGTATGGCATCTAGACCTTGGTTGTGCCCTATGACGGAGTAAAGTGATGTAATATCACTGGTGCATAACCAGAATTGTTCTTCCCATGTTATTTCTTTCAGTGTTCTGAGGATGTCTGTGGTGTCCTTGATGTATGATTGCTGTTGTTGTACGTATGGTTGGAGAAATCTGTCGATGTATTGTGAAAGATTTGATGTAAGTGAATTAATCCCTGATATTATCGGTCGGCCCGGTGGTTTGTGTGTGTCTTTGTGTATTTTTGGAAGATAGTAAAAAACTGGAATGGTAGGATTATTGTTGTCAATGAATTGGTGTTCTTTATCTGTTAGGATGCCTAAATCGTATCCTCTGCTGAGGAGGGTTTTGAGTTCTTGTTGGTACATCTGTGTTGGGTTTGTATGTAGTATCTCGTATGTGTTTTTGTCTGACAAAATCCGGTTGCATTCTAGGTTGTAGTCTGATGTGTAGACGTAAACAGCTACATACTTTCCACCAGTAGCCACCATCCAAACTGGCTGATGAGCATACCCCTCAGCCAGTTCCAGAGAGTGAGACGTAACTGCACCGATATTGAAGATTACCACACACAAGCAGAACACATGAGCAAACAATTCCTGGAAAAAGGGTACAAACAAGAAAACATCAAAGAGGCCTACAATAAAGTAGAACTGATGAATAGGGACCTCTGACTTGAATATAAAAACAAAACAATAGAGACAGACAACAAATACAAGCTTTCATTCATTACACAATACAACAAGGACAATAGGCAAATACAAAAAATCTTAAACAAACATTGGCATATCCTTCTCCAAGACGAAACATTAAACGACATACTAACACAAAGACCCAGAATCACATACAGAAAAGGGACAGACCTCAAACAACAACTCACACATAACCATATCAAAAATACACAGACAAATACAGAACAGAAAGGGTTCTATTATTGCGGGACATGTAAATACTGCGTTAAAGGCCACAGATCAACCAAAAGACGTGAAGAATTCAAATCCAACACAACAGGAGAATTCCACAAGATCACAGACCACATATCCTGCAACCACACGGGAGTGATATATTTGGCCAGCTGCCCGTGTGGTCTCCAATATGTAGGCAGAACGATCAGAAAACTTAAAACCAGAACAGCAGAGCACATACGTAACATCATTAAAGGTAAAGAGACACATAGTTTATCCCAACACTTCAAAGAAAAACATGACAGCAACCCTGACGGTCTAGACGTGATAGGGATCAAATTAGTCAAAAAAAACTGGAGGGGTGGGGACTATATTAAGACAATCAATAAAGAAGAATTAAAATGGATGTATATACTGAAAACACTGACCCCCAGAGGACTGAACATCGACAACGAAGTCAGATCCTTTAGCTTACTCTAGTAAGCTCCTTTTTTTCCCACACCCTTTTTTTCTCCATAGTAAGGGCAAATAGCCCCAGTCAAAGATGGCCGCTACCATTAACATACTCACCAGCTCCTGTGAGTAGAATCACTAGCGTTATTAATAAACCAGTAACCACACCAATCTGCTATCCTTATGAGGTGAAACAATCATCACCACACATGCTCCCACCCGCAATATCCCCCCTTCATCCAAAACAACTGCACAAAATACTGTATGGGCACTTTGCCCTCAACCATCATGGCCGCCAAGCACTCGTCACCTGACTTCCAATAGAGGTGAAATACCCTCCCCAATCCATGAACTACAATCATCATTGCTTCCTGAAGAAGACCCAGAGGGTCGATACGCGTTGGAGCTGCACCAGCACATCTCACAAAAGTCTCCTCTCCTCTGAGAGTTTGAGCGCGTGTCTTTCCGCCGACACAACACTCCCGCTGCCCGCTTTCCAGCGGCCCCGGGGAGTGTGTACTACCGGCGTTTGCAGAGACACGGAAGGAACTACAACTATTTCCAGCAACGCCGCATGTTGCACACATCCACACGGGACGTACGTTTGAACTACACCGAGGGACGTCTACAGGGTTAAAAGCCGGAAGGTATCAGGTAAGTGTGTCAGTGCACCACCGGGGGTGCTAGGGACGCCAGCCCCTGGTGCCACGGCAGCACTTGCCAAGACCTATAAGACTTTTACGCTGAATTCCATCTCCGCCCCCCTTACGCCACCTCCACTGTGCAACGGACAACTGAAGTGCATGTTTGGACATTTGTGCGGGACCGCATCCACTTACAATCTGGGGAATAGACCGCAGACACCACTGGGTGAAGCGGTAGTACCCTGAGCTCTGGACATTACCCTGATCACAGTGACGTTAACTGCGATCACCCCCCATCCTGCCAGACTCATTGTATATTTTTACCAATAAATTTCTTTGTTATACCCACAATTGTATCCATCCATTGATGTTAGCGCAGGTTTCCTTACCTTTTTTCCTTTCATTACACAACATGAAGTGATATCACATACATACATACATACATACACACACACAACATGCAGTGATAGCACATACATACATACATACACACACACACATACATACACACACACATACATACACACACACACACACAGACACACACAACATGCAGTGATAGCACATACATACATATATACATACATACATACATACATACATACACACACACACAACATGCAGTGATAGCCAGGGCCGCCAAGAGAAATCCTGGGCCCCGGTACAACAACTTCCTGGGGCCCCCACGGACGTAGCTTCCCGCACACTCTGCATACCCGTTGTTACGCCACTGCACCCATTAGTTAGAACTGGAGTTTGGACTGGATTTGGACATAAGCCGAAACACTGCCATGTTTTATTTTTGCTTTTCCCAAGATACCATCTATCTCAGCCTCTGAGGAAAGCTATGTATTACTCTTTGTTACTGTTTCTTTACCATGATCTTCATCATATACCTCTGCCCCCACTGTATGCAAAGCCTGTATGCTGTACATTCACTGGTTGCACACCCTGGCAGCAACAAGCTGGCAGGGTGTGCCAGCTTTGGAAGAAAAGTGCTACATAAATACAAATATTATTACTGCTGCCTCTGAGCAGCATGATCAAGATGGAGCCACTGATGGCTGCCTAGGAGCTGTGCAGCTCAGCCAAATATGTTCCATGTGTGATAACTGTACTGTCTCTGCTTGTATTGTTACCTACCTGGTTGTTTCGGCGACCAGTGGCGCCGCTGATGGCTGCCTAGGCGCTGTTCAGCTCGGTGGGTATGTGTTCCCTGTGTGATAACTATACTGTATCTGCTTAATGTTACCTACCTGGCTGTAGCAGTGACCAGTTGCGCCACTGATGGCTGCCTAGGCACTGTGCAACTCGGTGGGCATGTGTTCCCCACATGTAATGTCTTAATGTAATGTATGCAATGCCTCCCCCCCCCCCTTCATCCCTGCTTGATGCTGCACTGTAAATCCACAAAAAAATTCCTAGTGTGCGCAAGCATACATGGCCAATAAAGTTGATTCTATTCTATTCTATTACATATTATACCACGTGCCATAATGCTCATTACATATTATGCCACACACCGTAGTGGGAAGTACACATTATGCCATACACCGTAATACCTATTACATATTTTACCACATGGTGATAGCACATACATAGCACATACATGCATACACACACAACATGCAGTGATATCACATACATACATACATACATACATACAACATGCAGTGATAGCACATGCATACATACATACATACATGCACACACACACACACACACACACACACAACACGCAGTGATAGCACATACACACATACAACATGCAGTGATAGCACATACATACATACATATACATACATACATACAACATGCAGTGATAGCACATACATACATATATATAAATACATACATACAACATGCAGTGATAGCACATGCATACATACATACACACACACACAACATGCAGTGATAGCACATACACACATACAACATGCAGTGATAGCACATACATACATATATATACATACATACATACACACACACACACACACACACACAACATGCAGTGATAGTAGATACATACATACATACATACATACATACATACATACATGCAGACACATACATACATACATACATACATACATCAGGGTTGCCTACCCTCCCGGAATGGCCGGGAGGGTCCCGAAAATCGGGTCACCCTCCCGGCCCCCCGGAAAGGTGGCCAACCCTCCCGGATTCTGGGGGATCCCCGCTCCCCCCCCCCCCTCCCCTGACCGCGGCATTGAAATTACCTTATGTCTGCAGATCTCCGGGGAGGGGGCGGGGCTAAAGCGGCATAATCGCGTCATTTAGCCCCGCCCCCTCCATGGAGATCGGCAAATTGAATAACTTTCATGGGAGCGGGGCTTAATGATGTCACATTTAAGCCCCGCCCCGAGCTCCTGGTGAAAGTCTCCTCTCAGGGCTTCTCCCGGAGAGGAGATTTTAAAAGTCAGCAACCATGACATACATACATACACACAAATGCAGTGACAGGACAGCATGAGCACATATAAACACAACATGAAGTGACAGCACACTTACAGGACAGAAGTTAGCAGCCGGCCAGCAGCTGCAGCAGCAGGAGAAGTAGCACTCCCAGCTCCTACTGTTAATCAGCCTCAGCAGTTTTCAGGCCATCCCTGTCTCAATGCAGCTCTTACCCCCAGTGCTCCAGGGTCTCTGAATACAGGAGGACTGGGGTTGAGACCAGGCAGAAGCGTACTGGCCACAGGCTGCCTCCGTCTTCCACAGGTCACAGGCAGGTCACAGGCAGCATCACCACTCTGCGCCCCCATGACACCGGCTCCCCTACAGAGCGCTAGCTACACCACTGAGCCCGTCTGACAAACGTCAGCCAGCAGCGTGTCAGTTTAGTAGCTGCTGTGGCAGCCAGGACTTGCGCTGTGTGTGCCTACAGCTGTTAGGAGCGGAACGGAGCTGAGCTCAGCCAGGCAGAGCAGGGTGCGGGCGGGGCAGGGAGCGGGCTGCATGGCTCCGGCGCCATTTGATGTCACCTCGCCCGGAGCTTGTGCTCCGCCGGCTCCGCCCTCCCTACGCCCCTGCTCTACCCTTACCTCACCAGCCTCCTCCTGATTCATCTCTCTCTCTCTCTCTACCCTAAAGGTCCATACAAACTGTGTGATTTACCCTAAAGGTCCATACAAACTGAGTGATTTACCCTAAAGGTCCATACAAACTGTGTGATTTACCCTAAAGGTCCATACAAACTGTGTGATTTACCCTAAAGGTCCATACAAACTGTGTGATTTACCCTAAAGGTCCATACAAGCAGTGATTTTGTGATTGCAGAGCGATCACGAAAATGGCTGGGCTGAAAATCGCTAAGGGCATGCACACTGAGTGATTTTCACCCACGCTATGGAAAACCGCCCACCTCACAGCTCATCTGCTGGTAATACCAGGTTAGATAACGTTATATCATATGATATAGTTTTGTTTATACTACATAGTGTTAAAAATTAACTAAAATCCCTAATTTATATAAATCCCTAACGTTTCTAGGGTTCTAACAATGCTCCAGATCCCCTGCCATACTATAAGGGTGGAGAGGTGCCCCATTGAGAGCTGGAGCCCAGCAGCAGATGACTCCCAAAGTTCTACCTGTGCCCACTTGTGAAATCCCACTTCGACCACTGATGTACTGATCTTATATGATGCCTTGCGTCTATCATAACATTTTCGAACTTTTTTCAACCAAATAAAAGGGGGAGAAGCAGCTTTTCTGCAGACATATTTTAAACTGGCTGAGGCCTGCATAAGCATGATGAGCCCTCTCTGTTGGGGGGATACAGTAATTTGATCTACAGCAAGTTGGTCGACAATCATTAGGTCTACACCTTTAGGTCGACTTGGGGATAGGTCGACATGGTTCTAGGTCAACATTGGTCAAGGTCGACATGGTTCTAGGTAGACATGGCTTTAGATCGACAGGTCATTAGGTCGACACAAGCATTAGGTCGACATGGTGTTTTTGATGCCATACCATCCACTGGGGCGTGTTGGGAGAATAAAATAGTGTGCCGAGCGTAGCAAGGTACTGTGCCCAAAGCCTGGCGAGCGCAGAAAGCCATGCGAGGGAACATGGTGTACTTTTACCAGTGTCGACATTTGAGTAAAAAAACAGTCAAAAATCCCATGTCGACCTTTTTACTATTGACCTAGACCATGTCATCCTAATGCTTGTGTCGACCTAATGACCTGTTGACCTAAACCCATGTCGACCTAGAACCATGGCTACCTTTATCCATGTCGACTTAGAACCATGTCAACCTATCCCCATGTCGACCTAATGCTTGTGTCGACCTAATGATCGTTGTCGGCTCTTGGTAGATTGGTGGGAAGTCGCTGCCAGGCAGCGGTCAAAGCTGACATAAGAGGTCATTGTAAGCACCCCCTTTTGGTAGAACGGCGAGCGTGTCCTTTCCATGTGGTTGGACAATGCCGGTTATGCAGGTCAGAGGCGGTTGTGAGCCCCTCCTTGGTTTTTGGATAAGATCAAGTTGACTGGGCTGGCATTGATAGCTACTTGCTCTCTGCCATCCTCCAAATTTAGTTTAAAACTTATTTAAAATCTACTGTAGTTAAAATTAGAACTGCTTAAATATAGTCACCAATCAATAAATGCTTGTTGATCTTTTTGAAATCTAGCACTTGGTTGTCTGTATTTATTTATCGTCTGTGTGGTTTACTTCAGGGTTGCCGACTTTTACAGTCTCCTCTCCGGGAGAACCCCGGAGAGGAGACTGTCAGCATCACTTCTGGGGGCGGGGCCTGATGGAGACATCATCAGTCCCTGCCCCCAGTGATGCAAATCCCGCAATATGCGGGTCTCCGACGAGGGGACGGAGCTAAATATGCCGATTTGCATATTTAGCCCCGCCCCTTTCCGTCAAAAAGCCGCAAATCGCGGCAATTTCAAGCTTTGCCCCAAGGCTAGCTTAAGTTAAGGTAGAGGTCAGTCACAAATAGGTTATGTCAAATTATACTATGTGCCATGTGGCATAATAAGAAAAAAACGGTACTTGTTTCCTAGAACGGCCACAATCGTGAGTGATCGTGGCTCTTAATTAAGGGACACGATCCTCACGATGTGTCCGATTTTTGACACTTTTTTCACTTTGATTGACAGAAATCGGGTCAATCGGTCGGTCGCGACCAATTAAAATCGGCCGCGATGCGACCGACCGATTGACCCGATTTTTCCATAGACTTCAATGTTAAAAAATCTTTTAACATTGAAATCGGGAGGATCTTGTCGGTCTTGTGCCATTATAATGGCACAAGATGAGATGGACTTGATTAAGTCCATCTCACATAGGGAAAAATGTTAAAAAAGGTGAAATGGGCCAATATGACCCATTTCACATTTTTTATGTGCCCGCCATGACCCCACGATAGACGTCAACCCGAAGCGTGGCGAGCGCAGCGAGCCCGCGAGGGGCGGCGGTGCGCGTCCTCCGACCTTTTCATTCCCCTACTATCCACTAGGGCGTGGAGTGAGAATAGAATAGTGTGGCGAGCGCAGCGAGCCACCGAGCCCGAAGCGTGGCGAGCGCAGCGAGCCCCGCGAGGGGACGCGTATACCTGTGAAGTTAGACGCGTCCCCTCGCGGGGCTCGCTGCGCTTGCCACGCTTCGGGCTCGGTGGCTCGCTGCGCTCGCCACACTATTCTATTCTCACTCCACGCCCTAGTGGATAGTAGGGGAATGAAAAGGTCGGAGGACGCGCACCGCCGCCCCTCGCGGGCTCGCTGCGCTCGCCACGCTTCGGGTTGACGTCTATCGTGGGGTCTAGCCCACTTAGTAACATTTGTGGGGGCAATTGAAAATAATCAGGTGAAAAAAAAAAAAAATCGGGTGAAAAATCGGTCGATCGGATCGGTCGCATCGTATGCGACCAAATCGCATGCGATGCGATCGATCCGATTTTTTATCTTACGACCACAACGATCTAAATCGTTGTGGCCGTTCTAGGAAACAAGTACCAAAAAAACAATCTTAAGAAGAACTGTGAGGGTCAAAAACCAGTAAGTTATTAAAGCTTAAGTAGCAAAAAGGGGGAAAGGACTACAAATTGGTTTGGATCATTAGGTTTGGATCATTAGGTGTGGATCATTAGGTGTGGATCATTAGGTGTGGATCAGTAGGTGTGGATCATTAGGTGTGGATCAGTAGGTGTGGATCAGTAGGTGTGGATCATTAGGTCGACTACAGGAAGGACAACATGCATTAAGCTGCCCACACACGTACCAATTACCCGGTACTTTTTGTGCTAAAATAGCATCGTTGTGCATATGTTGTGCATGGGATGCGATGCTATTTTAGCACAAAAAGTACCGGGTAATTGGTACGTGTATGGGCAGCTTCAGGACCTTTTGACTTTAGCGCTAGTGACTGTTTACCTACAAATTAGTTCATTAAAGCAAAAGAGTGAAGCTGTAAATAATTAGGAATGTATGCAAGACAACCATACTAAACTATCCTAACCGGTACAGGTAGGAGCTGCTGCTGGCCACGCCACTCGGTCTGCACTACTCCCCATCAGGTCTGTGTTTACTGTGTATGCGCAAAAGCCTGGATTCTATAGGCTGCATAGGCTGAAGCCAGGGCCGGTGTAAGGCTTCTCAGCACCCTAGGCAAAACTTCAACCTACTGCCCCCCCCCCCCCCCCCCCCTTCTGGAATGGCAGGGAGGCTCCCAAAAGTTGAGTGGTCCTCCCATCCCCCAAGGAGCAGGGGGCAGCAAAGTAGAGAAGTATGCCTCAAGGGAAAGTATGGAGGTGAGGTCTTAAAGCATGGGTCCTCAAACTGTGGCCCTCCAGATGTTGTGAAACTACAAATCCCAGCATGCCTTGCCACAGTTTTAACACTCCCTTATAGCAAAACTGTGGCAAGGCATGCTGGGATTTGTAGTTTCACAACATCTGGAGGGCCGCAGTTTGAGGACCCATGTCTTAAAGGTTCCACAGCAGCCACCTGCATTAAGTACAACAAGGATCCTCACAAACATACTTTATTTTTGATAGGCAAACTCATGGCTCCCCCCAGATCCCAATGCCCGGTCCTGGCTGCATCTCATAGAAGTCAGCTAGGGCAGCCCGGTGAGGCAGAGAGTGGCTTCCTATAGGAACTCAGCTCTCTGTCTATCACAGCACGGACACTATTTCACACTGCATGGACATTTGGGATAATGGTTCTGTTTCCTAGCACAGCGCCCATCGTATACCGTACTTAGTGGTGTGCGATACGTGCGATGCGATGCGATATTCCCTTTAAATTAACAGGAGTGCTTGTACAATGAAATATTGCATAGCATTGCATACCAGCAAATGGTAATTGTAATTGTAATGGTAATTGTACAAGCACCCTGATGGGTGCTTATAATGTTAAATGCACCCCCATTGTCAACGCCACCCCCACTTTCAATAAGAGATGTGCGGGCTCGGATTTCAGAGATCCGAGCCCCCACGGACGTCATCATTCCGAGCCCGATTCCGAGCAGCGCTCGGAGATTCCCGCCTGACTCGGTCCGTCCGCGTGATTAGAACGTCATCTCCCGGCGTCGGATTTTGCGAGGCTTTATAAGCAGCTGCCGCGCCCCGCCATCTTCACTCCAGTCAAGTAGTGGGTTGGGAGAGGGTGTGTTGGTGCTGCTGCTGGGGCTTAAACTTGAGCTTGACCTTGAGCTTTTGCAATCGCTGGTGCTGTCTCTCAGTGCTGCTGTGTAGTAGTCTAACTGTGTACTTGTAGTACTACTGTCTCCTCTGTGCGGTCTACCTCTGGTGTGCTGTGCTGCCTGTAATTGATTATTTTATTTGCTGGGGCTGTCTCCCTCAGTGCTGCTGTGTACTCTGTTCTCAGCTTAGGACAACAGTCTAACTGTGTACTTGTACAGTACTACTGTCTCCTCTGTGCGGTCTACCTCTGGTGAGCTGTGCTGTAATTAATTATTTTATTTGTTAGGGCTGTCTCCCTCAGTGCTGCTGTGTACTATGTTCTCCTCTGCTTAGGAGAACAGTCTAACTGTGTACCTGCCTGTAGTACTACTGTCTCCTCTGTGCTGGGGCATACCTCTGGTGCTGTGCTGTGCCATTTATTATATATATAATTATTAATTATATTAAAATATAAATATATATAGTCCACTGGTGCTGCACTGCTGCCTGCACTGAATCTGCCAGTCTGGCGGTCTGTGGTCTGGGGCTCACTGGCTAATAAATAATTAAATACTGCCTGCCTAATAAATAATTAAATACTGCCGTATATCTCTACCTTTGTGGTCTGGGGCTCACTGGCTATACTGCCGTATGTACCGTCTGGTCTGGGGCTCACTGGCTAATAAATAATTAAATACTGCCGTATATCTCTACCTTTGTGGTCTGGGGCTCACTGGCTATACTGCCGTATGTACCGTCTGGTCTGGGGCTCACTGGCTAATAAATAATTAAATACTGCCTGCCTAATAAATAATTAAATACTGCCGTATATCTCTACCTTTGTGGTCTGGGGCTCACTGGCTATACTGCCGTATGTACCGTCTGGTCTGGGGCTCACTGGCTAATAAATAATTAAATACTGCCATATATCTCTACCTTTGTGGTCTGGGGCTCACTGGCTATACTGCCGTATGTACCGTCTGGTCTGGGGCTCACTGGCTAATAAATAATTAAATACTGCCGTATATCTCTACCTTTGTGGTCTGGGGCTCACTGGCTATACTGCCGTATGTACCATCTGGTCTGGGGCTCACTGGCTAATAAATAATTAAATACTGCCTGCCTAATAAATAATTAAATACTGCCGTATATCTCTACCTTTGTGGTCTGGGGCTCACTGGCTATACTGCCGTATGTACCGTCTGGTCTGGGGCTCACTGGCTAATAAATAATTAAATACTGCCATATATCTCTACCTTTGTGGTCTGGGGCTCACTGGCTATACTGCCGTATGTACCGTCTGGTCTGGGGCTCACTGGCTAATAAATAATTAAATACTGCCGTATATCTCTACCTTTGTGGTCTGGGGCTCACTGGCTATACTGCCGTATGTACCGTCTGGTCTGGGGCTCACTGGCTAATAAATAATTAAATACTGCCGTATATCTCTACCTTTGTGGTCTGGGGCTCACTGGCTATACTGCCGTATGTACTGTCTGGTCTGGGGCTCACTGGCTAATAAATAATTAAATACTGCCTGCCTAATAAATAATTAAATACTGCCGTATATCTCTACCTTTGTGGTCTGGGGCTCACTGGCTATACTGCCGTATGTACCGTCTGGTCTGGGGCTCTCTGCCTAATACTGCCGTACCTGTGTGGTCTGTGGCTCACTGCCCAATACTGCCGTATCTACCCTCTGGTCTGGGGCTCACTGCCTAAATACTGCCGTATATCATTATCTACCTGTCTGGTCTGGGGCTCTCTGCCTAATACTGCCGTACCTGTCTGGTGTGTGGCTCACTGCCCAATACTGCCGTATCTACCCTCTGGTCTGGGGCTCACTGCCTAAATACTGCCGTATATCATTATCTACCTGTCTTGTCTGGGGCTCTCTGCCTAATACTGCCGTACCTGTCTGGTGTGTGGCTCACTGCCCAATACTGCTGTATCTGTATAACTGCCTGCTGGTGCATACTCACTGACATATATAATTGCACTCCAGTGGCGCTGTTCTGTGACATAACTCCACAATAATAATGGAGATCCAAAATATGGAGGTTAACAAACAAAGGAAAGATGAAGATGCACTTCCTCATAGTTCTGAAGCTGTTGCCACTAGTCATGACATAGACGATGAAATGCCAACAACGTCGTCTGCCACGGCCGATGCCCAGTGTGAAAGCAGAGGGCATGTACAATTGAAACCAAACTTCCGTAAAAGGAATAAAAATATGAAATGAAAATCGTTGGAAGAGAAACTTAAACTTGGCAATATGCCATTTACGACACGGAGTGGCAAGGAACGGCTAAGGCCATGGCCTAACTTCATGACTAGTGGTGCAGCTTCAGATGACGAGGAAAGTCCTCCTCCTCCTCTCTCCCCGCCCAATAGGAAATCAAAGAGAGTTAGGCTGACACCGACTCAAAAAAGTCTGACAAAATTTAAGAAAAAAAAACAGAAAAAAATTCAGAAAATAAATCTGGAAAAAACTCATCCTTCTAAAGACATATCCCAAATCCCCACGGAGAGTCCGAGGGTGGCGGTGGTTGTGATGCCGGACCTTCCCATCACTGTACGTGAAGAGGTGGCTCCTTCCACCATTTGCAGTACGCCCTCTGCATATGCTGGAAGGATCACCCACAGTCTAGTTCCAGATTTTATTAGTGAAGGTGATGTTGTACACCAGGAGGAGGATATTGATGTAGCTGGCACTGAGGAGGAAGTTGTCGAGGAGGATGGAGACTTGGTTTGCTTAAATGATGCACCAGGGGGGAATGAGGCACCTGTGGGGGAAAAAGTTGTTGTCCATGGGATGAAAAAGCCCATCGTCATGCCTGGACAAAGGACCAATAAATCCACCTCTGGAATTTTTTTTATCCGCATCCGGACAACAAAAGTATTGCCATTTGTAGCTTATGTAAAACTCCAATAAGCAGGGGTAAGGATCTTGCCCACCTAGGGACAACTTCCCTTCAACGTCACCTAAAGACGCGTCATGGTTCAGTGTTTAGTCCAGAAAGTGCGGCTAGCAGTCCAGCGACACCTAAATCACTTGGTCCTCCTTTTGGAGCCAAATGCCTGAAAAGCACACCACCAACTCCCTCCTCGACAAATTCCTCCTCGATCCGGATAGAGGGGAGTCCTGCAGTCCATCTCACCTGCATGAATGACTCCATAGATTCCTCCGGAGGATCCTGCAGCACTACGCCTACTACTACTACTACTGCTGCTGCTACTCCTGGAAGTCAGTCATCATCCCAGAGGGGAAGTCAGTCATCATCCCAGAGGGGAAGTCGTAAGACCGCTACGTCTTTCACTAAGCAATTGACCGTCCAACAGTCATTTTCCATGAGGATGAAATACGACAGCAGTCATCCTATGGCAAAGCGGATAACTGCGGCCTTGACAGCTATGTTGGTGTTAGACGTGCGTCCGGTGTCCGCCATCAATGGAGTGGGATTTAAACGGTTGATGCAGGTATTGTGTCCCCGGTACCAAATCCCGTCTAGATTCCACTTCACTAGGCAGGCGATACCCGCGATGTACAGGGAGGTCAGAAAAAGTGTCCTCAGTGCCCTGAAAAATGCGGCTGTACCCACTGTACACTTAACTACAGACATGTGGACAAGTGGATCAGGGCAAACTAAGGACTATATGACTGTGACAGCCCACTGGGTAGATGCATCACCTTCCGCAGCAGCAGCAGCAGCATCTCCTGCATGCCAGCTCCTTCTTAGGCAGGCTACGCTGTGTATCACCGGTTTCAAGAAGAGGCACAACGCCGACAACCTCTTAGAGAAACTGAGGGAAATCATCTCCCTGTGGCTTACCCCCCTTAGACTCTCCTGGGGATTTGTGGTGTCGGACAACGCCAGTAACATTGTGCGGGCATTAAACATGGGCAATTTCCAGCACGTGCCATGTTTTGCCCACACAATAAATTTGGTGGTGCAGCATTTCATAAAAAATGACAGGAGTGTGCAGGAGATGCTTGCAGTGGCACGCAAAATTTGCGGACACTTTCGGCATTCTGCCACAGCCTGCCGAAGGCTGGAGCGGGAGCAAAAACTCCGCAACCTGCCCTGCCATCAGCTGAAACAAGAGGTGGTGACGCACTGGAACTCCACCCTCTATATGCTGCAGAGGATGGAGGAGCAGCAAAAGGCCATTCAAGCCTACACAGCCACCTACGACATAGGCAGAGGAGCGGGGCTGCACCTGACTCAAGCGCAGTGGAGGCTGATTTCCGTGTTGTGCAAGGTTCTCCAGCTGTTTGAAGTAGCCACACGTGAAGTCAGTTCCGACACTGCCTGCATTAGTCAGGTGATTCCCCTGATCAGGCTGTTACAAAAGCAGCTGGAGAAGGTGAGGGAGGAGCTAAAGCGGAGCGATTCCGCAAAGCATGTCGCTATTGTGGATGAAGCCCTCCATACGCTTTGCCAGGATACGAGGGTGGTCAGTCTGTTAAAGTCAGAGGAATACATTTTGGCCACAGTGCTCGATCCTCGGTTTAAAGCGTATGTTGTGTCTCTGTTTCCGGCAGACACAAGTCTACAAAGGTGCAAAGACCTGCTGGTCAGGAGATTGTCATCTGAAGGGGACCGTGACACGGCCCCAGCTCCTCCTTCATTTTCTCCCCCACCTGTGCCTGGGAGGAAACAGCTGCGATTTCCCACACAACCCGCTGGCGGGGATGCAGGGCAGGAGGGAGGGAGTTTGGACATCTGGTCCGGACTCAAGGACCTGCCAACGATTGCTGACATGTCTACTGTCGGTGCATTGGATGCTGTCAACATTGAAAAAATGGTGGATGATTACTTTGGTGACAGCATCCAAGTAGACATGTCAGACAGTCCTTACCTGTACTGGCAGGAAAAAAAGGCAGTTTGGAAACCCCTGTACAAACTGGCTCTATTTTACCTGAGTTGTCCCCCCTCCAGTGTGTACTCCGAAAGAGTATTCAGTGCAGCGGGGAACCTGGTCAGTGAGCGGCGAAGGAGGTTGCTCCCTAAAAATGTTGAGAAAATGATGTTTATAAAAATGAATTATCACTTATTCAATGAAGACCAGGAATTGCCTCCAGAGATTATAACTGGACCTGTGATTGTGGAGTCCAGCGGGGACGAATTGATAATCTCTGAGAATGAGGAAGTACACACTGAAGGGGGCGAGGAATCAGAGGAGGAGGAGGAGGAGGATGATGATGATGATGAGTGACGATGACATCTTGTTACTGTAGAGCCAGTTTATACAGGGAGATTTAATGAATTGGTTTATTTTTTGTGGGGGCCCAAACAAACCAATCATTTCAGCCACAGTTTTGTAGGCCCTGTCGCTGAAATGTTTGGTTTGTTAAAGTGTGCATGTCCTATTTTCGCAACATAAGGGTGGGTGGGAGGGCCCAAGGACAATTCCATCTTGCATCACCATTTATTATTCCTACTGCTGAGAGTCATTCATATGTGGGACTTGTCTTTTCAATGCATACAACTGTTTGCATTCCACCTCATTGCTGCACCTTCATGGGTGAGAATGTGATCTCCCTGACCTGGAGGAGTCAGGGCTGTTGCCGGAAGGCTCAATTACACTTCTTTTTGGGCGGCTACACTTTTTTTTACCTGTCTGGTCTGGTGCCCACTGCTGAGAGTCATTTTTAATGCACATCAGGGTCAGGATCAGGCACATCATAATTAATAATCAATCAATCAATCATAATCATAATCAATCAATCATAATCAATCAATCTATCATAATCAATCAATCATAATCAGAATCAAGCCTGGGTGGCTGCAATTAAAGTTCTTTGTGGGCGGCTAAAGTTTTTTTTTAGTTTTCCAGTTACTGCAGTTTTATACATAGCTTGGTTTTTGTAAGTTGAAGACTTGTCAGTGTAATTTTCTTTTACAATATCCTTTATCTTTGCATGGACTTTGTGTATTTGGTTAGCATTCTGAGGTGTACACTGACTGCCTTCACCTTGAGCACGATCAGTTTCTGAAGCGGCAAAAATCCTTTTGTTTTGAAGATAGTCACTTTCTTTGCCGTTAGTTGCACAGGCTGACCTACTAACAGACACAGTTGCTTCGGAACAAGTTGTTGGAAATTTTTTAGGAGATAAAGCTGTACAAACCTTCTGGCCCCCCTTTTCAATTTTTAATTGATTTGCAAACATTTTGTAGTATTTGTCATATGTGCATAGCCTTTTAGAGAGAACTGCTTTTTCCTCATCAGATAACCTTTGTAATGATTTGACCTTCGCATCTCTCTCCTTTTTATTTAATGACAAGAACGATGAATACTTCTTTAATTTCTTCATCAACTGTTCTTTATTCATGAAATGGTCCGATAAAGCCTTTCCTCAAAACTTAAGTAAAGTTATGTTTCCTTGATAATACTTTCACAGCTCACAAAATTCTCATCACTGGCATCCTTTTCTTTGCCACTTGATACCTTGTTTTCACAATAAAGATTGGTTTCTTTTTGATGACCAGTTGGGTACAATTAGTTACACATCTTTTTGGGCGGCTAAACTTTTTTGGGGGAGGCTGCATTTAAACTTCTTTGGGGGCGGCTGCAATTAAACTTCTTTGGGGCACAGGGGCACAGGGGGTATCCTGTAGTGGGCTGCCACACATTTTTTTAAATATGGATCTTTCAGCACAGAGACCAACTGCACATCAGGGTCAGGATCAGCCAGGTTGTTAAACAGGGTTTCGACCATGAATCAATCACATCATAAAATTAATTAATAATCAATCAATCAATCAATCAATCATAACCAGAATCAAGCCAGATAGGGGTCTTGTTAAATATTAAACTGACCAAAACAGATACACACACAACTAGTACTGCCTCATCTACCTGTCTGGTCTGGTGCCCACTGCTGAGAGTCATTCGTATGAGGGACTTGTCTTTTAAATGCATACAACTGTTTGCATTCCACTTGATTGCTGCACCAATCGCCCACTGCTGGTTGCAGCTCTCACCCTGCATTAATTTGGGAATCTGCCACTGCAGTCTTTTTTTTTGGAGCCTTGAAACTTTTCGGGATGCTGTACTAGCCGACACCTTTAGGTGGACTCTGGTCTGTCTTGTATCCAGCACAGTGGTCTCGTGTGCAAGAGATTGTTCTCTGTCCTCTTTTGGATTTGTGTCACCATCACCATCTTCATGGGTGAGAATGTGATCTCCCTGACCTTGGGAGTCAGGGCTGGGACAGGAAGGCTGCAATTACACTTCTTTTTGGGCGGCTGCAATTACACTTCTTTTTGGGCGGCTGCAATTAAACTTCTTTGGGGGCACCTGCAATTACACTTCTTTTTGGGCGGCTGCAATTACACTTCTTTTTGGGAGGCTACATTTTTTTTATCCTCCTTTTTTAATCCTCTTATCTGCACAGCCGGGTCCATCAGTTACTGCCACTGCTGCAACCAATGCTAGTGATGGTTACGCATGCCCTATGGCATCACCACGGGCAGCAAAGTTTTCCAGTGCTGCATGGAGCAACAGTTTGCTGGCTTTCCATTTGACATCATCGCTGTCAGCATCCTCCTTATCTGCACAGCCGGGTCCATCAGTTACTGCTAGAGATGTGCGGGTTCGGATTTCAGAGATCCGAGCCCCCACGGACGTCATCATTCCGAGCCCGATTCCGAGCAGCGCTCGGAGATTCCCACCTGACTCGGGTCCGTCCGCGTGATTAGAACGTCATCTCCTGGCGCCGGATTTCGCGAGGCTTTATAAGCGGCTGACGCGCCCGTCATCTTCACTCCAGTCAAGTAGTGGGTTGGGAGAGGGTGTGTTGGTGCTGCTGCTGGGGCTTAAACTTGAGCTTGACCTTGAGCGCAATATTTTGCAATTATTTACCGTCATTTTCGTTCCTTCTATGGGGCTGAAAACAGACTCTGTTGGAGGTGGTACGGCTGGTAGGGCCTCCTTTGTAACAAGAGTACGTGACATATTGGTCAGCGTTTTAGTCCGTAGTAAAGGTACTGTTGGGGCAGGCGGTGTAGCACTGGGAGCAGTATACGTATCATTCTGTACAACTTTAGTGAAAGGTAATGTTTGGCCAAGTGAAAATTGGTTGCCCAATGTTCCTGGTCTTTTCTGTAAAGTATTTGCAGCTGTGAATTTCATCTGTTTGGAAGGGATGGGAGCAAGTTCCATCTCATCATCCTCATCATCATAGTCATCATCCTGAGATGAGACCTGCTGCTGGTGGTTGACCACATTTATTCGCATTCCCTTGACAGAGTTATTCAGACCTGAAATGGTCTTGTGTTGTGGAATCTGGATGTTTTTGTGAGGTTTATTGCCGATGAACCTTGTGCCATAGGTGATTTAGCAGCTACTGTTGGAGCACTCCTCTTAAAGTAATCTTTTCACGAGCGTCCATCACTTTGATAGGCTTGTCTCCTGCCATGATCTGTTGCTTTCTCGAATTCAGCATTTCACGGGCGTCCTGCACTTTACCACTTATGCGGAAGCGAGCATCTTTGGCCACCAACTTTTCACGGGCATCTTTTATCCCTAGTTTTTGGCGTGCATCAGTCACACCAATTTTCTGACGAGCATCAAATGTTCTCTGAAAACTGGTGGCAAGTGGACGATTGTTCACAGATGGTTGGAGTCTGGATCTCACGTTTCCTATACCTCCCCTGTTACTGACCCTGCGGTACATCCCGGTGCCCACGGACATTCCCCGTTTCCTGATCAGTTCATCCAGCGACTCGTCGGCCATATTCCTATAACCACACAGCTGCTATATCTAATTTAATAAAAACAAAAATAATACTTGTGCTGTGTGGGACTGTAAAAAAGAATTCCATGCTGCTTGTGCACTGACGTCTGCCACTGAGTGCCACGGCCAAGCAGTAGCTAATAATAAAATTAATTATTATAAATTCTGCTGGTGCACAATACTAGTATTGCTGACGTATCTACCTGTCTTGTGCCTAGTACTACTGTCTTATCTACCTGTCTGGTGCCTAGTACTTCCTAGTACTGCCTTATCTACCGGTCTTGTGCCTAGTACTGCAGTATCTACCGTGTGGTGTCTAGTACTGCTTCATCTACCTGTCTGGTCTGGTGCCTACTGCTGAGAGTCATTCGTAAATGCATACAACTGATTGCATTCCACTAATGAGAGTAAGTGATTGCTGCACCAATCGCCCACTGCTCCTCAGCTGCACTGTGTAAACAGTGCACAATCAAGCCAGATAGGGGTCTTGGTACTTGTTTTGATGTTGTAGCAGGGGAGTGCAGCTACTCGTAACACCTTGAGCAAAGATCAGTACTTCTCTACCGGAAAAGGACATCCTCCTCGACAAAGCGCACAGCTTCACGAGGGACGCATGTGAAGCAGTGAGCAAAGGGAACACCCGCCTAGCGAGCCAGATCACCTGAATCCACCCTAGCGATCAATAGAGTTACAGAAGTCGCAGCCAGATAAAACTCTTCCAGCTGCCACCTAGTCATTGATTAGCCCCCTCCCCTCCACCCATTAGGCAATGATTGACGAGACGAATGGTAATAATAAATAATAAATGAATAATATTACTAATCACCAAATTAAAAATCAGATGAAATTAATTATAAATAATCATAATCACAATCAAGACAGATAGGGGTCTTATGAAATATTAAACTGACCAAAACAGATACACACTCTGCACCATCGAGTAGGTGATCACTGACATGCCAGGTGCAACGGTCTTTAGCACCCTGAATGCCAAGTGTGGGTTTTGGCAGATCCCTCTGGACAGAGCCTCTTCCATGCTTACTGCCTTCATGACCCCTATTGGGTGCTACGTCTTCCTACGCATGCCCTATGGCATCACCACGGGCAGCGAAGTTTTCCAGCACTGCATGGAGCAACAGTTCGCTGGCTCTCCCTTTGACATCACCGCTGTCTGCATCCTCCTTATCTGCACAGCCGGGTCCATCAGTTACTGCCACTGCTGCAACCAATGCTAGTGATGGTTTACATTACATTACATCTTCCATCTGCCACCTTAAAATTGATTAGCCCACTCCCCTACACCCATTAGGCAATGATTTAAGAGATGACTGGTAATAATAAATGAATAATAATCACAAAATTAAACAATCAGATTACATTATCACACAATCAAGCCAGATAGGGGTCTTGTTGGATGTTAAAGTGATCAAAACAGTTACACACTTGCAGACAAACTCTGTGCTGCACAAAATGCCCACCGCTCCTTGGCTGCACATGGTAAACAGTGCATGATCAAGCCAGATAGGTATATTTTATGGGCCTATTTTTTAAAACTGCCATCATGTCTGCCGCTGCAGTGCCACTCTTACATGAGCCACGTGTTTGTGCCGCACACTTGTGTGGCTTAGCATAGTTATCCAGCTACCTCAGTGCAAACTTTGGCAATAAAAACAATATTGTGAGGTGTCAGGTGTTCAGAATACACTGGAAATGAGTGTAAATGAATGTTATTGAGGTCAATATAGCGTAGGAGCAAAAAAACCCACCAAATTCTGCGATTTTAGCTGTTTTTATGCATTTTTAACAAAAAAATCAGAACCCAAAACCCAAAAAAATCCAAACACAAAACACTTAGGAGGTGTTTTGCCAAAACCCATTAGAACCCAAAACCTCAAGGTAATCAGAACCCAAAACCCAAAACCCGAAAAGTGGCCGGTGCACATCTCTACTTTCAATGCCAACCCGAAGCGCGGCGAGCGCAGCAGTACGCGTCCTCCAACCTTTTCATACCCTTACTATCCATGTCAGCGTGGAGTTGATCTTAGATAGTATGACGAGCGCAGCGAGCCACCGTCCCCGAAGCGTGGTGAGCGCAGCGAGCCCTGTGAGGGGACGTGGAATATGAGCCCTAGGCGTGGGGAGCGCAGCGAGCCCTGTGAGGGGACGTGGAATATGAGCCCTAAGCGTGGGGAGCGCAGCGAGCCCTGTGAGGGACGCGAAATATGAGCCCGAAGCGTGGGGAGCGCAGCGAGCCCTGTGAGGGGACGCGGAATATGAGCCCGAAGCGTGGGGAGCGCAGCGAGCCCTGTGAGGGGACGCGGAATATGAGAGAGAAACGTGGGGAGCGCAGCGAGCCCTGTGAGGGGACGTGGAATATGAGCCCTAAGCGTGGGGAGCGCAGCGAGCCCTGTGAGTGGACGTGGAATATGAGCCCTAAGCGTGGGGAGCGCAGCGAGCCCTGTGAGGGGACGTGGAATATGAGCCCTAAGCGTGGGGAGCGCAGCGAGCTCTGTGAGGGGACGTGGAATATGAGCCCTAAGCGTGGGCAGCGCAGCGAGCCCTGTGAGGGGACGTGGAATATGAGCCCTAAGCGTGGGGAGCGCAGCGAGCCCTGTGAGGGGACGCGGAATATGAGCCCAAAGCGTGGGGAGCGCAGCGAGCCCTGTGAGGGGACGCGGAATATGAGCCCGAAGCGTGGGGAGCGCAGCGAGCCCTGTGAGGGGACGCGGAATATGAGAGCGAAACGTGGGGAGCGCAGCGAGCCCTGTGAGGGGACGTGAAATATGAGAGCGAAACGTGGGGAGCGCAGCGAGCCCTGTGAGGGGATGTGGAATACGAGCCCTAAGCGTGGTGAGCGCAGCGAGCCCTGTGAGGGGACGTGGAATACGAGCCCTAAGCGTGGGGAGCGCAGCGAGCCCTGTGAGGGGACGTGGAATACGCGCCCTAAGCATGGTGAGCGCAGAGAGCCCAGCGAGGGGACGCGGAATACATGTAAAGTAACCCGTGTCCCCTCACGGGGCTCGCTGCGCTCATCACGCTTCGGGCTCGGTGGCTCGCTGCGTTCACCACACTATCTAAAATCAACTCTACGCTGACGTGGATAGTGGGGGTATGAAAAGGTCGGAGGACGCGTACCGCCGCCCCTCATGGGCTCGCTGCACTCGCCACGCTTCGGGTTGGCATTGATAGTGGGAGTGGCGTTGACAATGGCGGTGCATTTAACATTGTAAGCACCCATTAGGGTGCTTGTACAATTAAAAATTGAATCGCATCGCATAGCATACATCTCGTGCTGCTTTATTGCATGCGATGCGATTGTATAAGATGCACTACAATGAAAATCGGGGGCACCGTGCTAGGAAACAAGTGTCGGGTTAATGTAATATCAGTCATATACATTCACAGAGGGTAAACAAAGGCACAACTCACCTGGTACTCTCACAGGTATTGTTGGTAGATAGCTATATCTGACTGCACTGCTTGGGGATTCATCAAACCTGAAATAATACCACCCGGTATCTTCTCTCTTGGCCCCAGTTATTGTCAGCGTGCAGTCTCCAGTATCCGGATCTCCTGTCAGATGGAAGTTTGGTTTTATCCCAGTAACAGATTTATTATTAGAGGCTACAGTCACATGGTCATTTTTCTTCCAATATCCTCTGGAATGTGTGAATGTTCTCCGATGGTCAGCAGTGAAAGTACAGGAGATGGTGACACACTGACCCTCCTCTACAGTGACATTAGGACTCAGCTGGATGGAATAACCAGGTGGACGCTGCCATGTGAGACCTGTGGGGAGATGCACGGACTGATTACTCACATGCTGAGGTAATACACTGCAGGACAGCACAATATACACAGTGGGAGACATTTATATGGGGACAGAGTCACATAGAGGAAGCGTAGTAATAGAGCATGTATGTATGTGATCGCCATAGGCGAATCTAAGGGGTGGTCCGGGGGTGCACAGGACCACCCATTAGACCACCAGCCGCATAAAATGTAAGAAGTGACAGCCGGGCAGTAAGAGCTGTGCGCTGCCTGGTTGTAGTCTAAACCAAGTTGTGGCCTGCCGTCTGCAGTATGCTGAGGAGGGAGATAGGACGCAGTGGCGTGTCCCAGCTCCTGGCTGCCTCCTCTCCCAACCCCCCACCTGCGCCGGCGGATGCTCAACTGTAGCTCTGTGCACGGCTTCCGTGCTCCCAGGTCTCAACAGTGAGACTGGACACTGCAGCGCAGCAACATGAGGTAAGCCAATCTACCTGCCGCTTCCTCCGTTCCGTACCCGTCAGAGATCCCCTGCTCTACCCGGTGGTGGGGGCGGCAGTTATACCCCTTCTGCTGTGTAGGGATCTCCTGCACCCCCCCAGCAGATCGTGTCCCGCCTCTCAAATATCTGCCTGTCCATTTATCCGCTGATCTAATTGCCTTCCTAACCCCAATACCCAGCCTGGAGACATTGGGACATTTGAGAGATCCGGGTGTCCTGCGGGAACCATCTCCCTCACACCAAAGCGCTGGTTGTAACATCCCACAGCGAGATCTGTGTGAAGCCTGTAAGCGCCTGTTCACTAATGCCCCTTTCAGACCGCACTTTGTAAACGGTATATTGCCGTTTTTTTACCGTTTTAAAACGGTAATCTGTGCGGTCTGAAAGGTGCAGGACCACTTAACCGGTTAGAAAATACCGTTTTTTCTAACCGGTTAAAATGCAGGGTCCTACCCGTTTCAGAACCGGTATTTTAGGCTCAAAATCGGGTCTGAAACGGTATTTAGGACCCAGCCAATGAGCTGGGTCCTAAATTCAGCGCAGTGAATATTTAATGAGCGCTCATTAAATATTCACAGCACTGGAGCCGCCCCGCGGCCCCCCGCGCGTGTCGACACCCCCGCGCGCGTGTCGACGCCCCCCCCCCCCCCCGTGTCGACCTACCCCGTGCAGCCGGTATCTCCGTTGTGGATCCCGGCACTGCAGTTCTGTATGGTCGGAAGCACTTATGAAAAAAAGTGTCTTTCAGAAAATGGCTGCCCCATAGGAAAACCTGTTTAAAAAAACTGTCTTTCGTATGGGGGCAGCCATTTTCCAAAAGTCACTTTTCTTATAAGAAAAGTGTCTTTTGAAAAATGGCTGACCCCATACGAAAGACAGTTTTTTAAACAGGTTTTCCTATGGGGCAGCCATTTTCTGAAAGACACTTTTTTTCATAAGTGCTTCCGACCATACAGAACTGCAGTGCCGGGATCCATAACGGAGATACCGGCTGCACGGGGGTAGGTCGACACGGGGGGTGTCGACACGTGCGGGGGGTCGTCGACACGCGTGGGGGTGTCGACACGCGTGGGGGTGTCGACACACGCGCGGGGGGGAGGGGGGAGCTGCACGGAGGGGAGGGCTGAAGGCTGCACTGGCTTTGACCCTGTATTTGGAAAGTTTCCAAAAACGGGTCTGCCAGTGTCAAAAAATCGGCACTTAAACAGTAATATACCGTTTAAGAGCTGCGGTGTGAAAGGGGTTTTATCTGGCAGACCCGTTTTTGGAAACGTTTTCAAATACAGGGTCAAAGCCAGTTATGCGGTCTGAAAGCAGCATTACAGAGAACCGGACCAAGTCACCTGTCAACGCAGTCAGAGGTCGAGAGGTATTTACATCTTGCGGAGGTTGCTCCCGGCGTTGACTCTCACAACAACGGAGTCACGCCGGTGGTAGCGACTGACCACCAACACATACGCGACGGAGATTGCTCCCGGTGCCGGCTCTCATTCCAACAGAGCTACGCCGGTGGTAGCAACATGCTGTGCCTGCTTTCAACCCTCCTCTATTTTTTTTTACGCAATCAATTTTTATTGAAGAAGGTCACAATACAACTGCAATGTGTTACATGTCTTACATCAATAAAGTCATCAAAGATAAAAACAGTCACGAAAAAGAGGTGTGCAATTGTCATGACTCTACTCATAGAATGAAAACATCATTAGACATGTTATTGACATAATGGGGGAAATTTACTAAAGGAAATTTGTAAAAAATAGGTGTAAAAATAGGTGTATTTGTATCCAGAAATACACTTATTTTTGACATTTACTATCCCAAAAATACGGCAATTCGTAGTCGTATTGATGTGCTATCAATACGAATACGAATTGCCGTATTTTCGGGATAGTAAATGTCAAAAATAAGTATTTATGGATACAAATACACCTATTTTTTACAAATTTCCTTTAGTAAATTTCCCCCAATGGGACTACTCTTCTTATCAAAAAATTAAAAATTAAAAAATTAAAAGAAAATTAAAATAAAAGATATACACATTATTAACAGGCATAGTATAACAATGTTATATGGGAAAAGACTATTACAAGAAAAAGGAGAAAAAGAAAGAGAAAAGAAAAAGAAAGGGTAGTGAAGGAGGGGACAGGGGAGAAATGTTACAGCTTTTTAATTAAAGATTTTTTAAACCGGGATATGGGGATGTCCATAAGATTAAGCAACCAAAACTCCGGTTCAAAGGGAAGAGAGGAATTCGTAATTTTCTCTGAGATAGTATGAATCTGACACCAGTATGGTTGGATAATTGGGCAGGGTCACCATATGTGTAGGGGGGAACCTGATAACAGTTATGTTATGTTATGGTACTGGTGAGCGCAGAGCTTTTGAGAGAATATTTCCCATCAGATACTAGAGATGTGCGGCTCAGCTTTCCAGAGTACTGAATCCACCCAAATTCTGTGAATTTGCACCAAACCAAAACCCGGCCCAGATTCCCTGAGGAGTATTGATCCAAACCAAGGCCCTTCTTTAGATCTGATCGCAGCACAAATATGTTCTCAAAATGGGCAAAACCATGTGCATTGCAGGTGGGGCAGATGTAACGTGTGCAGAGAGAGTTAGATTTGGGTGAGTTATTCTGTTTCTGTGCAGGGTAAATACTGGCTGCATTATTTTTACACTGCAATTTAGATTTCAGTTTCAACACACCCCACCCAAATCTAACTCTCTCTGCACATGTTACATCTTCCCCACCTGCAGTGCACATGGTTTTGCCCATTTTGAGAACAAATTTGGGTACTTGTTTAGTTGAACGGCGGCAGATATCGCATGCGATTTGCATACTATTTGATGTGCAATGTGATTTAGTACCTGTTCATAACCCCACTATCCACTACGGCATATAGTTGACTTTATGGGGGAAATTTACCAATATGGATTCGTAAAAAATAGGTGTATTCGTAGGCAGAAATACACCTATTTTTTACACATTTGTATTTTCGGGATTTACAATCCCGAAAATACAACAATTCGTATTCCTAAAGATGGCACATTCGTATTTGTATTTACAAATACAAATGTCTACACCATCGATAGAATACGACAGGAATCACCATTCAAAAGAATGGTGGTTCCTGATTTACTAAGCAGCCGTATTGATAATACGGCTGCTACTTGGTGTAAAACACCCACGCAAATACGACAGGAAAATACACCTTGATTGTCCTGTCATATTTGCTTTAAGCCTGCACGGATCAGTCAGATCCGTGCAGGCTGCAGAGTGTAAAAAAATAGAAAAATTAAATAAATAAAAAAAAACGGCGTGGGGTCCCCCCCACAGCTGTAACCAGCTCCAGGCTGAAAGAGCCGGGGCCGGTAATTAAAAATCAGGGAACCCGACAAATAGGGGTTCCCCGTATTTTAAGAACCAGCCCCAGGCCAAACCAGCCAGCAGGGTAATGTCACAGCTGGGGGACACTTATGATATAAGGTCCCGCGGCCAAAACATCACCCTACTGACCAGTCAGCCTGGCCAGGGGCCCTGGGGGAGTGGGGATCCCCCCAATGAAGGGGTCCCCCCCCTCCAGGACTTACCTGACCAGGCTGAAGCCTGGTGCTGTCCCCGGTAACCCTGGGCTGTGGTCACTGGGCTGATTAAAGTGTAAAAAAAAGAATAAACTATTGTCTAATACTGGGGAACTATGAGTCCCAGCATGCCTCCCCCGCAAGCTGGGACTTGGAGAACCACAAGTCCCAGCCTGCGGGGCATTAAAGGGCCCGCTGGCACTTGTAGTTCCACAGTATGAAAAATAGTAAAATAAAACACACTGACACTCACTTAAAATAAAACTTTAATACATCCAAAGCCCTTACATACTAATACTTACCTATCTTCATCCCGTAGGTAGCCCTGGTCCTGATGTCCTGGTCCTGTGTCGTCTTCTGGCTCCATGTCGGCCGTCGCCGTTGCCGTCCGGGTCCGACGAAATCCATGGAAATCCATGCTTGCTGGGACTCATAGTTACCCAGTATTAGACAATAGTTTATTCTTTTTTTTACACTTTAATCAGCCCGGTGACCACCGCTCCAGGGTCACCGGGGAAAGCACCAGGCTTCAGCCTGGTGCTGTGACATTACCCTGCTGGCTGGTTTGGCCTGGGGCTTGTTCTTAAAATACTGGGGACCCCTAGTCATTTTGTCCCCCGTATTTTGGGAACCAGCCCCGGACCTGGAGCTGGTTGTTAAAAATCGGGGAACCCCTATTTGTCGGGTCCATTGATTTTTGATTACCGGCCCCGGCTCTTTCAGCCTGGTGCTGGTTACAGCTGTGGGGGGGACCCCACGCTGTTTTTTTATTTATTTATTTTTCTATTTTTTTTACACTCTGCAGCCTGCACGGATCTGACTGATCCGTGCAGACTGCCTACATGAATTTGTATTAGCGGCCGTATATATGGCCAGCTAATACGAATGGTTACACCATCGGAGGGTTACAAAGCAGTCGTATCTGACTGCTTTGTACATTCCCTTCCGGAACACGACTTTGCATACGACTGAAACAGTCGTATGCAGTCGTAGGGGAAATACTAATACGAAAAACTAGGTTTTTCATATTGATAAATTTCCCCCTATATAGTGTGGTGAGCGCAGTGAGCCACCGAGCCCGAAGCGTGGCGAGCATAGCGAGGGGACACGGATTACTTTACATGTATTCACGTCCCCTCGACGGGATCGCTGCGCTCACCACGAAATACATGTAAAGTAATCTGCGTACGCTCGCCACGATTCGGGCTCGGTGGCTCGCTGCGCTCGCCACACTACATAAAATAAACTCCATGCCATAGTGGATAGTGGGGTTATGAACAGGAACTAAATCGCATCGCACATCAAATCGCATGCGATATCACATGCAAATCATATGCAAATCACATGTGATTTATCTGCCGCTGTGAAACTAAACAAGTACCCACATTTGTACTGTGATCAGATCTGAATAAGGGCCCAAGTCTCAGGTTCGATCTCCCTGTGGTTCAGAATTTGGATTTTAAATTGAAAGGATTGCCTATTTTTTATATGATTTTTAGCCAAACCAAAAACCAAATCATGGGTGTATGCGCACAGCTCTGATAGAAAGCCATTGTGTTCATACAAATGTGTCCTTGTATGTCAGTGCTGCAGGAGGCAGTGTGTCCCAACGCTGCACATTGCATCATTGGGCATGGTCACAAGTAAAGTGGGCGTGGTCACCCACTTTCCGGTCATTTAAAATAAAAAGTGAGTGCTAATAATATATTAAATATAAAATAATATATATCTAATCCGCTTCTACGATGCCATGTGGTTAGGACGAGAGTGGGATTGTAGCGGCGCTGCGGTGGTTCCCCGGGCTGGAGAGGCGATGTGTTGGCGGTGAGGGTAGTGAGTGAGAGGAGACAGCACAGAACCCATGTGGGAGGTGCTGTCACTGCTGTGTCTGTCACCTGCATGCTGTCACTGCTGTGTCTGTCAGACTGCATGCTGATGAAGCCGGGCAAACTATGACACCGGATACCAGCTTAGGCCTTCGCCCAAGGAATCGTGGGATTTGTAGTATGAAACCGAGTGCACTGCCCCCACCGCACCATAACACACACTGCACGCTGGCCGAAGACCTCGGTACATCAGTACACTTTGTGTTTTGCCGGTACAGACCGTAAAAAAAACGTTACTGTTCCGGCAAAATCTGTACAGTTGGAGGGTATGCTATATACACTTATTGCTCTGCCAGACTAGCTGCTTCCTCTGTACTACAGTATAAGAGGAACGGCCTCTCTCCTACTAATTCCTCCCATCATTAAGCTTCTTTTTCACCTCAGTACATAACAGGATGTTCCTCCATAACCCCAAGGACTTTTCTGGACTTCTGGCCACCTTTGATACATAACACTATAATTAAAATATTCTTCTTATTATAACATGTTATATATAAGCTGTGTATGACAATAGATCATAGAAACATAGCATTTGCAGTACACAACACAGCTGAGATGTAGGGAAGCAGAGGTGTTGGCCGCATACTACCAGTTGAGGGATGTCATTGGTAGAGATGAATGATTACAAGTGAGAAGAGATGCCGGTATAGACAGCCACTGAGTAGTAGAGAGCTGTTACTGAAGTTCAAGAGAGGAGAGCTTTGAGAAGAGGGAACATGGCCCTGCTCCAAGGAGATTATAATCTAGAGGAAGAGGGAGATAGACAGATAACATGAGGTGCAATCAAGGAGGTCTGATGGCAGGGGTGGTGAGGACATGAGGGAAAAGGTAGGGAGAGCGGCCTTGTTATGGGGAAGGGTAAAGCTGGGTCTTCCATTCTGGGATGAACAGCCGTTCGATTGTATAGGTGTGTACGCTGTCCCGACTCCCTCTGTACCATCGATAAACGTCCAGAAATGGTCTTGTCCCTCCATACTCGGTCGGTCGAAGGTTCAGTGCTGTTTAATATTCATCCGACAGGACGGGCCCATATCAAAAGTGCAGTGTGTATGCACGTTCGATTGATATGCTGGCCGTTCTTGCGATTATACTGTCAAAGCTGGAACGCCCATATGGGTGTTCTGTAGCTGCGTGATCTCTCCTACAGCATAAGAAGAGTTCACCTCTCCCCATGTATATTTAAAGAAATAGTCATAATATACATGCACCCCATCTTCATAGCAGGTCGCCGTATCTGTCCCTAGTCACCCTTCCGGCTGCTATAAAGACGGGGTACGCGACTACAGTCGGCTGACAGGGTGACTATGGACATATACGGCAATCTGCTTTAAAGACGGGGTACGCGACTACAGTCAGTTTGTCGTATCTGTTCATAGTCACCCTGCCGGCTGACTGTAGTCGCTTTCCCCCGTCTTTATAGCATTTTGCCGTATCTGTCCATAATCACCCTGCCGGCTGACTGTAGATGATTTCCCCCGTCTTTATAGCAGTTTGCCATATCTGTCCATAGTCACCCTGCCGGCTGACTGTAGATGCTTTCCCCCGTCTTTATAGCAGTTTGCCGTATCTGTCCATAGTCACCCTGCCGGCTGACTGTAGATGCTTTCCCCCGTCTTTATAGCAGTTTGCCGTATCTGTCCATAGTCACCCTGCCGGCTGACTGTAGATGCTTTCCCCCGTCTTTATAGCATTTTGCCGTATCTGTCCATAGTCACCCTGCCGGCTGACTGTAGTCGCTTTCCCCCGTCTTTATAGCATTTTGCCGTATCTGTCCATAGTCACCCTGCCGGCTGACTGTAGATGCTTTCCCCCGTCTTTATAGCAGTTTGCCATATCTATCCATGGTCACCCTGCCGGCAGACTGTAGATGCTTTCCCCCGTCTTTATAGCAGATTTTAGAGAATACTAATAAAAGTTAAATTTTAATATTGAAATTTGTCGGTGGACTTTCTCTACGGGATCTACTACACAATATATCAGCCGAATGAGTGCCCCGAATTGGGAATCCTTTTTTCTTCTTTTTTGTACCAGTAACAATTATTCCTGGCAGAGAATGCCTGTAAATAGCCCACAGCGCCTCGCTCACCCCGTCCCCGCTGCCTCCAGTGCGTCTCTCTCACACACTGTATTATGTCAGTATGTACTTTCCTGGTCATTGCAGGGGAGGGTGGTGATCACATGACAGGTGCACTGGCTGCCAGCACTGTATTATGTAAGTATGTACTTACCTGGGCAGAGCAGGGCGAGGATGGTGATCACATGACAGGTGCACCGGCTGCCAGCACTGTATTATGTCAGTATGTACTTACCTGACCCGAGCAGGGGGGAGGATGGTGATCACATGACAGGTGCACCGGCTGCCAGCACTGTATTATGTCAGTATGTATTTACCTGGCCAGAGCAGGGGGAGGCTGTTGATCACATGACAGGTGCACCGGCTGTCAGCACTGTATTATGTCAGTATGTACTTACCTGACCAGCGCAGGGGGAGGATGTTGATCACATGACAGGTGCACTGGCTGCCAGCACTGTATTATGTCAGTATGTACTTACCTGGCCAGAGCAGGGGGAGGATGGTGATCACATGACAGGTGCACCGGCTGCCAGCACTGTATTATGTTAGTATGTACTTACCTGGCCAGAGCAGGGGGGGATGGTGATCACATGACCGGTGCACTGGCTGCCAGCACTGTATTATGTCAGTATGTACTTACCTGGCCAGAGCAGGGGGAGATTGGAGATCACATGACAGGTGCACCGGCTGCCAGCACTGTATTATGTCAGTATGTACTTACCTGGCCAGAGCAGGGGGAGGATGGTGATCACATGACAGACCCACACACTGAAGCCTTTCCTCAGATACTCCATGATACTCAGCTGCATACAGGGTTAATCTTGCGTATGATCTGTAATCTCCTGAAACATGGAAGGTAAATCCTAAAATCAATCCAACAGCATACACCTGCCGTATACATTACTTGTCCATTCTACAAACATTATTATGTATGAAAGCACACTAATATTTCCAATATAACTTTTTGATTGTTGTTATAGAACAAAATTTGCCCAGAAATGCTTTGCATTTAGACTATCACAACTGTGACAATTAGTAGTTATAGACGCTGCATGGCAGAGGGACTATAATTTATCCCCCCCCCCCCGCCAATAATTAAGCAGCCATATGTAACCAGGTTTTCCCCCTCCATGAGCGATTTCCGCCTCCTTAAGTCCCAAAGCTTCTCACGTTGCTGCTGCTGAAGCCTGCAGGAGTCAGGCAGAAAGACAGGGTGCTCCTCTGTGGCGGCTCAGCACTCACAGGCTACAGACAGTGCCATCTTCCTGACCTCCGCTCTTGCAGCCTCAGGTGCGCAATCATAACATGACACATAGCCACGAGCCCATCCACCGTAAAAAAGGTGCATTTCATATATGGTTACATAGTTACATAGTATATAAGGCTGAATAAAGACTTGCATCCATTGAGTTCAACCTTGGTTTTAGTGAGTATAATCTATTAGCTTATCCCTGTCACGTTTCGTGAAGCACCAGCTGGAGTGTAACGGAGGCTGGGTGCTTTAATATAAGGTTGTTGCATCAACGACAGAAGGGAGTGAAGCAATGAGATAAAATAAATCTTATTTAATAAAGATACTGCGGTACAAGTTGTAAATGATGGCACAAATAGTATACTGTAGGTTATGGTATGATAAAAGTCAATGATACAATACTTTATTGAAGAATATGAAGATGCTTGGTAGTTAGAAGAAGTATTGGAGGATTGATTGAAGAATTGGGTAATTGGCTGAAGAGTTGGATGATTGGTTGAAGAATTGGATAATTTAAGGAAGGACTGAAATCATTGAATGAAGATTAGATGCTTGGTTGAAGGATTGGATGATTGTATGAAGATTGGATGGTTGGAGGAATAATTGGATGATTGGATGAAGATTGGATGCTTGAAATAATAATTGGATGTTTGAATAAGGATTGGATGAATGGAGGAATAATTGGATGATTGGATGAAGAATAAATGATGAAGTCCTATTGTCCTTGCTGGATTGGATCGTGGCTGCAAACCAGGAGTGACCGTGGAGAATAACCATCGGGAATGAGGATAAAGATAATACCCCCTTTGGGGGGCTAACCTTGTCCAGTCCGTATTGGCGGCAGCACGTTCCTTGGTACACAGGTGTAGCAGTAAGACGATCAGCAGGAATAGTAGAGCACTTCACCGCAGGCGCAGGAACTGTAGCGAGTACTACAGAGCCAGGAGGGAGCAATGATGCATAGGCATGGACATCATTGTACTGACTGCCGGTCTTACCTGGCCAGTCAGTACTTAAGGAGTGAGCTGTTCGGCGATTGGATAGCCATTTGACAGGGGAAGGCGGAGCCGCACAGTACAGGCTGTAGAATCTCAAAAAGGTGGCGTCCGTCAGCGGAGGCGACATAATCCAGCCGGCAGTGAGCTGTGCAGTTGCTGGCGTTTCCAGTCAGAGACCTAACCAGGCACAGACACACATGGCGGTTCACGTCTCACACCACCTATACCCTGCATGGCACACAGCACCACTGTCACCATGCGGTGACAGTGAGGGAACATGTACCCCACCAGCACAAGGAACAAGAGCGGAGGTGAGCGCCAGGGTGGGAGAATCGCTGCTGCAGGACCTAGGGCTGGGCACAGCACAGGGGAATTGGGTAACAGCCATGGTGGTCGTGACAATGCCTTAGTTATACATAGTGTTTTCTGATGTCTTTAAAGACAGATTATGATTATTGTTAGTACCCTGAATTTTTTTAACCAATAGATGTTTGTCCTATTTTATTTTAAACATATTTATTGTGTCTGCGGACACCACCTCTCCATCTGCTGAAACCACCTCTCCAGAGAGAGTGTTCCAAAATGTTGCTGCCCTGACCGTAATAAATGTTTCCTTCTAATGGAACAAAATCTTCATTCCTCTAATCTAAACTCATGCCCACGTGTCCTAGAGTCCTTCCTTAGAGAAAAAAGGGCTCCTGACAGTTCCTTATATTGGCCCCTGATATATTTGTACATGTTAAGCATGTCCCCCCTTAAGCGTCTCTTCTCTAGTGTGACCGGACGCCTGCCCTTACGCTCTGGCTATGCCCTTCGGGTCCACAGATAGCGGTTCCTGGTCTCACGGGACATGGCCAATACCAGGATTTACCAGAATCCAGCCGAAAATGAGCGTGCGCAGCTGCGCAGTTGCCGGCGTTTCCAGTCAGAGTCCTAACCAGGCACAGACACACATGGCGGTTCACGTCTCACGCCACCTATGCCCTGCATGGCACCAGAGCACACAGCACCACTGTCATCACGCGGTAACAGTGCGGGAACATGTACCCCACCAGCACAAGGAACAAGAGCGTAGGTGAGCGCCAGGGTGGGAGACACGCTGATGCAGGACCTAGGGATGGGCACAGCACAGGGGAATTGGGTAACAGCCATGGTGGTCGTGACAGCACCACCCCCCCCACACACACACACACACACACACACACTTTTACGAGTGGCCCCAGGACACTCTTTAGGCTTGTTTGGGAATCTCTTATAAAAGTTTGTTACCATTCTGGGAACGTGTACCTCAGAAGCATTGGTCCAGGACCTCTCCTCTGGCCCGTAGCCTTTCCAGTCAATTAGATACTGTAATCTTTTGTACCGGATGCAAGAGTCCAGAATATGGGCCACTTCATATTCGACGCCCCTGTGAGTAAAAACTTTAGGAGATTTAGACAAAGCAGTGTGAAATCTGTTTAGTATTAAAGGTTTCAATAATGATACATTAAATGATTTGGGAATCCTTAAATATTTTTGCAATTTTAATTTGTAGGCAACCGGGTTGATGATTTGTGTTATCGGAAACGGCCCGATAAAACGAGGTGCAAATTTAATTGAAGGAACATGAAGACGAAGATTACGAGTGGACAGCCATACCTTGTCACCCACTTTCCAAGTGGGAGCAGCTCTTCTTCTTCGGTCAGCAATCCTTTTATATTTTTGTGAGGCTTTGGTTAGAGATTTCCTGACTTTCCTCCAGTGTTGTCGAAGTTGCTGGAGGGTCAAAGCTACCGCTGGCACAGATGTTGAAGGTAGCCGCTGAAAATCAGGAACCCTAGGATGGAAGCCATAGTTAACAAAGAAAGGAGAGGAAGAAGAAGACAAATGGTACTGATTGTTATGCCCAAATTAGGCCCATGGCAAAACCTCAACCCAGTCATCCTGGGAGGAGGAAATATGCAAACAAAGAAAAGTCTCTACATCCTGGTTGACTCTCTCCATCTGGCCATTAGATTGCGATGGTAGGCTGTACTAAAATTAAGCTGAATTTTAAGGACTTTACATAAAGCTAGCCAAAACTTTGCAACAAATTGTACACCCCGATCTGACAAAATTTCTTCAGGAAACCCATGGGTTCTGAAGATTTCCTTAATGAACAGCTTAGCTAGCTTCGGAGCTGAAGGTAAACCCCGTAGGGGTATGAAGTGAGCCATCTTAGAGAATCTGTCTATGACGACCCATATGGTGGTATAACCATCGGATGATGGAAGGTCAGTAATAAAGTCCATCAACAGATGAGTCCAAGGCCCCTTTGGAATGGAAAGTGGCCTTAATGGACCTACTGGAGCTAAATTGGAAGATTTATGTTGGGCACAATGAAGACAGGAAGCAATATAATCCTGAACATCCTTTTTTTAGAGCAGGCCACCAGTAACGTTGTGACAAGAATTCATAGGTCTTCTGATTCCCCGGGTGACCGGAGAATTTGGAATTATGGGCCCAACGCAGTTTCCTTGAGCTAGACTTGACAAAGGTTTTACCTGGAGGAACTGGTACCTGAACAGTTGTTACAGCAAAAGCAAGAGGATCAATAATTGGGCTTCCTTTGTAAGATTTAGACTCCTCCTCAGTCTCCCATGACCTAGATAAGGCATCTGCCTTCCGATTCTTCGCTCCAGGAGAAAAAGACAATTTAAAATTAAATCTGGAAAAGAACAATGCCCATCTGGCTTGACGGGGTTTGAGACATTGCGCTTTTTTAAAATAAAGCAGATTCTTGTGATCAGTAATAACGTTAATAACATGAGCTGCCCCCTCCAGTAGATACCGCCACTCCTCCAAAGCCATATTGATAGCTAATAATTCTTGATCCCCTATGGCGTAGTTCTGTGCAGCCGGGGAGAATTTTTTAGAGAAAAACCCACATGGATGCAACTGTCCGTCAGTTTTAATCTGTGAAAGCACTGCTCCCACGCCGATGGCAGAGGCGTCGACCTCTAGAGTGAAGGGTAGACTGACGTATGGTTGAATCAGAACCGGTGCAGAAATGAATTTCTTTTTGAGTAGCAAAAAAGCATTAGCAGCTTCCGTATCCCATTTGGAGGGTTTGGCATTTTTGCGAGTAAGAACAGTTATTGGAGCAACAATGTTAGAAAAGCCTTTGATTAATTTTCTGTAATACTGTAATTCACAAATCCGAGGAACCTTTGGACCCCTCGGAGAGTATGAGGACGAGGCCACGACTGGATGGCTTCCACTTTCGCTGGATCCATCTCCAGACCGGACCCCGATACAATGTAACCTAAGAAAGGTATGGATGAAACCTCAAAAGTACATTTTTCCAATTTACAGAAGTGAAAGTTCTTTCTGAGGCGAGAGAGTACTTCTCTGACAACTTCACAATGTTTTTGGAGACTGTTGGCAAATATCAAGATATTGTCGAGATAGACCACCACATGTTTGTACAGAAGATTATGAAACAGTTCATTCATATAGGACTGAAAAACTGCTGGAGCATTACTTAGACCAAAAGGCATGACAAAGTATTCATAGTGTCCATCTCTTGTATTAAAAGCGGTCTTCCACTCATCTCCCTCACGAATGCGAATGAGATTGTAGGCTCTCCGAAGATCTAATTTTGTAAAGATAGTTGCTCCTTTGATTCTATCGAAGAGTTCTGTGATGAGTGGCAGCGGATAACGATTTTTTGATACTTCTTTACTTTCACGGCGCCACTAGATTAGATATCGCGGTCATCGCGGGCATTGAATGCACTAAAATATCGGGTGCGACGCGATGCCCGCGATTTCCCATAGGGACCAATGTTAAATTTCTCAATTGACCCGATTTTTATGTTCAATGCCTCAATTGACATGATTTTTCCATAGGAATCAATGTTAAATGGCCCACAGAGGCCAAATAGACACCCTGAAGTGTGAAATGGCCCCCACAATTGTTAACGCCACCCCACGATCAACGTGAACCCGAAGCGTGGCGAGCGCAGCGAGCCCGCGAGGGGCGGCGGTACGCGTCCTCCGACCTTTTCATACCCCCACTATCCACGTCGGCGTGGAGTTGAGAATAGAATAGTGTGGCGAGCGCAGCGAGCCACCGAGCCCGAAGCGTGGCGAGCGCAGCGAGCCCCGCGAGGGGACGAGGATACCTGTGAAGCCCACGAAGGGACGCGGTTACCTGTGAAGGTATCCGCGTCCCCTCGCGGGGCTCGCTGCGCTCGCCACGCTTCGGGCTCGGTGGCTCGCTGCGCTCGCCACACTATTCTATTCTCAACTCCACGCCGACGTGGATAGTGGGGGTATGAAAAGGTCGGAGGACGCGTACCGCCGCCCCTCGCGGGCTCGCTGCGCTCGCCACGCTTCGGGTTCACGTTGATCGTGGGGTGGCGTTAACAATTGTGGGGGCCATTTCACACTTCAGGGTGGCTATTTGGCCTCTGTGGGCCATTTAACATTGTTTCCTATGGAAAAATCGTGTCAATTGAGGCATTGAACAGTAAAATCGGGTCAATTGAGAAATTTAACATTGGTCCCTATGGGAAATCGCGGGCATCGCGGGCATCGCGTCGCACCCGATTTTTAGTGCATTCAATGGCCGCGATGCCCGCGATTTCTGGTGGCGCCGTGAAAGTACAGAAGTACCGATTTTTTTATAGTAATTTCATTTAGACCCCGATAGTCGATACAAGGGCGCAATCATCCATCTTTTATTTTTACAAAAAAGAAACCAGCTCCTGCAGGTGAAGATGAAGGGCGTATAAACTCTTTGGCCAAATTTTCTTCAATATATTCTGACATGGCTTTCGTTTCAGGTAATGACAAAGGGTAAGTGCGACCTCGAGGGGGGTTTTTCCCTGGTATTAACTCGATAGAGCAGTCCCATGGACGATGGGGAGGTAATTTGTCAGTGGCTTGTTTTGAAAAAACATTGGAAAAGTTTTGATACTGTGCAGGTAACCCTTCTGGAATCTGAAGGGAGACTTGACGAGTAGGTGCCATAGAGTTGAGACACGATTTGGTACAAGTGGCACCCCAAGTTTGAACCTGGGACATTACCCAATTGATACTTTGATTATGGGTACATAGCCAGGGGAGACCCAAGACAATTGGGTAGGAGGATTTGGGAATGACAAAGAACTATATTTTCTCCACATGTAGACCAAGTTAATGGTTGAGTTTTCAATGTGACAGTCTCTCCTAATATACGACTCCCATCTACCGCAGTAAGGTATACTGGGCGGTGAAGAGGGGTGGTAGGTTGATGCCAACGTTTGACAACATCAGTGGTGATGAAACTCTCTGCTGCTCCTGAGTCGAGAAGAGCTGGCACCTGTCTGAATTGATGTTTAATTTGTAAAGAAACTTGAAGAATACAGTCTTTGTTATTTGGAGAGGTAACAACAACCCCTAACCTGCCCTCTCTCTTACAGGTTAGGTCATGGCGTTTCCTGGCTTCTTAGGACAGGAATAGATGGCATGCTGAGGATCGGCACAATAATCTTGATGATGTTTACGCTCAGCTGAAGTTAGTTTGAAGCGGTTGACATGCATAGGTTCCTCCGCCGGTAATGAGGAAGGTTTAGAAGCAAGAAAAATTGGGTTAGGATTAGCCCGATTTCTCTCTTGATTTCTCTCTCTGAGTCTCAGATCAATTTTAGTGCCCAATTGAGAGCAGAGCCGGTAAGGAGGGATATCACGTAAGCTACTTTGGTTCGCTCAGTAGGGAAATATGAAGATTGAAGCTCAAAATGAATTTCACATTGATTGATGAAACTTTTTCAGTTTTTGGGGTTGCCATCAAACTTAGCTGGAGTAGGAAGTTGGAGATGAGCAGTAACTCCTGTCGTTGGGGACATGGGTATATTATTTAATAATTTGATGATTGGATGAAGATTGGATGCTTGAAAGAATAATTGGATAATTGAATAAGGATTGGATGAATGGAGGAATAATTGGATGATTGGATGAAGAATAAATTATGAAGTCCTATTGTCCTTGCTTGATTGGATCGTGGCTGCAAACCAGGAGTGACCGTGGAGAATAACCGTCGGGAATGAGGATTAAGATAATACCCGTTTGGGGAGCTAACCTTGTCCAGTCCGTTTTGGCGGCAGCACGTTCCTTGGTACACAGGTGTAGCAGAAAGACGATCAGCAGGAGTAGTAGAGCACTTCACCGGAGGCACAGGGATTGTAGCGAGTACTACAGAGCCAGGAGTGAGCAATGATGCATAGGCATGGACATCATTGTACTGACTGCCGGTCTTACCTGGCCAGTCAGTACTTAAGGAGTGAGCTGTTCGGCGATTGGATAGCCATTTGACAGGGGAAGATCGCGGCCGCCAGCGGAGGCGACAGAATCCAGCCGACAGTGAGCGTGCGCAGCTGCGCAGTTGCCGGCGTTTCCAGTCAGAGGCCTAACCAGGCACAGACACACATGGCGGTTCACGTCTCACACCACCTATGCCCTGCATGGCACCGGAGCACACAGCACCACTGTCACCATGCAGTGACAGTGCGGGAACATGTACCCCACCAGCACAAGGAACAAGAGCGGAGGTGAGCGCCAGGGTGGGAGAATCGCTGATGCAGGACCTAGGGCTGGGCACAGCACAGGGGAATTGGGTAACAGCCATGGTGGTCGTGACAATCCCTTAGTTATACGTAGTGTTTTCTGATATCTTTAAAGACAAATTATGATTATTGTAAGTACCCCTGGATTTTTTTAACCAATAGATGTTTCTCAAAAAATTTTTCAAACATATTTATTGTGTCTGCGGACACCACCTCTCCATCTGCTGAAACCACCTCTGCAGGAAGAGAGTTCCAGAATTTTGCTGCCCTGACCGTAAAAAATGTTTCCTTCTAAGGGAACAAAATGTTCATTCCTCTAATTTAAACTCATGCCCACGTGTCCTAGAGTCCTTCCTTAGAGAAAAATGGGCTCCTGACAGTTCCTTATATTGGCCCCTGATATATTTGTACATGTTAAGCATGTCACCCCTTAAGCGTCTCTTCTCTAGTGTGACCGGACGCCTGCCCTTACGCTCTGGCTATGCCCTTTGGGTCAGCAGATAGCGGTTCATGGTCTCACGGGACCTGGCCAATAAGGGATTCCCTGTTACCATCAGCAACCGCCTGTTACTGACTCTGCCCACTACGCAGTGGGCGAGGACATCGTTGCCACCACCAGACTCCTCCTACGTGGTGTCTGGAACCATGGTTACCTCCTCAGGCCCAAACGCTTGCACCTGAGTACTACCTGCTGTAAAGTGTGCGCCGACACGCTACTGACACACCCCCGACTGGCCTCGCTTGGTTCCCCACTGGTCATGGACCAGGCCTCTTCTTTGGTAGCTGGCAGGGCGGAGACTGGGACGACGCTGGATACTGGTACCCAGAACAGCCGGAGAAATTAATTATTGCAGTAATTCTGTTGGTCGCAAGATGAAAGTAGTCGTCTTGAGGCAATAGATGGTTTATTTGCTCAGAGTAGAAGCTCTTAAAAAAGCCCTCTCCTAGGCATAGGCGAATCTAGAATTATGGTAATGGTTGGTTCCAGATCTAGACATAATAGTAGGGGGACCAAAATCCAAATCCACTGCAACCAACTGTCTTTAGATGAATACTAATTGATCTGGTGTGAGCATAGGCAAATCTAGAATTATGGTAATGGATGGTCCCAGATCCAGACATAATAGCAGGGGTACCTTTGCACGGCGTAGCCGTGCTGCAAAAAGGGGTGTGGCCTCATGGGAAGGAGGCGTGGCATCACAAAAAGGGGTGTGGTATTACACGTTAGACCATACACAGTAATGCCCATTACACATTTTAGCAAACTCCGTAATACCCATTACACAAAAAGCCACACGCCGTAATGCAAATTACACATAAGGCCCCACACCATAATGCCCATTACACATTGTGCCACACATCATGATGCCCATTACATAATATATAACAAACCGTAATGCCCATTACATATTTGCCAAATAAGTGCTGCTTACCTACGTGCTCATTGCTAGGGGGTTCTTGCTTGATTGTACCATAGTACCCATTACACATGATGCCGCACACCATAGTACCCATTACACATGATGCTGCGCACCATAGTACCCATTACACATGATGCTGCACACATAATGCCCATTACACATGATGCTGCACACATAATGCCCCTTACACATGATGCTGCACACCGTAATGCCCCTTAGACATTAAGCCACACATTATGCGTAGTACCCTCACATACCGCCACTTGTAGCGTCCCTTAAGCAATGCCCCCAAAAGCAGGGGCAAATGCAGGATTTTCAGAAGGGGGTTTCCAGAGGGGCGGAGCAAAGCACGGAGATGGACACTTAGGTGACCCAGTATTTGCCGGGTCAGTTAAAGTATTATAGATAGACCAAATGTATATAAATAATAATAATAATAATAATAATAATAATAATAAAAAAAAAAATATATATATATACACATACAGGTATATACATACAGGGGCGTCAACAGCAGTGTAGACCCCTGGGCATAGCAATGTATTGGGGCCCCTACCGATCCTCCAGCGGTAGGGGTGGGGGAAGCTTTGATGCCCCGCGGGTGGTAGGGGGTATTATATCAACCGCTCAGCATGTAGGGCCTGGATCAGTAATTTCCACTAATTACCCCTTTACTGCACAGATGGTGGGAGATAAGGTGGGTGAAGGGGGCATTGGGCTGAATGAAGGGGCCCTGATACATAACTTCCAGGGTGGTAGAGGATATTTAATACGTAGAGGAGGGGTGTATAGTGGAGTGGGCTTATTATTTATAATTTTCTGGTGGGAGGACAGCTTGCTTGATTGCAGATATCTCCAGTTCCCGGAAATAGATTTCTTAGATTTTAATGGAATTAAAAACTAGAGAATCCCACCTACCAAATGATATTACGGACAATATAAAACTACATACCAGGTGTGTGGAGCTGGAGCAGTAACCAGCTGCTGGAAGGCTGATATCTCAGGTTCTGGGAACAGTAGAGACAAGCTACTGTTGTCCCTCAAAGGGGGAGAGTCCCAGGTTTTGGAATATACCCTCAAAAAAACTCTAAGTCAGACAGAACCTGAAATATCTGACTGGGAATAGCAATTAACAGGCTTGGATGGGGACCACTGCTTTGAAGTCAGAGATCTCTGGTTCCCAAGGGCCGATTTTTAAAATTCTTGTACCCATGGAAGGAGGGGACCCTCAGCTTTCAGCCTAGGACCCTTAGACTCTTGGGGAGATTTCTGGGTACTCAGAAACCCCCCGTGCATGCGCCACTGAAAAGTGCCACTTACTGTAAATTTTGATATGAGCCTTCGCTGCTGCTGCTGCAGGGAGAGATGGAGAGCGGTACAGCTGCTTCTATGGGGAGAGGAGCAGAGCGCAGCGCAGAGCACGCTCCCACTCCCCTCCTGGTGTCCCCTCTATCCGACTGGACATTTGAAATATTGTGCGCGACATCGGGGGAGCACGTCGGGCACCGGCACCCAGGGCTATTTTTCAGTAGGCTCCAGCAGGAACTGAGGCCCTTATTCTAGTTCACTCTTTCTGACAAAATATTTCTTAGATGGACAAAACCATGTGCACTGCAGGTGAGGCAGGTGTAAAACCCCACCCAAATCTAATTATCTCTGCACAAGTAACACCTGCCTCACCTGCAGTGCACATGGTTTTGTCCATCTAAGAAATATTTTGTCAGAAAGAGTGAACTAGAATAAGGGCCTCAGTTCCTGCTGGAGCCTACTGAAAAATAGCCCTGCCGGCACCACATGATTAAAGGGGGGGGGGCTGAGGTGAAAGTGGGTAGAAGAATTGGAGCGGAAGCTGCAGGGGTGACAGTCATTGACAGCTGGGCAGAGAGCAGGGGGCTGCCCGGCTGTATTCAGAGCACTGCAGGTCACAGCTGTTTGAAATAATACCCCTTTCACAACAGAAAATGCAGGGATTTACCCGGGAATATGGTCCCAGGATCATTTTCTGGTGTGAGGGGGAGAGACAACCACTCCCCTCTCCCTACTCCCTCTAACCAACCGGCTATATCTTCGGAACCAACTTACCCATTTACATGAGACCAGTATCATATTGAAGAACTTTTGAGTTGGCTTTGAATGATTTTGGTCCCGTGAAACTGGGCTGTTTGGTTCCAGAGAAATCTGCCCTCAAAGAACATAAACAGTCATGAAATTACATTTAAGAAATTAAAAAAAAAAAAACGGTTTAACCTCAATATCCCTGGAACCAATTAACCCATATGGATCCAGCCTGGTATCAGATTAAAGGCCCAGCGATTTGGGCTCGACTGAGATCAACCTCGAGCTTCAGTGATGCCGAAGGGGGAACTGGCAGCCGTTGAACTGGGTGGGGGTCGGAATTAGCGGGTCCCATGTTATCCTATAGGGAAAACGTTCCAGGTTTGCTTAGCAGTATCTCCGGTTCCCAGGGGGCTAGAGACACGGGGCTGGGCTCGTTGGAAAGCCCCATCTCTCAGCTACTCAGGTGCATCCCCGGACCACCCCCTAGATTCGCCTATGCTCCTAGGTCCCTAGGAGGTACAGCATACAAGTAATGTTACAGGATTCAGATGAGGTAGAATGTACAATTTTACACAGGGCAGAAGCCCTCTCTTTATAGACAGAAAACACACTGGCATTGTCAGATCCTCCCCTATAACTTTTGGATTTGCATATCAATCAGACATCTTACTTTCAGTGCATAACGAATCAAGATTACATTCTAAAAAGGATGAGTCCAATTTCCTTAGGGGACTTCCAGGAAAGGTGGAGATCCTGTAATTATCTCCTGGACATGTTTACATAAAGAAACACAAATGTCTGTGCATTTCCAACACCTCGCACACAGGATGGCCATGGTTCAGTGACACATAGCCCACCACATGCGGTGTATTGACCACTCACAGGAGAAAGCTGTTTATCATCTCATCTCCTTATCACAGGAATTCCTTCCTTAAGTAATTTTCAGTTTTCAAGTGTATTTTCACATTTGAAATACATTTAAATTACACTTTATACATCATACGGAGCCTGTGCTCAGCAGAGGCTTCAGACCACACATAACACTGCAGCTGCGGACCCCCAGTCCCAGCTCAGTGAATCACATACTGTGTACTGTATTAATACATTTAAAATATCTTTATTTAACCCATTTTGCCCAGCTCTGGGCTCCCTTGAGTGCAGCATCCCAGGTGGGGAGCCAGCTTCCAACCTGCCATGCCCGGACTCTTGGCTGCAGCGCTACAGAAGCCGCTGCTATACAGCAGTGCACTGGGAACTGCCGCAGCCCAGGACAGCATCCCAGCTGTAGCATCTCCCAGCACACTGCTCGGCCATGCCACATTCCCTCTCCCCTGGAGGATGGGGGGATACAGCTGTGTGGCACCGAGGTTGCCAACGGCGCCCTTAATGCGAATAAAACATTTTTTGGCTTTGGCGCCAAGCACCCCTTGTCCATGATGGCACCAGGGCTGAAGGGGTTAACCCTTTCAGCTCCATGGCCGCCATTGCCCCACGTGTCCCGGGGTCTCCGGCCACATCTAGCGTCAACAATCCCAATTTGTCCTCATAGTTTAAATTCTCCATTCCCCTAATAAGCTTAGTTGCTCTTCTTTGTATTTCTTCCAGTTCTATAATGTCCTTTTTATAGTGCGGGCCCAGAATTGTACTCCATATTCCAGATGAGGTCTAACCAATGCTTTGTACAGTGCCATGAATACTTTTGAGTCCCTAGTTTCCATACCCCTGCTTATACATGCTAGTATCCGGTTAGCCTTTTTAGTTGTTATATGACATTGAGCACTACACACCGGTTTGTTATCAATTTTGAGTTTCTGAGTTCCCCAATGCTTCCCCACTTAGGTTATAGCTAGCACATTGGTTATCAGTGGCGGATTCAGGGAGGGGGCACCCGGGAATGTGCCCCGCTGTCATTTAATTTTGTATCTGAGGACCAAGGCTTTCCAACGAGCCCAGCCCCGTGCCTCTAGCCCCCACCCCCCCCCCCCGGGAACCGGAGATATCGCCTGGCAAAGCTGTAACGTTTTTTCCCCATAGGATAATATGGGACCCGTCAATTCCGACCCCCACCCGGTTCCGACGGCTGCCAGTTCCCCCCCTGACATCACATCGCATTCAATTCCAAATCTCTGGGCCTTCAATATGATACCAGGCTGGTCCATATCGGTCAATCGGTTCCAGAGATATTGCGTGTAAACCGATTATTTATTTGAAATGTCATTTCATGGCTGTTCGTGTTCTTTGAGGGCAGATTACTCTGGAACCAAATGTTCCCGTTTCACTAGACCAAAATCATTCAAAGTCCACTCAAAAGTTCTTCAATATGATACTTGTCTCATGTAAATGTGTTAGTTGTTTCCGAAGATATAGCCGGTTAAATGAGATAACTGGTTAAAGGGGGGTAGGGGTGGTTTTCTCTCCCCCTCACACCAGAAAATGCAGGGACTAGGCTGGTGTAAAAGGGGCCAACCTGGGAATGCATTTTCTGGTGTGAAAGAGGTATTATTTCAAATAGCCGGGACCTGCAGTGCTCTGAATACAGCCAGGCTCTGCCACTGTCAGTGGCTATCATTTCTGCCTGGCGGCGGCTGTCCCCCATTTACCGCAAGCATGTATTCCCCCTTGGCAATGAGCATGGAACCCTTGGCAATGAGCATGTAGATAAGCAGCACTTATGTAGCATCATTTTTAATAGGCATTATGGTGTTTGGCATAATACATAATGGAGTGTAACTTAATGTGTAATGGACATTATGGTGTAAATGTTTAATGCGTGCCTTTGGTGGACAATGTCCCTGTTTATGAAGCGTATTGTGAATTTTGGCTTAATCTGTGTGGCAATATGTGAAATCTGGCTCAATCCGTGTGGCATTATGTGAATTTTGGCTCCATTCCTGTTCCATTATGTGAATTTTGTCTCAATTTGTGTGGCATTATGTGAATTTTGGCTCAATCCATGTGGCATTATGTGAATTTTGGCTAAATCCATGTGGCATTATGTGAATTTTGGCTCAATCCATGTGGCATTATGTGAATTTTGGCTCAATCCGTATGGCATTTTATGAATTTTGCTCAATCCGTGTGGCATTATGTGAATTTTGGCTCAATCTATTTGGCATTATGTGAATTTTGGCTCGATCCGTGTGGCATTATGTGAATTTTGGCTCGATCCATGTGGCATTATGTGAATTTTGGCTCAATCAGTGTGTTATTATGTAAATTTTGGCTCAATCCATGTGGCATTATTTGAATTTTGGCTCAATCCGTGTGGCATTATGTGAATTTTGACACAATCCATGTGGCATTATGTGAATTTTGGCTCATTCCATTTGGAATCACGTGTAAGGGGCAAGTATAATGGGGTCTAGTATTTTGTTGCATAATGTGTAGAAGTTGTATATAGTGTTGAACACTACACTCAAGGACACGCCCCCTGTTGAGTGACCACACCCCCTTTTATCGGAGTGCTCCTTCGGCGCATGCGCACAACTACATCCTTCACTTTTGTTGCCATGGTGGGCCTGCGTACTTTAAATGCCAGGGCCTATTTTTAATCCCATTCCCACCCTCTCTCTGCCGCTCTCTTAGCATGTACACTGGCACCACTAACACCACCCCTCCCCCACCCAAACCCTCTTTTATCATGGTGTCCCCCCCTGTCATATTATCCTGGATCCGCCCCTGTTGGTTATGTCTCCCAAGATGCATAACCTTGTATTTATCTACATTGAACCTCATTTTCCACTATTTTGCCCACTAATCTAATTTATCAAGATCGCTTTGAAGCGTGGAGACATCCTCAGTTGATCTAATTACTCTGCTCAGTTTTGTGTCATCTGCAAAGAAGGAAATGTTGCTGAGTAATCCCTGCCCAATATCGTTAATAAATATTTTTAATGAAATGGGCCCCAGTACCAACCCTTGTGGCACTCCACTTAGTACTGGTATCATATTTGATACTGCGCCATTCACAACCAATCTCTGTTCTCTATTACACAGCCTGTTCCCTAGTAATCTACAAATTCTTACCCCTAGTCCAAGTTCCTCCATTGTATTTATCAACCTCTTATGTGGCACTGTATCAAAAGTCTTAGCAAAATCCAGGAAGATCACATCTACAGCGTTTCCATTATCAAGGTTTTTGCTGACATCCTCATAGAAGCCTAGCAAATTTGTTTGGCATGAGCGATTTTTCACAAACCCATGTTTGTTAATACTAATTTATGAAGATCTAAATATTTTTTGGATACCATCCCTTAAAAATCTCTCAAATAATTTACCCGCTATTGATGTTAAGCTCACAGGTCTGTAGTTAGCTGGGTCATCCCTTTTTCCGTTTTTGAATATTGGTACAACCTCTGCTATTCTCCAGTCCTTTGGTACCCTACCCGATGAAAGGGAGTTCTCAAAAACATAATACAGAGGGGTTGGTGTGCAGTGTGATTATTGAATTTAAGACAGAGTTTTAAAAAGGGGAGGAGTCTTGGGAAAGAGTGCTATGAGAGGTGGCCATGAAAGGGGCTGGTGGGAAATGGTGCTGTGGCCATACGTTCTACAATGACTCCAACCACGTCTGCCCTGTACACAAGACATTGTCAAAAACAACATCTGCCTGGCAGACACTAGGCAGGATGTATTATCACCCCCCCCCCCCCCCCCGGTGGTCTGACACCCCCTCTGTTTTTTGTCCAAAATTTGGTGTCCCCCTCCCCTCAGTGGTGTACCTATCGTGCTGCAGACCCAACGGCGGCTTGGGGGAGGTGACCGGCAATGCATGTAATCATATCACACTGATGTGGCCAGCTGGCGGAGAGGCCGCTGATGATACATGCAATGTATATCAGTCCAGGGCTTGGGTAAGGGGGCACACCCCTCCCTAGCCATACGTTGGGGGGCAGATTAAATGTAACCTGTGTATGCTCTATGCAACTGTCCTTTTACACCGGGCTTACGTCTGTACAGGGCAATCTAATGCTGTGGTAATGCTACGTAGTAATAGGATGCAGTAATACTACAATAAACATGATGCTGCTGTCACAAAAAAGCCTGGCAATGGCACCCACCACTCCATTACCACAGTACGGACCACCACAACCTGCCGCACCCGCAATACCCTTGCACACGCCCCTACCACACCTGTAGCAACACCGCACCTCCCCCAACAACAGCACCCCCGGACTCCCTCCCTCACCCACAGCAGCACCTCCCACACCCCTATCACACTCACACATGCCTCTCCCGCCTTCCCTGCACACACACGCGCTCCTCCCCAAACCACGGTACCACTGCACCCACCCATGGCACCCTGCAACCGCACATACTGCACACACAGTACACCCACACATGGATTACCCACACTCCACCTTTACCCATATGTAGTACCCCCACAACTGCCCCTCACCCAACCGCAACACCACCACAGTTGCCCCACACACAGGACCCCCTGCACCCACCCCCTCCCCAGGCTACAGCACCCCTGCAACTGTAAATCCAGCACACTCACACCGGTCCCTCCCACAGCACCACCCCCACCAGCTTTACTAATGCACCCACCCATGGCACCCCCACAACCGCACGTCCTCAACCCACAGTACTCTCGCACCCCGCCGAACCAACACCACTAACGCCCATCACCCAACCCCAGTACACATACCTCCCCTACAACACCGCCATCGATCACGCACCCACAGCACACCCGCAACTGCCCCTCACTCAACCAGTGCACCCCCACACCACCCACACGGTCCACATCTGCACCTGCAACTCCACCACCCGCAGTTTCCCCATACCCGTCACTCTCCCACCGGCACCACCCGCAATAAACCTCCCCCACCCACGCCACCCTCGCACCCGACCCTCACCCACCAACGCCACCCACCCACCAACCCGCCACACCACCACACGCAGCATACCCACATCCAACTGTGAAAACACCACACACACCCCTCCCGCACAAACCATATGTCACACAATGAAGGCCTTCACAGGTTAAGGGGCAGAGCCCCTTACGCCGGTCATAGGAGCGCCAGTAGGGTGCAATGAATCACCTAGTATATATAATTAGGTTCACACTACTAAATGACTCTTAAGTGTGAATGTACTAATGCTTCTAAAACTGAAAAGAGATTCCGTCTATCATTTCTCTATTTTACCCTTTCAGTGCCAAAATCTCTGTGAGAGTCTGCGTATAATATCAGCTAACGATGCCAGCGTCCCTCACATTTGTTATATAAATTCAAATAAAAAATCTTGGGCAAAAAAAATATTATATTTTCCTATGTAAGGTCACTTTACCAATCATTGTGATGAATAACAATGTTTGCTTGCCAATTTTCACAAATTCAACTTGGCACGCAAAGGATTGATCCTTGAAAATGATACAAACTTTTTGGTTGCTATGAGCAACAACATCTCTTAATTTTTAAAAGTTTAGTAAATATTCCCCTTACTGTCACACTGCTTCCTCTTTTCTATTTGTGTCAGTAATCCTAGAGTTACCGTACAGTCACTGCAGTCTATCTGTTAACTAGTATTTCCTTCCCCACATTCTCTGCTTCCTCTTCTCACATGTTCTCTGTTATTTTTATTTGCGGAGGATCCAAATTATTATTATTATTATTATTATTATTATTATTATTATTATTATTATTATTATATGAAAATATCTTGATTTTATAAAATACTATTTATCTCTTATTCAAGGCTACTATAATCACTGAAAGCAACATTAACGAGCCCCCTAACCAATCACAACAAATGGGCATAGACAAAACCGTTTTAATTCAAAGCCACTTTAACAATTTATGGGGTATAGTTGGACAGCATTTAAAGACATTGGAGGGAATTTACTAAGATGTGTATTCTACTTCACATGTGATGTTGCTATGGCAACCAATCAGATCCTTTCTGCTATCTTCTAAAGGGTGATAAATAAATAAGAAGTAGATTCTGATTGGTTTCCCATAGCAACATCAAATTTGAAGTAGAATACACATCTTAGTAAACTTCCCCCAATGTATAATTTGAGTGCACAGTCTGGAACGTGACATTGGAGGAAGGGGTAGGGTCCTTATTCAGTGGAGCTCATCGAAAACCCTGTGGTCCAGTCTATATATGTCTAGTGAAAGGGATATACAATTTTACAAAAGGCGCTTATAAATGAGTGTGTTTGGCTAAGCAGCAATCAAAAAAAAAAGTGGAAGTCAGCCCCAATACAATGTAGAAACAGGAAGGGGTGTAGATTGCACTAAAGCATCTGTAGCCATGAATGACAAGATTTGGTTGTAATCCACCCTTTTGGCATGAAGTCCTCAAACAACAGTGTTACCGGGCCTTTAAAGAGATGGCATGTCTCCAGAGGATTTTATGCCTCGGAGTTGAGTGGGAGGCTTGGCTGCAGTCCTCAAGGAAAGTGTCCCCAAGTGGTAGGTTGTAGCAAGTGTAGGTCCAAACTTGGATTTTTTCTGCAAAGTGGGGGACCAATGAGTCTTCTGGCAATGGTGAAGAGGGGGCAATGGTGTCCGTCCTGGTAACAACACCTACGCGGATCACTGTGATCTGCAGCTTTTTCAAGGTCCTTGAAAAAGCTGCAGATCGCAGTAAATTGGCATAGTACATAGCCCATTAAGTGAAAAAAAAATAGTATGGAACAGACACAGTGATACATGTGAAAGATACACGACCGACATGGCTTACTGTAGGTTGACACATCAAATAGGTCCACATGCTTAAGGTCAATGTGGTTGGAAGGTTGACACAAGCATTAGGTCGACAAAGGGCATGCGCATTGGCAGATTCCCCACCGTCAGATTCCCCACCGTCAGATTCCCCACCGTCAGAACTGGGCCGAATTTGGTCCTTTCCGAGTGGTATAGAATCGGACCCAAAAAGCTGTCACAGTTTGAGGCTCTCAAATGTTCTACTAAAGTAGTGTGTGTTCAGCTTCAAATGCTGGTTCATATGACCGAAAGTAAAGTTTTTATATTACTGACATCTTACAATTGTACCCTTTGAGTGCCAGCATCGCTGAGAGAGATGCTCAAAATTCCCACTAAAATCCCAGCATCGCTCACATTTGTTATATAAATTCAAATACAAAATGTTTTGTATAAGAAGATTATATTTCCTATATACAGTATATAAGGTAACATTGCAGGTCATTATGGTGAGTAACCATGTTTGCTTGGAAATTTTCACACCGATTTTGACAAATTAACTGAAAGGGTTAAATATACAGCCTCCCGTTATCTGGTGCAGCCCAGAATAATTTAGCAATAGCAAGTTCTGGAGTTCATTTATTCGGAACTGAAAGGTTATTGGGCTGTGGTTTATATAGGACCAGTGACTGGTTCAATATTCAGGAACATAGTATATGACAGGGATGTTATTAGCAGAGATGCGCAGTGTCTATAATTTCCCTTTTATTATGGGGTAATCCACCATGGACTTTAATCTGCAATATACTTTGAGAGTAGTAGTCACCTTTTTGCAGAAAGGTATATATATATATTAGAGATGAGCGGGTCCGGATCCCCGAGATCCGACAGATCCGAATATCGGGGATCCGGGCCAGATCCGAGCCGGCTCGGGTGTTCCCGCCTGAATTCCGGACCAATAACGAGGCCGAACGTCACCATCGCACTGTCGGATTCTCGCGGGAGCGGGATCTTATAAAAGACGCACGCGCGCCCGCCATCTTCACTCCAATCTTGGAGAGGGAAGAGGGTAGTTGGGAAGCTCCGTGTGCTCCGTGCTGTGCTCTGTGCCATGTGCTCCGTGACCTGACCTGTGCCCTCACTGCCCTGTGCTGTGCTCCGTGCCATGTGCTCCGTGCTGTGCTCCGTGACCTGCCCTCACTGCCCTGTGCTGTGCTCCGTGCCATGTGCTCCGTGCTGTGCTGTGCCCTGTGTTGTAGACTTGTGGCCTGAGCCCTGTAGTGTGATTTAACTAACTAGGTGCTGCAGTGCTCACACGCAGGGGCTGCAGTGTCCACTGTCCAGGGGCTGTCCTGTGGCCCGTGCCCTGATGTGATTTATTTAGCCCTAAGCCCTGTGTTGTGATTTATTTTATTTAGCCCTGAACCCTGTGTTTTTTTTTGTGATTTAACTAACTCAGTGCTGCAGTGCTCACACACAGGGGCTGCAGTGCTGCTGAGTAGTACACTGTGTACAGGGGCAGCATTAATACAAGGGGCTGTGTCCAGTGTGACGGCCTATATCTTATCCATTGTCCAGTGTCACAAGTCACTCACGACATATATCCTGTGTCCTGTCCTGTGTGACGACTGACGACATATCCTGTGTCCAGTGTGACGACATATATCCTGTGTCGTGCTGCAGTGCTCACACGCAGGGGCTGCAGTGCTGCTGAGTAGTACACTGTGTACAGGGGCAGCATTAATACAAGGGGCTGTGTCCAGTGTGACGGCCTATATCTTATCCAGTGTCACAAGTCACTCACGACATATATCCTGTGTCCTGTCCTGTGTGACGACTGACGACATATCCTGTGTCCAGTGTGACGACATATATCCTGTGTCCAGTGTGAAGACATATATCCTGTGTCGTGCTGCAGTGCTCACACGCAGGGGCTGCATTGTCCACTGTCCAGGTGCTGTCCTGTGGCCCGTGCCCTGATGTGATTTTTTTAGCCCTAAGCCCTGTGTTTAGCCCTGAACCCTTTGTTTTTTTTGTGATTTAACTAACTAACTCAGTGCTGCAGTGCTCACACACAGGGGCTGCAGTGCTGCTGAGTAGTACACTGTGTACAGGGGCAGCATTAATACAAGGGGCTGTGTCCAGTGTGACGGCTTATATCTTATCCATTGTCCAGTGTCACAAGTCACTCACGACATATATCCTGTGTCCTGTCCTGTGTGACGACTGACGACATATCCTGTGTCCAGTGTGACGACATATATCCTGTGTCCAGTGTGACGACATATATCCTGTGTCCAGTGTGACGACAGTGTGTCATTATGAATGACAATATGTCCTCAGAGACATCCGTGGTCTTCGCCATTCCTCTAATTATTATATATATATTTATTGGGTGGGGGGGCCACAGCCAATCATTTCCTTCCTCGTCTTTTTGCGTCTTTTTTGGCTCTTCGGAGCAAGAAAAACTTTTTGGGCATCTGATGGATGAATGGTGGGGAGATGGGTGATTCGCTCTCCACCTCATCCATAATGGATGAAAAAATGTCCTCAGGCACATCCATGGTCTTATCCATTCCTAGACCGAGTGCCTGGCTTTGGGAGGAACACACATGAATTGGTCATATCATTGGGATATGATGGATGGATTGATGGATGGTTGGTTGGGAAGAAGAAGGCCCAACAGCTGCTGATGGTCAGCGTACTAGACCAAGCGCGTGGCTTCGGGAGGAACACACGTCAAGTGGTGAAGTGGTGGAATGCACGCCTATCCAGTCTGTTCAAGCTTGATAAGCAGGCAACTGTTCCCAGCATCCAGAAACCACTTGACCTCACGCCAGATAGTGGTCTTATTAGATATTAAACTGATACAAACAGATACTAACTTGCAGACACAGTCAATGCTGCACCAAACGCCCACTGTTCCTTGGCTGCACATGCCAAACTGCAAAATCAATCCACATTGGGCTCTTGGTACTTGTGTGGAGGTTCTTCTAACAGAGGAGCGCAGCTACAAGGACAATTTCAACTGCCACCCTATCTGCCCCTGCAGTGCTGCTCTGCTTCTAACATGTGCCAGGTTGGAAGTGTAAGGTCCACCTGTATGTGATGCCCACTGCTGTCGCCTAGCCTAGACATCCAGCTACCTCAGGATAACCTTTTGGCCCTACTACAGTAAATAAAAACGATTTTGTGAGCTGTGAGGTGATCAAAATTGACTAGAAATGAGTGGAAACTAATGTTATTGAGCTTAATAACACTTTAGGGGCAAAAACAGGCCTGAAAACTATTATTTTAGCAATTTTTAGCATTTTTCCAAATAAATCCAGATCCAAAACCAAAACCCGCAAGGGTGGTTTTGCCAAAACCAATCCAGATCCAAAACACGAAGGGAGATCCAGATCCAAAACCAAAACCCGAAAAAGTGCCCGCCGCACATCTCTAATATATATATATATATATATATATATATATATATATATATATACAGACTGTCTTTTGTGTTACTGCATCATTGATATAACAGCCAGTACCTGAGATTCTAAGATATAATCTATAACCCGTTATACTCACAGATCAGGATCTGCTGTCTCTCTGCTTGGTGCCTTCTGACTGTATGAGATGTTAGCATTTCTCACGGGTACTTCTTCTGGTCTCTATTTCCCCTTTTTATTTATAATTATTGTAATATGACATCACTATTGTGCTGTACCCGTAACTGAGCTGTTCCGGACTCACAGATGTACAGTAAGTCTAATGTCTCAACTCAATAATTGGGTTCTCTGCACTGTGTACATGTTAATGTAATACCTCTGACTGTATTATATATGTGCCGACAGATTAGGCTGGGGGACTACAGTAACAACATGGCAATCCATGTCTCTTGGAGATCAGTTCAATTTAGAACTGGAAAAACCTATATACACCTAGTATGAGGCTTACACTGTCCATACACCAGACCAGCCTTCCTCCAACCATCTAACCATGCAACCATGGTCTGTCCAATAAAAACACCACCCTGCACACCTATCACACCAGCCCATTTCTCTCCTACTTATGATGTAACAGATGTAGGCCGGCAGAGTTGTTTTTTTCCTGCATGTTCCTAACCCTTTAAGTGCCATCTGTGAGAGATGTTCAAAATATCCTCTAAAAATGCCAGCTTCACTCACATTTGTTATATAAATTCAAATAAAAAATGTTGTGTACAAAAAGATTATGGGCAGGATGTACCAAGCACACACACATCGCAATCATACTAATCACATATGTACTAACATATGTGATTAGCATCGCAAAGAGCTGCCCTTTGTGAAGCAGCCAAGAGGGGGGTGAGCAGGTCTCCGCGGCTCTCCCCCTCCTGCTCTGCCCAGCAGCCTCCTGCTTATACGCTGCAGGGACTGCCGGGCTCCTCCTCCTCCCTGCACCCGGAAGAGGTGCAGGGAGGTGGAGGTCACTGGTCCTGGCAGTACAGCAGGATGCTGCCCGGACACAGGTGAGGGGGGCGTTTGGGCTAGCGGGGGATGCAAAAAAGTCAGTGGCAAACGCAGGATTTTCAGAAGGGGGTTTCCAGAGGGGCGGAGCAAAGCACGGAGATGGACACTTAGGTGACCCAGTATATACCGGGTCAGTTAAAGTATTATAGATAGACCAAATGTATATAAATAATAATAATAAAATATATATATATATATATATATATATATATACATACATACATACATACAGGGGCGTCAACAGCAGTGTAGACCCCTGGGCATAGCAATGTATTGTATTGTATATGTATCCAGTGGTAGGGGTGGGGTAAGCTTTGATGTCCCGCGGGTGGTAGGGGGTTTATATAAACCGCTCAGCATGTAGGGCTCAGTAATTTCCACTAATTACCCCTTTACTGCACAGATGGTGGGAGATGGGGTGGGAGAAGGGGGCATTGGGCTGAATAAAGGGGCCCTGATACATAACTTCCAGGGTGGTAGAGGATGTTTAATATGCAGAGGAGGGGTGTGTAGTGGAGTGAGCCTATTATTCATAATTTTCTGGTGGGAGGACAGCTTGCTTGACTACAGATATCTCCAGTTCCCGGAAATAGATTTCTTAAATTTTAATGGAATTAAAAACCAGAGAATCCCACCTACCAAATGCCATTGGGGACTAGGGGATCAGAGTTCAGGAGGCAGAGCAATCCGCCAACGAGTATATAAAACTACATACCAGGTGTGTGGAGCTGGGGCAGTAACCAGCTGCTGGAAGGCTGATATCTCTGGTTCTGGGAACAATAGAGACAAGCTACTAGGGCCCTTCAAAGGGGAAGAGTCCCAGCTTTTGGAATATACCCTCAGAAAAACTCGTCAGACAGAACCTGAAATATCTGACTGGGAATAACAATTAACATGCTTGGATGGGGACCACTGCTTTGAAGTCAGATATCTCTGGTTCCCAAGGGCCGATTTTTACAATTCTTGTATCCATGGAAAGAGGGGACCCTCAGCTTTCAGCTGAGGGCCCTTAGGCTCCTGGGGGGGTTTCTGGGTACTAAGAAACCCCCCCTGCGTCCGCTACTGAAAGTAGCCCATAGGCTACTATGAGGTTACGACAGCTAGAGCTTGCGTAATCCCCTGCGGCAAAGCCCAAATAATACAATAATTAAAAGTACTCTTGTTATGTAGAGAACAATATGAGAGTGGGAGAGAGATGGCAGTGTGGGGTTGTCATCATTGGACTGCTATATAATTGCTTAGGGGAGAATCACCGGATGTCAGCATCCGCCTATATCCTTCCCAGTGTGCACACATATGTAAGTGACTTGAAAGTCACTTGTATATGCGTGCATGCCCTACATCTTTTTTGATGGTCGGCAACCATCGAAAGATGTGGGTGTCCCCCCTGGCCTGGGAATGGATATTACTGTGTAACATCCATTTGCATGCCCTGCATGCGAATTGCGCCTGCGAATGGGTGGTAACCATTAGCAAGGTGGGGTTTAGTGGACTCACAAGGCTGCGAATTTGCAGCCTTTCGAATCAACAGAATAACCCCCAGAGTATGTAGTACAGATCAATGGTCCAATGAGACATCATATACTGTATACTGTTGGCCATCTCTCTGTCATTTTCAGGAATATTTATCTGTAGTGGTTCTGTAGTGATTATCGGCTATGGCAACACTCGCTCTGTTTAAAAAAATGAAAAAGAAAAGAAAAAGAAAACTAGTTTCAGTTCCTGCTCTGAGCACTAAGTAAAATTATTTACAGAAAAGTTTTGTGGTTATAAATGACTGAATGTCACCACAGTATGTAGCCCTCGGCTATAAGCCAGACTTTGGACAAAGTGCTGAGGAGACAGTTATACAGTAGTATATGCCATACCGGATTTCCAAATAGGCAGGGGCCCCTTAACAACAAATCAAAATTAAATTGATTCCATCAATTACAATCAGGCTTTCTTAAATTGTTTCCAAAAGATTTAAAAAAAAAATCTAAAAACTAAAGCAATGAAAACTTTACGTTAATGATAAAATACTATATTAATGCAGGGCCGGATTAAGGGGAGGGGGGCTCAGGGGGCCAGTACCCCTGCCCCCCACCCCTCTATCTAGTGCCCCCCTGTGGTTGGCATGTATTTTTTTTTTTCATTCTGCCTATCTGCCAATGTGACAATGATTAACGGTGCTGAGCATCAGGAGTCAAAGCACATAAGTGTGCAGTGCATTACTGGGAGTCCCATGAGACTTTGCACAAGAGGGTCAAAGGCTGAGAGGCTTGTGCTGAGCTTTACAAAAACAGGGGGTGTGAAACCGCGCCAGACCTGAGAACATGCAACAGGTGTAAAAAATCTCAAACAAATTTAATAAAAACAATAATTGTAAATGCAATATACATTAAAAAGCAATCTATTCGATTTGCTGAGTAATAATGTTTAAAAGATGCTGGTACCGAGAAAGATTGTATTAAGCATGGATAGTCACTCATTGTCTGGATAAGGTAATGTCCTGTGTCCATTCCTATTGTGCTTCCTTTGTATATGTCCCCAAATGATGGGGGCCAATTTTGGTACTCTTTACCTAGCACGGCGCCCGCGATTACAATCGCGGGCGTCGGGGGTAAAAAATCGCGGGCATCGCAGGTAAATCAAAAACGGGTGCGACGCGATGCCCGCGATTTTCCCATAGGGATCAATGTTAAAAGTCAGATTGGTCGCGATTTTAGCGTTAATTGGCTCAATGCCCGCGATTTTTACATAGGAAACAATGTTAAATGGGCCACAGAGCCCTAATAGTCCCCCTGAAGTGTGAAATGGCCCCCACAATTTTTAACGCCACCCCACGATCAACGTGAACCCGAAGCGTGCCGAGCGCAGCGAGCCCGCGAGGGGCGGCGGTACGCGTCCTCCGACCTTTTCATACCCCCACTATCCACGTCGGCGTGGAGTTGAGAATAGAATAGTGTGGCGAGCGCAGCGAGCCACCGAGCCCGAAGCGTGGCGAGCGCAGCGTGGCGAGCGCAGCGTGGCGAGCGCAGCGAGCCCCGTGAGGGGACGCGGATACCTTCACAGTTATACGCGTCCCCTCACGGGCTTCACAGGTGTCCGTGGCGACGCGGACACCTGTGAAGCCCGCGAGGGGACGCGTTTACCTGTGAAGGTATCCGCTGCGCTCGCCACGCTTCGGGCTCGGTGGCTCGCTGCGCTCGCCACACTATTCTATTCTCAACTCCACGCCGACGTGGATAGTGGGGGTATGAAAAGGTCGGAGGACGCGTACCGCCGCCCCTCGCGGGCTCGCTGCGCTCGCCACGCTTCGGGTTCACGTTGATCGTGGGGTGGCGTTAAAAATTGTGGGGGCCATTTCACACTTCAGGGGGACTATTAGGGCTCTGTGGCCCATTTAACATTGATTCCTATGTAAAAATCGCGACCAATCTGACTTTTAACACTAAAATCGCGACCAATCTGATTTTTAACATTAGTCCCTATGGGAAATCGCGGCCATCGCGGGCATCGCATCGCACCCGTTTTTTAGTGCATGCGATGGTCGCGATGGTCGCCGTGCTAGGTAAAGAGTACCCCAATTTTAATAGCAGGAACTTGGTGGGAGAAAATGTGTTCTCTTGTCCAGGGAACACCTGTTGGTGTAGAGTTCTACCTGGTGGGCTGGCAGGTTGGAATTCCGATATTGTACGGCTGCTGGGATGATTGGGGAAGCTGGTCCGATCACAAATGATGAGGACAAGTTTGGAGTCCAGGTGGTTGGTGTCCATGCTGTATTTCACCAACGCGTTTCACTTTACAACTTTCTCAAGGTGATATCAGATTCACAGCAGATGCGGTGGGTGGCGGGGCGGCTCCATCGTTTCACAAACTACAGTATAATGATCCTTTGCAGGCAAAGCTCCCAGTGCTAAACTCTGATTGGTGGTCACATGCTTCTCAAGCCCATGGAGGACTTCAGTAGCAGTGGCCTCATAATCATGGGAGGGCTTTTAATCAGAGACAGCACTGAGCCTGTGAGGTCTCCTACAGATTAAGGCTATTCATGTGGTGTGTGTGTGTGTATATATATATATATATATATATATATATATATCCTAACGAAATTCTTATGGAAAGAAACGTTGATACTGTATTGCTTTAAGCATCTTTGACTAAGACTGATTATTGGCTACGAGTGCCGCACATTGCCGTTTGCTTCTATTATCCTCTTGTTTGGTGAGGGCACCGGGGGCGCAGTCATTTGGACCAAGAGTGGAGTGCAGACCATTGCATACTATATAGATATATATAAATAAATATATGTATATATGTTGCACAGGGTGCGGCACTCGTAGCAATAAATTACACACAGTCAAATATGCTGAAGTAGGTTAATGTTTCATTCAATTAAGAATTTTGTCAGGATACCTGTGGCAGTGTGAGCAGACCTAAAGCAGAGTATTGGCATACATCTTATCCTCCATCTGGCTGAAACCATTGGATCAACACTTCAACACCCTGTACAGCGATTGTCCACCACAAAAGTCCGGTAAGCCCCAGAAGGTCCTTGATCTTCCTCCAGCGGCCCTTTACCAACATTGCACCACCGCACCCTAGTGAGGACAATTGGACCCAAGTTGGGAAACCCCTCCCCAAAAAATCATCAGTGGTGAGACTCATTTACCAGTTGTTGTTTTAAACACTCAGCCATCCAATTTTGAGGATTTAAAATTCAGCCAAAAAACCCTGCCTACATACAAAAGGCTGCTCCAATCTATATGAATAGTCATAATTGTTTTTTTACTATTGTTTTAATAAATTGTTATATTTTTTCTCAGACAATCCCATGCTATTTTATTTAATGTAATTCATAATTAATTTGAATGTAACAAGCGCTGCTTCCTGGTCCGGTGTGTCCCCCAAAAACTGTGTCCTTTTAAGCCCAGGTAAGTAACCACACACACACACTCTAACTCTACCTATACACCCCCTCCCCCACAAGCCTAACTCTATTTATACAGTACACCCCCGCAAGCCTAACTACAGTGTATACACATCCCCCTCCCCACAGGCCTAACTATCTTGCAGAACACCCACCCCTAACACTGTACACTGTCACCTACCTGCAGCCATTCCACGTACCCCACTTCCCCAACCGCACTAGTAATGCACCCCAACACCCAAACCTCCTAATCCCCCTAGACCCCCACAACCAGCCACCACAACACTCTACCTGCCCATAACCCTACCGCATTACCAACGTGCCCATCTGTCCCACACCACCACCGCCCCCCACATCAATAAGCACCCTCCCCCACCCACACCACTACAACACGAACCACCGCACCTGCCCCTCCAGCACCCACAGCAACCCTGCATCCACTTGCACCACCACTTGCACCACCCCTCCCACACCTACACTACACTCCCCCCATCTACCTGCCACCTGCCCCTCATTGCACGAATACACCAACACACGCCACACCTCCACCCCAAATTCCTTAACTCAAAGTATCCATGCACCCACCGATGGCAACACCATACCCGCTCATCCCCCACCTACACTGCCGACGCAGCCATGCCTCACCCAAACACACTACCCTTGCTACTACACCCACAGCACCACCCACATGGCCAACCACCCCACATACACTCAACCACACACAATATCCCCCATCCGCCACTTGACAACGCACACCACCCCCTAATGCCTTTTCACACCCGTAGTACCCTTGCACCCAACCTTCACACACCCTGAAGGGTTAAAATTTGGAACCCATGTAGCATATAAGAATTTGCACGTAGAACTGTTCTCATTATGGTTAGACTGTTTTTCCATGGCTACATTACAAGGTTACAGATAATAAGCCTGAGCGTGCCTTATCACTTCATACTGAGCTTCTACTCCCCACCCTCCCCCTTCATGGAATTGGTATGCAGCGTGCACCTGCATAAACTCTTGTATAATCGAAACCCCCCTTGTTACTCATTTCTTTGTGTATGATATTTTGTATGCCCCCCCTGTTGAATCTGCCCTGCAACCTAACAGACCAATAAGAATGTAGCATGAACTCGTATACTCCCATGTATTTCTGCCTTTTTAAGTTGTTGTAATTTCCTATTAAAACAGAGAGACTTTTAGCAAGCTGTGGTGTTTTGGTCCAAGTGTTGTTAAGAGTTATTCTCCCGGTACCGAGACAGGACATCACGTCGAGGGGCTATAGATATTTCCTTTCAGTCTGGGGGCTCCGAGTCTGGGATCAGCTTGACTGTCTCCTACGCGGTAAGATAGAGAATTTTGTTGTCTGTCTTTTCTGCCGTGGAATTGCAGCCAAAACGCTGAAACTGAACTGAGACAAAACCGTATTCAGGGAACACGTGATACAAAGCCGTGTTCAGGGAACACGTGAGACGAGCCCGTGTTCAGGGAACACGTAATAAAGGTAATTCAAGTCCGGGACTTGAGATTACTAGTTGATTGAGGAAAATTTAAAGGCGCCATAGTTTGGTATCTGGGATACCCTGCTGGATCAGGGATCCACAAGTAGAAAATCTCCTCGACTTGATCGCCTAAATATATGTATGTACATGTTTGTCTGTTAATGTTGCAAACTGTGTATTTGTTTAAACACTCAGTAGACGGGTGGTAAGTGCACGTACGCTGAAGTGTTCTGTCTGTCTTATATACAATTTGTACTGTATATTTTTGTATTAAGGATACTCAGTGGACGGTTGGTAAGTGTGCGGCCGCTGAGTGTCATTACTGTGTAGAGCGATTCTAAGTACATTTGCAAAATTGATTTGGCTACTGAATGTCATCTTGTTTAAAGTAATTTTAAGTACAATTGCGACTTGACTTGTGACAGATATTATTGTGACCATATTGACTGTCAGGGGAGAAGGACAGACTGTTATATTATGGGATCACATCAGAGTAAAGAAATAGAATACCCCCCGCCCTTACCAGGAGAGACATGTAAAGATTATGTTGCCCGTGTCTCTCCCACAAACTACTATCTCATTAACCCATGGATAGACAATTTAGCAGGATGGACAGAGGCTGTTAAAAGCCCAAATCCATTTCCCCGGGATGGATCAAATTACCCATTTTATATGGACATGGTTAAAGGACTTTGTCTTGGAGACAAGGCTGCCTGGCCATGGTATGATCCTGATCCACAATGGAATATGACCTATATGAGGGCAGGAGGAGAGCAATGGCTCACGATTGCTCCATATTGGAAAGATAAATTTACTTTAAAAGGAAAAAAGGCAACAGTTACATGTGCAAATTTACATAAAAAGGAGCAGGGAAGATTAAATAAATTAACTGAGGCTACTTGTCCACCTACGGCACCGCCGCCTTATGCCCGTCTTTACCCATCACTGACGAATGACGAGATTATGGCCGTAGCCGTTGCGTGTCGACAACCTGCCCAGGTCCCACCAGCGCCTTCCAATAGCGGCAGTGGCGGAGGAGGTGGAGGATCTATTCCTCCCCCCGTCAATGGGATCAACCTTGTAGAATCCACCGAAGATGATGATCATGCATCATCACAAAGTGGAGATGAAAATGAGAAAGATCAGAAACCCATCCCTGATACTACCACTCGTAAAAGTAGAACGGGTGCCGATTCAAGTATAGTAGACTATAGTCTCACCAGCCCATCAACCACAAGACAGGGAACAAAACTTAAAGGGATCAACGAAGGAGATGCCACAGGGGAATACCCATTCATGACAGTTGGAGATCAGTTACTTAAAAGACCCATTGAAATTGAAGATTTAAATAGGATAATCAAAATTGTCCCAAGCCAACAGTGACACCTAGGGGTTGCATCACTTACTTAAAGAAAGCTTGTAAAGGACGTAGTTACACACAAGAAGATATGAGACTTATTATTGATGGTGTAATTGACCATTACAATGGATGGAACTGGGCAGAAGTCAAAACCATTAATGATCCAATAATAGCAACTGACCAGACTTCTGCCAACTATCCCTTGAACACACAAAAAGGCATTGAAACCATGTGGGAACAAATAGAAAAACACATGTTAGATGTATTCAAAGCACGATCATCACTCCCTGTAGCATTAAATTGCAAACACAAACCATCAGAACTTGTGACTGATTTTTGGAAAAGATTTAAGAAATGTTGGACCGAGGAAGCCGGTCTACCGATTATAGATAATGACAGCTTGCTTGTTTCTACCTTCATTAACAATCTGTTGCCGACCCATATCCTTGCTGTGAAACAGAGCGTCTCTACTTGGACATCTGACAAAATGAATGATTTTGAAAAACATTTGTATGAAAAGGAAGCAGCAGGTTGTTTTGAAGTGAAGAAAAGTACTGTCACACACACACCATTCATACGCTTTGCAAATCAAGCCAAAGCTAGGGGACCGCGGCCACCATTCCGCCCCCCTAGAGATAATAGACCACCTCAAATGCACAACCCGGGTCCCTCAAAGGGCCAAACATGCTGCTTCAATTGCGGGAGGGATAACCACTGGGCCAGAGATTGCCCCTTCCCTCCCAATAAGCGCCCACAGCCCAATGACCAAGTGCAACCCCGACTTAGGGATAACAGAGATAATAGAGACAGTTCGAGATTTCAGGTTGACTGGCAAGGACAGCAACGCTGATGTTGCCCGAAGGAGGGTACCCCAGTCTATGTCCAGGTTACTGATCACTGGAAAGAACCACCGCTCATCCCACTACTGATTGATGGAATACCCATCTCATTTTTGGTTGATAGCGGGGCCACTACTAGTGTGTTACAACGGAACCTATATGATGGTCCCCTGGTACAGACTGCTCCTTCAATGGGAATCAATGGGATACCCACAAAAGCTTTTGTGACTGAACCAATCCCTGTAGAGACTATGAAGGGTCACTACATGGGAAGACATGAATTTACTGTAATACCTGACTGCCCAATCAATTTACTAGGCAGAGACCTTCTCTCTGTACTAGAAATCACAATCAGCCCGACTGAAACAGGAAAAGGGATTGATGTTTCATCTCCCCATCTGCTCATGACCGACTTGGCCAATGCAAATCCAGAACTGAACACAGTTGACCCCAAGATATGGTCAACAGGTCCACATGACACAGGACTGATATCTTGTACACCATATAAAGCTACACTCAAGCCAGATGCTCCAGTAGTGTATCACAAACAATACCCATTGTCAAAAGAAAAGATTGAGGGTCTTAGACCACTCATACATGAATTTCTAGAACAAGGTGTAATTAGACCAGTAATCTCGCCATACTGCACACCAGTAAACCCGGTTGCAAAAGCAGATGGCTCCGTGAGGTTTGTCCAAGACCTCAGAGCTATTAATCAGCTCATAGTGCCAATTGCACCCATTGTCCCCGATGTAACAGCGCTTCTCACAGTCATCCCTGCAGACGCAGCATTTTTCTCAGTCATCGATCTTAAAAATGCGTTTTTCAGTATACCTGTTGAGACCCAAACACAGTTGTTATTTGCATTCTCTTTTGAGGGTCGCCAGCTAACATGGTGTAGACTGCCACAGGGGTTCATTGACTCACCTGTTGTGTATAGCATCGTGCTCCAATCAACATTAAAACCCTGGTACCCCCCCTATGGTTCCGTCCTGCTACAGTATGCAGATGATCTGCTTCTCTGTAGTTTATGCGAAGAGGAGTGCCGAGAGGATGGTTTATCACTGTTAAAATGGCTCTGTGAATGTGGGCACAAAGTGTCCAAAACAAAAATGCAATGGTGCAAACAGAATGTTGAATACCTAGCTTTTGTCTTAGAAAAAGGAGAGAGGAAAGTCAGTCCACAACGCATTCAGTCTGTACTGGGTCTGGTCCGCCCAAACACCCAAAAAGAAATGCTATCTTTTCTGGGAATGATCAATTATTGCAGACAGTGGATCTCTGACTGTTCCTATTATGACAATATCTTGAGACAAGCCACACTCAATGACATGCCTAGAGAGATAAAATGGTCACAAGAAATGTTAAATGCATATGAAAGTTTAAAGTGTATGTTGATTAAAAGTCCAGCACTCGGCCTCCCAAACTATGTACAAACATTTCATTTATACGCAAGGGACAACTGTAAAACCATGGCGGGGGTACTGACACAAGAACATGGAGGTAAGCTGCGCCCTGTTGCATTTTTTTCCAAAGTAATGCCTGTGTCGGTCCAAGGTATGCCTGCCTGTCTTAGGGCACTTGCTGCCTGTGCAATGGTGACTGAGATGGCAACCACACTCACGCTAGGCTCACCCACTGTTCTCCATACCACACATAATGTTGTAGCATTACTTAAAGGGCTGCACACACAGCATATGTCAGCACAGAGACTGAGTGGCTACGAAGTCCTCTTGCTCAACAACACATCACTTGATATTAAATATGCAAATACCAATGCAGGTCCTGCACCCATTCTCAATGCACTTTTAGGATTAAAAGGCCCAGAGGATGACATTCCTGACGAACATGACTGCACATTGACAATAGAAGCAGAAACTTCACCCCGACTTGACATGTCACCTGTGCCCATTCCAGACGCTGACCGAGGGTTTGTGGACGGCTCATGTAGCAGACCTAATGATTCCACATACCAGGCAGGCTACGCTGTTGTACGCCTCCCAAATGACATCCTGGAAGCTAAACCCATAACATACCAATCAGCGCAAGCAGCAGAGCTCATAGCCCTTACAAGAGCTTGCCAAATGTACAAAGACAAACCTGTCACAATTTACACAGACTCAAAGTACGCACATGGCGTTGTACACGACCATGGAGTAATTTGGGCCAGAAGAGGATTTATAGGAGCTGATGGGAAAGGCATTTCATATGCACGCCTTATCACCAACCTCCTACATGCAATCACATTACCATCTGACATTGCAATTTTGGACTGCAGAGCACATACAGGCAACAAAGATTATGTTTCAAAAGGCAATGCCCTTGCTGATGCAGCAGCTAAAGAAGCAGCACAGCAACCCATTGCACAATACCAGATGCCTGTCATAACTCCTCCAATGATAGATGACCAATTCCTGATCACTGAACTACAAAGTTCAGCAACCCCAGAGGATTTAGCTGACTGGGTATACCCTATATTGCAGAAAAATCCTAAAACAGGATTGATCTGCAAAGAGGGGAGACCATGCATACCACAATCAAGCGCCCCATTGTTCATTGCTCACTATCACGGGGTAGGACACCATAGCAAAACCACCACAGCTATGCTTTTAAACAAAGACTTTTACATCACAGATGTTAAAACATTGGTAGACCAGTATGTCAGCAGATGCATTATTTGTCTACGCAACAATCCCAATAATCCAATGAAAGCAAAGCATCAGCACTTGGAGTATCCTACCACCTCTTTCACACATTTGCAAATTGATTTTACACACATACCTAACAAAGGTACAAAACAGGAGTATGCTCTGGTCATAGTAGATATGTTTTCCAGATGGCCAGAGGCATTTCCCACAAAAGCAGAAGATGCAAAAACAGTTGCACGCATACTGACACAAGAAATCATCCCTAGATGGGGATGCCCGCTGCAGATAGACAGTGACAAAGGAGCTGCATTCACAGCCAAAGTCACACAAGCCTTAGTAAAAGCACTGCAAATAGATTGGAAATTTCACATTCCTTATCATCCCCAAAGTTCAGGAATTGTGGAAAGGATGAATAGGACTTTAAAAGACAAACTTAGAAAAGCCACAGGAGGAACATTTAATAAGTGGAAACAAGTTCTCCCAATAATACTTGCGGAGGTCAGAATGACCCCACAAAAGACATTAGGCTACTCACCCTTTGAAATTCTGATGGGAAGACCTTTTCCCACACCATGGGCCAAGAAACCAATGATAGTCCAGGAGGGAGACCTAGAACAGATTAGAGAAGAGTATGTTAGGTCCCTCATCACCAGACTTAGTGAAATTGAACATGATGTCGTTTGTAAAAATCCTTCTAATCCACAGGAACCAACACACCCCTTCCAGGTTGGAGACAAGGTCCTTGTGAAGGTCCTCGCCAAAAATAAGAGCCCAGGAGACTTCACCTATGGTCCAGAAACAGAGATCGTAGCGGTAACAAGGACGGCTGTCCTTACAGAAGAGAGTCCAGTGTGGATACACGCATCCAGGGTAAAGAGAATCCCGAGTAACGTCCCGGATAGAGAACAGATCGAGGAAGGGGTACTAACGGGAGTAGACAACTCTGACCCCCAACAAGGAGAGGTACTAACGGGAGTAGACAACTCTGACCTCCAACATGGAGAAGAGGACCCATTCCATGATGACTCCAACTCTGGACCAGCCCCTGATATTGACCCCAATGACTTTGCTCGTTCTTGCTCTTTGCATTCCCCTTAAAGCTGAAGTAGATATAACCCAAAATGGTGAACTATTAACCCTATGGTTTAACTCATCTAACACTCATACTGCCACATTTGTACTTGATTATTTCCAGTTCCCAAAACTAGCTAAACGAAGGGAATCTGTTGACCAAGCCATGCGGTGGGCCCAAGCATCCGGTAAGAGGCCAGAAACTATTTATATTTGTGTAACAGGACACAACTGGGGAAATAACTGTGGTTCTTGGAAGGCGGCAGCCTGGAATTCGGGGGATAAATGGGGTTACCGCCCTGCTGAAGCCCTGGATAGGAAGGATAAACATGGTAAAGCCCTCATAGACAGAATGACTATCTCTAAGCCCACTACCGACTGCACCTCCTCTAACTCAGACCGGCCCAACGGGTATTGGAAACCTGCCAAGCTTAGGCCCTGCAAGTTTACAATAAATATAGAAAATCCTGGCCCCCACGATAAAGGGTCTGTATGTGTTTGGAATATGGTACCCCAGAAACCCAGGCAAGGATCATCAACAAGCCTTCCGTATACAAGATATGTATAATAATAAAAATTATGTCCCAAGCGCACAGAAGCAGAAGGACAAAATAGGTAAGCTCCTCACATCACATATATCCACCTTCAAAGACATGCTAGCCATAGACAACCCCACCTTTGAAGACACCATGGCCATAGAAACAGGGTATTCCGATATCAATTTTTGGATGGAATGGATGAAATACAATGCTGATACACATAATAGAAGTAATTGTTATGTCTGTGCAAAATCCAGGCCTCATCTAGGCACTGTACCTTTAAACATCCCAGAATCCCAAGAGAATTGTTTTTTTTCAGTTTATATAATGGTACTCGTACAAATGACAGTGAATGTGAGTTATGGAAAAAGAATTATCCCATATTGTCAAAGAATTCTAACCCAGGAAACACCATCACCATTTACCCAGGTAACTACACATGTTATGTATCCAATGACACAACAGGAAGGAATTTAAAAACCTTTCCTGATGGATACTGTAGTAAATATAGACACATTGTACTTGTCAACCAGACTAAATCCCTTGGTGACATTTACTATATTTGCGGTGATATGAAGATAAGAACTAAGCTAGATACTCCTTGGCAGGGACAGTGTGCTCTAGCCAAAATTATTATGCCCTTACACATACTACCTGCAGAAATAGAGGCACCTTTGCCTGAAAACACAATTAATAGAAAGAAAAGGGAAACACCTTTAGGTAGTTTTGATCCACATGTATATATTGATGCAATTGGTGTCCCAAGAGGGGTCCCAGATAAATTTAAGGCCAGAGATCAAGTTGCGGCTGGCTTTGAATCCATCATACCCATAATCACTGCAAACAAGAATGTTGCTTGGATTAATTACATTTACTACAACCAGCAGAGATTTGTAAATGATACGAAAGATGCTTTAAAAGGCATTGCAGAACAATTAGAAGCCACATCACAAATGACATTTCAAAATCGTATGGCTCTAGATATGATATTAGCAGAGAAAGGAGGAGCTTGTGTTTATATAGGGAAAGTTGAAGGATGTTGTACATATATCCCTGACAATACAGGCCCCAATGGTAAAGTTACTCTAGCTATTAAAAAACTGGAGGATTTATCAATAGAATTGAAGAAGAAATGGAGCCAATGGTTTGGATGGTTTGAAAACTGGAAGCAGGCCCTTGTTCAATTAGCCATCTATATATTGATCATCCTTACTATTATTTGTATTGCTGTTTTTTGTATTATACCATGTTGTAGAAAACTTGCTACCAAAGGTATTGAAAATACCCTTATGTATGAATCCATTGCACCTGCACACGCAAATTCCCCTGAAGGCTACAAGCAATATCTTGCTAAGCACAGAAATAAGGAGTTTAGTAAAAAGAATCATATCATCTAAATTCATGATTCTAAGAGGGGATTGAAGGGTTAAAATTTGGAACCCATGTAGCATATAAGAATTTGCACGTAGAACTGTTCTCATTATGGTTAGACTGTTTTTCCATGGCTACATTACAAGGTTACAGATAATAAGCCTGAGCGTGCCTTATCACTTCATACTGAGCTTCTACTCCCCACCCTCCCCCTTCATGGAATTGGTATGCAGCGTGCACCTGCATAAACTCCTGTATAATCGAAACCCCCCTTGTTACTCATTTCTTTGTGTATGATATTTTGTATGCCCCCCCTGTTGAATCTGCCCTGCAACCTAACAGACCAATAAGAATGTAGCATGAACTCGTATACTCCCATGTATTTCTGCCTTTTTAAGTTGTTGTAATTTCCTATTAAAACAGAGTGACTTTTAGCAAGCTGTGGTGTTTTGGTCCAAGTGTTGTTAAGAATTATTCTCCCGGTACCGAGACAGGACATCACGTCGAGGGGCTATAGATATTTCCTTTCACACCCACCACACCCCTACCTACAACAACATCACCCCCCCAACACCCGCAGCACCCCCACATCCACCTGCAAAAACACTGAACCCGCCCCTCTCCATCCCGCAGTACCCCCGCAACAAGCAGCACCAACACTGCACCCGCCCATCCACCTCCCGCATTACCCACGCACCCATCTGTCTCCCAACCACACCACACACTTCCCATAGCACCCCCACTAATGCATGTTTCGCAACATGCATGTCACCCACACTATCTCGCACCTCACACTAGCCCACCCACACCACCCACAAGCACCCCCCCACCACACCTGCACACCTCTGCCACACACCATACTACAACACACACAACACCACCGCACCTGCTCCACCCACAGCACCCCGCCATCCTCTTGCGCAAACATGACAACCACCCCTCCCACACCTCCACTACACCCACACCACCATTCCCCGCACCAGCGCTACATCATCCTTTCACACATCCACAACATGCCCAAACCACTTCCATAACCCAACCCAAAATCCCACAACCACCCCTCCAACACTTGCGTCAACCCCCGCCCACCCAACTACAGCACCCTCACCCACACACCACCCACATGCACCTCCAACTCCACCACTCGCCAAAAAAAATACCTCTCCAAAGACACCAAGCCCCCCCCCCCCTTTCAACACACGCAGCACTCCTACATCCACCTGCCAAAACACTGCACCTGCCGCTCTCCATTCCGCATTACCCCTGCATCCAGCCACACCAACAACACAGACGCCCATCGTCTGTAAGCACTGTTCATACCAACAAAATAACTTGCACCCTCTTCACAATCAAATGCCATCTTAAAAAGGAAACCTCTAACTATATGTTATGCACTCCTATGATCACATATGGTGTACACCACGAAAGGGGTACAGACGATACACACAAGGATCAATAGGGGACAACTCACGCACACAGATTGGGTACAGTGCATAAACAGATAGTGAGTAAGTAACAATATAACACAAACAGGGAAGTACACACTACCTACTCAGAAGGTAGTGGGTTAACTAACAGACACAAACAGAGACTAGGGAGCCGAGGGCTCTACAGACAGAATGTCTCACTAGCATGGAGTATATGCTCAGATGTAATAAAGCAGAAACAGTGGAGCGAGATGTTATGCTTCAACACGTGGATAGCAACTAAAGTGTGGTTGCTAAGGGCAACCACTGAACCCCGGAGGGTTACAAGCAAATAAGGCTAGCAGCTCCTAGGTCCTAGATGGGAGTAAGGACCGTAGGAGTGTAGCCACAGGCCTAACCTCACTTGCAGTACACCAGTTCAGCTTACTGCCACTAAGCTGACACCTGGAAGCACTGCACAACGAGGAAGGAGAAGGCAGGTCTGGGAGCATAGCTGCAGACTTACTGGATCCACAGTGGGGAACAGGGACCCGAGCAAATCAAATGGCCGAGTCCCGTTTACTGCTAGGTCTGGATCAGATGGATAGCACACGGTATTCCAAGACCTATTTGGCAGTAAACTAACAAACAATAGAAAATACAATACAGTTCTAACTAACTGGTATTTCTCAGGAACAGGCTCACTGACTCTCTGACTAAGATTCAGCAGCAAGTGGCCGGGCCGGCGCCCGCACAGGATGTTTATACCAGAAGCAGAGTGCCAGGCCGGCCCCCTGCTGCTGCTGAGCATGCCACGCCTCCAGCCTGTGTACAGCTTGCCTCCCGGTTGTCATGGCGACGTGGCCGCACAGGGCAGGGGAGCCTAACACTATAGTACCAATACAGGTAATCCTCCATATAATACAAACCAGATTTCACACACTACAGGCGTTCACATGTTATGTGGGCGGAGCATCTTACAACGGTGCAAAGAGCGCCCCCTAGGGCAAGATGAATCACCTAGTATATATATATATGTAGGTTCCAGCATAACTCCAGAATAACTGCAGCAATTTACACCAAACTTGGTACCCCACAATCTGGGAATAAACTGTTTATGTCAGTATGTACTTACCTGACCAGAGCAGGGGGAGGATGGTGATCACATGACAGGTGCACTGGCTGCCAGCACTGTATTATGTCAGTATGTACTTACCTGGCCAGAGCAGGGGGAGAATGGTGATCACATGACAGGTGCACCGGCTGCCAGCGCTGTATTATGTCAGTATGTACTTACCTGGCCAGAGCAGGGGGAGGATGGTGATCACATGACAGGTGCACCGGCTGCCAGCACTGTATTATGTCAGTATGCACTTACCTGGCCAGAGCAGGGGGAGGATGGTGATCACATGACAGGTGCACTGGCTGCCAGCGCTGTATTATGTCAGTATGTACTTACCTGGCCAGAGCAGGGGGAGGATGGTGATCACATGACAGTTGCACCAGCTGCCAGCACTGTATTATGTCAGTATGTACTTACCTGGCCAGAGCAGGGAGAGGATGGTGATCACATGACAGGTGCACCGGCTGCCAGCACTGTATTATGTCAGTATGCACTTACCTGGCCAGAGCAGGGGGAGGATGGTGATCACATGACAGGTGCACTGGCTGCCAGCGCTGTATTATGTCAGTATGTACTTACCTGACCAGAGAAGGGGGAGGATGGTGATCACATGACAGTTGCACCAGCTGCCAGCACTGTATTATGTCAGTATGTACTTACCTGGCCAGAGCAGGGGGAGGATGGTGATCACATGACAGGTGCACCGGCTGCCAGCACTGTATTATGTCAGTATGTACTTACCTGGCCAGAGCAGGGGGAGGATGGTGATCACATGACAGTTGCACCAGCTGCCAGCACTGTATTATGTCAGTATGTACTTACCTGGCCAGAGCAGGGGGAGGATGGTGATCACATGACAGGTGCACCGGCTGCCAGCACTGTATTATGTCAGTATGTACTTACCTGGCCAGAGCAGGGGGAGGATGGGGATCACATGAAAGGTGCACCGGCTGCCAGCACTGTATTATGTCAGTATGTACTTACCTGGCCACAGCAGGGGGAGGATGGTGATCACATGACAGGTGCACCGGCTGCCAGCACTGTATTATGTCAGTACGTACTTACCTGGCCAGAGCAGGGGGAGGATGGGGATCACATGACAGGTGCACCGGCTGCCAGCACTGTATTATGTCAGTATGTACTTACCTGGCCACAGCAGGGGGAGGATGGTGATCACATGACAGGTGCACCGGCTGCCAGCACTGTATTTTGTCAGTATGTACTTACCTGGCCAGATCAGGGGGAGGATGGTGATCACATGACAGGTGCACTGGCTGCCAGCTCTGTATTATGTCTGTATGTACTTACCTGGCCAGCACTGTTTCTTACTTGCCTAGTTTTGAAAACTAGTTTCAGGGAGATTATAGTTGGTAGTAGAATTTTGCACAGCAGCCCATTGAGGGGTGCGTCATGCTCCACCCAAAGGGCGTATCTAGTTCCATATATGGAGAGATTGTGAAAAGAGATTGTGAACGTGGCACCTAGAAGGTGGGTGTGTACTGCTACATCTGAGAGGAAACTTTTAACATGACTTATATCCAAATGTAGATGATCCCCAAAGCAGTTAGTAAGAGCTCAGAGGCGTAACTACTTTTTTTGCGCCCCCCCCCGCCGGACATTTCGGGCGCCCCCCCCCGAAATATTAACCCCCTCCTTACCCGTCCCCATTGCCGCCGGCGCTTCTGCCTCTAACCCGACACGCAGATCTGTGTCGGGTGACGGGCGGTCCCCGGCTCCGGCTGCAGTGCTAATATAATAACAGACATTCGGAAAATGGCTGCCCCCATACAGCATTATGGGGGCAGCCATTTTCCGAGTGTCTCTTATTATATTAGTACTGCAGCCGGAGCCGGGGACCGCCCGTCACCCGACACAGATCTGCGTGTCGGGTTAGACTGAGGCAGCGGCGCCAGCGGCAATGGGGTAAGGAGGGGGAGGGCAGGAGTCGGGAGCTGGGACCAGGTGGTAACTATAGTCCCGCAGACCCCCCAGGCGCCCACACCTGCCTAGCGCCTCCCCGCCACCGCGGGGGCTGCGGGACTATAGTTACGCCACTGTAAGAGCTACTATACTTGCTAAAGTGCTGGGAAATGTTGCAAATGATTCCATGTTAATGTATCTATCTCGCATTCCTTTTTTACCCCAAAAATGTAACAGTGTAATGTGGGCTAGGTGATATGAGGGAGATTGCTAGACTAATTAAGGAGAGAGGGAGATTGTTGCTATGTCAGGGAGTCTCCTGCAGAATGCAGGAGGGATGGTAACTATGATGTAATGGTGTAATGTGGGCTAGGTGACATGAGGGAGATTGCTAGACTAATGAGGGAGAGAGGGAGATTGCTGCTATGTCAGGGAGTCTCCTGCAGAATGCAGGAGGGTAGGCAACTATGACTGTATTATGTCAGTATGTACTTACCTGGCCAGAGCAGGGGGAGGATGGTGATCACATGACAGACCCACATGCTGCAGCCTTTCTTCAGACACTTCATTATACTCAGCTGCATACAGGGTTAATCTTGCTTATGATCTGTGATATTCTGAAACAAGGAAGGTGAAACCTAAGAACACTCCAACAGTACACACCTGCCATATACAGTCAATCAAGGGGTTGATTCAGCACGGTTTGCTAATCAGAGAACAAGCAGTTGCCCAGACAGGAAGAATAAACATCCAGTGCAAAATTGCGAATGCATCATGTATCATAGTGCATTCGCAGATCCTTTTGAAAGTACCGGAACATCGAAGGGTACTTTCCATCTGGGCGAGTCTACGTAAGTCTGAAGCCTCCTATAATCTATGACAGTGACAGGATGCAATTGGTCATCACTGATGTAAGGGACCCACCCCACGAATGCCTGGGCACGCCTGTGTTTTTTCAAACGCACCCAGAAAGCGCCATGTTTCCACCCAGATAGACCGCATTCCTGTGAGGCAACCTGTGACTGCTATGCATTTACATTTTCAGTCACAAACTCCGTGCACGCATGTGTATTTCGAGCGCGGCAAATGGGCAGTTGTCTGTTAGTCGCTCGGTTTGTGTTTTTTTTTTCACTTTCTGGAACGTATGGTTTTAAGAATAATTTGGATAACGGATTTTTGGATAAGGGATACTCAACCTGTATACAGTCTAGACCAGGGGTCCCCAAACTATTTTCCTCTAGGACCCCAAAAGACAATAAGAATAATGACAGGCCCCCAGCAAGTTACTGCAGAAGGTCGTCACATCACATGCAGACAGCACATACATGGCAACATTGTGGAGGCACAGAGTGATGGGAGGAGTCTAATATACCATAACCCATCACATCACATGTGTAGTCAGCAGACAGCACATACATGGCAGCATTGTGGAGGCACAGAGTGATGGGAGGAGTCTAATATACCATAACCCATCACATCACAGGTGTAGTCAGCAGACAGCACATACATGGCAGCATTGTGGAGGCACAGAGTGATGGGAGGAGTCTAATATACCATAACCCATCACATGTGTAGTCAGCAGACAGCACATACATGGCAGCATCGTGGAGGCACAGAGTGATGGGAGGAGTCTAATATACCATATCCCATCACATCACATGTGTAGTCAGCAGACAGCACATACATGGCAGCATTGCGGAGGCACAGAGTGATGGGAGGAGTCTAATATACCATAACCCATCACATCACACGTGTAGACAGCAGACAGCACATCCATGGCAGCATTGTGGAAGCACAAAATGATGGTAGGAGTCTAATATACCATAACCCATCACATCACACTTGTAGTCAGCAGACAGCACATACATGGCAGCATTGTGGAGGCACAGAGTGATGGGAGGAGCCTAATATACCATAACCCATCACATCCCACGTGTAGTTAGCAGACAGCACATACATGGCAGCATTGTGGGGGCACAGAGTGATGGGAGGAGTCTAATATACCATAACCCATCACATCCCACGTGTAGTCAGCAGACAGCACATACTGTACATGCAGAGGCGTAACTAGAACTTTGTGGGCCCCATAGCAAAATTTCTAATGGGGCCCCCCCCGGCAATGCCCATTACGCATTATGCGACACACTGTAATGCCCCTTACAGAATATGCTACACACCACAATACCCTTACACATTATGCAACACACTGTAATACCCTTACACCATCTGTGACACCCTGCAAGGCCCTATACACAAAATGTGACACACCGCAATACCCTTACACCATATGCGACACACCCTAACACATTATGCAACACACCGCAAGGGCCATTACACAATATACAACACACCGCAATGCCCCTTAGACAATATGCGACACACTGTAATACCCTTACACATTATGTGACCACTGCAAGGCCCATTACAAGCGATGCCAATAGTCACAGCCTGATATGATAAACACATTAAGAAAAAAAACACAGAAACTCAGATCAACATACAAAAAAAAAAAAGTAGATAAACATGTTGCAGCAGCACCGTTTTAAAATGATTTATCTCACCACCATCAGCAGCAGCAGCAGCAGCCAGACTTCACCCATACTTTCTGTCGAGGCCACACCAGTGAGCTGTCAGCGTGGGCCAGTCTGCCATGCAGGAGGAGGGGTGGGCATCCTGCGCATCACTCCTCTCCATGTTCGGGCTTCACATGGCGACAGGACCCATGCCCCCTTGCGGCTCCTTCTGCGGTCACTCAGTGGCGCACAGCGCCAACCTCACCAACCCCATTTCGTATGCTGCTGCCTCTTTCCTGACTACTATTGCCGGCGCTGCACGGCGCTACCCCCCGCCCGTCTCCTTCCTTATTGTACAACCCCCAACTGGCTTCTTACTTGCCGTAGTGGAGGCGCGCTGAAGCAGGCGGCCGCGGCAGCGTTATAATTGTACGGCGCTACCCCCCGCCCGTCTCCTTCCTTATTGTACAACCCCCAACTGGCTTCTTACTTGCCGTAGAGGAGGCGCGCTGAAGCAGGCGGCCGCGGCAGCTTTATAATTAAATTATTTAATTATAACGCTGCCGCGGCCGCCTGCTTCAGCGCGCCTCCTCTACGGCAAGTAAGAAGCCAGTTGGGGGTTGTACAATAAGGAAGGAGACGGGCGGGGGGTAGCGCCGTACAATTATAACGCTGCCGCGGCCGCCTGCTTCAGCGCGCCTCCACTACGGCAAGTAAGAAGCCAGTTGGGGGTTGTACAATAAGGAAGGAGACGGGCGGGGGGTAGCGCCGTGCAGAGCCGGCAGTAGTAGTTTAACTACCGAGGGTGCAGGGGACTGCTTGCTGTCCACGGGCCCCCCCCGCCGCCGGGCCCCATAGCAGCTGCACCCCCTGCACCCACGGTAGTTCCGCCACTGTGTACATGGCAGCATTGTGGAGGCACAGAGTGATGGGAGGAGTCTGATACACCATAACCCATCACATCACATGTGTAGTCAGCAGACAGCACATACATGACAGCATTGTGGAGGCACAGAGTGACGGGAGGAGTCTAATATACCATAACCCATCACATCACATGTGTAGTCAGCAGACAGCACATACATGGCAGCATTGTGGAGGCACAGAGTGACGGGAGGAGTTTAATATACCATAACCCATTACATCACTTGTGTAGTCAGCAGACAGCACATACATGGCAGCATTGTGGAGGCACAGAGTGATGGGAGGAGTCTAATATACCATAACCCATCACATCAAACATGTAGTCAGCAGACAACACATACATGGCAGCATTGTGGAGGCACAGAGTGACGGGAGGAGTCTAATATACCATAACCCATCACATCACATGTGTAGTCAGCAGACAGCACATACATGGCAGCATTGTGTAGGCACAGAGTGACGGGAGGAGTCTAATATACCATAACCCATCACATCACATGTGTAGTTAGCAGACAGCACATCCATGGCAGCATTGTGGAGGCACAGAATGATGGGAGGAGTCTAATATACCATAACCCATGACATCACACGTGTAGTCAGCAGACAGCACATACTGTACATGGCAGCATTGTGGAGGCACAGAGTGATGGGAGGAGTCTAATATACCATAACCCATCACATCACATGTGTAGTCAGCAGACAGCACATACATGGCAGCATTGTGGAGGCACAGAGTGACGGGAGGAGTCTAATATACCATAACCCATCACATCACACGTGTAGTCAGCAGACAGCACATACATGGCAGCATTGTGGGGGCACAGAGTGATGGGAGGAGTCTAATATACCATAACCCATCACATCACATGTGTAGTCAGCAGACAGCACATACATGGCAGCATTGTGGAGGCACAGAGTGATGGGAGGAGTCTAATATACCATAACCCATCACATCACATGTGTAGTCAGCAGACAGCACATACATGGCAGCATTGTGGGGGCACAGAGTGATGGGAGGAGTCTGATATACCATAACCCATCACATCACATGTGTAGTCAGCAGACAGCACATACATGGCAGCATTGTGGAGGCACAATGTGATGGGAGGAGCCTAATATACCATAACCCATCACATAACACGTGTAGTCAGCAGACAGCACATACTGTACATGGCAGCATTGTGGAGGCACAGAGTGACGGGAGGAGTCTGATATACCATAACCCATCACATCACATGTGTAGTCAGCAGACAGCACATACATGACAGCATTGTGGAGGCACAGAGTGATGGGAGGAGTCTAATATACCATAACCCATCACATCACACGTGTAGTCAGCAGACAGCACATACATGGCAGTATTGTGTAGGCACAGAGTGACGGGAGGAGTCTAATATACCATAACCCATCACATCACATGTGCAGTTAGCAGACAGCACATCCATGGCAGCATTGTGGAGGCACAAAATGATGGGAGGAGTCTAATATACCATAACCCATCACATCACACATATAGTCAGCAGACAGCACATACTGTACATGGCAGCATTGTGGAGGCACAGAGTGATGGGAGGAGTCTAATATACCATAACCCATCACATCACATGTGTAGTCAGCAGACAGCACATACATGGCAGCATTGTGGAGGCACAGAGTGACGGGAGGAGTCTAATATACCATAACCCATCACATCACATGTGTAGTCAGCAGACAGCACATACATGGCAGCATTGTGGAGGCACAAAGTGATGGGAGGAGCCTAATATACCATAACCCATCACATCACACGTGTAGTCAGCAGACAGCACATACTGTACATGGCAGCATTGTGGAGGCACAGAGTGACGGGAGGAGTCTGATATACCATAACCCATCACATCACATGTGTAGTCAGCAGACAGCACATACATGACTTCATTGTGGAGGCACAGAGTGATGGGAGGAGTCTAATATACCATAACCCATCACATCACACGTGTAGTCAGCAGACAGCACGTACATGGCAGCATTGTGGAGGCACAGAGTGATGGGAGGAGTCTGATATACCATAACCCATCACATCACATGTGTAGTCAGCAGACGGCACCTACATGGCAGCATTGTGGAGGCACAGAGTGATGGGAGGAGTCTAATATACCATAACCCATCACATCACAGGTGTAGTCAGCAGACAGCACATACATGGCAGCATTGTGTAGGCACAGAGTGATGGGAGGAGTCTAAAATAACAGACAATTCAACAGATTTTTCAGACTCCTTCACTGACTGAGATTTGAAAAGTCATCAGCCTGATGGTCAGCATCATGGAGTCGCGACCCCATACTGAGCAGGTCGGGACCCACTTTGGGGTCAGGACCCACAGTTTGAGAACTGCTGGTCTAGACAATAATACATACAAACATAATGGAAAGATGGCGCAAACCAAAAACATTAGTATTACTATCGATGCAATTCAATATTTATAGTCCTATCAATTCAATTCAATACTAGGCAAAGATTACTTAATTAAAGTCCCAATTCAAGATCAATGAATGTGCCTCAGCCCATCAGTTTATAATGGGACTCGATGCACTACGGAAGACTCATCACTCTCTTTATTCAGACACTGTCAGAGAGAAGAAGGAGAGAGATTGAATTATTACCATAAACGTACAGAGCATGGAGAGGAGACGTAAGATTGCGTCACAGTACTAGAGCTCCTGCAGGAGGCATCCGCTGTGTGAATAACGTATCTGCGGTACCACATTAGGTATTCTCAGAGGGTCTCCCACCCCAATACTAACCTGACCCTTCACTGCTTGGATTCCAAGTTCATCTGGCTTTGGGCACTCCAGTGAGGTGTGGTGGTATGGTAGAGAATCACATCAAATGAGAGTAACAGGTAATGTGCAGTTATGGAGCTGAAAGAAGCACTTCTGCTTTTTGAGATATTGCAAGGTGTCCCCTTGTCACAGCATGTATTGCAGGGGGGCATCATTGTTTGGTCAGATGAGAGAGTGTTCGAGAGAGAAGAAAGAAAAATTAAAATAGACCCGGTTGTTAATGTGCATAAACGTCTGCTTTCAGCGATCTGCAATAAGCAGTGAATTGCTGATGAGAGAGCTCAGCCACACACCTCCAAAATCTGCTTAGCAATTAGTAATAGATACAAAGGGCAAGAGACAGAACACAGTAGGGTGAAACACATTGGTTTTGAATTCTAGCAATCAAATGCTAATTAATCTACTGTGCATGAAATTGCTTTGTGGCTTTTGTTATTTACACAGCTGTTATTTCAGAAAGGGACAAGGAAATGTTGTAACAATTGTTTCAAAACACAGAAGATAGTAAGATTATAAATCATACAGAGCAATATCATCTATATTAAAATAAAAGGGATTAAAGTGGTCATGCAGAGGTGGGGGAACTCATTTCGCTATGGCTGCCATCTAATTACCCCCTCTCTTCCCCCCATTAGGTAGTGACAGGGCCAGTGGTAGGGTTTTTGGCAAACTAGAATGCTATTGTTTGAGAATTACTGTGCAGGGCCAATGTGGAGATAAAAATGTTGCACCTCACCATTACAGGTGGTGGAACTCAGTTCCACCCCATTCACCCTCACTTTAACCCCTTTCTCTATCTATCTATCTATCTATCTATCTATCTATCTATCTATCTATCTATCTATCTATATATATATATATATATATATATATATGTCTAGTGTCCGTGTGTCTCCGAAACACTGCCATCTGTTGGCAGTGAGTGAAACTACATCTCTTTCTTTCACAAATGCACAAACACAGAGGCAATCACAAGGTAGCAGACTAGCTTTTGAAGCTTTTACTTAGAGCGGGCTTCTAGTATTAAATAATAGTATACTGTCACAGTTTGTAACAATGCATAAAGTAAAAATTTGGGTACCTATGTGTAATTAGCAATGGATAAATGGTCTCAGTTGTGCATAATGATAAAAGTAGCTTATTCTAATAAAATCCATTTTTTCCATGCCCCGGGTATGGTAGGTACATTTATTTTCTGTAGCATAGTATGCTGTCCGGGGACCGAGAAATTACCGGCAGTAAAATACAGACCAGATAAGCACTGACAGATAAACAATTGAAGTGCTGCTCAGCTGAATAGCCAGCCGGTGTTGCTAGTAACTGACCACTACTGATTCAGGAGTCACGGGCGGGGAAAAGCGCTGGCTGCTCAGTGTTGCCGTGGTCTCGGCTGTGGATAATGAGAAGACAGGTGCAATGCAGCATACCACCCATCTCAAGCCCACCAAGCCATACACAAAACCACAACGCGCACATCAAATGGGTAACTTAACCAGCCCTGCATACAACCTAGACAAAAACAATAATATACGTTACAAAAACACATAGAGACATTGACATAAACTGATTTTTTTTGCCCCATGGGACCTCGCTATCCGATTATATTCTATCTAAATGCATTCCACGAAGTTTCAGAGTGAGAAACACCCACATCATACGTAGAAACAATCCCGAGTTCATGAGGAAATGGATTGGGATACCCAACTATGGTGCCCTGGACCTAATGGTTCTCGTTATTGAGGAAGCGTGGCGTGAGCTACAAACAACAATAAGCAAAATCAGTGATCTCATCAAGGAACACAATCGACACTCAATGATCCTTTAAATGTTGCTTGGCTGAAAAGCTTGAACAGCAATTTGACTCAAACAAAAATTATCTAATCAAGTTTAAGCGTAACATAAAGCACGGTGGACACCGATTATGAGGAAAACCATTTGGCAGGTGTGAATCAATGTCAAGAGATCGGTGAAAGAAGACGACGCCCATGGCAATCACAGAGCACTAAGGGTAGATATAGACATGAAGCGAAGTCTGTGAATAATGACAGCGACATCATGATTTCATACTCAGAAGATACCACCCACCTGCTCCCAAAATGACCCTTTAGGATAAGCTATGGCACCATCAATCAATAGAAGCAAAAATAGCCCCATTGGAGGGGGGGGGGGGGGAATAAAAGAAGTCAGGCACAATTCCCCACATACCACCAAGAGACAGTTATCAATTTGTCCAGACATGACTTGACTACGACAGAGTTACAAGTATTAAACAAAGGACTGTCATATGTTCCTACAATCCTATATGATCCATTTGTTTGGAAGTGTGACCATTGCAAATTATTACAGAATCTACGTCTAAAGGAGCATTTTCAATCACACACTGACACAAGCGCTGAAGATCCATTGTGTACATTTTTGAATAGTACATGAAAATCCTAGTTGAATCCAGTATCCAATAACCCATCAATTCGTACTTTTGGGCGACTAATGGGTGACTGTCGCAAAATTCTTGGCTGCTCCTGCTAAAATGATAAAGAACTTAACACCTCTTGAGGCTCGAGCCCTTAGTGCTTTGAGCAAATATGAAGATTTTGTGATCAGGCCTGGGGACAAAGGCAGGGCCATTGTCATCAATGTCATTGTTGACTTTTGCCAGGAATTATACAATCTACTGGCTGACTCGGAGGTGTATAAAAACTACCACATAACCCCAACAGTAGCTATCAGCAGGAACTACATAAGACCCTCTCGACAGCTGGTAAAAATGGCAAAATCTCTTCAAAGGTGTTTAAGGCCTTGACTTCGCTTTTGAAGCTCCATAAAAATGCACAGACTCCAATGCTATACCAACCAGTTATGCAGCTCCTTGACTTTTTGTTACAACCTTTGTTACCACTAAAACCATCCTTTCTGAAGGAGACAACAAGCTTTTAAAAGCGGTTAAATCAGATTGGTGATGTATTTGAGGGTACCACTCAGCGGCGTAACTATAGCACCGCAGCCCCCGCCACCGCGGGGGGGCGCTGTGCATGTGGGGGCGCCGGGGGCTGCGGTGCTATAGTTACACCCCCCCCCAATCCCCCGCAGACCTACCTATCTCGCTGGTCCCGGCGGCTCCGTTCTTCTGCTAAGGACCACCACAAAATGGCCGCCCCCATATAGCACACAGTTCTCTGAAACTGTCTGCTGTATGGGGGCGGCCATTTTGTGGTGGTCCTCAGCAGAAGAAGAACGGAGCTGCCGGGACCAGCGCGATAGGTAAGGCTGCAGGGGATTGTGGGGGGGGGGGGGGGTTGCATGGGCTGCAGGGCGGCGGGGGATTGGGTGTGCTTGGCGGGGCGGCGGCGGGGGGGTGGGGGCGCCCAAAACTTAGTTACACCACTGGTACCATTATGGTCTGCCTGGATGTCCGCAGCCTCTACACCTCCATCCCACATGATGGGGGAGTGGAGGCTGATAACTTGTTTATCAGGCAATTCCTGGATCCTACCCTGTTTGATCATGAGCTATTTATTGAATTGTTACTTTTGACCCGCAAACAAAAAATGTTTTTGTTTGATGGGGCATACTATCTTAAATTAATTTGGTGCACCATGGGGTCCGCCGTGGCCTCCTCTATTGCTAATATATTCATATTAAGGCAGGAGGAATAAACTTTTTTTTTTAATATACCAGATGGCCATTTGCTATTGTTCACCCGCTATGTATTATCTTGTGGACGGGTGGGCCTGACCATCTGACTAAATTGCTATGTGACATCAATATAGGTGATTCAACTATTAAGTACCTGTATACTGCCGCGTGAATTACTTCTGATACTCATTTTTTAAATGCAGCGGTTACCATCAGAGACAACAAAATTAGCACCAATGTACTTTTTAAAGATGCTGACCGGAGCACATTCTTGATGGCCTCGAGCTATCACCCCCTGCCTTTCAGCATGGGTTACCCTTATAACAAATGATGTGAGTGTCCAGAATCATGAGTAATACCTCTGATATTGAATCCCATCTGGATACCCCTATAGAGAAATTTGGGTACTTGTGTATTATCACGGCGCCCACTACGGCATTTGCGTAGTGGGCTATTCAGGTAGTGAAATCACATCGCATGCCATTATTGTATGGCATGCGATGCGATGGGGTGCAATAAAAAAATTGCATCGCATCGCATGCCATTATTGTATGGCATGCGATGGGATGCAATTTTTTATCACACCCTATATTTTTAATGGTCTCATTGCACATACAATCATGGAATTTCATGTGCTATACCACTAAATGACATATAATGTAATTTAGTTTGGCCCCCTCCCCCCCCACTATCCACGTCATCCCAAAGTGTGGCAAGCGGCGTCTGGAAGCGTCCGTCCGACCTTTTCATACCCCCACTATTCATGTCGGCCTGGAGATGATTTTATATAGTGCGGCGAGCGCAGCGAGCCACCGAGCCCGAAGGTGGCGTAATACATGTAACATAATACGCGTCCCCTCACGGGGCTCACTGCGCTCCCCACACTTCAGGCTCGATGGCTCGCTACGCTCGCCACACTATATAGAATCAACTCCACGCCGACGTGGATATGGGGGTTATGAAAACGTCGGACGGACGCGTCCCGCTGCACTCGCCACGCTTCGGGATGACGTCTATACTGGGGGTGGTGCATAAATAAATGACATTATGGGGGACATTTACCAAAATGGATTCGTAGAAAAAAGGTGTATTCGTAGGGAGAAATACACCTTTTTTTTACGAATTTGTATTTTCGGGATTTACAATCCCAAAAATACAACAATTCGTAGTCCTAAAGATGGAACATTCGAATTTGTATTTACAAATACGAATGTCCTACACCATCGATAGGATACGACAGAAATCACCATTCAAAAGAATGGTGGTTTCTGATTTACTAAGCAGCCGTACTGATAATACGGCTGCTAAGTGGTGTGAAACACCCACGCAAATACGACAGGAAAATAGAACACCATTTTCCTGTTCTATTTGCTTTAAGCCTGCACGGATCAGTCAGATCCGTGCAGGCTTCAGTGTAAAAAAATAGAAAAATTAAATAAATAAAAAAAAAAAAACGGCGTGGGGTCCCCCCCACAGCCGAAACCAGCACCAGGCTGACAGAGCCTGGAGCCGGTAATTAAAAATCAGGGAACCCGACAAATAGGGGTTCCCTGATTTTTAACAACCAGCCCCAGGCTCCTGCTCTGGGGCTGGTTCCCAAAATACGGGGGACAAAATGACTAGGGGTCCCCCGTATTTTAAGAACCAGCCCCAGGCAAAACCAGCCAGCAGGGTAATGCCACAGCCGGGGGGAGACTTTTTATGCAAGTCCCCCCGGCCAAAGCATTAACCCTACCGACCAGTCAGCCTGGCAAGGGGCCCTGGGGGAGTGGGGACCCCCCCAATAAAGGGGTCCCCCCCCTCCAGGACTTTCCTGACCAGGCTGAAGCCTGGTGCTGTCCTTGATGCCCCTGGGCGGTGGGCATCGAGCTGATAGCGGTGTAAAAAATAGAAAAAACGATTGTTTTTTACTGTGGCACTATAAGTGCCAGCAAGCCTCCCCAGCAAGCTGGGACTTGGAGAACCACAAGTCCCAGCCTGCTGGGCATTAAAGGGCCCGCTGGGTCTTGTAGTGCCACAGTAAAAAAAATAGTTAAATAAAACACACTGACACCCATTTTAAATAAAAGTTTAATACACACATTACACACATACTGATACTTACCTATCTTGATCCCGTTGGTAGGTCGCTGGCTCCGGTGTCGGCGGCTCCGTGTCGGCGGCTCCGTGTCGGCGGCTCCGGGGACGGTGTCCTGTCCGAGGATAATCCATGTTGGGCCTGTGGAAGGAAATCCTACTCACCCAGGTCTTTCTTCATCTGTCGACATCCAGGTCTTCTGACAGCTGCTGGCGACTTCCAGCAGCTGTCGGCATCTTCCGCGACGCTCCCCAGCTTTCAGAGCCGGAGAGAACCTTCCTCTTCGGTGTCTGGGCTCAGAATGAATTCTGGCCAATCAGGAGCCGCCTAGCCGCCTAGCGGCCAATCAGGAAAGACCTGGGGCTGGTTGCAGGAGCCTGGGGCTGGTTGTTAAAAATCAGGGAACCCCTATTTGTCGGGTTCCCTGATTTTTGTCAGCCTGGTGCTGGTTTCGGCTGTGGGGGGGACCCCACGCCGTTTTTTTTTTTTTAAATTTATTTATTTAATTTTTTTTTACACCTTGCAGCCTGCACGGATCTTACTGATCCGTGCAGACTGCCTACAAATAATTCGTATTAGCAGCCGTATATACTGTACGGCTGCTAATACGAATTCCTACGACATCGGAGGGTTACAAAGCAGTCGTATATGACTGCTTTGTAAATCCCCCTCCGGAACACGACTTTGCATACGACTGAAACAGTCGTATGCAGTCGTAGGGAAAATACTAATACGAAAAACTAGGTTTTTCATATTAGTAAATTTCCCCCTATATGTCATTTAATGGTATAGTACATTAAATGCCATTATTATGGGTAAAATCACATTGCATCGCATAGCATGCCATACAATAATGGCATGTGATGTGATTTCAGTACATTTGCGTACGTAGTGAAATCGGGCGCCGTGCTATTACACAAGTACCGAAATTTGTTTCTAGAGGTTCTGCATGAACAAAATCAGCAGAACCTGAACATGTCAAGATCCCAATTATTTACACCTAGACAAAAAGATTCCTCTGCAGTTTTACCATGGTCCAGTGCATTTTCATGCAACCAATGCACTTTGGTCGATTGTGAAAACAGACCCTGAATTGCCTGGCTTAAGTAAATTGAATCTGCTAGCCCCATTCAGAATGGGGCCTAATCTCAGGGATCACTTGGTAAAAGCAGACATGACTGGCAGTGGTGTTCCCAGACCACCCAATACACTTAACCACAGGGATGCTATAGTTGTATTGAAGCAAAAAGAGAAATGTTGTAAGCAGCGCTTCAAATTAACGACGGGTGAATCAATTACGTTAAAAAAAGAACACATTTAATGTAATAAAAAGATTGCAAATAGGTATAATCTTAAAAACAATATAAAATAGTTAATCCAGATCTCACGTGGTTGGGAATGTCCACAATCGGAATGTGTATAACCTGTACTGTCCTCTCAGTCACTTATCCTATGAGGGGCAATGTCCAAAAAGGAAAAAAAAATTGTGACCCTTGAAAAATGGGTATGATGGTTGAGGGAGTGGCTGATGGTATAGCCCAACTTCTACCTCACCACTGTTTGTATCCAATTTTGGGAAATGGTTTGGCTGTGGAAGTCCAGAAAATGAGAATCCTGTGTTCGAACAGGTGTACAGATGAAAGTGCAATGAAACACCATGATTCTGGAAGGAGAATTAGCACCACCAACGCGTTTTCAATGGGCTAATGCCAGCTTTATCACCTTTGTCACCGCAGGGGGATTTCCAATTGGGGTTCAGGTGGTCTTTTAGGGAACCCTTTACAATCCCGTTGGTCTCTTCTCCTGGAGCCTATGGTCTCCCTCAGTGATTGACTATCATTAAGGGAGACCGTAGGCTCAAGGAGAAGAGACCCATGGGATTGTCAAGGGTCCCTAAAAGACCACCTGAACCCCAATTGGAAATCCCCCTACGGTGACACTGTAGTGAAAATTTCTCATCATCTGGGTACCCCCTGTAGGTGTACCAAACACCTATTATGCCCACAATATCCATATCCCCTCCACCTATAGATTTGTTTCGTTCCCCACCCCCATCCAAACAATTATCAGTTTGAATCAGAATTTATTTTTAAATCCTACTTTCATTTCTTCATTGTACTTCTATGTACACTTACATTTATTTTCACGATTTATTGAGTAAATTGTACACTTTGTAACATGGCAAATCTTTATCTCAGTCTTATTCTTCAACTACTTACACTACAAACCTTATCAATACACCCATTGATGATTGTGATGGCTGGATCGGTGTATTGGCCCGGCGGGTGTAGGGAAGAATTTGGCCCATTGCAGCCGTTCCCAGTGGTGCATTGCAGTCTAGGTAGCGTGTCTGGCGTTATGACGTCATGTGGCCAGGCCCGTGGACCTGCTCCCACACTCAGGGGCTGCCCCACTGTTTGGTAGAGACGGCCGGTGCATGTGCTTTACAGATCTCCAGACCTCAGAGACTGCTGCAGGCAGAATCGGTGAGGGGAGCGGCAGTGAGCGGTGAATTTTTGATTAATTATGGCGCGGTAAGTAACGGCCACCCCGGTCTCCACGCACTCAGCTCCTGTAATTACACACCCCAGAAACTGTACCATTAAAAGTATAGAAATGGAGGTGTGGTCATGCCCCCTTTCCCATGGCCACGTTCCTTTCTGATTTTGTACCGATTTCTGACCCTCAGATGTTGGAGGATATGTCATACAGTAGGTGCTAAATCTCAGGAGTGGATGTGGAATTCATCAACACATACAAGTTATCAACTCAGGAGCGTTGTGTTTCAAACAACACCACACCTGATTTCATTGCCATCATTAAGTATCAATGCAAACACATTCTTACATTATGGTGGAATCTATAACAAATTACAATCTTAGGTCTTTGGCACAGCATACTGTAAAATGACATTTTTCAGCAATTTTTTAAATAAAAAAAACCCCAAGGTTTTCCCGGGCATCGCCGGGCGGGTCAGATAGTATATACTATTTTTACTCAGTAAAAATAGCAGCAAAGTGAAATTCTTAGTTTTTAGATTATATATGTTATTATTTGATTATAGAGAATAAATAATTACCATATATTCTCGAGTATAAACCTACTTTTTCAAAAACATTTTTATGCTGAAAAAGCCCCCCTCGGCTTATACTAGAGTGAGGGTCCCACTTGAGTCAATAAGTTTTCCCAGTTTTTTGTTGTGAAATTAGGTGCTTCGGCTTATATTCGGGTCGACTTATACTCGGGTATATACGGTAATCGTGAAACCGTTTATGCATTTCAGCTGTTAATGGGTACATTACAATAATACATGTTTTCTCTATAGAGTCTTTAATGTAAAGTTTTGTGTCTTTAGTTCATTTATATTTTATATATTTTCAAAACAATTTCTATCTTTTGGAAAACGTATCCTTACAACAAACTAATCAAAGCAGACTAGATGGGCCAAGTGTTTCTGATGTGCCGTCATATTCTATGTTTCTATGTAATTTAAGAAAGCTTGATTGTAATTTCCTTTCAAGATTAAATCAATATTATTTTGATCCATTGTTGCGGGGCCCATAGTCCGGGGCCTACTCTGTCTATTAGTAATCCAGGACTGCATATACTATATCCTATAACTGTGTCACTATCTCATTGACCCCAGCCATTGCGGCATACTGTAATGTATCATCACAAATCCTTCCTGAAAATAATTTTATTTAGTGCACAGAGCAGGGAAATGAAACTACAGGGTGGATTTATTTTTTTAATCAGAACGAGCGTTGCCACAGCCAATAATGGGCTTGTTGCCAAATTACAGGGAAATATTCCTTAGAAATGACAGAGAGTAAATACAGTAAAGCTGACCATACACTACTGTGATGTATCGCAGCAGTGTTTGGCCATACGACCACCCCCTGAGCCTCGGTGGACCTATCTGGGCCGCAGGCAGAGCCGGCCCTAGCCTAAATGACGCCCTAGGCAAGATTTTGGCTGGTGCCCCCTAGCACCGCCACTAGTTCCCCCTCTGACCCTGCTCCCCTTTCCCAGCACCATCCACCCTCATCATAGCAGTCATCATTTTGGTGCCCCTACCCGCAATATTTTAAATAGAAACAGCGCACACATTTCGTGCGCAGCCCAAACAGAGGTGTATTCTTGCTGGGAAGGGGCATGGCCACACAATAGTACCCCCAATTCAAATTATGCCACACAGTAGTGCAACTTTATTCACATTATATCATGTGATGGTGTCCCTTATTCACGTTGCATCACACAGTGGTACCACTTTACCTTATGTACATTACTCCTCACATAATTCACATTATACCCTTAGAAAAAAATCCTGAGAAAAATATTTGAAGCACCTCCATGGCCACACTGCAACCCAGCACAAAGCAGTGTGTGCTGGGCAGAGGAGAAGAGCTGCAGCTGCTGCTGTCACTTAAGGGGAGGGGGCCTGGGCCCCCTACTGGGCCCTTCCATCAGACTTTGGCCTGGGTAATTTGTACCCCCTACCCCTTTCTCTCGGCACCCCTGATAATACCACACAGTAATGCCCCTTACACATGACACACATTATTATGTCCTTATAACCATAATGCCCCTCACACATTATGCCAACCTTTATTAATGCCCTTCATACACATAATGACACACATAATGGCCCTTACACATATGTTTCACATTATTAATGCCCTTATACACATGACACACATAATGCCTGTTACGCATATGTCTCACATTAATAATGCGTTTATACATGACACACATAATGCCCCTTACACATATGCCGAACACTATTGCACAACCAACCCACCCGCAGACAGCACTCGCACAGCCGCTAACACTGTGACCTCTGCCTCTGCTTGGATACAGATGTTTCCTCATACATCTTGACTCAATAGGCCATGCAGCTCCTGGCCAGTTCTGCTAACGTTGGGTGCTTTTATGCTGAAAATTCATCTTATTTGCATTGTTATGACCAGCACCCACAAGGAGCTTCCAATGATTAAAATGATATGCGGCATGCCTTTATTCTGTGAGCGACTGTGGCTGTACCTGTATACGGAATGCTATGTTACAGTGATTTCCATGAATACACTATTTCATATGCAGATACAGCCTCACTCACACACAGAATATTGGCATGCTGCATATCATTTTAATCAGCAGAAGCTGCTGATGCCCCTAGGCATTCCAAATGCCCTAGGCAATTGCCTAGTTTGCCTATGCCTAAGGCCGGCTCTGGCTGCAGGATCGCATACGATACATCACATGTAGTCCTTTCACATGCGATGTATCGCAGGAAACACCGCCCCCTGCCAGGGGGCTGAGTTGGAGGTCAGATGGGCAGCGGGTCCGACCTCCGGCTCAGGTCCAATGTGCATGGGGACTGCGCATCTGACCCGAGGGGGGACATCAAACACATGCGATTTGGGCAGAATTCTCAGCCCAAACCGTCGGGATCGGGTGATATCAGCCCAAATCGTACTAGTGTATGGGCACCTTAAGTGTGTACCAATGATCAGTACTTTCATATAGTTGTCTGTGGACGACGAAACGCGTCAAGCCAAACCATTTTATTCTGTTGAACTTTTACATTGGAATTTCCCACTTGGACCAGCTCTCCTCTAAACCGACACTTGATCACCAACTGGACATATCAATTTGGGACACCACCACCAGGCCTACTCCTTGGAGCCTATCCCTAACGTGAGCTATACCATCTGTTCTTCACAAGAGGATACAAAAAGCACAAAGGCATCCAGCCAGGAATATGGACACCCACTACATCAGTTTACCATGGACTCTATTGTGACCCATTACATCTAAATGTCGGCAGGAGAGTATCAATAGGAACAAGCGGACTCTGTCTAAGTATAAATTCCTTTTGTCCTTCTATTCTTGACATCAGATAGCAATTTTATTTACAAATGTATGCTATACTGCATTTATTTTATATTGTTGTTTTTATTGATGCAGCATATATCTTAATATATGAGATTTATTTAAAAAATATATATTTGATACCCAATTGATCATAATAGATTGTTTTATAAACCAATAACATACCTATATTTGAGCGCTCCACAAACCCACCTTTCAGGGCCTGGTTAAGGGCTACTGCTAATACAAAAGGCCCCCCCCCAACCCCATTACCCACCTCCAATGTTTTTGATCATATTCATCTCAGGCCTCAGCTTCATTCATAATGCCACTTACTGACTAGTGCGGGCAATGATGCCAGTGGCATCAATCATAACCACGGTGGTGAAGCCAGCCTCAGATCTCACAAGATCTCCTCTTCATGGGATCTCTGCATCACTGATGCCAGCAACCCCAGCAGGCACCACTGCTCTAACAGTTCCCAAGGGAGCTCTCACGAGCCCTTGTCCGACCTAAACTCCATCGACACCAGGAAGCGATTTCATTTCCGCTCAATCGATTGTGCCAAAGCTGCGAACCCCCAGGACCCAGTGCCCCAGGATGCAGCCTAATCCGCCTATTGGTTAATCAGGTCCTGTGCATATAAAATTAATCTTGGCTACAACCTCCATCCTCAGGAGGATATCTCTCCATCCTTCGGCCACTCAGTTGGATGTGCCAATTACCAACTCCATTACCCAGGAGCATACCACTGGGGCATTCCAGCCACCACCTCCATCCCCCAGGAGTATAGCTCTCTAGTCAATCACTGGGAAATGCCAGCTTCCACCTCAATCCCCTAGGAGAATACCTCTCAGCCTCTAATCATGGGGACATGCCAGCTACAAATTCTGTCCTTTGGGAGCATACCTCTCCATCCTCCATTCACTAACTGGGACATGCCAGCTTCCACCTCCGTCCCCTGGGAGCATACCTCTCCATTCTCCATTTACTAACTGGGACATGCCAGCTTCCACCTCCGTCCCCTGGGAGCATACCTCTCCATCCTCCATTCACTAACTGGGACATGTCAGCTTCCACCTCCATCCCCTGGGAGCAGACCTCTCCATCCTCCAGCCAATCACTGGGACATGCCATCTGCCAATTCCCTCCTCCATAGGCATAGCTCTCCATCCTCAAGCCAATCACTGGGACATGCTGGCTACAACCTCCATTCCCCAGGAATATAACTCTCTGTCCTCCAGTCACTCACTGGAACATGATAGCAACCACCTCCATCCCCTAGAAGCATACCTCTCCATACTACAGCCAATCACTGGGACATACCGGATACCACCTCCATCCCCCAGGAGCATACCTCTCCATCCTCCAGCCAATTACTGAGACATGCTGGCTACCAACTCCACCCCCCAGGAGCATACCTCTCTGTCCTCCAACCTCTCACTGGGACAGTTCTCCTTGGGGATTTGACACTTAGCCCACTTCCCAAGTAGATGAGGACTGATGGTCACATAAATACCTCCATACTCCCTTGAGCCATTACAGCCCAATGATCACAACCCTCACACTGCCATATAGCTTCCTCTCTCATATATATATCTAAAAGTATCCATAGACTTGTCTGATATGACTTTTAGTGTAGACACTGTCGACGCTGTGATCCATATCCAAATGTGTCTCAGTGAGTCTGGACTAGCTCAGTTGCAGGTGCAAAGACAAGATGTAGCAGATTAGTGATGGGGTGTGATAATATCTGTAAATAGAAAAGGGAAATACAGCAGTGACCAGAAGAAGTACCCGTGAGAAATGACAACATCTCACAGTCAGAAGACAGAAAGCAGAGAGACACTGGATCCTGATCTGTGAGTACAATGGGTATCGCTTATAGCTTAGAGTCTCAAGTATTGGCTGTTATATCAGTGATGGATTTGTAGTATTTACATAGTGATTTAGGGCGGGATTCTCTTTTACATACCTCTGCGTTCTGGGTCCTTTTCAGCCCCAAAGTCTGCACCGCATATTCTCTTTCAGGTGCCGGTGGAAGTGCGCTCCCTGCACTTCCGCATTCTTCCGTTTTTCTCTCTGCCGCTGCCTCCCCATAGATTAACATTGGGCAGGCGCTCGCAGCTTATTCTGTAAGCCCCGCTGCATTGTTCTGCACAGTGTTTTAATTCGCCTCCTCAGACTGGCGAAGAGGTATAAACCTCGGCTGATTTCTTGTCTATGTATTAGGATTCTGGTTTGTGGCACATTCATTATTGTTTACAGCAGAATAAATAAGTATATATTTAAAAAAAAAGCCTGCATAGACTTATATATATTTGCTTTTGGAACAGCCAGGCAGAAAGGGAAAGGCGCGCTCTGCTTACTGCTAGTCATCCGGAAGAAGAACACAGAAGAAGCCTTAAACAGGGATCGCGGAGGGGTGAGATACCGCATAGATAATGCAGAAGCAAAATGTATACAGAATATGGAGTAGAGCTACACAGTAACGGTGCGAAAATGTGCCGTTAAAGAGGCGATAAAAAGATAGACTCGCCACGAATGTAAGAGAATCTCGCCCTTAGTCCTTGCGAAATATGGTAAATAAGTATCATCATTATCATATGTAACTGGTAACATAGAGCACACCATACTGTTTGATGGCAGGAATTACAGTGATACGACGCAGACAGACAGTGTTACATATACAGTACTGTAGGCCAGTAGTGCCCTGATCAGTATACATAACATTAATCAAGGGGTTATTAAATCAATAAATTACATTCTAACATAATCCCATGAAAATGGTAAATGTATTGTCTCTGTTACACATGTTATACATGCATATGCTAACTATATATGTATATATGGACGTGCAGTGGGGTAAATTGCTGAGGTGTCCCTGGCAAGTACCAGAGCCAGATTTGCACACAATATATGAGCCATGAGGTACATGCCGGCATTATACACATGGGCAGCAGTATACACTGCTGGAGATCGCTGAGTTTTGTTAAGAGATGTGCAGAAAAGGTAGCCAGGTGAGGCACTGCCTCACCTGCCATAGACTTTTTACTCCAGAGTTTTGACTACAAAAATTATTAGAATAATAAAAATAAGATTTTTTAAAATATATTCTTTGTATTTTTGACATAATTTATAAACTCAAAACTCTGGCGTATATATGTTAGTATGACAGGAAAGGCTGTGCCTCACCTGCCTCACCCCACAATACTATATATAAACATATATAATATACTGAATTAAGGGTTTTTTTATTCTAGCAATCACATCAGACAATGAAAATCAGCATCAGCAATAGCTATTGTTCCACCGCAGGGTTACACATATAATGAATTTCTCCAGCAAAGTGCCAAATTCCTCCAAGACTGTTAGGAGGAAATTTACTAAGATCAAAGTTCTATTTCGGATGGGATGTTGCTATTGGCAACCAATCTGATACTATCTATTATCTTCTAAAGGAGTTAAATAAATAAGAAGTAGATTCTGATTGGTTGCTCAACTACCAATGTGAAATAGAACTCCAATCTTAGTAAATTCCCCCATAGAGAACATGAATGCCACCATGCCAAGTCACGCCCCTGTGTGTGAGTGACACAGTGATCATACCCCCAGGCGAAATGTTCGTATGCCTCTACCTTTTTGTTGCATCTCTGACTTCCTGTTATGCAAGATCTCCGATTTCAGGCATAGCTGGTTTTTTTGGAGCCCATTTGGGCTGATTTATGGAGATATTGGGCCAGATTTTCTAAGCTTCAAAAGTGATAAAATGGAGAGTGATAAACAGGGCCAGTGCTAGGGGGTTCGGTGCCCTCCTGCAAAATATAAATTTGCGCCCACCCAAGCTTTACAAAGGGACAGTGGCAGTGCACACGGAAAGAAAAATGTGTGATCTCACAAGGAAGGGGAATGGCCACACAATAGTACTCCTACTCCAAATGATACCACATAGTAGCACAATATTATTCACCTTACACAGCTGTAACTAGCCATTTTGGTGCCATGAGTTAAAAAACAGGGAGAGTTTGCACCGTAGGCGCGTGCAAAAATGTAGGAGCGAGGCTTCACAGGGAAGGACATGGTCACATAAAAATACCAATTACACCGTAATCCCCATAACACATTATGCTTCACACCTCAATGCCCATTACACATTATACCACACACAGTAATGCAAATTATACATTATGCCACACATAATGATGCCCCTTACACAATATGCAGCACACCATAATGCCCATTACACATTATGCCAAACACCATAATTCCCCGTACAAAATATGCCATGCACCATAATGCCCATATGACATTGGCACACATTATGCTACACATAATGCCCAAAGTACTCCTGCATATGTCCACATTTGTAGCATTGCTTATTCATAATGCCCACACCAGTTGCCAAAAGTAGTTGCTCTGCTTATACATAGTGCTCATACCAGTTGTGACATTAGTAGCACTGTGTAACCATTAGAGATGAGCGGGTTCGGATTCCCGAGATCCGACAGATCCGAATATCGGGGATCCGGGCCAGATCCGAGCCGGCTCGGGAGTTCCCGCCTGAATTCCGGACCAATAACGAGGCCGAACGTCATCATCGCGCTGTCGGATTCTCGCGGGAGCTTATAAAAGACGCACGCGCGCCCCGCCATCTTCACTCCAATCTTGGAGAGGGAAGAGGGTGGTTGGGAAGCTCCGTGTGCTCCGTGCTGTGCTCTGTGCCATGTGCTCCGTGACCTGACCTGTGCCCTCACTGCCCTGTGCTGTGCTCCCTGCTATGTGCTCCGTGCTGTGCTGTGCTCCGTGACCTGCCCTCACTGCCCTGTGCTGTGCTCCGTGCCATGTGCTCCGTGCTGTGCTCCGTGACCTGCCCTCACTGCCCTGTGTTGTAGACTTGTGACTGTTTATAGGCCTGAGCCCTGTAGTGTGATTTAACTAACTAGGTGCTGCAGTGCTCACACGCAGGGGCTGCAGTGTCCACTGTCCAGGGGCTGTCCTGTGGCCCATGCTCTGTTGTGATTTATTTAGCCCTAAGCCCTGTGTTGTAATTTATTTAGCCCTGAACCCTGTGTTTTTTGTGATTTAACTAACTAACTCAGTGCTGCAGTGCTCACACGCAGGGGCTGCAGTGCTGCTGAGTAGTACACTGTGTACAGGGGCTGCAGTAATACAAGGGGCTGTGTCCAGTGTGACGGCCTATATCTTATCCATTGTCCAGTGTCACGAGTCACTCACGACATATATCCTGTGTCCTGTGTGACGACATGTCCAGTGTGACGACATATATCCTGTGTCCAGTGTGACGACAATATATTCTGTGTCCAGTGTGACGACAATATATCCTGTGTCCAGTGTCACAAGTCACAACATATATCCTGTGTCCAGTGTGACGACATATATCCAGTGGCCAGTGTGACATCTAACCATTGTGTGACGGCATATATCCAGTGTCCAGCGTGACATATATCCATTGTCCAGTGTACAGGGGCGGTGTCCAGAGGCTGTGTCCAGTGTGACGGCTGTGTCCATTGTCCAGGGGCTGTGTCCAGGGGCAGTGTCCAGTGTCCAAGGGGCTGTGTCCAGTGTGACAGGGTGTGTCCAGTGTAAAGTAAGAAAAAGAAATAAAAGTAATAAATAAAATAAAAACACATTTTTGGAGGATGATGGAGGAGGAAATAGTGGGAGTGCTGAAGCTGCTACCACCAGTCATGACAAGGCTGATACCTCTTTGTATTTGCTGTTTGGAGCATTTCTCTTTTTTTGGGATAGTTTATTAAACTGCCACCCTGTCTGCCCCTGCAGTGCCGCTCTGCCAGGTTGGAAGTGTAAGGTCCACATGTATGTGATGCCGACTGCTGTTGCTTAGCTTAGTCATCCAGCTACCTCGGTATACCCTTTTGGCCCAACTACAGTAAATGAAAACAATTTTGTAAGCTGTGAAGTGATCAAAATTGACTAGAAATGAGTGGAAACTAATGTTATTGAGGTCAATAATACTTTAGGGGCAAAAACAGGCCCAAATTCTGTTATTTAAGACATTTTTAGCATTTTTTCATAAAAATACAGATCCAAAACCAAAACCAAAACCCACAAGGGTGGTTTTGCCAAAACCAATCCAGATCCAAAACACGAAGGGAGATCCAGATCCAAAACCAAAACCCGAAAAAGTGGCCGCCGCACATCTCTAGTAACCATATGCCCACACCAGTTGCCGACAGCAGTAGCGCTGCCTACACACCTTGCCGACAGCAGTAGCGCTGCCCATACACGTGCCCACACCAGTTGACAACATTAGTAGCGCTGCCTATACCCATACTCACACCAGTTGCCGACATTAATAGCGCTGCGTAACCATATGCCAACACCATTTGCCGACATTAGTAGCACTGCCTATACAAATATGCCCACACCAGTTGCCAACAGAAGTAGCACTGCCTATACACGTGCCCACACCAGTTGCTGACATTAGTAGCGCTGCCTATACATAACGCCCACACCAGTTGCCGACAGTAGTAGCGATGCCTATACATAATGCCCACACCAGTTGCCGACATTAGTAGCGCTGCCTATACACATGCTCAAACCAGTATCCGACAGTAGTATCGCTGTCAATACACGCGCTCACATCAGCTGCCGACATTAGTAGCACTGCCAACACACATGCCCACAACAGTTGCCGACATTAGTAGCGCTGCCTATACACATGCTCATACCAGTTGCCGACATTAGTAGCGCTGACTATACACGTGCCCACACCAGTTGCCGACATTAGTAGCACTGCCAACACACGTGCCCACACCAGTTGCCGACATTAGTAGCGCTGCCTATACAAGTGCCCACACCAGTTGCTGACATTAGTAGCACTACCTATACACATGCTCACATCAGTTGCCGACATAGTACACTTACACTTTAGTATCCTGGCAGCTCATCCTCTCCTGTGTCCACTGTCTTCAGTCTTGCTCCCTCATAGTTCCGTGTAGCCCCACCCCCTCCGCCCGTGTAGCACGCCCGTTTTCGTCCAAACTGCAGTGCTGACCAGTGACCTGATGTTTAGGAGCCTGGAGGAAGCTCTGTGCCTCCGGCGCTGCTGCGTGCCCTGCAGTGTGACAGGCGCAGCAGCAGCCACAAAGACAGCAGAGGATGCACAGCAGGGACAGCGCCTCTCCTGCCCGGCGCCTACCTGCTTTGCATCCTCTGCTGAGCGGGTAGTGCCTGCCGTGGTGATAAACAGCCAGCCAATCAGCTCCTACCTGCCATGTCACAGACTGTGTTTGAAAAATGTCAGACAGGAGTTGATTGGCTGGCTGTTTATCACTCTCCATTTTATCACTTTTGAAGCTTAGAGAATCTGGCCCATTACCTCATATGTATTTGGCCAATTACAGGTTGTATGAATCAGAACTTCATAGTATGTAATGTGTAGAATATTACTTCACACCAAGGCTTCTAGCTAAAATGGTCACATTTAAGGCTTTCAGGTATTCTGGAGAATCACATAGCACTAGAAGCAGATTTAGACCTCATGGGGCCCTAGGCAAGATGCCAGTTTGGAGTCCTCCTCCTTCCAATCATTTGTACCACTATATTTTTAGTGCTGATTGCAGGTGGCATCGATAGTGTACCTGTTCGTGTGTACAGTCTACCGATAAATGCTCAGCTGCGTGACCATCGGCGTTCCATACAAATTTTATTCAGGTTGTAAATCTTTTGGAAGTAGCTTACTATCTGTGTCATGTGTAATGTAACCTGACTGATCACATCCAGTGAATGAGACCATTTGTGTGTCCAACATTTTTTACCCTCTCAAAGAACATCAAAGTGATTATGGGCCTTTTTCTAGTTTGCTCTTTCTGACAAAATCCTTCTTAGATGGACAAAACCATGTGCACTGCAGGGGGGCAGATGTAACATGTGCAGAGAGAATTAGATTTGGGTGAGTTATTTTGTTTCTGTGCAGGATAAATACTGACTGCTTTATTTTTACTCTGCAATATAGATCTCACTTTGTAAAACCCCACCCAAATCTAACTCTCTCTGCACATGTTACATCTGCCCCACCTTCAGTGCACATGGTTTTGTCCATCTAAGAAGGATTTTGTCAGAGAGTGAACTAGAATAAGGCCCTTTATGAGCAGGTCCATGTGATGTCATGATGTCATCTACATTTGGATACATGATGTCAGCCAGTAGTGATGCAGTGCTCCTCTGGGAACGTTTTGGATGGCCAGGATATCTATCCTGTGACATCGAGGATTCCCCCTGAATGTAGAATAGGGTCAGTGGCCGGTACCAGGGTTAAATGGTGAGGATCACTTGTTTTCGGCTATACTCGGCATTTAACCCTCTCACCGGCCGCATTAAATATGGCCCTACAGTATGTGACAGTCTGTGTACATTCTGTAGATTACAATGTTACCATATTGCTGGAAACAATGTATTATTATATTACCATGTTTATAATCACTTCTGTTGAGCTATGAAGTATAACTCATGCCCGTTCTACTTTTTTCTCATACACTAGCATATAAGATTGTAAGTTGGCCAATGCTGGTTTATTAACAGGACTTGATAAATCTGCATCTCAAAAATGACACACAGTGTATGACATACTGGGTGACATTCTATGGGATGAGATTTGCGTTTTTTGGCGTTAAATAGTAAAAAAAATGGCGATATCGCATTTTTCCTTCAAATCACATATTTAATAGGATGCGCTAAGGGACAGAAATCGCATATTATGTGCGTTAATGCATGCTGACGAAAAGTGATTCGCATTTTTATCGCTTCCAGATGTTTTCGTAAAGAAAAGTATACAAATCGCTTATTTAATGCAATGCGTTTTCGCAAATCGCACTTTTAAGGTGACTAATATTCGCACTTATTTCAGACCAGGTTCTGTTTGGCGAATTAGGCAGAACCCTGCACAGATCGCAATGTTCTGTGCAGGGTTCTGGTGTAAAAAAAAAAAAAACGGTTAAAATAAAAAAAAAAACAAGCGCGGGGTCCCCCGCCAGAGCATAACCAGCCCCGGGCTCATTGAGCCGGTGCTGGTGACATAAAATCAGGGTCCCCGACAAATAGGGGTCCCCTTGATTTAATGAAACCAGCACCAGGCTCAAGGTCCGGCGCTGGTTCCCAAAATACGGGGGACAAAATGACTAGGGGTCCCCCGTATTTTAAGAACCAGCACCGGACCCAACCAGCCAGCAGGGTAATGCCACAGCCGGGGGACACTTATTATATAATGTCCCGCGGCCAAAGCATTAACCCCCTGGCTGGTCAGCATGGGCAGGGGTCCTGGGGAAGTGGGGACCCCCCCAATGAAGGGGTCCCCCCCTCCAGGACTTACCAGCCCATGCTGATAGTCCGGGGCTGTCCCTGATGCCCCTGGGCGGTGGGCATCGGGCTGATGGACTGTGTAAAACAAAAGAAGAAAAACTATTGTTTTCTACTGGCGAACTATGAGTCCCAGCAAGCCTACCCCGCATGCTGGGACTTGGAGAACCACAAGTCCCAGTATGCGGGGCATTAAAGGGCCCGCTGGCACTTGTAGTTCTACAGTACAAAAAATAGTTAAAGAAAACACACTGACACCCTGAAAAATAAAAGTTTAATACACACATAACACACACACACTGATACTTACCTACTTTGAGCCTACTTAGGTCGGTCCCTGGATCCTGGGTCCGGGCTCCGGGGCTCCAGGGCAGAAGAGTCCGGTTCCGAGGCCTTGGTCCTGGTTCTGGGCCTAGTCCGGGGTTCCGGGGCTCCTGGGCTGAAGAATCCGGGGTCCAGGATCCAAGGTAGTCCCCAGGGGTACCTAAGGAAGGAAATCCTACTCACCTGGTCCCCGGCGACGACCTCGGCATCCTCTCCGGCAGAAGCGCTGCTCCCATCTGGTACCCGGCTTACAGGACTTTCACAGGCGCAGAGATGTTTCTTCCTCGGCGTCTCTAGTCAGAATGATTTCTGGCCAATCAGGAGCCGACTTTCTCGGCTCCTGATTGGCCAGAAATCCTTATCATTAACCTCAGTGCCTGATTAACCTACAGTATACGCTGATTAGGCTGCAGCCTATGGTGCCAGGACAGGAGGGGGTCCCTTGAAGGTGACAGCCGAGGAATAAAATTAAGGCCTATTTTATTCCATGCTTGTTAGCAATCACCCGTCCTGATATACTGAGGGGGGTAAAGTTCTTAAGGTGGCTGCCAGATGCATACCTCCCAACTTCTGTAGTTGGGAGGTCGGGACTTTCGCGCGGCTTCGCCGCGCACGTTGCGCTCGTCGGCGCTGAATAGACGCTGTACGCATGCGCACAGCGTCTATTCTTGGCAGGCTGGGGGGGTTCCCAACTGTCCCCCCACCATGGGACAATGGCGGCCCCGGGCGGGATGCGGGAACGTCCCCGAATATCGTGACGTTCCCGCGGTAAGCGGGACAGTTGGGAGGTATGCAGATGGGTGTGCTTACTGATGGAACCATTACTCCATGTACATTGTGCTACAGCACCAGCCGGGGAGCCTAATGCTAAAGTCTACTTCCCATTCCACAAGCATTAGATCCTAAATGCCAGTTGTATAACCTTCCTTACATGCACATGGGCAGTATGAGTGGGGAGTCCTTGAGAGCCCATACAGGTGTGTTTAACAGCATTACAATGGGAGCTACAGATGGAGCTGGGTGGCGGGGAGGGGGTGTATATTTGGCGGGGCAAGATCTTTGGGACTCAACCAGAGTCAAAGAGAATTAGGGCCCATATTTGGAAATATTTTTTAATTGGCTTGTGTACTCATGTATTATAAGTTTGTACAATGGACAAGTAATGTATGGAGAAGTGAATACGGCAGGTGTGTACTGTTGGAGTGTTCTTAGGTTTTACCTTTCATGTTTCAGGAGATCAAAGATCGTCGGCAAGATTACCCTGTATGCAGCTGAGTATCATGAAGTTTATGAGGAAAGGCTGCAGTGTGTGGGTCTGTCATGTGATCACCATCCTCCCCCTGCTCTGGTCAGGTAAGTACATACTGACATAATACAGTGCTGGCAGCCAGTGCACCTGTCATGTGATCACCATCCTCCCCCTGCTCTGGCCAGGTAAGTACATACTGACATAATACAGTGCTGGCAGCCAGTGCACCTGTCATGTGATCACCATCCTCCCCCTGCTCTGGTCAGGTAAGTACATACTGACATAATACAGTGCTGGCAGCCGGTGCACCTGTCATGTGATCACCATCCTCCCCCTGCTCTGGTCAGGTAAGTACATACTGACATAATACAGTGCTGGCAGCCAGTGCACCTGTCATGTGATCACCATCCTCCCCCTGCTCTGGCCAGGTAAGTACATACTGACATAATACAGTGCTGGCAGCCGGTGCACCTGTCATGTGATCACCATCCTCCCCCTGCTCTGGCCAGGTAAGTACATACTGACATAATACAGTGCTGGCAGCCGGTGTACCGGTCATGTGATCACCATCCTCCCCCTGCTCTGGCCAGGTAAGTACATACTGACATAATACAGTGCTGGCAGCCGGTGCACCTGTCATGTGATCACCATCCTCCCCCTGCTCTGGCCAGGTAAGTACATACTGACATAATACAGTGCTGGCAGCCGGTGCACCTGTCATGTGATCACCATCCTCCCCCTGCTCTGGCCAGGTAAGTACATACTGACATAATACAGTGTTGGCAGCCGGTGTACCGGTCATGTGATCACCATCCTCCCCCTGCTCAGGCCAGGTAAGTACAGATGGAGTAGGTCCCATCCTTGCCGCCAGGCTGCCATGGCGGAGGTTCTGGTGCTCCGATATTCTTCTTGCGCCGGCGTCCGCCAAGGGGCGTGGGTGCACGCCATGCAATACAATCCGCCACCACTGGGTGGCTAATGCTCCATCAAGCTAGAGTCGGAGTGGTATACTGCTATGTGCCAATGGAAACCCGCCATTCGCCGTACGGAGCACGCTTACAGTATGATACGCTCGTGCGCGATGAGCCGCTTATAACAAATGAGACGCTCGTGCAAATGGGTCGCTCGTGAACATCGGAGCGCGCAAAAGGGCTGTGTATTGTCATGATCCGATACAAGCATTTACCTTCACGTTCATGTAGCTGATGCTGAATATTTTGAACTGTTGGTACTGTCCATAATGTGTATGCAGCTGAAGTCAATCGCCTCCTCCCTTTCCAGGGGTGGAGGGGGTCGACTTGACCTGAAATACAGTACAGTACATTACATCACATTACAGCGCTAATTCATTAATGGACCGTATCAGACGCTGCCGGGACTCGGGTTTCGCCACTGGGGCTGCAGATGCCACAGATTATTATATCAGCACTCCACTGACCATACATATCACTGTGTTGCGTAGTGTAGTGTCGTGTGTAGCTGCGCCCGTCTTCATGCAGGAGACCTGTGTTCGATTACGGTGTCAATTTTTTCTTTTTTTTTTCTTTTATTAGAATATTTTGTAGAGTGATATTTAATAAAACTAGACCATGAAATGTAACAGTTTTAACAAAACTAGACAAATAAAACAGTTAATGTTTTACAGGTGTCCTCACAGAATCATACTGTAAGTGAGGTAATTAGCTCCACCTGTGGATCATTTATAATGTGTCAGTCAGTAACGAGTACACCTGTGCCCCAGCTACTGTAGGTGTTCATGAAGTGTTGGTACTGTAGAGTAAGAGGACTTGATTTGGCTACAGTACAGTACCATTGCACTATTGTCTCTTCCACGGAGTAATGTGTATGCAGCTGAAGTCAACCGCCTCCTCCCCTCCCCCCAGGGGTGGAGGGGGGTTGAACTGACCTGAAATACATTCCAGGACATTACACTACACCATCTCCTGCAGCGCTAATCCACGAAGGGGCGTTCCGTCTCAGACGCTGGTTTCGCCAAGGGGCGGGTCGTCTCAGACGCTGCCGGGACTCGGGTTTCACCACTGGGGCTGCGGATGCTACGCTCGCCACGCTATCTAAGATCAACTCCATGCCAACGTGGACAGTGGGGGTATGAACTATCCATGTTGGCATGGAGTTAAGTTACTTTATTTTAGATAGTTTGGCAAGCGTACCCAACCCGGAAGTAGCACGGCGCCATGGTGTCATTCTGGCTGACACTGGCAGTGAGCGGTCTGTCCGCTCCCTAGAGCGCCGGTGGAGCGACCTGGTCAGGAGAGATCCTGACAGACTTCAGGCCATCAGATGCTGTAAGTACAGTAATGTGAGGATACTGTACAGTGTACCAGAATAAAGTTTTAATAAAGTGGTGACTGCAGTACAAGTGTATACAGTAGTAACGCCAAGTGTACCCTTTAATTCCTGTGTTCACTCAAAGTTTACTGTACACAGTGTACAGTACCTGGGTGCCCGCCATGTGTATCCTACTGTATAATAATACAGTACTTGGTGTCCCACATACTGTAATACCATATTTCTAGGGCGTTTGGAATGCCATGGGGCACCAGCAGCTACTGTTGGCATAAAATGATATGCAGCATGCCTATAATCTGTGTGACTGAGGCTGTATCTGCATACAGTATGAAATAGTGTACTCATGGAAATCACTGTAACATACTGTACTGTAGCATTCCATATGCAGGTACAGCCACAGCCGTACACAGAATATACTGTAGGCATACCGCATATTATTGTAATCATCAAAAACTCCTTGTGTGTCCTGGTCACATAACAATGCAAATACCGTAAGATGAATTTTCAGCTAAAAAGGCACCCAATGTTCGCAGAACTGGCCAGAAGCTGCGTGGCCTATTGAGGTAGAACTAGTGGCGGTGCTATGGGGCACCGCCACTAGGGCCAGCTCTGGACCAGCTCTGGACCACATTGAAAACAAATACTGTAGGAAATCACCCATAGCAACAAGCATGTACTGTACAGCATAGTTGCCTACCCTCCTGCATTCTGCAGGAGACTCCCTGAAATACTGTAGCAGCAATCTCCCTCATTTCATCTAACCCAGATTACATTGTTAAATGTTTTGGGGAAAAAAGGAAGATATTGTACTGTACATTTACTGTACATTGAATCATCAGTGCCATTTCCCTGCACTTTACCACTACTGTATAGTACTGTAGCTCTTACTAACTGCTTTGGGGCTCATCTACATTTGGATATAATATACTGTACATAATAACACCCACGCTTCTACTGTAGGTGCCATGTTCACAATCTCTTATCACAATATATCCATATACTGTACAGTATGGAACTACAGTAGACAGGCCCTTTGGGTGGAGCATGACATGCCCTCTCAACCTGTGCAAAATTCTACTACCAACTACAGTATATTCTCCCTGAAACTCATTTTCAAAAGTAGGCAAGTATGCTGTACAGTAATCAGCACATTAAAAACAAATAGGAAATCCCCCATGGCAACAAGTAGAAAATACAGCACCCAATACTTTACAGTACTTACATTCCCTTAGGGAGTCCAGCAGTTGGGGATCCCGACGGACCAGGTCGCTCCATCTGCGCTGGAGGGCCCTCACTGGTCTCTCGCTCCTGAAGCGCACCCTGATGGCTTGGCTAGCCTCCTGGTATGCCTCCACCACCTCTCTGTTGGACACCAGGGGCCTGTCCCGCCAAGCCACCAGGATGAGGAGCTCTCCACGCCTGAAGGGCCTTGCTCTCCTCGCTCTGCGTGGTGCAGCCATCTTTTATTACAGTATCTTGAAAATATCTTGATAATAAAAATGGCGCCATGATCACGTGCGTCCTGTGCGGAACAAACGTCGCATTCTGCGCGCCTGCCAGTGAGTTTATCACTGTCCAATCAGCTCCTACAGTAACTGTGAATTTACTGTACTTTACATGCTTGTCTTGAAAAAAATGACAGGTACTGTACAGCACAGTAATGTACTGTACTACAGTATACAGTAGCAGCTGATTGCCCACTGATAAAAACCAGACATTGTATCACTTCAACGAGCTTACTAAATCTACAGTACCACTGTATACTGTACATGACTGTGACAGTACTGTGTGTAAAAGTAAAATGATCCCTATACGAATCAGTAACTTACTGTGAATGTCATAACACCAAAATGTGGCGACCGTTAGAACATATACCGAGACGCATTAGCGTCCGTGCCGCTCCAGTATAGTACCAGTATAGTACCCGTGCAGACGCTCAAGCGCCCATGCAAATTTAGATGCCAAGAAAGCCTTATTGGTAACGGGAATTTTTTAGGTGTGTTAAAACTACAATACTGTACTAGCCAAAGGCCAGCACCTTTCAACAAAACCAATGAGACGTACAATACAGTACAGTATAATTTTTTGTAATGATTCTGTACGCAATGCAATGTAATTTTATTTATTAGTGTGTACACTATCTATAGAACAGTACAGCTTGCTGGACACAGCACAATAGTAGTAAAGTACTTTACTGTAGTACACTGCTGTAATAACAACTCAGACGCAAAAGCGTCTCATTACTGGAAAGAGCGTCCATCAGAGACGCTCCTTCGTGTCAAACAAATGCAGCGCCTCTCCGCCCGCGTCAGCATGATCCTCTCCTTCAAAGAGACGGGATCATGCTCATGCCGGCGGAGTGAGAGAGGCGCTGACTAGGCTTGCCAGGGACAATAAATTATTTACTGTAGTTCCTGCGCTTCATGCACGCGCTGCAGCACAAATTTTATGCATGCACAAAGAGGTTTTCAAAAGTGACATCTGGTGGATGATCACTGGTATTGCACTCATCCGGAGACGCCACGGCGAATCGGCAAGCATTTAAAATGTATTGCGATGGCGGGCGCCGTGGCCAGCCATGGCCAGCTGGCGGAACTCTCGCCATAGGTAGCAAGGATGGGACCTGCTCCATCTGTATATCTCTTATATATTTGGCTACATCTGTCACTCAAAGTGTGTTTGAAGCTGTAACGCTCGGTGGAGCCTCTGACTCACATGACTGACTTACATGACAGAGAACCAGCCCAGTGAGCCCACAGTGCCAGACACCCTCTGCCTCTCCATGTTACACAGCAAAGACACAGCTACTCACCAGACACACCAGGTGAGCGCCCCACACCTCCATACCTCCCAACATGACCCTCTCCAGGAGGGACAGAATGCTCTGTTTGTGGACTTCCATTTTAATTTATGATTGTCATCACCTGTTTTAAACAGGGTAATTGATAAGAAAGGTGTTTAAGCACAGGTGATGGTAATCCATAAATTAAGAAGACAGTCCAGAAACAGAGCATTGTGTCCCTCCCCCCCCCCCCCATTCATGGCAACCCCACGATTAAATGGCACATGCAAAACACTGACATGGCTATGGTCGACAATGAAAAAGGTTGACATGAGTTTTTGAAGATTTTATTTTTCACTTTTTGAATGTTTTCATATTCATTCTCATGTGTCGACATGGACACCAATGAAGACCCACCCTCCCACGATTCACTGCAACCCCTGCGTCCCACCCTCCCACGATTCGCGGCACCCACACCCCTCCCGCAATTCACGGCATCCACCCACGACCCCTCCTCCCGTGATTCGCGGACACACCTCACCTCCCCCCCCCCCATCCCCGCTCGCGATTCACGGCAACCCCAGGATTAAATGGCACATGCAAAACACTGACACGGCTATGGTCGACAATGAAAAAGGTTGACATTAGTTTTTGAAGATTTATTTTTCTTTTTTGAATGTTTTCATATTCATTCTCATGTGTCGACATGGACACCAATGAAGTGCCACACTTATGTCAACATTTACATGTGTTGACCTTTCTGTGTTGAATTTTTCTTGTAGCAATTTTTTTACAGTGACAACTATGTGCACGTCAACCTACACATCATCAACCAATTCTTTGTACAATATATAACACCTGTTCTGTTTTACTGTAGGTGTTTTAAGTCAGATCTTTTACTGCTACTATTACTGTTTATGTAAATGCATTCTGAATGACAGCAACATCCTACCATCCTTCTACAAGAATATATAACCAACTAGGTGATTTATCGCGCCCCGTGCCCCCCCTCCCGCAATTCACGGACCCCCCGCGCACCCCCCCTACGATTCACGCCCCCTCCCACGATTCACGTCACCCCCCGCACACCCCCCCTCCCGCAATTCGCAACCGCCCCCTCCCACGCTTTGCGGACCCCCGCCCTCTCCCGCGATTCGCGGACACCTGCGCCCCCTCCCTCCCTTGATTCACGGCACCCCCCACGCCCCTCCCACAATTCACGGCACCCCTAAGCCCCTCTTTAGTCCACCGTATACTCAGACACCCCTATCACTACCCAGCTTCCTGCTCTCCTGAACCGTAACTTCCACCACTGGGGAGTCGCTGACGCTGTTTTGGCCACCTGCCCCTATCATGCCTCATAGCCCAGCCTCCTGCTCTCATGTACCCTAAGACACCGACTCAGGGCCACCATCCTGTACTCCTGTACTGCCACACTGGACCCTCACCCACTGGCAGAAGCTGCACAGTATCTCCCACCCTCCTCTTTAGTCCCCCTTATGTCCACACACCCCTATCACTACCCAGCCTCCTGTTTTCCTGTGTCATGACCTCCGCCAGTGGGGAGCCGCTGACTCAAAAACACCCTACTATACTATTGCACACACGCATAGGCGTGCGCAGCCCATTTTATTAGTAGGTGCACAATTGGAGGGGCGTGTCTATCACCGCCCACTGGGCGTGTCTATCACCGCCCACTTGGCGTGTCTATCACTGCCTACATTTCAATGTATTTATTTACAGTTTCTTATATAGCGCAGCAGATCCCGTTACAGTGTCTTATATAGCGCAGCAGATTCCGTAACAGTCTCTTATATAGCGCAGCAGATTCCATTACAGTGTCTTATATAGCACAGCAGATTCAGTTACAGTGTCTTATATAGCGCAGCAGGTTCCGTTAGTGTCTTATATAGCGCAGTAGATTACGTTACAGTGTCTTATATAGCGCAGTAGATTACGTTACAGTGGGGGTTATTCTAGTCCATTCTTTCTGACAAAATCCTTCTTAGATGGACAAAACCATGTGCACTGCGGGTGGGGCAGATGTAACTTGTGCAGAGAGAATTCGATTTGGGTGGGGTTTTTCTTCAAAGTGAGATCTATATTGAAGTGTAAAATCATGCAGTCAGTATTTTCCCTGCACAGAAACAAAATAACTCACCCAAATCTAATTCTCTCTGCACATGTTACATCTGCCCCCCTGCAGTGCACATGGTTTTGTCCATCTAAGAAGGATTTTGTCAGAAAGAACGAACTAGAATAAACCCCAGTGTCTTATATAGTGCAGCAGATTCCGTTACAGTGTCTTATATAGCGCAGCAGATTCCATTACAGTGTCTTATATAGCGCAGCAGATTCCGTTACAGCATCTTATATAGCGCAGCAGATTCCGTAACAGTCTCTTATATAGCGCAGCAGATTCCATTACAGTGTCTTATATAGCGCAGCAGATTCTGTTACAGGTTCTTATATAGCGCAGCAGATTCCATTACAGTGTCTTATATAGCGCAGTAGATTCCGTTACAGTGTCTTATATAGCGCAGCAGATGCCGTTACAGCGTCTTATATAGCGCAGCAGATTCCGTTACAGTGTCTTATATAGCGCAGCAGATTCCGTTACAGCGTCTTATATAGCGCAGCAGATTCCGTTACAGTGTCTTATATAGCGCAGCAGATTCCGTAACAGTCTCTTATATAGCGCAGCAGATTCCATTACAGCGTCTTATATAGCGCAGCAGATTCCGTAACAGTCTCTTATATAGCGCAGCAGATTCCATTACAGCGTCTTATATAGCGCAGCAGATTCTGTTACAGGTTCTTATATAGCGCAGCAGATTCAGTTTCAGTGTCTTATATAGCGCAGCAGATTCCATTACAGTGTCTTATATAGCGCAGCAGATTCCGTTACAGCGTCTTATATATCGCAGCAGATTCCGTTACAGTGTCTTATATAGCGCAGCAGATTCCGTTACAGTGTCTTATATAGCGCAGTAGATTCCGTTACAGTGTCTTATATAGCGCAGCAGATTCCGTTACAGTGTCTTATATAGCGCAGTAGATTCCGTTACAGTGTCTTATATAGCGCAGCAGATTCCGTTACAGTGTCTTATATAGCTCAGCAGATTCCGTTACAGCGTCTTATATATCGCAGCAGATTCCGTTACAGTGTCTTATATAGTGCAGCAGATTCCGTTACAGTGTCTTATATAGCGCAGTAGATTCCGTTACAGTGTCTTATATAGCGCAGCAGATTCCGTTACAGTGTCTTATATAGCGCAGTAGATTCCGTTACAGTGTCTTTTATAGCGCAGCAGATTCTGTTACAGTGTCTTATATAGTGCAGTAGATTCCGTTACAGTGTCTTATATAGCGCAGTAGATTCCGTTACAGTGTCTTATATAGCGCAGTAGATTCTGTTACAGTGTCTTATATAGCGCAGTAGATTCTGTTACAGTGTCTTATATAGCGCAGTAGATTCCGTTACAGTGTCTTATATAGCGCAGCAGATTCCGTTACAGTGTCTTATATAGCGCAGCAGATTCCGTTACAGCGTCTTATATATCGCAGCAGATTCCGTTACAGTGTCTTATATAGCGCAGTAGATTCCGTTACAGTGTCTTATATAGCGCAGTAGATTCCGTTACAGTGTCTTATATAGCGCAGCAGATTCTGTTACAGCGTCATATATAGCGCAGCAGATTCCGTTACAGTGTCTTATATAGCGCAGCAGATTCCGTTAGTTTCTTATATAGCGCAGCAGATTCCGTTACAGTGTCTTATATAGCGCAGCAGATTCCGTTACAGTGTCTTATATAGCGCAGTAGATTCCGTTACAGTGTCTTTTATAGCGCAGCAGATTCTGTTACAGTGTCTTATATAGCGCAGTAGATTCCGTTACAGTGTCTTATATAGCGCAGTAGATTCCGTTACAGTGTCTTATATAGCGCAGTAGATTCCGTTACAGTGTCTTATATAGCGCAGCAGATTCTGTTACAGTGTGTTATATAGCGCAGCAGATTCCGTTACAGTGTCTTATATAGCGCAGTAGATTCCGTTACAGGGTCTTATATAGCGCAGCAGATTCCGTTACAGCGTCTTATATAGCGCAGCAGATTCCGTTGCGCTTTACAATAGTAGACCGTGATAAAACAAACTGGGTAACAACAGACTTGGAGGTGAGAGAGCCCTGCTGCAAGCTAACAATCTATAGGGATATAGGAGGTAAAAACAAGGACAGGCACCAGTAATAGCATAGCTTGTATGTCCCGAGGGGAAGCTATATGATACATAAGTGCATCAGAGGGTTATGCATATGGAACTTAAATATGATAGGCTTTCCTGAAAGGTGTTTTTCAGGGACCTCTTGAAAGAAATGTATTATTTAAGCCCCATACACACTAGGCCAAATTGGTCACAATATCGCTCAGAAAGGGCTTTCTGAGCGATATTGTGACCAATATCGCCTAGTGTGTACACTGTACATCAGTGGTATCAAACTCATGTCCCTCCAGCTGTTGTGGAACTACACGCCCCAGCATGCCCTGCCACCGTTTTAGCAATGCATTATATAAAATCTGTGGCAGGGCATGCTGGGACGTGTAGTTCCACAACAGCTGGAGGGCCATAAGTTTGACACCACTGCTGTACATCATTAACGACCATCTTCATCGTCTAAACATGCTCGGACAAGGGAGTCCTCATTAATGACAGTCATGCTACAGCACAGCCGTCACTTCCACCTGCCATCGGCTCCCTTACAACCAGCATCACCATGTGTGCATATGACTATACACTTGCCGATGCATACCACTTTACATTAGGTGCGCACCAGTGGTGCCTCCATCAGAGCACCACTGGCGCACTACCTGTAGGGGTCCCCCCCCCATCACCCCCATTCCCCCCCCGACATTCATAGTGACGAGGGAGGCGAAACATCAGCGCACCAGTGGTGCCTCCAGCAGAGCACCACTGGCGCACTACCTGTAGGGGTCCCCCCCCATCACCCCCATTCCCCCCCGACATTCATAGTGACAAGGGAGGCGAAACATCAGCGCACCAGTGGTGCCTCCAGCAGAGCACCACTGGCGCACTACCTGTAGGGGTCCCCCCCCCATCACCCCCATTCCCCCCCGACATTCATAGTGACGTAGGAGGCGAAACATCACAGAGCCTGCCGCCTGTGTGATGACTGACAGGCGGCAGCAGGGGAGCTAGCTTTGGGGTACTAACCCAGGAGGGGAGGTGGGAGCAGAAGCTTCCTAATATCTGTGATGTGTTTTGCTGGGGCAGGACAAACCTGCCCTAGTAGGTTTGTCCTGCCCCAGCAAAACCAACAACTCAGGGGGTTAATTGTTAATTTTTAACTTATGAATAAAAACCTAACCTAGCTTGCTTCCTCCTAGGAGGAACACTACAGGCAGCCAGGTCACTCACGCTGGCTGTCTCTTACTCGTGGTGGATCATTCACTGCAGTGCCTCTGCTGCCAGCCCAGGGCGCGTGCTGCTGCTGGGCTTGCTCTCTCAGGCAGCAAGAGGACGGCGGGAGCGTGGGCAGGACGACGGCAGGAGCGCGGGCAGGAAGACGCAGGGAGCGCGGGCAGGAGGACGGATGTGCGGTGCGACGTCACCACGTCCATGTGTGACGTTAATAGAGGCGGGGCCGGATGCTTATGTTAATGGAGCTCACTGAGCTGCACAGCCCACGTCCCGGCCAGCGCTTCCAGGCTGGAGAACGGCTGCGGGCAGCGGCCGTGGCTGGCAAGTGAAACTGTGCTGCATTTGAAACATTTTGCGTGCAATCGCGTGGGGGTTGCCGACGGGCATAAGGAGGTGCCTGTGCACCCCCGGCACCCCCCGTGCGCACGCCTATGCACACACACCTAAACAACATGCACACACAGCCCCCCCCCCCCCCACCCACAAATGTCACTGTACCATCCACACTATCAATGTACATCTTACTCTGTAACCGCTTTTTAATTAAACAAAACAATACACACCCCCTTCCACATCATATGCTCTCTATTTAACACATTTCACCTATAACTCAAGTTGCAATACAGGCCATCTTTCATACAATTCTAACCATCTTTCTCATATACAAATGTTCACAAATTAAGGGGGCGCAGCCCCTTACGATGGTGTGAAGAGCGCTCGTAGTATATATATATATATATACCAAACCAGGAGTACTTCAGTGTGAAAGCACTAAGGCGGCACCACAGAGTTTTGAAGCAAATAACGAAGTTTATTCACGTTTCAGGGAACGTCAGTCCCCGTCGTCAGAACAACAGATAATAAAAACATTAACAGGCTCACCTTATATCCCCACCGTACGTGACACACAGACGGAGCCGGGCTGCTGGGCGGCACGCTGCACTGGGACGTAACCGTCGCACCCAGATGATGTCATAATCGTTTGAATATTCATGAATAGTAGATAGTGTCTCCGCTGTCATAGCAAAACATAATAAAAACAGCAATCAGTGAAAGATACAACTGTTACAGTAAATACATCGCAAGAAAGGACCAGATAATATGGAAACAACATTAATGCATAATACTATTCCAAGAGATACGTTCAGTGCTATTTTTCAGCAGGAACCAGCAGGAACTCAGTTCCTGAACCTCTAATTAAATATGACATAATCAGGAACTAAAAATGTACTTTCCATAAGATAAGTTTTATTTTAAAGTCACCTGTGATTGCCTTTGTTTATAAATACAATATATACATCTATCTCTCCCTCCCTCTCTTTATTATATATATTATTTTTTATTTAATTGATCCACCCCCAGACCTGGAGTTCCTGCACCTATTTTTCCAGAAAAATAGTACTGGATACGTTCATTGAGCCCTTTAGGCGATACTGTTTGAAGTGTGTGAATCCAGAATGATTCGCATTTGAGCAGGAGATTGGCTCTATCTCCACCTCTAGGAAGAGGGGGGATATGATCAATAATTTTGTATCTAAGAGTAGATAGCTGGTGTCCCGCTTCACGGAAATGAGATGCAACTGGTTGCTCCATCGGTTTACCTATCAAAGCCGCTTTGATGGCTGACCGATGAAGGCCCATTCTCTCCTTAAATGTGCGGGTTGTCATCCCCACATAATGAAGGAATGTCTCTGTGTGGCGCACCAGAGAAGAAGGATTACATAAAATATAGCTTTTAATTTATTATTTTCTAAAAAGGAGCGAAATAAAAACACAAATTGACACATACATACACAAACATGTATTTAAAACGGGATAAAGCTATCCCTGCAACGTGATACCCCACTGTTGCCTGTACCTTCCAAATAATATTTATAATTTTAATATGACAATTTTTCAAAATAAATGCTTGGTTTTATACTGTTGTCTGTTTTTTACACATGGGCATTGGTGGTTCGCAAATATGTTTCTCTGTAGTGGGTATCACAGTTTATTTAGTTGACACTCACTGTGTCAGTAAGTCAGTAAATCTGATTATTTTTACTCCTCTGTGATATATCGAGGTGATAGAGAATTTTTACAGTCACTGGCCGTGATTTTAATAATGTGTTCGGGGTTTTGACATATATACGTCCCCCGTAATGCTGCTGCTGAGGAACGAGACCCGAAGCAGACCGTGGTCTGTCTTCTGTATCTTGTCTCCGACGCAGTTTCTAATAGCCGCCAGAGACTATCACGAAGGCTGCAAACGCCAGGGAACGGATACCACCGGGTGTGCGCCTAAGTTAGCTGGGCACAGAGGTCGCGGTCACAGACGTCAAGTGCCGCGCCTCTGGTTCAGCTACTACAGAGTGCGATGCACCACTTAGATACTATGCCCTATCTAAACAGATCAAAATGCATTCAAATTGGGGAAGGGAACAGGGGGTCACACGGAGTGTTTGGTCAGCGCACGCTTTGCTGGGGAGCTTCGTCAGGAGGTCTACTGGCAAGAAGTCTTGATAAAGTGCCAGGAGCCCGAAACGTTGACCCACGAAACCTCTATATTGCTATAGAAGTGGAGGTACCTTGTGGCCTTTTTGGGGGTCCCCAAGGAAGGAGGCGGCACTCAGTTGGCTTAGCTATTTAAAGCATTTTTATGGTACAGTAGAAAAACATCGATTAAACATCAATAGCAAACATCGTCAACGTTTCAAGACTGGTTAGTCTTTTACTCAGGACGCTTTAAAGAAGGTGCAAGGTGCTGTGAGAAAGGAAAAAGAAAACAGAGCTGTAAGCTCTCCTACCTTTTAAACGTGCAGCCTGTGTGTGTGTCCTCCTCCGGGCGCTGGGACCGGCAGCCACACTTCCGGGTGCTCTGTGCCGCCTCTGTGTCACGTGGCGGTTGCTAGGTTACCCTGGACGCTGCAGCTCGCTCCTTCCCTGCATCCCCGGAGATAGGAGGTGTGGGAGACCAGCGTCATGCTGCTGGAACAAAGTGCAGTGTGTTAAATACCAAATTAAATAAATCAAACGTGCGTGGGCTGCTTATTACTAATAACTAAGTGTTAGGAAGTTAAAATAAGATTAAAAAAGAGGATCGCTTTTGTGATATTGGGCTTCAATATATGGGCTCCTTTTGAACAGCATCTCATTGCACCTATCCTGTAATTTCACATAAGTAAGGACTTTACATATATCATTTCTGCATAAACGGTTAAGCTTTCACTTGCGCTTATACATAATGCATGCATGTACATAAATCGGGGTACATGTGAACAAGGGGGCTGATACAGGCTGGCTAGTCTGTTAATGGGCAGTAATGTCCCTCTATTTTAGGCGTTCCAGGCTATTTTTTCATTTAGGCCTACTGGCGCTAGAGCATTTAAACGGAAAATCCATTCGGATTCCCTTTGTGTGAGCATTTTTTGTCTATCTCCTCCTCTAGGGGGGAGTGGAATGTGGTCTATTATTTTGCTTTTTAAACTATCCAGAGCATGGCCGCAGGTTTTGAAGTGTTTTGCCACAGGTTCTTCTATTTTTTCTCCTGCCAAGCAGGCTTTGATTGCGGAACGATGTAACGCCATGCGTTCTCGGAAGGTTCTAATCGTTTGTCCAACATAGTATTTGCCACAAGGGCAAGTTATGATGTATACTATGAATTGGGATTTACAGGATAGAACATGGTTTATTTTAAACTTTTGACCAGTGACAGGGTGTGCAAAATCTTGGCCTGTTAACATCATGCTGCATGTTGTGCATGAGGGGCACCTGTAGCACCCTGGTTTTTTCTTTTGTATGTTAAAGAGGGGTTCATGGATCTTGGGGGTCAAATTGGTTTTGACCAGCATGTCCCGTAGGTTTTTTCCTCTTCTATAACTGGGCATGATGGATGTTTGTTTGAAACAGGGTAGAGTTTTGTCACTGGGCCAAACTGCGTTAACTGCTCTGGGCAAGACTTGGGTTTGCTGATGAAAAACTGGTCACAAAGGGGATTTTTTTGGGCATGGATTTTTTTGGTTGTTGTTGTTGTTCTTTGTTTTTTAGAAGTTGGTTTCAGGGTATTTTCATTACTTCAGTTTTTTGTTTGTTTAACTGAGTGGGGTCATAACCTCGCTGGGTGAATTTAGTCACCATGGTATCTAGATTTGATTCTAGAGCTGATGCATCACTGGTGATCCGGGCTACTCGAATCATTTGCGATTTGGGCAATCCCCTTTTCAGTGCCGGGGCATGATGGCTGCTGTATTTCAGCAGGGTGTTTCTATCTGTATTTTTATGGTATACAGTTGTTGCAATGGTCTGGTTTCTTAAAGAGATAGTTACATCCAAATAATTTATGGTCTGTTTGTCTATAGCGAAAGTTAATTTAATGGGGCTATCTGATTGGTTAATATTTGAAATAATGTTCTCCAATGTCTGGGTCTATCCTGACCATAGTAACAATAAATCATCTATGTACCTTGTGTACATGATGATATTGTAGCTGATTTTTGTATCTGTAAAGAAAAAATAGTTTTCTTGCTCAAACATAAAAATATTGGCTAGTGACGGAGATACATTTGAACCCATGGAATATCCTGTAAGCTGTAAATAATATGAACCATTGTGTAAAAAATAATTCCTGGTTAGTGTCAGCTCCAAAAGAACTAAAAATAATGGTATGTCCAACTCTTTGAAGTTTACTCTGAACAAAAAAGTTTGCATAGCTGATAATGCTTGAGCATGAGGAATCACTGTATATAAATTTTTGACGTCCATGGTGCATAATGTGGTATCTTCTGGTACATTTTTCAACTCCGCCAGTTTGCATAGCAGTTGAGTGGTGTCTTTTAGAAAAGTTTTTTGGGCCATTACATACGGTTGCAACAATGTATCCAAAAATTGAGAAATTGGCTGAAAGAGGGAATTGCGCGCCAAAATGATAGGGCGGCCGGGTGGATTCAACGGGTCTTTGTGGATTTTTGGTATTGTATATATGACCGGGGTAACTGGGTATTCTGTGGTTAAAGTTTGGTAGACTTTTCTACTGAAGAGTCCATCTGAGAATGCTTGTTTCAGATTTAGGTCCAACTCCTTTTTGAAAGAGGCCGTAGGATCGCCTGCCAGCTTTTTATATGTGGTACTGTCTGATAATTGGGCATCCAAATCGGCAACATACTTTGCTGTATCTTGTATCACTATACCCCCACCTTTATCGGCGGGGCGTATAGTGATCTCGTTGTTGTCTGAAAGTTTTTTTAGTGCCTTTCTCTCGTTTCTGTTTAAGTGTGAATGGTTTTTTGGTGTGTTGTTATCAGCAAGCCAGGTCTTGCCCAGAGCAGTTAACGCAGTTTGGCCCTTGATAACCAGTGACAAAACTCTACCCTGTTTCAAACAAATATCCATCATGCCCAGTTATAGAAGAGGGAAAAACCTACGGGACATGCTGGTCAAAACCAATTTGACCCCCAAGATCCATGAACCCCTCTTTAACATACAAAATAAAAAACCAGGGTGCTACAGGTGCCCCTCATGCACAACATGCAGCATGATGTTAACAGGCCAAGATTTTGCACACCCTGTCACTGGTCAAAAGTTTCAAATAAACCATGTTCTATCCTGTAAATCCCAGTTCATAGTATACATCATAATTTGCCCTTGTGGCAAATACTATGTTGGACAAACGATTAGAACCTTCCGAGAACGCATGGCGTTACATCGTTCCGTAATCAAAGCCTGCTTGGCAGGAGAAAAAAATAGAAGAACCTGTGGCAAAACACTTCAAAACCTGCGGCCATGCTCGGGATAGTTTAAAAAGCAAAATAATAGACCACATTCCACTCCCCCCTAGAGGGAATCCGAATGGATTTTCCATTTAAATGCTCTAGCGCCAGTAGGCCTAAATGAAAAAATAGCCTGGAACGCCTAAAATAGAGGGACAGCACTGCCTATTAACAGACTAGCCAGCCTGTATCAGCCCCCTTGTTCACATGTACCCCGATTTATGTACATGCATGCATTATGTATAAGCGCAAGTGAAAGGTTAACCGTTTATGCAGAAATGATATATGTAAAGTCCTTACTTATGTGAAATTACAGGGAAGGTGCAATGAGATGCTGTTCAAAAGGAGCCCATATATTTAAGCCCAATAACACAAAAGCGATCCTCTTTTTTAATCTTATTTGAACTTGCTAACACTTAGTTATTAGTAATAAGCAGCCCACGCACGTTTGATTTATTTAATTTGGTATTTAACACACTGCACTTTGTTCCAGCAGCGAGACGCTGGTCTCCCACACCTCCTATCTCCGGGGACGCAGGGAAGGAGCGAGCTGCAGCGTCCAGGGTAACCTAGCAACCGCCACGTGACACAGAGGCGGCACAGAGCACCCGGAAGTGCGGCTGCCGGTCTCAGCGCCCGGAGGAGGACACACACACAGGCTGCACGTTTAAAAGGTAGGAGAGCTTACAGCTCTGTTTTCTTTTTCCTTTCTCACAGCACCTTGCACCTTCTTTAAAGCGTCCTGAGGAAAAGACTAATCAGTCTTGAAACGTTGACGATGTTTGCTATCGATGTTTAATCAATGTTTTTCTACTGCACCATAAAAATGCTTTAAATAGCTAAGCCAACTGAGTGCCGCCTCCTTCCTTCGGGACCCCCAAAAAGGCCACAAGGTACCTCCACTTATATATATATATATCTTATATATTTGGCTACATCTGTCACTCAAAGTGTGTCTGACCCTCTAACGCTGGGTGGAGCCTCTGACTCACATGACAGAGAACCAGCCCAGTGAGCCCACAGTCATAGGAGGGACACATTGCTCTGCTCCTGCACTTTCCTTTTAATGTATGATTGCCATCACCTGTGTTGAAGCACCATTCCTATCAATTAACCTGTTCAACACAGATGGAGGTAATCATACATTAGGAAGAAAGTCCAGCGGCAGAGCATTGTGTCCCTCCTGGCATGGGTCATGTTGGGAGGTATGCACAGTGCCAGACACCCTCTGCCTCCCCATGTTACCCAGCAAAGACACAGCTACTCACCAGACACACCAGGTGAGCGCCCCCCGCCGCCCCCCCTCCCGCGATTTGCGGGGCCCCTCCCACGATTCACTCGCTCCCCCGCCCCCGCGAACCCCTCCTACCGCAATTCGCGGCACCCCCCCCACACACGATTTGCGGCAACCCCAGCCCCCACGACCCCCCCTCCGGCGATTCGGGGCACCCCACCCCCCGCGTCCCCCCCTTCTGCGATTCGCTGCAACCCCCCACACCCATCCCCCCTGCACCCACCGCGACCCTCCCGTGATTCGCGGCACCCCCCCCCCTGACCCCCCCGTGATTCGCGGCAAACTCCCCAGCCCCACGACCCCCCCTCCCGCAATTCGCAGCACCCACCCCGCGACCCCCCCTCCCCCAATTCATGGCACCCCCCCCCCCGCCACCCCCCCTCCCGTGGACACACAACCCCCCCCCCCCCCAGCCGCCGCGATTCACAGCAACCCCAGGATCAAATGGCACATGCAAAACACTGACACGGCTATGGTCGACGATGAAAAAGGTTGACATGAGTTTTTGAAGATTTATGTTTCATTTTAAGAGTGTTTTCATATTCATTCTCATGTGTCGACATGGTCACCAATGAATTGCCACACTTATGTCAACATTTAATATGTTGACCTTTCTGTGTTGTATTTTTCTTGTGGCGATTTGCGGCACCCCAGCGACCCCCTCCCGTGATTCGCGGTACCCCCCCCCACGCGACCCCCCTCCTGCAATTCGCGTCACCCACCCCCCCACGACCCCCCCCACGCAATTCGCAGACCCCCCCCACCTCCCTCCCCCCCCCATTCACGGCAACCCCACGATTAAATGGCACATGCAAAACACTGACATGGCTATGGTCGACAATGAAAAAGGTTGACATGAGCTTTTGAAGATTTATTTTTCACTTTTTGAATGTTTTCATATTCATTCTCATGTGTCGACATGGACACCAATGAAGTGCCACACTTATGTCAACATTTACATGTGTTGAGCTTTCTGTGTTGATTTTTTCTTGTGGCAATTTTTTTCCAGTGACAACTATGTGCACGTCAACCTACACATCATCAACCAATTCTATGTATATTATATAACACCTGTTCTGTTTTACTGTAGGTGCTTTAAGTCAGATCTTTTACTGCTACTATTACTGTTTATGTAAATGCATTCTAAATGACAGCAACATCCTTCCATCCTTCTACAAGAATATATAACCAACTAGGTTGATGCATCGCGCCCCATGCCCCCCCTCCCGCAAATTGTGGACCCCCCGCTCACCCCCCCTCCCACGATTCACGCCCCCCTCCCACGATTCACATTACCCCCGCGCACCCCCCCTCCTGCAATTCGCAACCCCCCCTCGCGCGATTCACGCCCCCTCCCGCGCTTTGCGGACCCCCGCCCTCTCCCGCGATTTGCGGACACCTGCGCCCCCTCCCTCCCTTGATTCACGGCACCCCCGTGCCCCTCCCGCAATTCACGGCACCCCTAAGCCCCTCTTTAGTCCCCCATATACTCACACACCCCTATCACTACCCAGCTTCCTGCTCTCCTGAACCGTAACTTCCATCACTGGGGAGTCGCTGACGCTGTTTTGCCCACATGCCCCTATCATGCCTCATAGCCCAGCCTCCTGCTCTCATGCACCCCAGCTCCCACCCAGTAGGAGGAGACACTGACTCAGGGCCACCATCCTGTACTGCCACGCTGGACCCCCACCCACTGGCAGAAGCTGCACAGTATCGCCCACCCTCCTCTTTAGTCCCCCTTATTCCCACACACCCCTATCACTACCCAGCCTCCTGTTTTCCTGTGTCGTGACCTCCGCCAGTGTGGAGCCGCTGACTCAAAAACACCCTACTGTACTATTGCACACACACACACCTAAACAACATGCACACACAGCCCCCCCCCCCCCCCCACACCCACAAATGTCACTGTACCATCCACACTATCAATGTACATCTTTCTCTGTAACAGCTTTTTAATTAAATAAAACAATACAATACACACCCCCTTCCAAATCATATGCTCTCTCTATATATATATAAACTTATGCATTTTATATATTCAACTATCTGCCACACCCCAACTTTCTAATCTCCCACTGCAGATGCCCCCTCCTCCACCACTGTTATCGGTTTCTATCCTCCCTCACACCTAGCCCCTGCTGTCAGCCCCCCGTGGGCTCTATTTCTTTCCCACCCAGCCGCCGTTGTCGCCCCCCAACCCCCCCTTGTGGCCTCTACCTCTCTCTCTTCCACCCAGCTGCTACTGTTGTCCCCCTTGTTAGTCTCTACCTCTCTCTAACCAAGCCGCCACTGTTGTCACCCCATGGTCTTCAACCCAGCTGCAGTGTCTCTCTCCCCTCCTTCTTCTATCCCACTATGCGTCAGCTACCTCTCTCCCACCCAGCAGTGGCTGTGTATCTGTGTAAGCATCTGTTTGCCTGTGTCAGCATCCGTATGTCAGTGTCTGTGTATCTCCATACTTGTGTCTGAGTGTCAGCGCCTGTGTGTCAGGTTATGTCTGTGTTTCAGCGTCCATGTGTCATGGTCTATCAGAGTATCATCATCAGTAGCGTTAACTCTAGGCTGTTTTAGCAGGCCGATTTTTAAAGGGCAAACTGGCCCTGCCCATTTTGCAGTGCCCTGCTAAAACATCTGAGCCCATCCGTCCCCGTCGCTGGCTTTTGGAGCGCTAGGGGGAAGCCCAGCATCAACATTGGCACACCGCAACATAGACTTCGGCGGGCAAGCCCACATTTGTCATGTTGGCCGGCCTGTCCGGGCAGGCTACCTTTGTGACATTTGTGTGTCTGTGTGTGATCACATCTGTGTGTCAGTGTGAATTTATCAGTGTGTTTATCAGCTTATCAAAATATTTGCATCTGTGTGTCAAGGTCTGTCAGTGTATGTATGAAAGCTTTTGTCAGCGCCTACATGTTAATGTCAACATAAATCTGCGTGTCTGTGTGCCAGCATCCATGTGTCTGTGTCAGTGTCCACGTATAAGGGTATGTCTGTGTGTCAGCATCAGTGTATCTGTGTCCTTGTGTCAACATCTTTGTGTCAGCATCTGTCTGTGTTTCAGTATCGGTGTGTCACTGTCTGTGGCATCAGTCTATGTGCCAATGTCTGTGTGCCAGCTTGTCAGTGTCTGTGTGCCAGCTTGTCAGCATGTGTATTAGCATGTCAGCGACCGTGTGTCAGCATCTATCTGTCAGTTCCAATTTGCCATTGTCTGCTTGTCAGTGTCTGAGTGTCAGCATCTGTGCATATACATGTCACTTTTAGCATATTTCTGTGTCAGGGTCTGTGTGTCAGAGTCCAGCTGTCGGCATCTTTGTGTGTCATTGGCTGTCTGCTTGTCAGCATCTGTGTTCAAGTTTGACAGTGGCTGTCGGTGTGTAAGTATCCACATATGTCTACATGAGTAAGTCACAGATTGAATGTCAGAAAATAGAGTCCATGTGTTTGTAAGCAGCTGTCTGTGTGTCACTGTTTCTGTGTGTGTAGTTGTGTTAGCAGCTATCTATGGGGGTTATTCTGGTTGATTTGCTCGGATGCATATTCGCATTCTTGTGAGTCAACCTAAACCCTCCTTATGGATGGTGGTACGTCACCCCAACATTCACAAAGCGTGTTCCTTCGCACTGGCTACGAATGGATGTTTTTCATAAATATCCATTCGCAGCATGCAGGGGAACATCCACATTGTTCAATCGTCGCCGATGTGGAACGTGCACGCACATGCCTGGGTGGTCTGAGGCACCCTTACATATGCATGCACGTTCAGAAGGAAATTGGCAGGCAGCTGACATTGGCGTACCCACCAAAACGCTGTGCATCCCTATGCGAACACAGTCGGGCACCTGCTTTCCGGGGGCAGGCAGCCGCCTGCTCAATTCTCAGAGCAGGATGCCGCAAGTCTAAGGGCGGTATTCAATGAGCCTGATTCGCCATGTTTTTATGGCGAATTTGTGCTGTTTGGCGAATTTTTGACAAAAACGGTGAATCACCCTATTCAATGACCACATGGCGAATACATTTGAAGGTTTTTTTCGCCATGATTCACCGAGTAGCAATCGCTATCTTTTTATGGTGAAGTGGAATGTGAACTTTTAAAATAAAGTGTTTTGTTTTTTACATTTGGTGCCTAAAAATCAGGAATTTCATTCTGAGGAGGGGCATGCTATTTTTATTCATGTGCTGTAAGCACCTGAATATATATTTAATTAAAAATTTATTTATTTTTATTTTTTTTACACAGCAGCCAGCAGGGGGCGCCGGAGCCGAGCCGCTCATTACATATTCATATATTCACTGCACCCGATCGTTATGATCGGGTATAGTGAATATAGGTCCCCTGCTGGCACCCCGGGGGGCAGGCTGTGCTGCCTGGCACCCGGGGAGCCCACCTAACCCCCACAAACGCTCTGGGCCAGGCAGAGAGACTTCCATCTCTCTGCCTGGCACCGTCCTCAGGCTCCCTGCGGCAATCGCCGCAGGAGCTCATATTCACCAGTCAGGGGCAGCGAGCCCCTGACACGTTGAATACCGGAGCCCGCCGGCTCCGGAACGTGGCGAATGTGCAGCGAATCCTAAAAAGGATTCGCTGCACCTCGCGGGTATTCTCATTGAATACCGCCCTAAGTCAGCAGCCACTGACAGATTTGCAAGCACTGTAGAAATCATTCAATGGTCGGCGACCGTCCAATGATTTCGGGGCAGCACGCTAGCCTGCAAATGGATGTATATGCAAATCATCCATTCACAGTTCTGCGCGTATATTCACTGGGTGGCGGGCATTCGCCGTCTGGTGGGCGGCGTTACAAGGCTTGCTAAGCAGCGAACTAATGCTGCTTAACAAGCCAACTAGAACAACTTCCTAAAATCGGTTCCGATCGTATCGTATCCTCTAGAAATCTGGACTGGGTTTTGGTTAGGTACAGATTCACAAAATCCGGGTGGATACGGATCTCTGGATCACCGAGCTGCACATCTCTGGTTTCTGTTACCATGTTTAAGATCTGATGTAGGACACAACTCAGGTACCAAAAACACTGTGACACTTCAGCTAGCTGTTGAACTACAAGTCTCTACTTACCATGCCTTCACATTTCTATAGTCTTGTCTCTGCCACCCTAGAGCAGGTGTGACTCTCCTGTAGGCTACCTCACATTACATATGTGCCCATATCTGCATTGCCCCAGAGACCCCTGGGGTGCGCAATGTTAACCTGCCGCTGCCCTCTGCCTTCTGTAGACAGAGCTGCACTAAAATAAAGCTTAATGACACCTGGCACCTGCAGCGATCACATACAGTACATACATGCTCTATTACTCCGCTTCCTCTATGCAACTCTGTCTTGTATCAGACTGTCTTGTTTATGCAGATAAATGTCTCCCATTGTGTATACTGTGTTGTCCTGCAGTGTATGTCAGTAATCAGTCCGTTCATCTCCCCACAGGTACCACATGTCAGCCTCCGTCTGGTTATTCCATCCAGCTGAGTCATACTGTCACTGTAGAGGAGGGTCAGTGTGTCACCATCCCCTGTACTTTTACTGCTGACAATCGGAGAACATTCATACGTTCCACAGGATACTGGATGAGAAGTGACCATGTGACTGTAGCCTCTAATGATAGAAATACTCCTGTGGTAAAACCAAACTTCCGTCTGACCGGAGATCCGGATACTGGAGACTGCACGCTGACAATAACTGCGGCCAGGAAAGGAGATACCGGGAGGTATTATTTCAGGTTTGAAGAATCCCCAAGCAGTACAGTCAGATATACCTATCTATCTCTCGTATATGTGACAGTAACAGGTGAGCGCTGCTTCTGTATACCCTCTGTGAATGTATATGACTGATATTACATTTATACTGAAATTCACCCAAATGCTCACACAGCGCCTATTATCTCTGCCCCAATTATGTCACCTGAGAATACGCCACTATCACACCCAACACAGAAGCCGATCTCCATCATCCTCCCCTGACCCCAGCTTGTATCATCAGGATGCGATGGTTTTACACACAGGGTCCTGCGGGGACGGAATCTAGGGATCTTTTTTATGTACCAACAAACATGGTGAATAGTGGTGCACACAATATCTCATAATTATTTGTAATAATACTTTTGTGACTGGAATACAATTATACCCAGTGGCGGAATTAAGGGTCATTCCCCACCTAGGCACAACATTATTGGCTGCACCCCACTTCAATTTTTTTTAAATGTTCCTTCAGTTGGTGTCAGCAAGCACCTGCGATGAATGATAGAGGCTCTTGGCTAAAGGCCAAGAGGTGGGGTGAGCGGCTGCTTTTTACCCGGGTCAGGGGAGGGCCCAGGTCCTCCTACCCTGTAGCAAAGAGCCGGGCAGTGTGGAGAGAGCTGATAGGCTGCCGCAGCAGCACGATATACCTGAGTTGTTGGGAAACATTTTGGGACGCATTATGCAAAGATTTTCAAAGACAACACCAAACCCAGGAACTCTACAATCTAGCAATGCCACAATTGCAAAACAATTTGAAACAACATGGCAGAACGTGTGACTACTTCCACTTACCAGAACCTGTTGTGGTAGAACAGATAAAAGGAGTCTTACAATGTGGAAGAGGAACATCAACTTGGACACTATACAATGGTATACAATAGTACTAAGCCAAGAACACAAGGCAATAGTGGATAAGGGGCCTGATGCACCAAGCTTCAAAAGTTATAAAATGGAGAGTGATAAACATCCAACCAATCAAACACAGTCTGTGACATGGCAGATAGGAGCTGATTGGCTGGTGGTTCTTTTGACGCTTAGTGCATCTAGCCTGAGGTCTTACATTCCATAAGGAATACACTGCCCAATTGTTACTTCATTGACGGACCAGGAGACTCTGGGAAAACATTTCACTACAAGACATTGGGGGAAATTTACTAAAGGAAATTTGTAAAAAAAATAGGTGCATTTGTATCCAAAATTTTTTGACATTTACTATCCCGAAAATACGGCAAATCGTATGCGTATTGATGTGCTATCAATACGAATACGAATTGCCGACTTTTTGGGATATTAAATGTCAAAAATAAGTGTATTTCTGGATACAAATACACCTATTTTTTTACAAATTTCCGGTACTTATGTATTATCTGGGCTCCCATGTTAAATGCACCCCATTTTTTCATACCCCTACTATCCAACTACGCATGGAGCTGATTTTATATAGTGTGGCGAGCACAGCGAGCCTCCGTGCCCGAAGCGTGGCGAGCCCCGCGAGGAGACCCGGTCTCATAAGAAAAACGGGAGCCCAGATATTACATAAGTACCAAATTTCCTTTAGTAAATTTCCCCCCTTGTGTCACTTTTTACGAGGTTACTTTCCTCCTACTACAGTCCACCAAACTTGCTATAAAATTAATCGTAGTTTATTATCATTTTTTCACGGGTCACCTAGTAAGTTAAAAATAAGGCATAAGTTCATCACTGACGTATAAAGCTGCCCGGTGTCGGGAAATGTGTTTCAGTTTCAAGTGAGAATTTCATTTTTCTTTTATGCTTTATTATATACGAGTGGTGGGCAGGCTCATACTATTGGCCAATATTATGCCAAGAACCTCATACAGTATATTATATAAAAAAGTTGAATGGTGTATGGTGCACCTGCTATTCTGTTTTTGTGTTGTAATGCTTTATTATTATTCCTGATTTATAAATGAAACTAGGTTTTTTTAATTATATTACAATTATCTACAATTTGGGGCATCATTTTTGTAACATTGAATCGAACATTTCTTACTGCTGCTCACTAATGTAACACTTTTAGTGTCGAGCTGCCACTTCTTAATAATGAAAGACCTTTTAACAATGAAACTGCTACCTCTGAGTAGTGTGTTGCCTTGACATGTTTGGGTTGTGCTGGCCCTGGGGGGTCCCATTTATTTGGACTTTAGGAATCTTAGGGTCCCACCTGATAAGGTTTCCTGGCCATGGTAGGTGGTTCCATATCTTTTGGCCAAAAGCTATGCTAGGAACCTCAGTTTTACTCTACATTTAATTACAGAGTTTACTGTAATTGTTCTGATTGCCAGTTTTCTTAGTGTTTAGAGTAGCGGTCGGGGAACTCGGTCCTCATTACCCCACACAGTGCATGTGTAACCCCTTTAATCTTTTACTATGTAAAGGTTACAACTAAGTAACTTAGGCCCTTATTCTAGTTCATTCTTTCTGACAAATTCCTTCTTAGATGGGCAAAATCATGTGCACTGCAGGTGGGGCAGATGTAACTTGTGCAGAGAGAAATCGATCTGGGTGGGGTTTTACTTCAAAGTGAGATTTATATTGCAGTGTTAAATAAAGCAGCCAGTATTTACCCTGCACAGAAAACAAATAACTCACCCAAATCTAATTCTCTCTACACAAGTAACATCTGCCCCCCTGCAGTGCACATGCTTTTGTCCATCTAAGAAGGAATTTGTCAGAAAGAATGAACTAGAATAACCCCCCTAAGTGCCTCCACCCAAACTTTATTTAATTAGTGTCGTCTGGGAAACACTCATCTAATTAAGTATATGCCTATCCTATAATGTTACTCCCTAATGAACTTGGCTAACCCGTCAAAAGAATAAGTAAGTTTAATACAATTTCTATTTATCAATACATAAGCATACAGGAACATATCAATAACATACAATACATTGTCATGCTCTTAATACAATACAATACAGTACCCTCTAATCCTCCCAAATCCTATACAGAAATACATGCATGCATTACATTTTGCTAAGTGATTTTGCTATTTGTATAGGTTATCCTTAGGTTCAATTATGTTGTGAGGGATAAGATTCACTTCTGTTTGTCTCTATATTTAATAATTGGTAGCCACCAGCACTGGATTTTCCTATTAATTTAAATGTAAATAATGTGATTTGGTCTTGGGCCCCCAATCCAAGGCACCCCTGTAAGTGTCCCAAGGCACCCCAGGGTGCTACGGCACACAGTTTGGCAAACACTGCCGTATGTAATAATTTATATTGACTGCTTCCATTGTATCAATTAGATCTTAAAAAGCCAGAAATCTCCTGTCCCGACAAGCTGATATCAGGGGAAGAGGTGACAGTGACTTGCTCCTTTCCTGTGAACTGCCCTGGATTTTCTCCAGGATTCCAATGGACAAAGAGCAATCACAATGGAATTTGGGGACAATCATCAACTGTGACATTTACTCCAACTCCAGAGGATCATGGGAAATCTATAACCTGCACGGTGACTTTGCCCAGTATGTCTTCTACACAGAGCACTATGACCCTGACTGTTCTCTGTAAGTATAGATATTGTTTCTCACGTACAATATTCCTGCCGATTCTATGTAATGGATGATATTTTGTTTGTTCACAAATGATTTATATTTGGGAGCCAGATACATACGTAATAAAATGTCCCTGTAGCTATAATTTCTTACCCCAGAATAATGTGGCTATAGGATTTTTTTTTGACTATTAATGGAAATGCATTTGCTGGGTCAGTGGGAGCCACTGTCCCAGTTAACAGTACATAAGCACCTGTCCCAGTTAACAGTAAGTAATAGCAAGTGTTGGCTCCCAAGAAGGGAACTGAAGATCCCTCTTCAGCGATTCAAAAGCACATTTTTAGCAAATAGGATATAGGAGGTTATTCAGGTTCACTCGCAAAGCACATTCGAGAGGTTATTATGGTTTATTCGCTTGCATGTGAATTTGCATGCACCGCGTTGTTCAGCTTAATGCGCATGCGCAATGGCCGTATTGTGGATGTGCAACTGTGATCATACGTGCAAGCTTATACCCCATGCGAGCAGAAATATGCTTGCGCGTAAGGCCCAAAATGAAGGTGTGTTGTGGGTGTATCTCTGGACAGGGCATTGCAATGGGTCAAGAATGGGCAGAAACTGGGGCGTATATAAGGGGAGTTGACTACAAGTGCTGGGTGATGGCTACAGCCTGCAGCGCCAGCTTATGACAAGCCAGGTTGCCGCATGCAGGGACGGGGCACATGGCCGGGCAGCAGTAGCGCACGCAGGGGGGGTTTATGAGTACCCAGAAACCCCTCAAGGAATCTAAGGGCCTTAGGCTGAAAGCTGAAGGTCCCCTCTTTCCATGGGTACAAGAATTTTAAAAATCGGCCCTTGGGAACCGGAGATATCTGACTTTAAAGCAGTGGTCCCCATCCAAGCCTCTTAATTGCAATTCCCAATAAGATATTTCAGGTTCTGTCTGAACTAAAGTTTTTCTGAGGTTATATTACAAAACCTGTGACTCTTCCCCTTTGATGGACACTAGTAGCTTGTCTCTACTGTTCCCAGAACCAGAGATATCAGCCTTCCAGCAGCTGGTTACTGCTCCAGCTCCACACACCTGGTATGTAGTTTTATATACTCGTTGGCAGATTGCTCTGCCTCCTGAACTCTGATCCCCTAGTCCCCAATATCATATGGTAGGTGGGATTCTCTAGTTTTTAATTCTCTAGTTTTTAATTCCATTCCAAAATCTAAGAAATCTATTTCTGGGAACTGGAGATATCTGCAATCAAGCAAGCTGTCCTCCCACCAGAAAATTATGAATAATAAGCCCACTCCACTATACACCCCTCCTCTGCATATTAAACATGCTCTACCACCCTGGAAGTTATGTATCAGGGCCCCTTCATTCAGCCCAATGCCCCATTCTCCCACCCCATCTCCCACCATCTGTGCAGTAAAGGGGTAATTAGTGGAAATTACTGATCCAGGCCCTACATGCTGAGCGGTTGATATAATACCCCCTACCACCCGCGGGACATCAAAGCTTCCCCCACCCCTACCACTGGAGGATCGGTAGGGGCCCCAATACATTGCTATACCCAGGGGTCTACACTGCTGTTGATACCCTTATATATATATATATTTTTTTTTTTTTATTATTATTATTATTATTATTATTATTATTATTTATATACATTTGGTCTATCTATAATACTTTAACTGACCCAGCATATACTGGGTCACCTAAGTGTCCATCTCCGTGCTTTGCTCCGCCCCTCTGGAAACCCCCTTCTGAAAATCCTGCGTTTGCCCCTGGGATGGTTCAGCGGCGCTGCCCGGACCCGGGGACACAGTGGTGGGGTTTTTTTTAGGGAGCGCGCCCAGAGGGGAGCACTCCCTAAAAAAAAACCTCACCACTGAAGGGGTTAATGTTGATCTTTTTCAACCTGCACATATCCTTAGCTCAACAGAACCTAACTTTTGTCCATACATGATTTCATTATGTACCAAACAAAGAGTCCAATGGTCTTGATGTCTATCTATTAGTAATTGATAGATGACGTGTTGTCAGGTACTATGTTTTTCTATATAAAAAGGCTATAGTGTGTCAAGTGTAGGGGCTCATGGAGGGAGAAGAATGGCTTCCGGATTGTGGCATGTGAATGGACGTGGTTGACTAAGACCTTGTCTATGTCAACATGTATTGTTGATTATATCTTCAATGTGTGCAATTTTGCCCAATACAAAAAACGCATGAGCACCTTAGTATTAACCCCTGATGGTTATAAAACCACAAACGTGACACATTTGGTAGTATTCAATGCCAGGGGCGAGTGGTGACAATGAGCAGGGCTACCTGCTCGCTCTCACCGCTCGCCCAGATAGTATTCAACTGACCCCCCTCCGCATATGCTGATTCCACCTCGCTCAGTTTTTGGAGCTAGGGGAATTTGGTATATGCGGCTGCAGAAACAGCAAGACTCGCAGCTAAATGCAGTGGGCTCCCTGCATTAGCCGCGGGTCTCGCTGTTTGGGATTTCCCCGGAACGTAGAATAGGGTGAGCAGCTTGCGAGGGGGTTAAACAGCTAGGATCGCTGGTTTTCTGAGATCCCCACTGTTTAACCCCATCGCCGGCCGCTCATCCCTGTTTTTGAATACTACCCGTTGCCTTCAGCCCCACACACTAGTATGTTCAGTAAGTTCAGATAAATACTTTCATCCACATTATTTTTTTAAATTGTAGTTTTTATTTTTTATAAAAAAAAAAAAAAAATATTGCAGAATTAACAAACAGAAAATAGAAAGGGGCTACAGAAAAATCTAAATGAGTGGGATTTAAAATAACACTTATTCAATGAAACATGACACAATCATTTCAACAGCAAACACATTTAGGTATAAACACCCAGTAAACATAGGAAAGGCACACGTGTATTTGTGTACGTAGATGAATAATTTAAACATTACACATAGCAACATAAACCTACTGTACAAAATACTTCCATGTAAAGTAATAATAGACACTAATTAATTTAAATACTTTCAATAAAGACAATGAGATAAGACAATAGATGTAAATGAAGTGTAGTGCTGAACATGATTAAATGGGTTGCATGTGTGTATCTGCCTACAGATCGCAGAGAAAAAATAGCATTGTGCGTGTGCGCGCATGTAGGCACAAGGCATGAATCTGCGTTCACGTGATTGTGACTAGGTACACGCAAGAGTGTGGGTAGCTGGAGTACACTCCCCTTTGTGTACCATTGCAAACAATCAAGTTCCCATGTGTTATGGGCAGGGCAAAATGTGGTCCTGGAGAGGTGGGGGTACTCTTTTCCATCTACCACCTAATAACCCCCCCCCCCCCCTTCCCCTCCACCCACTAGGCAGAGCTAGGGCCAGTGGAATGTTTTTGGTACCCCCATGTAAACTATAATGCTTTTCTGCTAGAATTACTCTGCCAGGGCCAAGACAGAGCTGAACTAGTTCCATCTCACCATTAGAGGTGGTGGAACTCAGTTCCACCCCGTTCCCCCCCACTTTAACCCCTGGTTATGGGCGTTGCGTCACATGAGGCATGTGACTGCCATTCGCACGAGTGCATGTGACATGCGCACAAATAAATCAACCAGAAATAGGTCCTTGGTTTGCACATTTTACATCTGCCCCACCTGCAGTGCACATGGTTTTGTCCATTAGCAAACCAAGAGTGAACCTGAATCACCCCATTTTGCCTACCACCGTCAATCAGGGACAAGCTTTAAATACCCATTTTTTGCAGTCCTTATATTAAATAACCTTGATAAATAAATAACGTGCCCATAAAATGTGTTCGTTCCACTGTAACATGTTTTAAAACACTATGAACCTAATGCAGTAGTGGTCATGGAATAGAAAAAAAAAAATGCTAATACAGTAGGTGGTCTTTGCTATTCTGCGCCAGCTGCATAACATATGCACCAGCCCTAAAACAGAGGTTCTATTATGGAAACACAAGACGTCCCGGCCATTATCATCTTCCATAAAAGCTCAAAATTTTGATCTGTTTGGTACCAGCCAGGCTCAGTGTATTGGGGCACCATGGTCCATTATTCTGTGCAGCATCTGTTTTCTATATTGCAAATAAAGCAGTGGTTCCCAAATTGCGTGCCATGGCACCATGGGGTGTCTCGGAGCACTTGCAGGGGTGCCTTGGGTTGGTGTTTGAGGACCAATTCAAATCATATATACAGTATATATATATATATATATATATATATATATATATATTTTTTTTTTTTTTTTTTAATGGACAAAAAAAGGGGGTTGTTTAGAGTGCGCTCAAGTTGTACCACCTAGCATTTGCATACAATCACAATGATATCACAGTCACAATTTCTCTGGAGAATCATTCGGGTGTTTTCATCATTAAAACGTAGACTTCGTTCGAATAATTTTTCTTCATTAAAAAGAGCCTGTTTGTGTGTCTCCGAAATACTGCCATCTGTTGGCATTGAGTGAAACTACATCTCTTTCTCTCTTACACATGCACAATCACAAAGTAGCAGACTAGCTTTGAAAGCATTTGCTTTGAGCAGGCTTACTAATTAGTTAATGTCAATGTAATAGGCAAAACCAGTGCTGGTGGCTTCCAACCATAAAATATGTGGACAAACCAAAGCCAATCCATTTTTTTTTTTTCTTCAAAATTACTCAAAAAGCAAATGTGGCCTAGGGGGTGCCAGAAAAAAAATGTAAAGGGCGCCGTGATTGAAAAAAAGTTTGAGAATCACTGAAATAAAGTAACATAAAAAGATGGGAATTCAGTGCTGTTAAAAATTTTGTTTTATTACAGATTCCCCGAGGGAGCCAGAGATCAGCGTTTACCCACATACAGGTATGGTGATAGGACTACATTAAAATTGCTCTAATAAGTGTTTTGACCTTTAAATAAAAGCCCTTACTGACAATAAATGGTCTCAAATGAGCAGCACCGTAGCGGGATCCTTTTACGCCTTATGCCAGACATGCCCCTGGAGCGGACAGCATTGTGACAGCATTGTGATGTCCTGTTGACATAACTATTAAGCTAACATACAACACCAGCATGTTAATATTTCTATAGCGCCAGCATATTTTGCACTTGGAGCAAAACAGTAAGAAAACAAAGATGGCCAATAACAGTCAGAGGAGCCCTGTTTGCAGTCTTATCAGCTATAGATCAGTGGTAACAGTTTAGTAGCTGATACATCAAGGTACGTTCTGCTGAAATGGTGGGTATGGGAAAAACAAGCAGGCAGATTATAGGTCAACTGAAAGGGTGGTCAAATCAGAAACCTCTTCTTTGTGGAAGAGACGCTCGCAAAGCATTTCTCACAGTGAGCTCAGTTCAGCACATATTTAGCAGTCCCACACCAAGCATGGCTCACTCCTGTTCAGTCCCATTGAGCTTGAGCACACTACTACAGCTCAGCAAAGAGGTTTCTTTAGAGGCTTCCGATCAGGCAGTTTAGTTTCCAATGCATCTTGGGGACAAAGCATTGAGTAACAGTAGAAATCAAAGCATGGTTTGAGGTGCCTTCAGCAGCTTGTGGCATTATTGAAAGAGTTTAGCAGGTTAGCCAAAGACTGCACCTGAACATGGGCGTGGCACAGCACATTACATTAGGAGTGGGAACTGCAGAAAATAAAATTTCTAGCCCTGCATAGGAGTGTCTAGAACCAGGCAGGGTGTAATTCTAGCATGATCTTAATCATTAATCCCCTTCTTATCAAAAGAACCCCTGACAATTAAATCCAGTGTTCCCGGCAATTCCAGGTAACACTATACACACAGTGGGGTATCTATCAAGGAGATATGGTCATTTGGTCTACAGCAAGATGGTCGACAGTCATTAGGTCGACACCATTAGGTCGACATGAGTAAAGGTTGACATGGGTTTAGGCCGACGGGTCATTAGGTCGACACAATCATAAGGTCGACAGGGTCTAGGTTGACAGTCAAAAGGTCAATATGTTTTTTTTTTACTGTTTTCTTGAGCTGACATGTGCCGACATGCCGTATTTCATGCCCTACCATCCACTAGGGTGCAGTGGGAGAATAAAATATTGTACCAAGGGTAGCGAGGCACCGTGCCCAAAGCATGGCAAGTGAAGCAAGTGATGCGAGGGGATGCGGTGCACTGTAAACTGTGTCCATGTTGACTGCGTCGACATTAGGGTAAAAAACAGTGAAAAAACCCCATGTCGACCTTTTGACTGTCGAAATAGACCCTGTCAACCTAATGCTTGTGTCGACCTATTGACATGTCGACCTTAACCCATGTTGACCTAAGCCCATGTTGACCTTTCCCCATGTCGACCTAACAGTGTTGACCTTATGACTGTCGACCAACTTGCTGCAGACCAAACGATCCCAACCCCTATGAAGTATGCCTGCCTGCCCTCCTATGACATTTTAGTTTTGTTAACACATAATGCCCCCCAGTAGTGCCATATACATAATGCCTCCCAAAGTGCCATTTACACACAAAATGCCCCAGTAATGATGAGAGAGAAAGTTTCAGGGATAGATGAGAAGAGAGAGGGAGAAAGAAGAAACAGTGAGAAGGGGGCGAGAGACATGGTATCAGGGATAGAGAGAGGGGAAATAAAGATGGGGTGAGAGACATGGTATCAGGGATAGAGAGAGGGGAAATAAAGATGGGGTGAGAGACATGGTATCAGGGATAGAGAGAGGGGAAATACAGATGGGGTGAGAGACATGGTATCAGGGATAGAGAGAGGGGAAATAAAGATGGGGTGAGAGACCTGGTATCAGGGACAGAGAGAGGGGAAATAAAGATGGGGTGAGAGACATGGTATCAGGGATAGAGAGAGGGGAAATAAAGATGGGGTGAGAGACATGGTATCAGGGATAGAGAGAGGGGAAATAAAGATGGGGTGAGAGACATGGTATCAGGGATAGAGAGAGGGGAAATAAAGATGGGGTGAGAGAGATGGTATCAGAGATAGAGAGAGGGGAACTAAAGACGGAGTGAGAGACCTGTTATCAGGGATAGAGAGAGGGGAAATAAAGACAGGGTGAGAGAGATGGTGTCAGGGACAGAGATAAAGAGAGGGTAAGAGAGAGGGGATGTAAGGAGAGTGTGATCAGGTGAAAGATGCTGTGAATGGAGGTGCGAGCAAGAGAGGGGGACCTGTGCGGGGAGTTGTCGTTGGGGGAACCCTAGATGGGAAAGGGTGATGTGAGCAACTCAGCAGAACCTGTGTAGGGAGGGGGAGTAGTGCTGTGCATGGGGGAGGGGGTGTGAAGAAAAAGTGAGAAAGAAATGGGAACTTGTTTAGGAACGGGTGGGGTTGCTGTGGAGTGGGAGGAGGATGTGATGAGACAGTGATCAGGAGAGGGCTGCCATGGAAAGGGAAGTGGGGGTGTGAGTGAGTGAGCAGCAGATGGAAACCTGAGGTGCTTCCACATGCTGCTCCTCTGCATAACTTGATACGGGTCATAGGGTCTACAAGAGCATGGTCGACATGCATTGGCTTGACTGCTGAAGGTCGACATGCATCAAGGTCGACGTGACTGAATGTCAACATGGGTTCAGGTCAACAGGGACATTAGGTCTACATTATTTCAAATTGGGCAAGGTCGACATTCAAAAGGTCGACGTGGTATTTTTCACTTTTTAATCCCGAATGCCAAAACTGTTGACATGGAAACTAAAAAAGTGCACCGTGTTTACCTGCGCTCGCCATGCTTTGGGCACAGTGCATAGCTAAGCTTGGCACACTATTGTGTTCTCCCACTACGTCCTAGTGGATGGTAGAGCATGAAATACCACCCGTTGGATCAAAAAAAAGTGAAAAATTTCCTGTCAACCTTCATGCATGTCAACCTATAGTGATCGACCCGATGAATGTTGACCTTGCCTTTGTCCACCTAGTTACCATATCCCACGTAAAGGATGGGGAATCCACTGACATCTGTCAATGGGAATCCCCTCAGGTAATGATGAATCCCCTCCAGAGGAGCTCTGCCAGGGATTGGCTGGCCGTGTCCCATAGAACTCAATGTTATGAAAATAAAATTGAGTGCTATGATGGAACCGGCACTTTAGCCTGACTGCAAGGTTAATTTAAGGTATCCCTTAGGTTAATAGGCTTCACCCTTGGTGTTACCTTCAATTATCTTGTGACCTGTGCCTATGGTAAAGTCTTCCGAGTTTGGGCGATAGTCTATGGATTCGCACTTGTGTTTCCAGCCATGATTTTCATTCGTAAATTTGCAACATTGGCTGAATTTTTACATTCAGAAACTTGTCGATGTACGATGCATGACCGAGAACGGAAATGTACCCGTTCGTATCCATTCCATCTGTGTCAACTTCCCTATACAGTATATAGCTTTCTTCTCTCTCTGACTACATCCCCTTTAATATGTATAAGGGGAAATGTAGCCCCTGTCAGTTACATCCTCCGTCAGACTGCATGGAGGGCTGTTGGAAGACACCGCTAAAGCACTCCATCACTGCATGCATCAGTAAGTGTACAGTACATGAGGTTACTGATGTCAGCTTTCCCTCCAGCTCCCCCCACAGGCGATATGTTGCACAGTGTGTACCCAGCTTAAGGCAGCAACTTCACCTACAAATATTGATAGTTTTGTGTTTCTCTAGGAATAATACAGGAAGCCGTGACAGTGCTGGAAGGAGACTCACTGAGGTTACTCTGCTCGGTGGACAGTAACCCGGCTGCTAATGTGGCCTGGATAAAAGGAGAAGATGAGGTTCTCAGCAGGACTACTGGACGATGGCTGGAGGTCAGTCTGACGGACATGATATCTAGTAATACAGATAAATATTACTGCACAGCATGGAATGATCATGGAAAATCATCCAAAAGTATCAACGTAACTGTGCAAGGTAAGTAGCAAAGAAGAACGAAAAATGTAAAGATTTGCACCATAGTTGCCTCCACTCTTGCATTCTGCAGGAGACTCCCTGACATAGCAGCAATCTCCCTCTCTCCCTCATTAGTCTAGCAATCTCCCCCATGTCACCTAGCCCACATTACACTTTACATCATAGTTTCCTCCCCTGCTGCATTCTGCAGGAGACTCCCTGAAATAGCAGCAATCTCTCTCTCTCCCTCATTAGTCTAGCAATCTCCCCCATGTCACCTAGCCCACATTACACTGTTACATCATAGTTACCTCCCCTCCTGCATTCTGCAGGAGACTCCCTGAAATAACAGCAATCTCCCTCTCTCCCTCATTAGTCTAGCAATCTTCCTCATGTCACCTAGCCCACATTACACTGTTACATCATAGTTACCTCCCCTCCTGCATTCTGCAGGAGAGTCCCTGACAAAGCAATGATCTCCCTCTCTCCCTCATTAGTCTAGCAATCTCCCTCATGTCACCTAGCCCACATTACACTGTTACATCATAGTTACCTCCCCTCCTGCATTCTGCAGGAGACTCCCTGACATAGCAGCAATCTCCCTCTCTCCCTCATTATTCTATCAATCTCCCTCATGTCACCTAGCCCATATTACACTGTTACATCACAGTTACCTCCCCTCCTGCATTCTGCAGGAGACTCCCTGACACAGCAGCAATCTCCATCTCTCACTCATTAGTCTAACAATCTCCCTCATGTCACCTAGCCCATATTACACTGTTACATCACAGTTACCTCCCCTCCTGCATTCTGCAGGAGACTCCCTGATATAGCAGCAATCTCCCTCTCTCCCTCATTAGTCTAGCAATCTCCCTCATGTCACCTAGCCCACAGTACACTGTTACATCATAGTTCCCTCCCCTCCTGCATTCTGCAGGAGACTCCCTGACATAGCAGCAATCTCCCTCTCTCCCTCATTAGTCTAGCAATCTCCCTCATGTCACCTAGCCCACATTACACTGTTACATCTTAGTTACCTCCCCTCCTGCATTCTGCAGGAGAGTCCCTGACATAGCAATGATCTCCCTCTCTCCCTCATTAGTCTAGCAATCTCCCTCATGTCACCTAGCCCACATTACACTGTTGCATCATAGTTACCTCCCCTCCTGCATTCTGCAGGAGACTCCCTGACATAGCAGCAATCTCCCTCTCTCCCTCATTAGTCTAGCAATCTCCCCCATGTCACCTAGCCCACATTACACTGTTACACCATAGTTACCTCCCCTCCTGCATTCTGCAGGAGACTCCCTGACATAGCAGTGATCTCCCTCTCTCCCTCATTAGTCTACCAATCTCCCTCACGTCACCAACAGATGGTGCTGGCTCCATCTGGAGTTTCTATCGCCAGCCCCTGCTAAGGGGCACGCGCGCACGAGATGCTCGCATGCCCCTTGGCAAAAGAGCTTGCCCCGAGTCCCCGCCGCCTCCGCCGCCATCGCTGCTGGTCCCCCTCGCCTGCCCCCCTTCGCTGGCATGCGAATAGTTGTGTTCGTTGACACATCCATTCGCAAGAGGGTGTATGTGCGAAAAATAATTTGATAAGTCGCCTTCCATCAAATGATTTCGAGTTTTCGCCCGCTCACAGCTAAAAGTCAGTCTGATCTGAATTTTATCTGGCCGGAGATGGGCAAACAGGGGGCAGGCACTGACATCATGTGATGCCCCGTGCAGGCTTTGCCAGGCCTTTTTTTACATGGGGACACCCAGCGTTATTCTGGGTGCACCCGCCATTTATGTGGGCACTACCAGGAAACACTGGGCATCCCCATGTGACAGCCCCCTGCCAGCCCACTACCCGACCCCTCTGTGCGAACGCCCCAGCGACTGTGATAGTCAGCACATTGTATATTCGCAATACGCAATCGCAAACCTGAAACATCAGTCCTCGTAGCTAATTTGCAGGGTTGTTTGCTGGCCTCAATAACTGTTGGTAAATGGTCTGTGATCCCCCAAAGTAACAATGCTTTAATATACAGAGTCCATTCATGTTTGATGTGTTTGCCTTTCAGATAAATCCTCCAGAGTCTTCCATACTTCAGGTAACGTATGTGTATACTGTACATAAAGACTGTGGCGCTGTAAGTGGTCATCACAAAGATAAACTGGTGCATCCAAGATGTGCTTCTCCCACAAAAGCAAAGTTGCAGCAAAACTCCTGTAATCTATCAAATATTATTGTTATTATTATTATCATCATTATTATTATTAATAAGAAGGATTTTGTTTATATAGTACTCTGCTCCATCAGAAAAGCATTTAAAATGTAGCACAGAAGGTACTACTATAGTAGAAAGCACTAAAAACCAGTGAACATAATGGACACAATGAGCATATTGCAGGGTCAGTGCAGCCATTTTCATTAATAACTTCCAATAGTTACATAATTCACCCACAAAATGTACCAGATAAGCAGCCATTTTGGATGGGTTACCCTGGTCATAAAATGCACATAATAGGGAAGTTACAGTCAAGCCCCCGCCCGCCCCAGGCAAAAAGTCCCCTGCGCCGCCCGCCGTCCACCAGGGGGGGAGGGTGCGGACGATACTGTGGCATATGGGGGTGCCCCCCCGGGTAGTGCCGCGCTTAAATCACTCCCCGCTCCCTGCTTGCTGGTACCTCTCTATGGTACCTCGGCGGCTCAGTACCGCCCTCCAGTGGCCGGCGCCCTAGGCAAATGCCTAGTCCTGCCTAGTGGTGGCGCCGGCCCTGGTTACAGTATACAAATTTAGAGGCAGAGCCCTTACATAACTTACCGTTCCAGGTATTTTACATTCCACCCACAGTCGTACCAGGTGAGGCAGCCATCTTGGATGCACCAGAAAGATTACAATGTGTAAGGTAAACAAACCACCTCAGTCTCTTAGTGCCAGTCTCATAGAACCACATAATACAACAGTGTTGAGTAAGTAAAACTTCAGGAATTTAAGGAGCAAAAAGAATGTACACTAAGAAGTTCTCTACTACTGTGTAACCCTATCTACAGGGAGTACAGTCTACAATATGCAGGGACTCATTGCTCCTTTTTATTAGGTCGCAGGAATGTGGATTTTAAAGTCATCGCTGGGATTGTGGCTGGTAACGTCATTATCCTGATCCTGATTTCTCTGGGATTGTTCTGTTTTCTTAAAAAAAGACTACTTGGTAAAGTATAATGAATTTTAATCATATATTTTTGCCTGCCCATTATGTGTGTGTATGTATGTTTGTATGTATGTATGTATGTATGTATGTGTGTATGTATGTACAGTATACGTTTTGGGTCCGCACTCACATCCAGAAGTGAGTAAATTAGTGGGGTGCACCTTTAGAGATATTCCAAGGGGGATATTCACATATAGCAAATAAGTCCAGCATTGAAGTAAACACCGAAAGAGGGCACTCACCGATTGATGCAAAAAAGATTAGATTCTGCCGTGCACCTCACAGTGGCTTCCGCCCCGGCTGTGGATTTGTATTACTAGCCTACCTGTGATAGGTGTGTGTAGCTTGTGCGTTGAGCCTGCTCCCCGCTGGATCCCATAATGTAATCTATGGTGAGCTAATATATCGCTCTTGTTATAGCCTAGATCATATCGAATTCTAAGCCATTTTCCATTACTCTCATTACTGTGGGTGAGTGTCTCTTCTGGGTACTATGTTAGATGTTGCACCAAGTTGTTGTCAGGTGCACTATATTTTCCAATTACGTAATCAACTTGCCCCAATCAGGTTGGGTATATCTGGAGGGTTGACCCTAGTAGTCACTACACCATCACTGTCCTGTATGATCACTGCTGTTGCTGTCTTGACAAAGGCCCGTTTAGGGCCGAAACGTCGACCTATGAATATGGATTAAACTAATATTTTTTGCATCAATCGGTGAGTGCCCTCTTCAGTGTTTACTTCAATGCTGGACTTATTTGAGAATATATATATATATATATATATATATATATATATATATATATATATATGTTCCTAGCCTCCAGAATCTTCTTTTTAAGATAAGCACTTTTCTAACTATTTTATATCCACGTCCACCTTGTTTTATTGTTTAAAAAGTATTTTATATGCAACATTTTTATTACTGTATTGATTTAATTAAATACTTTTTTTATACCATTTAAAACATTTTTATTTATATATATATATATATATATATATATATATATATATATATATATATATATATATATATATATATATATATATATATATATATATATATATATATATATATATATATATATATATATATATATATATATATATATAGAAATCCAATCCTGCCGGCACTCTTCAATAATAACACCTGGCCCCGGTGCCCAAACGACAATAATGCATAAACTCCAATAAATGATGACGCTCCGGAGGCAAAAATTCAGCAGAAGAAATTCAGTGTATTAAAGTTAAGCTTTCGGGGTTTGATTCCCTTCGTCAGAACACACATATGGTAGTGCCATCATTTATTGGAGTATATATATATATATATATATATATATATATATATATATATTTAACCATATACTTCCGGTTCCAGATCGCCGCTTCTTTATCCACTGTTTACATTTCGTTTTGGGTAATATACCAATACTCTATTTCTTAAAGACTGGCTGACACCTTTTTTTAAGGGAACATTGTTTAAATAAAAATACCCAATCAGGACACCAAAGTGGCGACCCTTATCCAATTTTCACATATACAGGTTGAGTATCCCGTATCCGTATATCTATTATCCGAATTATTCCAAAAACCGTGGTTTTTGGAATCATTCGAATTTTTTTTTTTTTTTACCCTCCCTAACCCTCTTTTTATACTTACCAAGTCCCAGGGCGTCCACAGCAGGCCTCCGGCATCTTCTCCAGGGTCTCCAGCGGTCCCAGGAATGCATTGCGCGAGTGTGCGCGCGCGCCGGTGACGTCACCGGTGCGCGCGCACACTCGCGCAATGCATTCCTGGGACCGCTGGAGACCCGGAGAAGATGCCGGAGGCCTGCTGTGGACGTCCGGGGACTGCGTGGACGCCGAGGGACCACCGGACACCATCAGGGGACAGGTAAGTATGGCTACAACTATTTATTCTAAAAACCGGAATATTCCCCTATCCGGAATGCTCGTTGTCCCGAGCATTTCGGATAGGGGATACTCAACCTGTATATATACTGTATATATATAGATCAATAAATACCTGTGTTTGAAGACAGGTGGCGTTGCTGAGCAAAGTTGGTATTACTATCATGTACTACCATCTTTCAAACAATGCCATATCAAATTTGAGGTTGATTCCTAGGTGAGTATTTTTTCCACCACAATAATGCACCAGCTCCCTCATCCCTCAGTTGTTGCAGACAAATTGCATGTATTGCGCTATGAATTGTTGCCGCATCCACCGTACTCGCCCCGACTTTGCTCCCTGTGACTTCTTTCTGTTCATTAAACTGAAAACGTGGCTCGCGGGAAAAAAATTCATCTCAAATGAGGAAGTCATCGCCGAGACAGAAGCCTACGTGAGTTTGACAAATCGTTTTTTTTAGAGGGTTTAAAGAAACGGCAGGGACGTTGGGAAAAGTGTATTGCTGTGAAAAGAGATTACGAAATAAACATTTTTGTGAAAAATACTCATCTTCATTCTTAACACAGGTACTTATTGATCCACACACCCATGACTGTTCTTATAATTGGCAGCCGCATGCATTGATTCTCTCTTTTTTTTTCGGTGTGTCTGATGTGTCTTATCTGCCATCAAATTCTATGTTTCTATGTCTGGGTGATGATATTTATTGAAGATGTTGTGCAGTATGGAGAAAGTAGTTTGTCATGTAGAAGTGTATATGAATGGACAGAGAACCTCATGTTGACCTTTTGACTGTCGAACTTGCCCATGTTGACCTAATGCTTGTGGCAACCTAAGGGCATGTTGACCTACACCCATGTCGACCTAGACCAATGTCAACCTTTCTGCATGTTGACCTAATAGTGTCGACCCAATGCTTGTCGACCTAACTGCTGTAGACCTAACGATCCATACTCCTCTAAGGTGATTGGTTGAATGTTAAGGACGACTTCTCCAATCTTTTCAATGTTTGATACATCTCCCCCCGAGTTAGTTACTTGCCAGAGTGCTAAGTGCTTGTACACCCATCAGAACCCTACAGTCGTTCAAAAAAAAAGTGATCAGCATCCCAGTTGTTAGGATGCCAGCGTTCAATAGGCCAACGCCAGCATCCCGACTGCCGTCAAAAGACCATTGCCCGGACCTTAAAAAGTATCAGGATACAGACGCCGAATTACTAACAGCTATGATTCCAATTGGTGAGTATACGGAGTGGGCTCACCTGCGGCCTGGGAACAAGGGTTAGGTTTAGGCACTAGAGCTGGGACTTAGGGTTATGCTGCGGGGTTGAGAAGATAAAGGTTAGACTACTGTTAGGATTAGACATTTAGAAGGGGCTGTAGGGTTAGGCTGTGTGCTGGGGAGTTTGGTGGTGTGGCTCGGGGAATAGGTTTAAGCAGAAGAGGGCGTGGTTACGGTCAGGCTGCTGAGGAAGGAGGGTAAGGGTGCTGCAAGGGAGGATTAGTGCGTGATGTCACACTCAGCTGGAGATCCGGACAGGGTTTTGTTGGATCCTGAAAATTAGGGTGGATTAGGGATTCTGGAGAACTAACTGCACATCTCTAATTAGGACTAACAGTGATTATCAGCTGATAAAATTGCTGTGTGTCTTATATAAAACTTTGTTATGCAAACTTGACATTTGAAAATTACTCATAGTAATATGTTTTCCAGGAACCGGACACAATGAGCCTGAAGGTGCAGAACCTACTTATCAGGTATGATAACACTGGAGCTGTATTTGCATCAATACCTGTATATATTTCATGTTACTGCAATATTACCCTGTTTTATACATCAGTGGTATATTCTGTACCCTATACATCCTAGAAATACTGTACAGCAACGGCAGAAGACATAACACCCCCCCCCCCCCAAAAAAAAATAATAATAATATATATATATATATATATATATATTAGTGACATTAAATGATTATTACATTTTAAACTGTTTTATTTCAAGTGAATACTTACATAATAAGGCCAAATATTAGAAAATGTATCTCACTAAATTATACACTTTGCACAAAACACAAATGACTCATTTAGGGTGTATTCAGTCCATGATTCCGACTGTCAGAATGTCACGGCAGTTGGAATCTCAGACCATTTTCGATTTTCCACATTAAATGAAATTTTCTGGCTACCAAGTGTCTGAAAGTCCAAGTTTTGGCAAATAAGGCCGCCGATTGTCGAAAAATGTCTGAGAATCCGACTTTTTTTCAGATCTGTCTTGTCGGAAACTGCCTTCAATGCTGTTGGAAACTACAGCAAGGAATAGGCAGTGGCCGCTATCTCCGCTTGCGTAAATAGCGGCAGGGTTTGAACACCCCCTATATCTACTCTGTGGCTAACATGAAATTGCAAAAATTAAGATTAATTTATTCACAATAAAAAAAACATCATGAAAATTAAAATTATTGGATGCAAAAAGAGCATAACGCGATAATTAAACAATACATAGTATAATATAGTCCTAATGAATGGAGCAGTATATTTCTATTCATACTTATATCAATATCCATGTACAAATTCTAACACTTCTAATCTAATTATTGAAATTAGAGAGCACAATGTTAATCCCTGTTGTCAAACATTGGCCCTCATTCAGGTTCATGCGCTCGCATGCACATTCGCAAGCACTCTTACGGAAAAAAACACACGCACGCATCGGGCGAAGGCACGCCTACAGTGCTTGCGAAATCATTCGCACGCAACCATACTAAGAAGGGGGGTGGTCTATCATTGCGCGTACGTGTAACTGGTCGCACGCACCCACACATTTGCGCACGCACACTCACCTCAAGCTGCTAACGAACATGCTCTACTCCCCAAATGTTCGCAAACCAAATACTAGTATGCACACGTGTTGTGTTGTAAAGGAAGTATCTGATATCTATGTTGCATGTGAGGTGACACATGTCGACTAATGTTGACAGGGGCAACATGCTAAATATAGCAGAGTAGAAATGACAATAGTGGTGGTATGTTACATAAGGCAAATTTATAAGGGTGGGATTTGTTTGGTTTTAGCGCATTGGTTTGGTCAAAATAACTTTAGCAACAGAAGAAGTTTGTATCTGCTAACACTTGATTGCTGGTGGTATGCAATCAGAAGTTGTGCTGAGGTAATTGTCTCATGAAATCAACCATGTATTGGTGTCAATAGTGTGCAGGTGCCATTGATTTACCCATTGATTTAGCCATTTCGTGCGTGTGTTTGCTCCGTACGAATGAGCACATTACAAGGAGCAAGGTGTGCGAAACGAAAAACCTGCTTTGAGCTGGCGAAAAGTTTTGCGTTGGAGGGGAACAATCCCTCTTGCACTCATGCGAAAGCACTCCCACCACTCATAGTGAACGCCCATGTGTACGCCCATGTGTACGCCCATTTTTGCTCATTATAATGGTCGCGCCCATGCTAACGCCCACTGCACGCCTACTACCGATGCACTCGTTCGCACTGAGAAATCTCCGCGAAAGTTTGCTTGCGAGTATTTTTTAATGACATTGCACATGTGCAGTGCGCTTGCTGCACATGCGCAATGGGGGTTGCAGGGTGAAACGTGCGAATTCGCATGCATACGCGCCAATGTGAATAAGGGCCATTGTGTACTGTAATATGAAAATATTCAGTTGGTGATAACAATAAAACTGAAGTATTCATTTCTATTATAGGAGTCAATTAATTTAAAAACAAATAATATTAAACTGTAAAATAAAATAAATCGGTCTCCCTCATCTTCTTATATATCTTTGCTAGTCAGAAGATGGTCCTGCCCTATCTTTGCTAGTCAGAAGATGGTCCTGCCCTAACAGTCTCTCATTCTCTATCAAAGCTGCCATGTATTTGGGGATAATCTATTGTACTGTACAATGTTGTACTGTGACCCTCGTCAGTGCATGCTATATTATACCTGATTACTAGAGACAGGATTATATGCAACAAAAAAAGCTCGAAATATGCATGCAAATATGCATGAAAAATACTTAAAATATGCATGAAAATCTTCAAAATATGCAAAATAATAAATACAGAATATATAGTAATTTATGTTTTTTTATTTAAATCAGCATACAATTAGTAAGCAGTATATGACCAGCAGTAAAATATATATTTATAATGCCCCCAGCAGTAAAATGGATATAATGCCCCCAGCAGTAAAATGGATATAATGCCCCCAGCAGAAAAATGGATATAATGCCCCCAGCAGTAAAATGGATATAATGCCCCCAGCAGATAAACGGATATAATGCTCCAGCAGATAAATGGATATAATGCCCCCAGCAGATAAATGGATATAATGCCCCCAGCAGATAAATGGATATAATGCCCCCAGCAGATAAATGGATATAATGCCCCTAGCAGATAAACGGATATAATGCCCCCAGCAGATAAATGGATATAATGCCCCAGCAGATAAACGGATATAATGCTCCAGCAGATAAATGGATATAATACCCCCAGCAGATAAATGGATATAATGCCCCCAGCAGATAAACGGATATAATGCTCCAGCAGATAAATGGATATAATACCCCCAGCAGATAAATGGATATAATGCCCCCAGCAGATAAACGGATATAATGCTCCAGCAGATAAATGGATATAATACCCCCAGCAGATAAATGGATATAATGCCCCAGCAGATAAACGGATATAATGCTCCAGCAGATAAATGGATATAATACCCCCAGCAGATAAATGGATATAATGCCCCCAGCAGATAAATGGATATAATGCCCCAGCAGATAAACGGATATAATGCTCCAGCAGATAAATGAATATAATGCCCCCAGCAGATAAACGGATATAATGCCCCCAGCAGATAAATGGATATAATGCCCCCAGCAGATAAACGGATATAATGCTCCAGCAGATAAATGGATATAATGCCCCCAGCAGATAAACGGATATAATGCTCCAGCAGATAAATTGATATAATGCCCCCAGCAGATAAATGGATATAATGCCCCCAGCAGATAAACGGATATAATGCCCCAGCAGATAAATGGATATAATGCCCCCAGCAGATAAACGGATATAATGCTCCCAGCAGATAAATGGATATAATGCCCCCAGCAGATAAACAGATATAATGCTCCCAGCAGATAAATGGATATAATGCCCCCAGCAGATAAATTGATATAATGCCCCCAGCAGATAAATTGATATAATGCCCCCAGCAGTGACACAAATACTATACTGCACTGTAAGTGCCAGTAACACTCACCATTGGCCCACTCTCACTCTTGTGTGGTTGAGAACACTAGTGTACACGGCTCCGGCTTCCAGCACCCGCACGGCGCGCAATGCTTTCCCGCGTGTCAGCAGAGGCGGGCAGCCTGTCAGCGCGGCGGGTGTGGGATGTAGCTGGAAGAGCTTACACACTGCACTGTTTAGCAGCGTATCAGCTCTTCCACCCACATCCCACCCCCCGCCGCGCTGACATGCCGCTCACTCAATCCTTTCCTCTGATGGGCGCTTCTGTCAGCCTTTCAGAGGACTCGGCTTACAGATAGCAGAAAAACGGGCAGGAAGCTAGGGTAAATGCTAGGGGAATGGAGCCGACGCTCAGCGTTCCACCGGCAACCTGTCAAAATATGCACAATCAAGACATTTAGGTGAAATATGCAATTACTACAGAAAATCGGACAAATATGCAAATACATATGCAAATATGCAAATGCATATAATCCGGTCTCTAATGATTACACATCCAAATCCATTAAATATGTTCCACCCTCAACAGAATCTAAAGAAAATATATTTTCATATTTTTATTGAAACCCAATAATTCTATATACATGTGATGTTTCTAAAATTATGTTTCTATACTATTATTATACATTAACATTTCTTTATGTTTGCTTCTATAATAAAGACTTTCTCAATTTCTCTTTTTGAAGGACCTAAAAGGACAGAGAAATGATATCTACACCACTATTAATATGCTATGAAAGCTGATATCTATGAAGAGATGGGAACTGTAGTAAAAACTATTGGGTTAATAAGCGGTCTGTATGCGGTTACATTGTACATAGGGTGATGCAATGTGACTCACACAAGATTTATGAGGTTTGGTGTCATGTGTAGTCATAACTCTATCTATCTATCTATCTATCTATCTATCTATCTATCTATCTATCTATCTATCTATCTATCTAGTCACAATGATGACATTTAGAATATTGACAATAAGGATGTTGACTTGGTTAATAGGATGACATAATTAAAGAAAACACCTGAAAAATATTAATATTAACGGAATGTTGACATAGAAAATGCTGTCATTGCGTGATGTAGACATCTCCACTAGGTTTAGAATTGGGTTACTGTTGGGGGTAACTGTTAACATCAGGGTTATTGTTAGCTTTATGATTAGCATTATGGATAACTCCTGGGGCAAGTGTTAGGGTTACCTCTAGGGTTAAGGTTACTGTTAGGGTCACTTTTATGATTAAGGTTACTGTTAGGGTTAAGGTTACCTTTAAATTCAGGATAAGGTTTGGGATATCGTTAAAGTTGCCATCAGGGTTACGTTTGTGTTAAAACTAGGGCTGGGGTTACTGTTATGGCAAGGGATAAGGGTAGGGTTAGAAATAGAATAAAAATAATAAATACATTGTCAACATCTCAACTATTTTGGAGTTACATCATCGTCAACTTGATGGAATGTTCATTGCCAATATCATGACTACAGTATGTCGACATTTACTGGTCAACCTCATAAATGCGGCCAAATTCCTCATCTAACATCCAAATATATGATTACATCTCCTGGCTCCTTATTTCCACAACAGTTTATTTTTTCTATTTGTACTGCAGATTATACATGATGATTATTGTGTGTGCCTCTCCCATATATTGTATGGCTATTTTGGGTGTAGAATTACATTGAGAAGAATTTAGGGCTTGCCAAGAGATTTCCTTTGTCCTACACCTTCTGAATAATGGAGAAGTCATGGAAACAAGATACTTTGAGTCCAGGATGACTATATACTGTATAGCGATTTATTTCTGTGAACATTTCTGGAGAATTTTGTGATACTATTACTGTAGTAATTGCATTATTTTTCTTGTGCCTTGCCCAAAATTATCTTGTAAAGTTTTCCAATACATGTACTTCCCTTTGCTTTGAGTCCTTCTGTATGTATTGTATATGTTAGCTCCTGGAGGCTTACCTTGCTGGGTGCATGCTGCAGCTGCGGTGCCAGGAAGTGGTGACTGTCAGGAGGCAGGGTCCAGGTGCCGGGTCATAGCATGTTGGTGCCGCCGTTGTGAGGTCTGGCAGAGCAGGTGTGGGCTGCGCCAGAAGGTTGGGCAAAATAATGGATGTGTCCTCTATCCATACTGTATGTGTCTCCTGCACAGGAAGCTGTCTTTGTGGATTAGCCTTCCTGAGTTCTCCAGCCTTAAAGCCACAATTTTCAATTCTTTCAAAGCCACAGTCTTCTATTCTTCAGCCTTAAAGCCACAGTCTTCTATTCTTCAGCCTTAAAGCCACAGTCTTCAATTTTTTTAGCCTGCAAACCCTTCACAGAATTCTTCAAGTCTCGTCTTCTACTACAACCTGCAACTCTTCAAATTTTACAAGTGCCAATATTCATCCTCTTGTGCAGTATACGGCTTACTTTGTATTGTGTTTCTTGGTTGAACTGTATCATAGAACTCTTCATTAAATCTGCAAAACTTTCAACTAATCTCTGCCATCTTTTCTAGTAATAGCTCTCATTGGTATCTCCTGTAACCATCACAGGAGAAAGCATTATATACGCCCTCCAAGTTTCCATCCCATTTTAACCACTGCTTCCTCAGCTGCACATCACCTGCCAGTTCCACTGATCAAGCCTAGCGTGACAGTATATACAGATGTAGCAATGCTCATCCTGGCTGCCATATGGCTGCTAGTGCACATGTGGTGAAGCAAGTTGTCCACTCGACTCAGAACTATACACTGGGCCAGGATGCCGGTTAATGTGTTATTCTTTGTGTGTTTTTGTAGTGTCAAAGTTGGAGAGTTTTATCTACTCAAACCTGTGTACCTGTGTAAAAAACTTGCGGCGCCGGCGTCCCTGCAGTGCTGGAGCGGGCAGGGGTGTCCGTGCCGCGGGGGTACCTGCAGCGCTGTAATTGTGTATAAAGCAGGCGGCGGCCAGCGGGGTCCCTGCAGTGAATAGAAAATAACTAGCGCTTCCCACGCCGCCGCGCGCATAGCGCTAGTTATATTCTATTCACTGCAGGGACCCCGCCGGCCGCCGCCAGCTTTATACACAATGACAGCGCCGCAGGTACCCCCGTGGCACGGACACTCCTGCCCGCTCCAGCACTGCAGGGACGCCGGCGCCGCAAGTTTTTTACACAGTTCGCTAACCCTCCATCATCATGCCGCCCTGCCGCCATTTCAGGTGCCGGCGCCCTAGGCTAATGCCTAGAGCTGCCTAGTGGTGGCGCCGGCCCTGCCTGGCCTAGTAAGCCATTTAAGCACCATGGACAGCTCAAAGTTACAGAAGCAGTATAGAGATGCAACATCACAAAACTTACCCGGAAAGACTAAGGGCCAGATGTATCAAGCTTCAAAGCTTGATACATCTGGCCCTAAAAGATCTTAATATATAGTTTAGAGCAGAGAAGGGAAAGAGGGGACATGATACAAACTTTCACATATAACATGGGTTATAACAAGGTACAGGTGGGAGACATTATTCACAGGAAGAGGAGCAACAGCACAAGAGGACATGCACTGACACTAGAGGGAGGAAGGTACAGGTGGGAGACATTAGTCACAGGAAGAGGAGCAGCAGAACACGGGGACATGCACTGACACTAGAGGGAGGAAGGTACAGGTGGGAGACATTTTTCACAGGAAGAGGAGCAGCAGTACATGAGGACATGCACTGACACTGGGGGGGAGGAAGGTACAGGTGGGAGACATTCCTCACAGGAAGAGGAGCAGCAGAACATGAGGACACGCACTGACACTAGAGGGATGAAGATTCAGGGGAAATCTGAGGAAGAATTACTTCACAGAAAGAGTAGTAGATAAGTGGAATAGCCTCCCATCAGAGGTGGTAGAGGCCAATACAGTAGTACAATTTAAACATGCTTGGGATAGGCATATTGATATCCTTACGAAAAAATAAGGATCAAGTATGGTTTGAGGTAACATGTTTAAAAAAGGGGCAGACTAGATGGGCCAAGTGGTTCTTATCTGCCGTCAAAGTCTATGTTTCTATGTCTCCTCAGTGCGACTCCTCCTCCTTCCAGGGGTTATCACAGCAACCACACAGTATTACTGGTTGCTGCTTACTGGCTGGACTCTAATTGGTTGCTATGGGCAACATCCCATCTTAGTAAATGTAGCCCTATGTCTTTTAGTGGGTGCTCTGATCTTCATATATGTCAGAGTATGCTTCAGGTGGGGTATCTTATCCAGCGCCACCAATAGGGGGTGCTGTGGGTACAGCTGTCCCAGGCCTTGGCCTCCGGAAGGGCCCGGGCAGCTCATTTTGCCCACCGCAACCCCCCAGACTGCTTCCGGTGTGCTCCTGCGCTGCGATTGATGCAGGTCCCACAGCACAGGCTTCTTCAATCTGGCGGCCAATTAAAATGCTGCACTGGCTTTTGAGCCAATCAGAGCTTGTGTAAAGTTAGCCAAGCAGAGCAGCTGCCGGTACATGAGCTCTGATTGGCTCACCAGTCGGTGCTGCATTTTAATTGGCTGTCGGTGTCCTGCATCGAAGAAGCCTGTTCTTTGGGACCTGCTGCTTTCAGCAGGAGGGGACGATCGAGTCAGAGCAGGAGATGGGAACGGTGGGGAGATGAAGGAGGGAGTTGGGCGGGGGGGGGGGGATGGGGGCACTGGAAATCAGTCCTGGGTCCCAATATTCCTAGTGGTAGCCCTGCTCTGATCTATGTCTATGAATGTATGCTACAGGTGGGGGCTCTGAGATCTAGGTCACACAGGTTTTGATGCATCTGGGGGCCTGACCTGAATGTTTTTTAGTGCATGCTATAATTTCATGCTGCATAAAAATATTCTGGAAACTCCGGAAACAGTAATGACACATAATTATTCAGGTCGGTTCGCATGGCCGCGTGCCTTCCCACGCGACCAATGTTTTGTGTTTGCGCAGACGCATGCGCATTTCTGCACCCAACCTTATGAATGCTGGGTGGTGGGGCGGCTCATTACCATATGAGAATGGCCAGCGTTCTCATGGGCGTTCCCTTGAGAACGCTGGCCTTTCACATGCTAATAAGTCCGTGATGGACATGCGGGGGGGTGGGCAGCTGACATCTGCTCAGAGCAACCTTGCATATGCGTGCACCTTCCACATCGGTGGCACCTTCCACATGGTCGGCGACCATCAAAAATGTGGGAGGGTGCCAGTGGCATGCGAATGGATGTTTATGTACAACATCCATTCGCAGCCATTGTGAACATACACGCCTTGCGAATGGTGGTCCGGCGTAACACGATATGCAAGGCGGGATCTGTTCACTCGCAAGTATGCAAATTAGCATCCTAGCAAATAAACCAGAATAACCCCCAAAATGTGTTAGACCAGTTGGGCAGAGTGCAGTGTCTGGGAATCAGAGAATACAATGCTGTGTCCTTCATGGTATGGCCACACCCACCCTCTAATAACCACACCTACCCAATGGTTGGCCACACCCTTCAGCCATTCCGGCTCCTGCATTTCCCTGGTGGGCTATTATTGCTCCAGTCTGATACTGCTCAAGTATAAAAATCTTATTAGTTAAGCTTTGGTTATGCCGTTTAGATCAGGTAAATTTGTGTTACATTCTTTATTATTGTTATAAAAAATCATCATCAGCATTATTATTATTAATAGAACATCTCTGGTCATGATAATTCCATAATATAAGACTGCTTTTTCAAATGAAATAAAGAAAAATGTAGACAACCATACCCTCCAACATGACCCATTCCATTAGGTACAAAATGCTCTGTTTCTGGACTTCCCTGCCAGTGGCAGTTACAGATGTGAGCCTGCAGCACAGTCCAATATTCAAAAAGGGGAGCCACACCTAATGCCACTCCAAACATCACTGTCCTGGACTTACTGGCAGTTGATGTGACCCCCCTCTTTGAATACTGGACTGTGCTAGAGTCCAAGATCTGTAACTGCCACTGGCAGGGAAGTCCAGGAACAGAGCATTTTGTACCTAATGGAATGGGTCATGTTGGAGGGTATGAGACAACTGAATCTTTAAATGTGTTATTTTTTCGCCTATGGGTGCTGACAGTTGGTGTCCCAGTCCTTGCACATCAGACACATGGATATACACCAGGGAAGGGCATTGTAGTGACATGGGCATGAAGTCACTGAGGGGCAACCACCAATGCACGCAGCGGCATCTGTAGCCACCCCTGAATCAGACCCATGTGTGACCAAACGGCTGCTTATGTTCTGACTTCTGCCGGAGAATTAAGTAAATTACTTAAAGTACAGTGTTTCCCTGCCACTAGGGGTCAGAATGATGTGCTCCCTTATCTGTATGATGACAGGGCGGGTTCATCGCCATCGCGTATACACTGTCCGATACTATGAGCGATATCAATTAGAAGGGCCAAAATGGGTGATATTGTTCATTATATCGCCCAGTGTGTACGCACCTAGGTTGCCTTAAACTGTTTACACAGGACAGGAGATGAGCTGGGGGTGGGGAATATAGGTGACAGCCGAGGAATAAAATGAAGACCTAATGTATTCCATGCTTTTTAGCTATCACCTGTCCTGTACTGTGGGGGTAAAGTTCTTAAGGTGACTGGCAGATGGCTGTAACACTATGCATTACTGATGGAACCATTGTACATTGTGCTACTGCGCCAGCCGGGCAGCCTAATGCCCAAGTCTCCATCACATGCCACAACATTAGATCGGATTTGCCATTTGTATAACCTTCATTACATGTACATAGGCAGTATGACTGGTGGGTCACTGAGCGCCCATACACGTGTGTTTAGCAGCACTACACGGGGAGCAACATGTAAAGTAGCCCTACCTCTTTCACACCAGTAACACAGAGACCAACAAGGGAATTCAATTCCAGGGACATACCCAGGTTGAGCCCCGTTTACACTTGCCTTTGAAGGAGGGACATCCCAGTTTGGCAAATTTCATACTGAACCTGGGATGACCCTGCATTTCTATGAAAATGTAATTACATATTGACTTTGTTAGGCCCAAAAAGATGAGGTCATTAGAGAAAGGGAGGGGGTAGAGGGAGAGAAGGAAGGCAGGCCTTTTCAGACATTGCAGGCCAGTGGCAAACGCAGGATTTTCAGAAGGGGGTTTCCAGAGGCGTCAACAGCATTGTTGTCCCCTGGGCATAGCAATGTATTGGGGCTCCTACCGATCCACCAGCGGTAGGGGTGGGGGTAGCTTTGATGTCCCCCGGGTGTTAGGGGGTATTATATCAACCGCTCAGCATGTAGGGCCTGGATCAGTAATTTCCACTAATTACCCCTTTACTGCACAGATGGTGGGAGATGAGGTGGGAGAAGGGGGCATTGGGCTGAATGAAGGGGTCCTGATACATAACTTCCAGGGTGGTAGAGGATGTTCAATACACAGAGGAGGGGTGTATAGTGGAGTGGGCTTATTATTCATAATTTTCTGGTGGGAGGACAGCTTGCTTGACTGCAGATATCTCCAGTTTCCAGAAATAGATTTCTTAGATTTTAATGGAATTAAAAACTAGAGAATCCCACCTACCAAATGGTATTGGGGACTAGGGGATCAGAGTTCAGAAGACAGAGCAATCTGCCAACGAGAATATAAAACTACATACCAGGTGTGTGGAGCTGGAGCAGTAACCAGCTGCTGGAAGGCTGATATCTCTGGTTCTGGGAACAGTAGAGACAAGCTTCTAGTGTCCCTCAAAGGGGCAGAGTCCCAGCTTTTGGAATATACCCTCAGAAAAACTCTATGTCAGACAGAACCTGAAATATCTGACTGGGAATAACAATTAACAGGCTTGGATGGGGACCACTGCTTTGAAGTCAGATATCTCCGGTTCCCAAGGGCCGATTTTTAAAATTATTGTACCCATGGAAAGAGGAGACCCTCAGCTTTCAGAGAAGAGCCCTAGGACTCCTGGGGAGGGTTTCTGGGTACTCAGAAACCCCCCCTGCGTGCGCTACTGCAGGCTTTCAGGGGTTAAATAGCACTGCTGGGGTCATTAGTCTAGCAATCTCCCTCATGTCACCTAGCCCACATTACACTCTTACATTTTTGAGTAAAAAAGGAATGAGAGACTGATACAGTTACATTGAATCATCAGCGCCATTTCCTAGCACTTTACCAAGTATAATCTACATTTGGATATAAGTCATTATAAAAGTTTCCTCTGAGATGTAGCAGTGCACACCCACGCTTCTAGGTGCCACATTCAAAATTCTACTATCAACTATAATCAACTATAATCTCCCTGAAACTAGTTTTCAAAGGTAGGCAAATATGATGAGCAGCACTGATCTTGCAGGTTCCCTGCTGCAGCGCTGCTGTGAGTTGAAATGTAAGTTTGGCACTGAGCTGGGACTGCAGCATATATTTTCAAAGTATATATATATTTGAGTGTATTTAGGAATGCATTCTAAAAATGCATTTTGTAAATGAATGTAGGCAGGATTCCAGCAGCCTCTGTGAGCAGGAAATTAAATGCTATTTTTGGCATTTCCTCCTGAATGTCTGTGAGTGACCACTGCACAGCAGGTTGTGGGCTGGGTGCTTTGATCAACATAAGAAACTGTTCCTGTGGACAAGGTGTCGATAACGGAGACTTTAGTGTTTCTATATGTACTGTAAATGTGTCCAGGAGATAATCAAACGATCTCCAACTTTCCTGGAAGTTAAGTATTCTAAGGAAATTGGACTCATCCTTTTGGTATGTAACATGATTTAGTTATGCTTTTCAACTATGATGGTCTGATTGATATGTGAATCCTAAGGTATAGGGGGAGGATCTGACCGTGCCAGTCAGATCTAAAATGTGCAGAGAGAATTAGATTTGGGTGAGTTATTTTGTTTCTGTGCAGGGTAAATACTGGCTGCTTCATTTGTACACTGCAATATAGATCTCACTTTGAAGTAAAACCCCACCCAAATCTAATTATCTCTGCACATGATACATCTGCCCCACCTGCAGTGCACATGGTTTTGTCCATCTAAAGCCCCGTACACACGGGGGGAGATATATTGCTCAGGAATTTATTGCTCAGCAATATATTGCCCAGTGTCTCCTTTGCATCAGCGGCCAGAGATGGTCGCTGATGAAAAGGACCTCTGCTGGGGGAGCTGCAGAGGTAAATAGCTGGTTGCAGGAGCAAGCTCCTGCGACCAGCGATTACAATGGGGCAGAAAACAGGAGCGCGCACCCGGCGATATATCGCTGGTGCACACTCCCATTGCGAGCAATATGGTCGCTCAGCGACCATATTTCCCGTGATTTTGCACTAAATCGCCCCCGTGTGTACGCACCTTAAGAAGGAACTTGTCAGAAAGAGTGAACCAAAATAACCCCCATGGAGAGAAGTTGGCAGCCAGTGCCCGCCAATTATCTGCCCTCTCCTGGAACTGCCCTTCTCCTAGGTCACTCCTCTGCTTTCCTTTCTGCGCAAACACAGGGAACTGTAGTTGTGTTCTGGGCTGCAGCTGGGAGAGACATCAGGCAAGATGCACTAAGCCTTCTAAAGTAATAAATTGGAGGTGAAAATCCTCCAACAACCAGCTCCAAATGGTCATTTTTAAACACAGCCTGTAACATGGCAGTAAGAAGTTTATCGGATAGTACTTTATCACTATCCATTTTATCAGTTTTCAAGCTTAGTACATCTGGCCACTTATGATGTATCTCCCTAGTCCCAGGAGATGCTTTAGACTAGGCCCTCCAGCTTCTGTGAAACTACAAGTACTATCATGCCACAGTTTTGCTATTAGGAAATTGTGACCGGACCCCTGCCCTTACGCTCTGGCTACACCCTTCAGGTTAACAGATGGTGGTTTCTGGTCTCACATGACCTGGCCAGTAGGGGATTCCCTGTTACCGCCAGTAACTGCCTGCTACTGACTCCAGCCACTACACAGTGGGCGGGGATATCGCTGCCACCACCAGACTCCTACTACGTGGCATCTTAACCACGGATACCTCCTCAGGCCCAACCGCTGGCACCTGAGTACTGCCTGATGGGGTGTATGCATCGACACGCTGATGACACACCACTGACTGGCATTGGTTGGTTCTCTACTGGTCACGGACAAAACCTCTGCTTCAATAGCTGGCAGAGTGGAACTTGGAGATGCTGGATCCTTTTACCCAGTACAGTCGGAGAACGGAATTAGTGCAGTAATTATCTTAGTCGCAAGATGAAAACGGTTCTCTTGAGGCAAAGATCTTTTATTTGCTGAAAGATCTGAAACGATCTCTTCTCCTCTCTCTAGGAGGGTCAGCATACAGATGTTACAGCTTCAGATACATAAAAAAAAAAAAAAAAAAAAATTAAACGTTAAGTTTTATAAAGTGTTCCCCCAAACAAAGAGAGTGCTTTTTTTGCTTCTACTTCATACCAATAATTACTCTCAGGGGAGCACCTCCACATTATTCATTAGTGCTAGGGCACACGTATGTTTATTTACTGTGGATAAATCATATTGTCTTCTTCTTTGACTTTTGAAATATGCAACTAAAGTGGTGCTTGTGCACAGGTATCCTACCCAAAGTCCCTTCAGTGCACATGGTTTTGTCCATCTAAGAAGGAATTTGTCAGAAAGAGTGAACCAAAATAAACCCCCATGTCACAGATATTGGCTGGACTGATGTAAAAGTTTGATGTTGGTCAGTGTTTAGTGAGTCAGGCACGTTGGATGGTTGGTCTGTTGAATGGTTAATGGAATTTTAGTATGATGTCAGTGATTGTTTAAGTCAAATGTAATAGTGACTTCATTGGAGGTGCAGAATGTCAGTGAAACTCTATCGTTTGCAGCAATCCTGTACAAGGACTGATGATGCATTGTAAATTGCTGCTTTTTAATAAAAAAGATCCAATTTCCTCCAGCATCCTGCACCTTAGTCGAACATGGGCACTATTACATATTGTCTCCTTGTAAAGAGTGAATATTTAATTTCTATATGGCTAATGTAATATTTATTTAAACATTATTAGTTTGGGTGTAAAAATGTGTGGTATATCTATAAGGGGCTTTTATTTATTTATTTTTATTAACAGTTTTTTATGTAATGCACACATATTCCGCAGCGCTGCCCCAGTGAAGCTTACACTCTATATTCCCTACCACATGCACACACAGACATTCTAGGGTTAATTTTGTTGAAAGCCAATTAACCCAGGGGCAAACGCAGGATTTTCAGAAGGGGGTTTCCAAAGAGGGGCGTAGCAAAGCACGGAGATGGACACTTAGGTGACCCAGTATATGCCGGGTCAGTTAAAGTATTATAGAAAGACCAAATGTATATGGCATAGCAATGTATTGGGGCCCCTACCAATCCTCCAGCGGTAGGGGTGGGGGAAGCTTTGATGTCCCATGGGTGGTAGGGGGTATTATATCAACCGCTCAGCATGTAGGGCCTGGATCAGCAATTTCCACTAATTACCCCTTTGCTGCACAGATGGGGTGGGAGAAGGGGGCATTGGGCTTAATGAAGGGGCCCAGATACATAACTTCGAGGGTGGTAGAGGATGTTTAATACGCAGAGCAGGGGTGTATAGTGGAGTGGGCTTATTATTCATAATTTTCTGGTGGGAGGACAGCCTGCTTGACTCAAGATATCTCCAGTTCCCAGAAATAGATTTCTTAGATTTTAATGGAATTAAAATCTAGGGAATCCCACCTATTGGGGACTAGGGGATTAGATTTCAGGAGGCAGAGCAATCTACCAACGAGTATATAAAACTAAATACCAGGTGTGTGGAGCTGGATCAGTAACCTGCTGCTGGAAGGCTGATATCTCTAGTTCTGGGAACAGTAGAGACAAGCTACTAGTGTCCATCAAAGGGGGAGAGTCCCAGCTTTTGGAATATACCTTCAGAAAAACTCTAAGTCAGACAAAACCTGAAATATCTGACTGGGAACAGCAATTAACAGGCTTGGATGGGGACCACTGCTTTGAAGTCAGATTTCTCCGGTTCCCAAGGGCCGATTTTTAAAATTCTTGTACCCATGGAAAGAGGGGACTCTCAGCGTTCAGCCTAGGACTGTTAGACTCCTGGAGGGGGTTTCTTAGTACTCAGAAACCCCCCTGAATGCGCCACTGTAGCTGTATATCTTTGGATTGTGGGAGGAAACCGCAATACCTGGAGTAAACCCATGCAAGCATTGGTAAAGTATACAAACTCTGCACAGTAAGGTCCATGGTGGGGATCAAACCCATGACCTCAGTGCTGTGAGACAGTAATGCTAACTATTACAATGTCCGTGCTGCCCCAGGCATTAATGTGTGGCATTATGTGTATAAGAGGAGCTATTACTGTGTGACATTATGTTTATAAAGGGTGTTTATAAAGGGAGTGTGTGAGTAAGTTCTATGGGTATTGGTTCTGTAGTGGGACTATAAGTCCCAGTGGACCTATTAATGCACCGCATACTGTGACTTGTAGTTTTCCAAGTCCAAGCATGAGGGGAGACTTGCTGGGGCTTGTAGTTCTACTACAAAACCAAATACCTTGGGTTTTAGCAGTCCTGGGCTTTAGCCTGGGCCATTTCATATTTCCCCCGCATTCGATCTGGCTGATCCATGTGATGTTTCATGCTCTTCCATATTGGCTGCAGGGAAACTCGGGAGCCAATTACAAATCACTTCACCGTCAGAAAACACAAATCCTGAGAATTCGGCAGCCTAGTGAATTTGCCGAATTCTCAGGCAGTATTTTTGGCCTGATCATGGCCAATCCCAGCCGAACCTGTTCGTATATGGGATTGGTCGTGATCAGGGCTCTTAGTAAATTTCTCCCTATGATCCATACCAAAATGTGCTTCAGTGACTCCGGACCAGCTACATTGCGATTGAATGACAAGATGCAGCAGATTAGTGATGTCATATTATAATATCTGTAAATAGAAAGGGGAAATAGAGAACAGAAGTTCCTGTGAGAAATGCCAATATTTCATATAGTCAGAAGACACCGAGCAGGGAGACACTGGATCCTGATCTGTGAGTACTGTACAATGGGTTATACTGTAACTCTGAATCTCAGGAACATGCTGTTATACCAGCGATGGATTTGTAGTGTTTACATAGTAATCTGGTCCTTGCCCAATGCGAAGAACAGGGCCGCCGACAGGGGGTGCTCTGGAGGGGCCCGGGCAGCTGCCCACAGCGGTGCCAAATCTCCCGCCCTGGGCACCCGCACACCGCCTCCCAGCGCCGGCGGCCCCCCAGCCAGTCACGCAGAGTGCAGCCTGCAGAACACCGAGCCTAGGACACAGAGGGGCTCGGCACTCTGCAGGCTGCACAGCACTGTGCATTGTGCGCACTGATGTTCCGGACCTGACCTGACTGACGGTGGAGGGAGGCCGAAGGAGCGATGCCGCGTGATGGTAATGTAGGGTGCTGTGCCGCTGGGGGCCTGGACTGTAGGTCAGTCCCGGGCCCCAACAATTCTAGCAGCGGCCCTGGCGAAGAAATAGTATAATCATTATCATATGTAACTGATACAGCCTCCTCTCTGCCATCACCAGCGCTAAGACCCAACTACACATGCGGCTGACATTTTTCCAGCGATCTCCATAGCTGCAGCAGCACGTCGCTGCAGGGTCTGAGCCCCAGAGCACTCAGATCCTACAGTGCATGTGCAGACTCCGGAAATATGGGCCGGCGGCCATTTTTACAAGGATTTCCGCAGTGCTGAGGCTGGCATCGTGGTACTCCTTAGGGTAAGTATTTAAAAAAATGGATGCAGCCTGTGCAGTGTGGGGCCTGAACTGATAACAGAGAACATACTATACTGTCTGAGTGAAGGAATTATTACAACACAGGCAGACGGTGTAACATATACAGTACTGTAAGTCAGCAGTGCCCTGATCAGTATACATAAAGTGTTTATTAAATCAATACATTACATTGTGACATCATAATCCCAGGAATAGTATAATACATTTATTTTGCGCAGATGTTAAACATCACTCCCCCATGCGAAAATGCAGGGGAGTGATGTAACCAGAATAAGGTCCTAAGACTTTTATTGGTACTTATGTAATATGTGGGTGCCCGATTTTTTCATTGCATCGCATCGCATCGCATGCAATATAGTGGCATACAATTCATGCGATGCGATTTTTCATTGTAAAGACCCGAATTTTAATTGTATAGTCATCCATGGGTGATTTCATACCCCCACTATCCAATTACGCATGGAGTTGATTTTATATAGTGTGGCGAGCGCAACGAGGGGACGCAGAATACATGTAAAGTAATACGCGTCCCCTAGCGGGGCTCGCTGCGCTCGCCACGCTTCGGGCTCAGTGGCTCGCTGCACTCGCCACACTATATAAAATCAACTCCATGCGTAGTTGGATAGTGGGGGTATGAAATGACCCATGGGTGACTATACAATTAAAAATCGGGTCTTTACAATGAAAAATCACATTGCATCACATCGCATGCTTTAAGTAGTGGCATGCAATGAAAAAATCGGGCGCCCAGATAATACATAAGTACCCTTTTATTTAAAGCTGCCAGGTATTCTGGAGAATAACATAGCACCAGAGGTGGATTTTGACCTCATGGGGCCCTAGGCAAGACCCATTGAGCCATAAGCAGGCTCCTAGATTGCCTTGTCAAGAAATCTGCCTCTGCATAGCGCTTTACGCTATGTGACAGACTGGCTGTCAGTGGAAATCACTTACTACATACTGTAGATTATAATGTTACCATATTGTTGTAAACAATTTACTATTATATTACCATGTTTATAATCACTTCTGTTGAGCTTTGAAGGATGCACATGGTACTTATGTATCTTTTTTTAAATACAATAGCATTTGAGATTGCTATTCTGCAAATGCTGGTTAATTAGGAGGGCTTGACAAGTCTGCAAACTTATGTAGCTTTCACATCACACTTTTAAAACGGTATATTGCCGTTTTTTTGCCTTTTAAAACGTTTAAGGCTGCAGTGTGAAAGTGTCATAGTTGAAATACCATTTAAAGTTAACTGGTATTTCAACACGTTTAAAAAGCAGAGTCCTACCCGTTTTAAAGCCAATTCAGAGCCGTTTTTTGTGCTGTCTGAATAGCACTGAAATGGTATTTAGTAAAAAATAAAGGTTAGAGCACTGTGATAGGCTGTCCCTTGTCTTGTGTCCCTTCCCTGAACCAGGAAATAAGCTGTGGGTAGAAACGTGTTCAGAGGTTAAACGGCTTGACTGGTGATGTGAATGGTACTTAAACGGTATTTTTAAATGGTAATCTGCTGCAATATGAACACTAGACCCGTTTAAAATACCATTTAAAATTACAGTTTTTCAAAACGTTTCAAAATGTTTTATGTGATGTGAAAGCTACATAAAACACTCCACAATGCATGACATATTGGTTATAAACGGAATTTCTAAATAAACTTTTGGATATTATTATTTTACATAAGATCTCAATGGTATTGGATTGATACAATGTTCTACAACAATGTGTTATTTTGCTGCTAGCTGCAAAGTGAGGCGAAGACCAGCCATTTCTTGTGTCCCAGCAACCACACGCTCTCCCACAAACAAAATGACTAGGGGTCCCCCCTATTTTGAGAAACAGCACCGGGCCCAACCAGCCAGCAGGGTAACGCCAGAGCCAGGAGACATTATATAAGGTCCCGTGGCCAAAGCATTTACACCCTGACCGGTCAACCCAGGCAGGGACCCTGGTGGAGTGGGAACACCCCCAATAAATTGGTCCCCCCCTCTAGAATTAACCCTGCCTGGGCTGAAGCCCGGGGTATTCCGTGGTGCCCAAATACTTTCAATGTAAAAATAAGAATAAATCTATTATACATAGATTATATGTATTATACATTGTTGTGGAACTAGCTGTGGTACTTGTAGTTCTACAACAATTCAAGTAGTAAATAAAACACACACATAAGATTAGTACAAGTTTATTACACACTACAATCCCACACACTATACTCACCTATAGGTCCACTGCAGGTCAGTGCCCTTGTCCAGTAGTATCCATTTGGGTACCTTTCGAAGGAAATTATACTTACCAAGGCATCGGGCGAATATCAGTTTGCTTCGTATGAAGTAGGCATCCAGGATAGAGAAAATAACAAAACACTGACCCAAGTCACCTTACTGGGTAGCAGAGAATGTAATGTTTACATTATAAGCTCCACCCCCGAAGTGTGCGGTTTTCCATCTAGCAGCCAATCAGGAGTCGAGTTACAGAAACTCGTCTCCTAATTGCACACTTTGGGGGAGGAGTGGAGAATGTAAACTAGAACATTCTCTGCTATTCACTGGGAATGTATGCTGAGCGTTGTTATTTTCTCAATCCTGGATGCCTACTTGGAACAAAGAGGATGCAATCTTCCCTGGATAGCTGGTGAGTATAATTTCCTTCCACAGTTACACCATGTATATTCTACTGAACAAGTGGACTGATCTTTTGGTCAAGGTAGGTGACTATTGTATATATGGGCTCCGTATGTAATAAAGTTTTCTGGTGTGTCTGTATGTCTATAGGGCTATTGGTTCTGCTGTGGAACTAAGAGTCCCAGCAGGCCCATTAATTCCCTGCATGCTGCTTCTTTAAGTCCCAAGGTAGAGGCTTGCTGGGATTCATAGTTCCACAGCAGAACAAATAGTTAATGATTCTATTTTTACAACAATAGAATCAGCCCGGTGCCCACTGCCATGGGGCACAGGGGACAGCCCCAGGTTTCAACCCGGGCAGGGTAAATTATGGAGGGGGGTAACCCATTTATTGGGGCCGATGCCGGTCATATTCAGTCATACCCAGCATCGGCCGTATTCGTATTTCTTAGTAAATTTCCCCAATTGTATATAAATATGTTTTCTCTATAACTCCAATCAACAAATTATATTGAAAATAATTTGAAATTGAGTTGTGTGCTCTAATACTTTAGCATTTTGCAGAATGGAAAGTATATGGCAGGTGTGTACTGTAGGAGAGTTCTTAGGTTTTTATCTTCCATGTTTCAGGAGATCACAGATCATTTGTAAGATTAACCCTGTATGCAGCTGAGTATCATGACGTGTCTGAGGAAAGGCTGCAGCATGTGGGTCTGTCATGTGATCATCATCCTCCCCCTGCTCTGGCCAGGTAAGTACGTACTGACATAATACAGTGCTGGCAGCCGGTGCACCTGTCATGTGATCACCATCCTCCCCCTGCTATGGCCAGGTTAGTACATACTGACATAATACAGTGCTGGCAGCCAGTGCACCTGTCATGTGATCACCATCCTCCTCCTGCTCTGGCCAGGTAAGTACATACTGACATAATACAGTGCTGGCAGCCAGTGCACCTGACATGTGATCACCATCTTCCCCCTGCTCTGGCCAGGTAAGTACATACTGACATAATACAGTGCTGGCAGCCAGTGCACCTGACATGTGATCACCATCTTCCCCCTGCTCTGGCCAGGTAAGTACATACTGACATAATACAGTGCTGGCAGCCAGTGCACCTGTCATGTGATCACCATCCTCCCCATGCTCTGGCCAGGTAAGTACATACTGACATAATACAGTGCTGGCAGCCAGTGCACCTGTCATGTGATCATCATCCTCCCCCTGCTCTGGCCAGGAAAGTACATACTGACATAATACAGTGCTGGCAGCCAGTGCACCGGTCATGTGATCACCATCCTCCCCCTGCTCTGGCCAGGTAAGTACATACTGACATAATACAGTGCTGGCAGCCGGTGCACCTGTCATGTGATCACCATCCTCCCCCTGCTCTGGCCAGGTAAGTACATACTGACATAATACAGTGCTGGCAGCCGGTGCACCTGTCATGTGATCACCATCCTCCCCCCGCTCTGGCCAGGTAAGTACATACTGACATAATACAGTGCTGGCAGCCGGTGCACCTGTCATGTGATCACCATCCTCCTCCTGCTCTGGCCAGGTAAGTACATACTGACATGATACAGTGCTGGCAGCCGGTGCACCTGTCATGTGATCATCATCCTCCCCCTGCTCTGGCCAGGTAAGTACATACTGACATAATACAGTACTGGCAGCCAGTGCACCTGTCATGTGATCACCATCCTCCCCCTGCTCTGGCCAGGTAAGTACATACTGACATAATACAGTGCTGGCAGCCGGTGCACCTGTCATGTGATCACCATCCTCCCCCTGCTCTGGCCAGGTAAGTACATACTGACATAATACAGTGCTTGCAGCCAGTGCACCTGTCATGTGATCACCATCCTCCCCCTGCTCTGGCCAGGTAAGTACATACTGACATAATACAGTACTGGCAGCCGGTGCACCTGTCATGTGATCACCATCCTCCCCCTGCTCTGGTCAGGTAAGTACATACTGACATAATACAGTGCTGGCAGCCGGTGCACCTGTCATGTGATCACCATCCTCCCCTGCTCTGGCCAGGTAAGTACATACTGACATAATACAGTGCTGGCAGCCAGTGCACCTGTCATGTGATCACCATCCTCCCCCTGCTCTGGCCAGGTAAGTACATACTGACATAATACAGTACTGGCAGCCGGTGCACCTGTCATGTGATCACCATCCTCCCCCTGCTCTGGTCAGGTAAGTACATACTGACATAATACAGTGCTGGCAGCCGGTGCACCTGTCATGTGATCACCATCCTCCCCTACTCTGGCCAGGTAAGTACATACTGACATAATACAGTGCTGGCAGCCGGTGCACCGGTCGTGTGATCACCATCCTCCCCCTACTCTGGCCAGGTAAGTACATACTGACATAATACAGTGCTGGCAGCCGGGGCACCTGTCATGTGATCACCATCCTCCCCCTGCTCTGGCCAGGTAAGTACATACTGACATCATACAGTGCTGGCAGCCAGTGCACCTGTCATGTGATCACCATCCTCCCCTTGCTCTGGCCAGGTAAGTACATACTGACATAATACAGTGCTGGCAGCCGGGGCACCTGTCATGTGATCACCATCCTCCCCCTGCTCTGGTCAGGTAAGTACATACTGACATAATACAGTGCTGGCAGCCAGTGCACCTGTCATGTGATCACCATCCTCCCCCTGCTCTGGCCAGGTAAGTACATACTGACATAATACAGTGCTGGCAGCCGGTGCACCGGTCGTGTGATCACCATCCTCCCCCTACTCTGGCCAGGTAAGTACATACTGACATAATACAGTGCTGGCAGCCGGGGCACCTGTCATGTGATCACCATCCTCCCCCTGCTCTGGCCAGGTAAGTACATACTGACATCATACAGTGCTGGCAGCCAGTGCACCTGTCATGTGATCACCATCCTCCCCTTGCTCTGGCCAGGTAAGTACATACTGACATAATACAGTGCTGGCAGCCGGGGCACCTGTCATGTGATCACCATCCTCCCCCTGCTCTGGTCAGGTAAGTACATACTGACATAATACAGTGCTGGCAGCCAGTGCACCTGTCATGTGATCACCATCCTCCCCCTGCTCTGGCCAGGTAAGTACATACTGACATAATACAGTGCTGGCAGCCAGTGCACCTGTCATGTGATCACCATCCTCCCCCTGCTCTGGCCAGGTAAGTACATACTGACATAATACAGTGCTGGCAGCCAGTGCACCTGTCATGTGATCACCATCCTCCCCCTGCTCTGGCCAGGTAAGTACATACTGACATAATACAGTGCTGGCAGCCGGTGCACCTGTCATGTGATCACCATCCTCCCCCTGCTCTGGCCAGGTAAGTACATACTGACATAATACAGTGCTGGCAGCCAGTGCACCTGTCATGTGATCACCATCCTCCCCCTGCTCTGGCCAGGTAAGTACATACTGACATAATACAGTGCTGGCAGCCGGTGCACCTGTCATGTGATCACCATCCTCCCCCTGCTCTGGCCAGGTAAGTACATACTGACATAATACAGTGCTGGCAGCCAGGTCACCTGTCATGTGATCACCATCCTCCCCCTGCTCTGACCAGGTAAGTACATACTGACATAATACAGTGCTGGCAGCCAGTCATGTGATCACCACCACCACCCCCCCCCCCCCCCCCTCCCCCTCCCCTGCTCTGGCCACGTAAGTGTGACATAGTGATATTGGGATTTACCAAACATTGTATAGATATAACGCACCAGCCAATCAGCTCCTGTCATTTCTCAAACCCACCCTGTAACATGGCAGGGTGGATTAGGAGCTGATTGCCCGGTACATTGTCTCCATTCGTGTCTAATAAGTAATTTGACCCAACTATAACAGTGCTGGCAGGGATGGTCATATCATCATACTGCATATACTGTAGTGACAGAATATATAATACACAAAACTGCTGACAAAAGTCTGATGATAGTGTTTTGTATCAGTCATTGTACAGAGGAAGGTTCTGTTATGTACAGATGAGAGAAAGATGTGTAATGATGGGAGGAAATAGCAGGAGAGAGGCCGTTCCTCTTATAGTACAGAGGAAGCAGCTGGTCTGGCAGGGCAATAAGCGCATACTGCATACAGTAATATGATGTAACCTGATCCACAGGGGGTGCGGTCCCTAGGTCAACAGTACTAAGCTTGACGGCCATTAGGTCCTCTAACTCATCTACATCCTTGGGACTGTCCCGCATCCTGCACAGGGCCATCAGTGTCCCACGGTGGGGGATGGGCAGTTGGGAGTCAACTGAGCAGAACAGCGTGAATAGATGCTGTGTGCATACGTGTGTTGGGGGCATGGCCAGCAGCTCTCAGAGCTGTTGCCATGCCCCCACCATGGCGAAATGTGGATATTTTGACAAGATACACTGGAGACTAAGTGATTTTGGCTATGGGAAATTTTGACTATAGTAGAATTTGCATACTGGGTTGGTATTTCGAGGGAGGGGTGTGTCTCTTTCTGTCCAAATAAATAGCGGTGGTCATAATAAATCAGTGCATTTGTCCTCTTTGATTTGTTTGGTCAGGTTTACCTACTGAACGTTTCATATTGCTATTTGTGCAGTGTCCATAAACTTAATAAATGCTGCCCCCTGTGACCAGCTAGGTGGCCTGGAGAGATCAATAAAGCCCCCTGTAGTGGCTGTTTGTGCAGCCATGATCCCCTAACATTGGTGGCATGCATTGTCAAATATACCCAGTGCCCGAAGTAGACATTTTAAAGTGTGGTGTATGGAAAAGTGTAGGCTGTATTTATGTGCATGCCACTCTGGGAAAAGGGGTGTGGCCACTCAAAAGGGGGCATGTTCTTAAGGTTAGTGTACCACACTATATATCCCTTATAGACAACAATAGTAGGACCCCTTACACATTATGCCACAGGGAATGATGCAATGTTCTTGTGGAATGAGCTCAAATTCACATTTTGCCACAAAGAACAAGCCAAAATTCCCATTGTCGCACAGTATGAACCAAGAAAATCACATTAGGCCACACAGTATGAGCCACAGTATGGGAAGTGAGGAGTGGAGTGGCTACATGATGTGGGTTCAGAGGGGGTGCAGAGTGGCTGCCCCTGCAGGTGGGAAGTTAGAAGCAGAGCAGCTGCCAGCTGTGGGTGGATATAAGTCCGGAGGTGGCTATCCTCTGTGGGGGGGGGGGGGGTCCAGAGCTGGCTGCCCGCTGCAGATGGATAGGGAGGTCTGGAAGAGGCTAGCCACTGCAGGGGGGGGGGGGTTTGGGAGGTATGAGGTGGATCCGGAGTTGGCTGCCCACTGCGGCCGAAGAAGGAGGTCCGGTGGTGGCTGTCCACTGCTCCTTAACACCTGAAGCTTCTTGCTGGAGTGAGCTTACGGCAGTGATTAAACACAATGGGTGGGCCGGGGAGGAGTGGCTTGCAAATATGTGTTTACCCCCCTGCTAAGTACAGTTTGCCTAGCCAGTATCGCCAGCTAGCAGTGTACAGGTGATTTTGACTAGACAGCAGTGGCGTAACTACTGTAAGGCAGCCCCAGCAGCCGCTTGGGGGAGCAAGCAGCAGCAAGGTCTGTGTGGGCGCCGGCACCCGCTCGATGCACTGACATGCTGCTGCCTGCCGCTGCCCACTGGCTGAGCACCAGAGGCGAGTCAGCCGCAGCGTGGGTGCGGCCATGGCAGAGATGACAGATCCCCCCACTGATTCAGTTGACTGTACACAGAGCCGGCTATTGGCTACTGTGTACAGGATGGGCGGGCAGATGGACATGCTAGGGCGGCCTGGGATGCATCGGAGCCAAGGGAAGCAGCAGTGTATGCTGGTCTCTCTTCCTCTATCCTGCTTCGGCTTCTCTGTTATTGGTGTGACATCATCACCTCACGCTGGGGAAACATGCTGGAGAGGAGCCTGGAAGGGGGGGCGCCACAAACTTTTTAGCAGGGGGGAGCAAAATTTATAGTTACGCCACTGCTAGACAGTCAGCAATCTTGTCATAACAACCTTGCCTGCAAAGACTATTCTGCTAGGAGATTCTGACTGAAACAGGGCTGCCCATCACTGTCATCTGCAGGGGGCTATCAAGGACTGGAGTTGGCTACCCCTGTTCTAGGCAATTATAACTATCTAGTCATAATCGCATCCGCCAAGTGTACACCCCATATTAAGTCAGTATGTGAGTAATGAGTCCCTTCATCTCTCCCCAGATACCACATGTCAGGTGCCTGGTTATTCCATCCAGCTGAGTCCTACTGTCACTGTAGAGGAGGGTCTGTGTGTCACCATCCCCTGTACTTTTACTGCTGACCAGAGGAGAACATTCACACGTTCCAGAGGATACTGGAGTGACCGTGTGACTGTAGCATCTAATGATAAATCTGTTACTGGGATAAAACCAAACGTCCATCTGACAGGAGATCCGGATACTGGAGACTGCACGCTGACAATAACTGCGGCCAGGAGAGAAGATACCGGGAGGTATTATTTCAGGTTTGAAGAGTCTCCAAAAAGTTCACTCAGATATACCTACATATTCCCAGTATATGTGATAGTTACAGGTGAGCGCTGCTTCTGTTTACCCTTTAGGAATAAATATACAGTAAATTATATTGAATTAATACAGTTTTAGCCAAATGCTCGTACAGCACATATTAGTTCTACCCCAATAAGTAACCTGAGAATACACCACTAACTATCACACCCAGCACAGAAGCCGATCTCCATCATCCTCCTCCGAGTCTAGCTTGTATCATCAGGATGTGATGCTTTTACACACAGGGTCCTGCGGAGGCAGCAAAGAGGGATTGTTTTTTATGCACTCTGGGCCGGATACCTGATCCCACATGGAAATGATTGCAGCGGTGGCACTGAATGGGAAAAACCACCTTGCTGCTGCACCAGCTTTAAAGGGACAAATGGGTACCAGGCGACAAAATCTTATATGTGATTAGTGCTATGTGCCGGAGGTTTTATATGTATTACCGCCGCTACAGCTCAGACCCACTTTGCCATCTATAGCAGGGATAACTGTTAACCCCTGATGTCCTGGGGGCATAGATCTGCTGCTGCTGGGATTTAGCACCGGGATGCAGGGGTACAGGTAGGAGCAGAGCCATCCGCTGGGGGACCAGGGAACAGCTGTCTCCAAGTGTGGCAATTGGGAAAGTTAACCACCAGAGGGAGAGGTGAGCAGTGTGATCAGTGGTGGCACTTGTGGGTGGTGGGCCTAGGTGCAAAAATATAATTTGGGACCCCTCCTCCACCCCAACTCAAGTTCACAATATGCAAGACAGCAGTGAGTGACAGGGAGAGGCAGAGGATGACGGGGAGAGGCAGAGGGAGGCAGTGTGTGACAGTAAAACTGCTGTAAACATCATATACACTGTCCTCCCTCTTGCAATGCATAAAAAGAGGAAGAATCTTTTTTTATATATAGAGCAATAAACATCTTTGTTTTCGAGGCGATGGTAACTATATCTTGTGACCAACAGTAATATGACTGTACTGACTTGAGCCAAGCATCTCCAAGCTCCATTGCCAGATACCATTGTAGAGGCTTGGAGTGTAACCAGTAGAGAACCAACTGAGGCCAGTCAGGAGGACGCATACACAGTAAGCAGTATTCAGGTGCTGTGGATAGGAGCCTGTGCCTGAGCGATAATGTTGTTCCAATTGCCAAATGGGAGGAGCCTGGTGGTGGCAGAATTATAGCTGCCAGTTGTGCTATTGGTGAAGCCAGTAACCCATATATAGCTAATTACTCCTCACCTCTATGAGGTGAAGTACCACCACTGACCACTAGAGATCACTCAATGGACAAAGTACTCCTTTGTGTGCTAAAAGATGAAACATTAGAAAGTAGTTGAGGTTGAATGATGTATGTCAATCAAGTTCAACTTTGATTTAGATTTGCCATCCCCTATTTGAAATATATTCTTTGTTTTAACTTTGTCTGAATAGTGGTTCTGGGTTGTACCCCTGAATGTTTTTTTTTTTTTTATTAAATTTGTCCAACATAATTTAAAATGTGTTCAATGTGTCTGCCTTCACCACCTCTTCTGGGAGAGAGTTCCATACCCTTACAGCCCTGACTGGAACAAAAGCCTTTCCTTTTTAGGGTACAGAATCTTCTCTCCTCTAGCCTGAACACATGCCCAAGTGCCCTAGTCTCCATCCTCAAAGCAAATAGTTTGTACTATAGTTCAGAATATTGCCCTTCTGATATATCTGTACATGTTAAGCATGTCTCCACTTAAATGTCTCTTCTCCAGCGTAAACATCCCTAGTTTGGGTAATCTATCCTTGTAGATTAAATACTCCATCCCTAAAATTATCTTGGTTGCTCTTCTCTAAACTTTTTTCCACTTCTACAATGTCCTTTATGTAGTGTGGGGCCAAGAATTGCACTCTGAATTCCAGATGTGGTCTAACCAATGCCTTGTAGAGTGGTATAATTACATCCTCATACCTAGTTTTCATGGCCCTTTTTATACAGGCTAGTCTTCTGTAGGCCTTACTGGCTGCCCCGTGACACTGTGCACCACACCCCACTTTGTTTTCAATTAGGACTCCCAGTACAGTAGGTCCTTTTCTAATTCTGAATCCCCCATATCTGTCCCATGATGGTTGTAATTTGCCCCCAGCTTACGCCTCCCCAGATTCATAACCTTACATTTATCTACATTGAACCTCATTTTCCATTTGTCTGCCCACATATCTAATTCATTTAAATCCCTCTGTGGCATGGAGACATCTTAGACCGTTCCAATCACTATACTCTGTATTATGTCATCCGCAAATATGGATACTTAGTATTCCATCTGTCATAACAGAAAGTGAAAGTAATGGTACTTGTTTCCTAGCACGGCGCCAGCGATAAAAATTGTATCCATCGGGTCCTAAAAAAATCATGCCGATCGCATCGCATGCAACCAAATCGCATGTGATGCGATCAACGCGATTTTTACATTGGCTCCAATGTTAAATGCCCCCCAGACCCCAATTTTCATTGTATCCCCACCCTGATGGGTCAAGTGCCCCCCCATTGTTAACGCCACCCCACGATTAACGCCAACCCAAAGCGTGGCGAGTGCAGTGAGCCTGCGAGGGGCGGCGGTACGCGTCCTCCGACCTTTTCCTACCCCCACTATCCACGTCGGCGTGGAGTTGCTTTTATATAGCGTGGCGAGCGCAGCAAGCCACCGAGTCTGAAGCGTAGCGAGCGCAGATAGCCCCGCGATGGGACATGCATTACTTCACAGGTATTACGCGTTCCCTCGCGGGGATGAGGGGGCATTTTACATACAAATTACCCATCAGGGTGGGTATACAATCAAAAATCGGGTCCATTGGGCCATTTATCATTGTTCCCTTTGTAAAATCGGGTCCATCGCTTCGGTCGCATTGTATGCCATTATAATGGCTTACAATGGACCCGATTTTACATAGGAGTTTAACATTGACTACAATGCATGCAATGTTAAATTGCGTCGGTCGCGTCGCATACCTTAAGTTAAGGCATGCGATGGACGTGATTTTTTAATTGTCGGGGAAAAGGCTATAAATAGCCCAAAAATCACGTCGGTCGCGTCCATCGCATACCTTAACTTAAGGTATGCGATGACCCACGACGGGCGCCGTGCTAGGAAACAAGTACCAAAGTAATTTTTGCAGGGACACTGATCTGATTCAAACTTGCTGGATATGGAAAGAGGGAGCTGTGAGGACAGAGGCCCTTATTCAGATCTAATCGCAGAACAAATTCGTTCTCAAAATGGGCAAAACCATGTGCCCTCCAGGTGGGGCAGATTTAACATGTGCAGAGAGAGTTAGATTTGTGTGAGTTATTTTGTTTCTGTGCAGGGTAAATACTGGCTGCATTATTTTTACTCTGCAATTTAGATTTCAGTTTCAAAACACCCCACTCAAATGTAACTCTCTCTGCACATGTTACATCTGCCGCACCTGCAGCGCACATGGTATTGCCCATTTTGAGAACAAATTTGTACTGCAATCAGATCTGAATAAGGGCCAGAGATTGGAGGTATGGGCAGATAGGGACTGGGAGTTTGTGGGCTAAAAACTGTCACAGCTCAAATTGAAAGTAAAAACTGTCACAGCTCAAATTGAAAGTACGTTGCAGAGGCTGTTTCCTCTGGGTAGTCTGATTTCCTCTCACAATCCTAACATATACTGGTAGGTTAATTGGCTCCTGAAATAAGTAACCCGAGTATGTAAGTGTATATACATTGTAGGCAGATTAGATGGGCCAAGTGGTTCTTACTTTATGGCAAATTCTATTGAGTACAGTAAATTTACTAAGATGGGAGGTCTATTGAAGATGGGATGTTGCTATGAGCAACCAATCAGATGCTATCTATTCTCTTCTAGAAGGTTCTAAATAAATAAGAAGTACATTCTGATTGGTTGCTCCGGGCATCTTCAATATAACTCCAATCTTAGTAAATAACCCCCCCCCCCCTGTTTCTTTCTAACGTACATCAGGAATACCGTATGTACTAATACTGTCTGTTTCCAATGTATCATTTAGATCTTAGAAAGCCAGAAATCTCCTGTCCCGACAAACTGATATCAGGGGAAGAGGTGACAGTGACTTGCTCCTTTCCTGTGAACTGCCCTGGAACTTCTCCAGGATTCCAGTGGACAAAGAGCAATCACAATGGAATTTGGGGACATTCAGCAACTGTGACATTTACACCAACTCCAGAGGATCATGGGAAATCTATAACCTGCAGGGTGACTTTGCCGACTACAACGTCTTATACACAGAGCACTATGACCCTGACTGTTTTCTGTAAGTATAGATATTGGCTCACACGTACAATGGGCCAATTCACACCTGCTCACTGGGCTGCGAGTATGGCACTTATGTATTAGCAGGGCGCCCGGCTACGCTACATTGAGAACGTAGCTTAGGCTACGTTGTCAGAGTACCCATTTCCGGGCGCCCTGCTAATATGGGGACATGGCGGCGGGGCTTCAGCGGGCGGAGGGGGGAGATGCTGGCGGGGCTTCAGTGGCCGGATTCAGCGGCGGAGAGGGGAGATGCCGGATGCCGGCGGGGCTTCAATGGGCAGAGGAGGGAGATGCTGGCGGGGATTCAGCGGCCGGATTCAGCGGCGGAGGGGGGAGATGCCGGATGGCGGCGGGGCTTCAGTGGGTGGAGGGGGGAGATGCTGGCGGGGCTTCAGCGGCCGGATTCAGCGGGCGGAGGGGGAGATGCCGGATGCCGACGGTGCTTCAGTGGGCGGAGGGGGGAGATGCTGGCGGGGCTTCAGCGGCAGGATTCAGCGGGCGGAGAGGGGAGATGCCGGATGCCGGCGGGGCTTCAGTGGGCGGAGAGGGGAGATGCCGGATGCCGGCGGGGCTTCAGTGGGTGGAGGGGGGAGATGCTGGCGGGGCTTCAGCGGCAGGATTCAGCGGGCGGAGATGCCGGTTGCTGGTGGGGCTTCAGTGGGCGGAGGGGGGAGATGGCGGCGGGGCTCGGAGTGGGGAGACACGTCCCAGCGACAGTATATAATTCAGTGTACTGCCGCTGGGGGAGCAAGCTTTCATTGCTCCCCCAGCTGCACTACACTAATTGCATACACTGCTGGGACTGTCATGGCGGACTCACGGGGAGACGAGTGCCAGACAATACACCACTACGCAAACTACGTAATGGGCGCCCTGCTAATACATAAGTACCGTGAGAATTTAGAGCCCAGCCAGCAGGTTGATGAACGCACGCCCCCAGCTTTACCCGCCCCTGTGCAGGGATATGTACACATCTGTTCGCAAGCGCCCGCAGAGAGAAGTCATTCGATGGTTACTTACCATCAAATGATTTCTACACCTGTCCCTGTCGCTCGCAGCTGACCCAGGAGTCACTCAGCGGATACGAGGATTTTAGCGATTTCTGGGTGGCGCCGATGGCATGTGCCTGCTGCTAGCAGGCAATCCTGACCCGTCCTGGACTGCCAGCAATTTAGACCTAATTACATTTACCCCTTTATGTTTTTTTTAATTTTATTTCAATTTTAAATATGTTTTAGTATTTTTAACCCCCTGCACATCAACTGCAATGTCACGCACATTTCTGGTTTATAATCAGTTTGTGAGGCGTTACACGCGACGCCCCGGCCCATAATCATCTTCCGTAAAGTTCACATATTTAATCTGCTTGCTACCAGCCAGGCTCAGTGTATCGGGCCCCGTGGTCCATTATTCGGTGCAGCATCTGTTTTCTTTAGTGCAAATAAAGTTTTAAAAAGTGCCAGAAAAAAAAAGGGAATTCAGAGCTAAATATTCCACTATTGCTGTTTTATTACAGATTCCCCGCAGGAACCAGAGATCAGCGTTTACCCACATGCAGGTATAGTGATAGGACTGTTATTAAATTGTTATTATAAGTATTCTCTTGCATTCCAACCCCATAGGCCTCTCCGGTTCTCATCTTCATTCTTCATTCATATGCAATATTGCAACAACAAATTATGCAGCAATGTGCAGACATACACACACAAACACACACAGGTTTATTTTTCTTACCATCCCAAATAATCACGAAGAGCATACAACTCCGCACAGATAGGGACTTTAAAGTTATGTTGTCTGATCTTGCAGATTGGACTGGCCTATGGTGTACTTTGTCTAGTGTGTACCTGCACATTGTCAGCAACATCCTCCACCATACCCTGCATTCAGGGCCGGTGAAAGACCTCACTAGACATGGCAGCATGGCCGCCACCACCGCTCCATCGCTGCTGGCTTCGGCAAGATTTTATGCACTTACTGATGTCGGCTCTCCCTCCAGCTCCCCCCACAGGCGATGTCACAAAGTGTGTACCCAGCATAAGGCAGCAACTTTGCCTATAAGTATTGATAGTTTTGTGTTTCTCTAGGAATAATACAGGAAGCTGTGACAGTGCTGGAAGGAGACTCGCTGAGGTTACTCTGCTCCGTAGACAGTAACCCAGCTGCTAATGTGACCTGGATGAAAGGAGAAGATGAGGTTCTCAGCAGGACTACTGGACGATGGCTGGAGCTCAGTCTGAAAGATGTAATACCCAGTAATACTGATACATATTACTGCGCAGCATGGAATGAGCACGGAAACTCAGCCAAAAGCCTCAAACTAACTGGACAACGTAAGTAACAAAGAAGAGCAGAAAGATAACAGAGCCCAGTTAGATTTGCACTATTTATATTTTCCTGGAGAGTCTGATATGACCTGGTCTAAGACAGATCAAAAGGGTAACACCATTGTGATGTGTGGTGAGGTGGGTTAGGTAAGGTAGAACCTCTCCCGTCATTCTCCTCCTGTATACTACAGTTTTGAAAATAAAAATGATAAGAACAATACAAAGAATATATGGTACTTGTTTCCTAGCACGGCCACAATCGCGGGCATCGGGTGTAATTTTTAGTGGTCTGCGACGCGACCGACGCGATGCCCCCGATTTTCCCATTGAAATGCATTGAAAAAAGTCAAAATCGTGTCGGTCGCGTCGTATGCGGCTAAAAAAGGCTTAAATGGTCCAAACGCGATGCCCCCGATTTCCCATAGGAAACAATGTTAAATTCCTCAATTTACTCGCGATGCCCCCGATTTCCCATAGGAAACAATGTTAAATGCCTCAATTTCACCAAATCCTCATAGGGAACAATGGGAAATGGGCCAGAAACCCCCCAAAACACCCCTGAACAGTGAAATGTCCCCCCAAAAGTAGTTTACGCCACCCCACGATCAACGCCAACCCGAAGCGTGGCGAGCACAGCGAGCCCGCGCGGGGCGGCGGTACGCGTCCTCCGACCTTTTCATACCCCCACTATCCACGTCGGCGTGGAGTTGAGAATAGAATAGTGTGGCGAGCGCAGCGAGCCACCAAGCCCGAAGCGCGGTGAGCGCAGCGAGCCCCGCGAGGGGACGCGGATACCTTCACAGGTAAACGCGTCCCTTCGCGGGCTTCACATGTATCCGCGTCCCGCTCGCCACGCTTCAGGCTCGGTGGCTCGCTGCGCTCGCCACACTATTCTGTTCTCCACGCCGACGTGGATAGTGGGGGTATGAAAAGGTCGGAGGACGCGTACCGCCGCCGCTCGCCACGCTTCGGGTTCACGTTGATCGTGGGGTGGCGTAAACTACTTTTGGGGGGACATTTCACTGTTCAGGGGTGTTTTTGGGGGTTTCTGGCCCATTTACCATTGTTCCCTATGATGATTTGGGTAAATTGAGCCATTTAACATTGTTTCCTATGGGAAATCGGGGGCATCGCGGGTAATTTGAGGCATTTAACAGTGTTCCCTATGGGAATTTGCGGGCATCGCGTCGGTACCATCGCACCCGATTTTTTAGTGCATGCGATGGCCGCGATGCCCCCGATTTTTCCTCACGATGCCCACGATCATGATCGTTGTGGCCGTGCTAGGAAACAAGTACCGAATATATTATAGATATCTTATTATTATTATTTCATTCAATCAGTCTCTGAGTAAAATCACCAAATTTCCATAAGTACTATATAAGCTGCTGTCCCTCTGTATAATGTCCCAATAAACCCTCGGGCACAGATAATGTGGGTAAATCTGGCTCTGGTACTGGCCAGTGCCTTCCTGGCCCAGAGCAACTAATGAAATTCTATCTTTTCCTAGAATTAAACAGAGAAATGTTAGCTAAAAATCTGATTGGTTGCTATTGGTAACACCACCACTAGAATTTTTCGGAGCTTTATAAAATCTGCACCGTCACATTCATAGATACTGTACTGTATGCTTGACAGGAAATGCACTGTAGCTCTGTAGAATGCTGACGGGTTGGTACAAGGAATACAGCTGTACTGTAAGTTTTATTTTTATTTATTTACACTGCATCATAAAATGCACATATCACTGTATATGGAGTAAACATATACAGCGTGCATTACACTTACTGTGAGTGCTATTGCAAAATTCCACCCTCAACCGAAGGCGCCAGAACAGAATGTGGGGGGTGATGAAAAAGGGCAGCTTGTCCAGCCCCCCAAACACAACAGAGGCCTGAATATCCCTAAATAGCAGACAAGCGCTCTGCGGCTTGGTCCCACCCTCTGGCCCCTCCAGTGGCCTTGGCTGCAATCCTCACCTCTCATAGGTTGCTGTCAGCTATCGTCGATGAGCAACAGCTCCATGAGGTTGGTGTACACCACTGTCCTCAGGCCAGATGTTGGTGGCGGTAATAAGGCTGGGTGTTAGGGTGTGGCTAGCAAACCATTATCCATATTATGCGTCTTCTTGGGTCATCAAGTCCCTCTGGCGGTGGTCGGATGCGGCTGGCTGGCGAGGGGAAATGTGCCCATTGAAGCTGCCCAGATGCAAAAGCCTGGAACCCAAGGAGGGGTAGCTAGGGATAGAAATGTATTCCACAATATAATATGAACTTATTTGCACCGGCCACACAATATTTCCTATACATTAACATAACAGCATCATTTTAGTCATAGTAACATAGTTGGTGAGGTTGAAAGAAGACATTAGTCCATCAAGTTCTACTGTACTTATAAATGATCAGTGATTCCCAACCTTGGTCCTCCAGTACCCTAACCATGTAAGTTGTCACATAGGTTGTGGAGAGCTTCTTAAGTGTTAGTGACTCTTTTGCCACTTTTAGTCAGAGCCATTTATTCTGCTTCTGTTGAAGATAAATCAACCTTTGGTTGGCCAACGTATTGCTGCACCTGCTTATTGAACTAAGTATCCAGTATATTGATGTCTGTTGTCTTTATCTGATCCTTAATCACATTCACACAATATTTTTTGGTACTTCTTTACTTTCACGGCGCCAGCATGGCGCCACGCTACTTCCGGGTTACGCTCGCCACAAACTAAGTAAAATAAACGAAGTTAACGCCATGCCAACATGGATAGTTCATACCTCCACTATCCATGTTGGCATGGAGTTGATTTTAATTAGCGTAGCGAGCGTAGCGAGCCACCGAGCCCGCAGCGTGGGCGAGCGAAGCGAGCCCCGCAAGGGGACTCTGACGCGCAGCGCCATGCTGGCGCCGTGAAAGTAAAGAAGTACCTATTTTTTTTTAAATGCAGACATCTTCAATGCAAAATCAGTTTATTTTGGGATTTTAAAAATATTGGGAAATTCTCAGAAAATCTCTCACTTTCTGATTCTCACACCTTATTAAATTCCCCCATATAGCCGGATGTAATGCTGTGCAAGTCCGGTGTCCATGCGGGATACCAGCCAAACATTTTTTTTTTTTTTTTTAAAGGGGCAGTCGGTTTTCCCTTGTGAGTGACTGCCCTCAGAGTTCGTCCATCATTATGCATGGCACCCAGATTAGCACCATATGACATAAATTTTAATGAACTACAGTAGTATCCTTTAAGAATCTCAATATCCTCTTAACTGCTAACCAACGTTATTTTAAAAGGATCAATTGAAAACTGACTAATGCAGCTCATGTCCGGATGACTTCCATGGGTGCCGGACGGGGTCCCGACAGTCGGGATTCCGACAGGCATTTACCCGACGTCGGGATCCCGACTGTCAAAACACTGGCAGCCGGGTTCCCGACGTCCACCGGCTATTTTCCCTCGTGGGGGTGCACGACCCCCATAGAGGGAGAATAGAATGGGTGGCTCGCATATCGAGCCACCGTGCCCACAGCGCGGCGAGCATGCAAAGGGCTTAGTTGCGCTCACCATGCTGTCTGGGTCAGGCCAGTCGGGATCCCGACATCGGGCTAATGACTGTCGGGATCCCGACTGTCTGACCCCTGTACCACACACGACTTCCACACTTGCATTAATCAATAATAAAGGACAGGAATACTTCTATAGAAAAAAAGTATATCGGGCGCAATTAGTGATGGTCTCTTTAAGGCCACAGCTATATATAATTAGGCTGCTCCCATATGAAAATAAATTCAGTGGAACAAAATAAATAGGGATGTAGAGAGCGCACTGTGTTGATTCAACACTTTATTTATTATAAAATTAATTGTATATAATAAAAAATAATTTAATAAGTACAAAAAAACAACCATACACAAATATACAGTTAAAAACAATTTGACACTAAGATATCCAGCATTGAATGATAGGATGACAGTGTAATAATATATAAAGTCCCATCCAAATAATAGCAGCTCTTGTAAATGTCTATAATTAGACTCCAATGTCCACGCTCATTTAAATTCAATGGCCTTTTGATCAATATATTAGATTTCAAACGGATATAATTACCAGTCCCGCTGAGCTCCGTGAATTAGGGAGATGGAATGAGGGAGAATAGAAGAATCCGCCGATTCCTGCTAACAACCGGCGGGGCTTAGTTGTGTTAAAGCCACCGTCGGGAGCAGGGTTCCAAGGTCAGAAATGGCTTGCGGGAGGATTCCTCTGACAACCGCTTCTACCGGCGGGGCTCAGATGTTGTGTAAGCCACCGTCGGGAGCAGATGGTCCGTCTCCCTCTACCTGAATTCACCAGGTGTCGATGGAAAGGAGGAAGGGAGCTCACACACCGGCCTGATGTAGCGTATCGCTGCTGAGTTCGCCGCAGGTCACTCACAGCGGGCGGCCGGGTAGCGGTGATCACTGGAAAGCCGTAGGAATTGTAGAGTAGGCTGGAGCTGGATAGGAGATGATATTGACAGAGCTTTGCTGGATATGTGGCTAGCTTGACGCGTTTCTCCGTCCTTCAAGCACGACGGTTTCTTCAGAAGCTCCTGAATTAATTTTATAATAAATAAAGTGTTGAATCGACTTCCGGTTCCGGCAGCGTGGAGTGAGCAGCGTCTCCACGGAGCTCCGTCCTCTGACCTACTCCCTTTACCCAGCAAACTGTCTACCCCACGGAGACATCGATCCAGATCGCCCAGAGCAGACCCAGAGACCATGGAGAAGCGGTCACAACCTCAGGCGACGGCGAAATCTCCGCAACAAACAACTCAGCTCCCGCAGCCTCAGCGCCAGGAGAAAAGGCGCGGTGAGCACGCGACGGAGCCAAACCCTGACAACGCCCAGGGCACCCCGCTGGCTAAGAAACCCATCGTAAACCCGAACTCTGAGCAAAATACAGGTATATCTGCATTATCCTACTCAGATCTGGTAGACGCTATACGCAGCACAATGGCCCCTCTCCTGCAAAAAGCTGTGTCAGATATTACAGACCAGCTCCACTCTCTCACAGGCCGCATAACTACAGCGGAATCCCAGATTTCAGATAACACAGATCAAATCACATCCTTGCAAAGAACAGTCAGCGTTTTGCAATTAGAAAACAAACGCCTCAGTGAATCTGTGGAAAATATAGAAAACAGAGCCAGACGCTGTAATTTAAGAATCACTGGTCTGCCAGAAAATCTGAAAGGTGCACAGCTAGAACATTTTGTGCGAAACACGCTCCCCAAAATCTTGAATGTGGAACAGGAATGTTCTGATCTAGTAATAGAGAGAGTGCACAGAATGGGAACATTACAGCCACACTCTACAGCGAAACCAAGAGTGGTAATATTCAAGATATTGAATTATCTTCACAGGCAAATCCTGTGGTCAGCATCACGTAAAACCAACCCCATTATTTGGGAAACACCTCACTAAGGATCTACCAGGACTTTTCCATTGAACTGTCCAAATCACGCAAGGCATTTAACCCAGTATGCTCTGAATTGGTTAAAAAGAATATCAAGTTCTACATGATGTACCCAGCACGTCTAAGAATAAGCACTTCAATGGGAAACAAAGACTTCACTTCTCCAGCAGAAGCCCAAAAATTTGTTTCTAGCATGAAGCATAACCAAAACTCAGAAGATATTTCAGATAAGCCAGCATAATTGTTTTATTATCATAGCAGATTACCGCTAATTATGGTTTAAATATTTATATGATCTCCGAAGTGGGAAATGTTTTACATTTCATAGGTGTATAGCCTAGTGAAATGAAATAAGGGGAGGTTGGGAGACGGATGCCAGCCGATACCACATATTTGGTAGAGGAGTTTGGGAGCTGATAAGATCTTAGCAAACCAACACCGGAAGTCTCCTTGGTTGTTTACTTAGCTGCATTATAGTATATAGTTAGTTAACTAGATTGATGTCTTTGTGTCTTTATGCTGTCTTTCTTCCCCCTCTGTGTCTATTCCCACCCATGTCTATACCAAACATTAGACCAGCTTATTATATCTCTTATAAGATAACATGTCAGTTACAATAGGCTCTTTAAATATAAGAGGCATTCATACGCCAGCAAAGAGGCGTAAACTGTTAACGTATCTGAATAAACAGAAGATTGACGTGATCTGCCTTCAGGAAACTCATCTAATGCCACCAGAAATTAAAAAGCTTGCAATGCTGGGCTGGGAGCTAATTGGCTCAGCCAGCCTAAATGCTAAATCATGTGGAGTGGCAATTCTTGCTAGAAAACAATTTAAGATAAAAATAATAAAAGTGGATGTGGATCCTGAGGGCAGATACGTCATTGCAAAGGTAGAATTATGCGAAAAGGAACTTGCAATATGTAGCATTTATGCACCTACACAATATAAAAGATCTTTTTTTACACGCCTGATAGCTAAATTATATACATTTGACCCAAAATCTTTGATAATTTGTGGAGACCTCAATCTGCTTTCCTCAATAGTATTAGACAGATCACCCCCCCCAAAGCATTCAATTACCCTACCCAAAATAGGAGTCCCATACCTGCTAAAGTGTTTTAACTTGATAGATTCTTGGAGAGCACTTAATCCAACAGAAATGGATTTCACGTGTTTATCCCTAACACATGGAACTAAATCAAGAATTGATTATATTCTTATTCCTGAACCCCTTTTCCCAAGTTTGACTGGAGCAGAGATTTTCCCCCCAACACTTTCCGATCATGGTTTAGTAACAATACATTTAGTATTACAAAAAAGGGAACGGACTTTTCCACAATGGAGATTCCCGTTGCATCTTTCGCAGTCTCGAGGCCTTAAAGACAAAATTCTCCAGACATGGTCTAATTATAGTAAAGATAATAGCACATATGCTACCGAGGAACCAAAAATTTTTTGGCAAGCTGCTAAAGCAGTGTTAAGAGGAGAGGTGATGTCTTACGTTTCGAGACTGAAGAAAAAACAATACAAAGACTACATAGATTTGCAATCTGATCTGACAAATAATTATCAAAAATATAAAATATCCCCTAATGTCACTAATAAAGCACATTACCAACTATCCAAAACGAGATTTGAGGAATATCTACAATTACAAGGTGATACTTATTTATTTAATATAAATTCGAATTTCTATAAGTTTGGCAACAAAGTAGGAAAACTTTTGACAAATTTATTACAGGGATCCAGAACCCAAAATATAATACAACCCCTTTTAAAACCAGATGGTACACTTACGAATAATAATGCACAAATAGCTGAGATGTTTAAGGAGTATAATGAAAATTTATATACCCCCCGCGGGAGGTTCCGGAAGAGCGAATGGGAGAAGATGAGCCGCGACTCCACCCACTTTTAAACTTAACCCAAGAATATTGGGACACCCTGCCGATGCCTCAGGCTCCATCATCTCTTATAGAATCACTTATCAAACCAATAACCAAAGAGGAAGTGTCATGGGCTATTGGCAGACTAAAATTGGCTAAAGCACCCGGGCCTGATGGCTTTACTAATGAATTTTATAAAACAATGGCCGACCAAATCGCAGAACCTCTAGTGGCATGCTTTAACAACATAATTAACTCGGGAACATTACCAGACCACTTCACAGATGCTATAATAAAAGTTCTGCCTAAACCCAACAGACCGTTAAATTCTCCAAATTCATATAGGCCTATATCGCTACTCAATGTAGATTTTAAAATATTCACAAAGATACTAGCGGAAAGGTTAAAACCTATCTTACCCACAATAATTCATGAAAACCAAACCGGTTTCATTACAGGCCGTCATTCGGTTGTCAATGTGAGGAGAGTGTTGACAGCCATCCAACGGGCAGGTGATCCATCCTTCTCGGCGTCTGGAGTGATATTGACGCTAGACGCCGAGAAGGCCTTTGATATGGTCCTGTGGCCTCATCTTTTTAAAACATTGGCTGGTTTTGGTTTTCCACCACGGTTTATAAATATAATCCAAACGTTATATAAAACCCCAATGTCAACGGTTGCCTGCAATGGAGTTTTATCATCACCTTTCAGACTGGCCAGAGGTACTCGGCAGGGATGTCCCCTCTCACCCCTGCTATTTGCGCTGGCCATTGAGCCCCTTGCAATAGCAGTAAGGTCTTCTTCACTGATCCAAGGAATTAAAATTGGCAGAGAAGAACTAAAAATCTCACTATTTGCAGATGACACTCTGATTTTTATAACCAATCCCTCCCAATCTTTCCCTGCTTTACTACATCTCATACGCTCTTTCGGAATTGCTTCAGGATATAAGGTAAACTTGACCAAGTCTGAGGTATTGCCTTTGGGCGTACCAGACGTAAATTTGATTGATAACCCAAATATACCGTTTATCATAAACGACTCACATTTCAAATATTTAGGGGTGAACATACCAGCAGACTTGTCGAAATTATACTCCTTAAATTACATACCTGTCATTTCACAGATTGCGACTAAATTAGAGGCGTGGAAAGACTTACCGCTCTCCCTCCTAGGTAGATTAGCAATAATACAGGCTATCATTTTCCCGAAAATCTTTTATAAAATGCAAATGTTGCCAATAGCATTAAATAAAACAGATATTGCGAAATTAGACGCAATTTTCACCAAATTTATTTGGCAAAACAAGAGGCCGAGGATAGCGAAAAATAAACTCAAAACCTTAAAATCCCAAGGAGGTTTAGGCTACCCAGATCTTAAAGCATATTCAATGGCAGTATTTTTCAGATATATAAGCGATTGGATAACAGCAAATTCAGTTTACACAGACTACAAAATGGAATGTGCAGCGTTTTACCCTTACTCCCCTAGTGCTCTGCTCCAGTCAGACTTATCCAAGATCCCTATTGAAAAGAGGTCACATATTTTGTTTAAGGATACACCGGTGGCTTGGATAGATATGAATAAAATAACTAAGAGAAATCCAAATACTACACATTATGTTCCATTATGGGGCAATCCATCGTTTCCTCCATCAATTTTGAACCCTAGCTTCAAAATTTGGAAAGAAAAAGGATTGGACATCTCTTCAAAAATGTTCGATCCAGGGGGAAAAATGTACTCATTTGAAATTCTAGCATCTATATATAACCTCCCAAAGTCACACATGTTCATGTTTTTACAGGTTAGACACTTTTTACAATCCTTAAAAGTTCCGGAGGTGAAAGTGGGTAGGATTACTCTGATTTCCCAATTAACAAGTATAGACGCATTGTTAAACTATACAAAAGAAAAACCCTATAAGGTCAAATTTTTATATAATATTGTAATGAACGTAGACCTAGCAAAGGATCCGCAGTGGAACAACTTGTGGCAGAAATGGAATGCAGATGTACCTGCAATTACCTGTGTCTCAGATATGCTGGACTCTCATGATAGATCTATTGTAGCTCTGAAATCAGTATATTTGCAAGAGGTTTATGTGAGGACTCTGCATCGAGAATACATCACCCCACACAGACGTAAATTTATGGTCCCAGGAGAGGAGGGACACTGTATCAAATGTGGGATGCGAGATGCAAATTACTCACATTGTATGTGGAATTGTTATAAGTTAAAAATATTTTGGAATAAAACATTGCAATTCTTAAATAATATGTTCACTACAGATTTTAAGCCAAGTATAGCAGCATATATGGGGATATCGTTTAGAGACTGGTCTACCCAAAATCACAATAAACAAGAGTTTTCTCTACTTATAATGATCCTGACAATTGCGAGGAAATGTATTTTAATATATTGGACTAAGAAGTCAGCTCCAGGTATAACTGATCTTAAACAAAAAGCTTTGCAGATCCTCTTTTTTGAAAGACGATACGCCAGAATGGATTTAGTGAACGGTGCAAGAACTTTTTATCAAAAATGGACGCCTCTCATAAATATGCTGGATGATAATGAAAAACTCCATATCTCATCGGTATTTGAAAATTTGAGACCACAACAGACATCAGGGACCCAGGTGTAAAATAAACCCACGGCAGTTCGGGACTGTTCAAGCTTAATATACGCTGTGCGGTGGTCGATTAATGAGCATACCAAAATCAAGCCTAAGTTTGCTCAGTATGCTTACTTCTAATTTATATTATAAGTGTAAATATAGTGTTTGGCGGACACCCCCCCCCCCCCCTACCCTATCCTTCCCTCTTTTACCTGTGTCTCCCCAGTCTTTTGTCTCTATGTTACATGTTTAGAATGTTAGAATCATAATTGTGTTAATTCAACTCATGAACGATGTTAGTTAAAATTGACAGGATTATTATTATAAGAATAACCAGAACAAGACAGTATAATAATTCACTAAATCCTGAAGGCTCAGAATTATAACTTTAATCATTTTTAGATTACATCAGACAGAGAAATAAGTAGTATATACCATGTTAGGAGTTTTATCTCGACTAGACTCTGATTTGTAACATTATAATGTACAATTGTCATATGCCGTTCATATTGTGTATTATGTACTATTTTTGATTTATTGAAAATACAAATAAACAGCATTTAAAAAAAAAAAAAAAAAAGTGTTGAATCAACACAGTGCGCTCTCTACATCCCTATTTATCAATAATAAAGGTTGGTGTGAAACAAAACTGTTGCACTCTGATGTCTGCAGCCTGAGGTCAGTGTGCTGGGGTGTTCCTGCACCCCTGAAAAAGTGGCAAAGAAGGGTATTTTCCACAAAACCTTTGGCACAGTCAATAAATGCACTGAAATTTATTCAAAAACAAAGTAGTATAGAGCATAGAAAATGGTGTAGAATCACGTAAAAGAACACAGTATATGCACAATAAGGTGAAAAAATTATAAAATAAATTGATGAAAATTCCACATAAAAGCAAAGTTGTTACCCTCAGATGGGCTTGGCAGTAAAGATGCGTCCCAAGTGGGGGTAACAGGTAAGTCCGTGGCAGGTGGGCCAACACATTTCAAGCTAGTAAGCTATTTTCAAGGTTGCATGTATGTTGTAAGGGTTCTTCCTTATAAAGGTATATCCTGACATGACCGGAAGTGCCCTAGTTGGTCCGTGACTTCCAGTTTAGCAGACCTCCATTTTGTATGGTTTATCATGCTCCTACTAGATCACTGCAGTGGTCCTCCAGCTGGCTATTGGCTCCTATACAGAGAAACTTCTTTAGGCCTGTGTTGGTGGGATTTTGGTGTTTTTTTTTTATATACAGATGGAGCCCTCCTCATTTAGCCCTTTAACAGGATTAAGTGAATAATAGGATTACACTGATTATCCCCTACTGAGAACAATAGGATAGCCATGGTGAGCCACGACCTAAGGAAGATACAGTAGATGAGAGGGGCTCCAACTGTATATACAAATATAGCTGTGCTTGTTCATCCCGCTGGCATGCCAGAGAACACACATGCGTCCCATTGCCACAAATGCATTCAATTAAATATAGAACTCCTGGAGTTTAGCAAGTGATAGATGCGGTACTCTTTTTTCCTTTACATTTAAGGTGGTGCATTTGTTTGTATGTTGTTCTCACAGTTCTGCACATGGTGCAGGTGTCGCACCTATAAGACCCTTTTGTCCTAATAGGGTTATTATTATCCAAATCCAAGGTGCTCCTTACTAATTTGCGATTTAGATTGTCCACATTTTTTAAAAATAAACTTTGGTATTGATGGTATCGTTATGGCTAGTGGTGTACTTTTGTAGGACATGCCAACGGTGTTTAAAGATTTTTTCAATTTCTTTATGGTGTGACACATAGTTTGTGTTAAATGTCCATTCTTGGTTGTTATCTTATTCTTCTTTTTTTCTTCTTTTTATATTTTTTTTTAGTGGAAATGGTTTTTGTGGTGCTGATTTTAAAGGTTAATTTAATGTTGAGGTCATTGTCATTGCGATATGCGCAAAAGGATGACAGATCCACCATTAAGCCCATCCACAAGAAAAGTATATTGTCTATATACTTTAGCTAAATACTATATATACTTCAGCCAGGATACCAGGTTTGACCCCCATGCCAGATGACTGTAACCCTTATCCTCCTCCCACTTGACATGAAGATTGGCAAAGCTGGTGGCAAACCTGGTACCCATGGCAGTTCCTATTTTTCAGATAAAGTAATCCCCTTTTTCAAGAAGTAGCGGTTTTGTAGTATGAACTCAATAACATTTTTGATAAAGATATTCTTCTTGTCCAAATCGCTTTTGTATAGATGCAAGGTGATAGCTTTCAGTTCCTTCTTATGGTCTATAATAGTATAAAGTGATGTGATGTCTGCCGAAACCTTATACATAGCATTTTCCCAGGGGACCTCCTTGAGTTTCAGCAATGTGTTGGTGGTATCCTTAAGGTATGAAGGTGCACATCCATATTCCAGCTGTCGAGATGACATACAATACGCTGTTTGTTTGATGTCCTCAATAGCTGTTTGTAAATGGTTTTTGACCACCCAAAGTAACTGCTTTAATATGTTTGATGTGTTTGTCTTTCAGATAATTCCTCCAGAGTCCTCCCTACTTCAGGTAACGTATGTACTGTATATACATAAAGAATAATGTGTACCAGATCATCCCCCCAAAAAACTGGTATACCCAAGGTGCACTTTTCATACAACAGCAAAACTCCTGTAAACCAGATACAAATATTATTATTATTATTATTATTATTATTATTATTATTATTATTATTATTATGATGATGATTCTATCTATATAGTAATCTTCACCACTTGGACTTAAAGTTGCTTTACAAGCATCAAAAATATAGCACAGAAGTTTAGTACTACGGCAGGAAAAAAAAAAGACAACATAAAAACCAGTGAATATATTGCAGGATGCGTGCATCCATTTTCATTAATAACTTCCAATGGTTACATAATTTACCCACAAAAGGTACCAGGTGAGGCAGCCATCATAAGTGCATGATGAAGATTACAATGTGTGAGTTAAACCAACCGACTCAGTCTCTTAGTGCCAGTCTCATAGAACCACATAATACAACAGTGAGTGGATAAGACTTTATACAATTAGGGGACAGGGAGAATGTACAGCAAGAAGTTCTCTACTACAGCGTAACCCTATCTACAGGGAGTACAGACTCCAGGACTCATTGCTCCTTCTTTATTAGATTGCAGGAATATGGATTCTAAAGTCATTGCTGGGATTGTAGCCGGTAACGTCATTATCCTGATTTCTCTGGGACTGTGTTGTCTTCTTAAAAAAAGACAGTTAGGTAAAGTATAATAAATTTTAATCATAGTAATTTTTTCCACTATTTCTTTATATGGCTAGTTGCAATTATACAATATCATTACATTTTTCTTCATTACTGTTTTCCGATTTATATTGTGTGTGTGTGTATAATCATATATATATATATATATATATAGCTATCTGTGTCGGCCCGGCACTCTCCTCTCAACAATCAGCTGCCCCCGGTGCCTTCAGCAAATATCAAAGTAGTGTGAAAAAAGAAATAGCGGCACTCAGACGGGTCTTTTCAAAGAATGTATTCAGTGAAGAAAAAACTGACGTTTCGGAGCTCTGGGCCCCGTTTTCAAAGTGGTCTCACCAGCTTCACTTTGAAAACGGGGCCCAGAGCTCCGAAACGTCAATTTTTTCTTCACTGAATACATTCTTTGAAAAGAGCCGTCTGAGTGCCGCTATTTCTTTTTTCACGCTACTATATATATATATATATATATATATATATATATATATATATATATATATATATAGTCCTTTGTGTAAAGTAAGATGCACTCACCGGTCTTCTTAGTTTTGCAGAAAGGTATTTAATACATACCACAAAATTTCACATGACAGTGGGTTATGGTCGACGTTTCGGTCTACTGGTGAGACCTTTTTCAAGACCTGCCTCTCCTGCCCTCCTCAGTGTGCAGAGGAGGGCAGGAGAGGCAGGTCTTGAAAAAGGTCTCGCCAGTAGACCGAAACGTCGACCATAACCCACTGTCATGTGAAATTTTGTGGTACAGTATGTATTAAATACCTTTCTGCAAAACTAAGAAGACCGGTGAGTGCATCTTACTTTACACAAAGGACTGTGTTTGCTGGAATATCTGTTGGTATTCCTTCTGGATTTTGGACACCCCGGCAGTTTACATTGTGGAGGAGTAGTGCTGTCCTATTTGGATGAATTATATATATATATATATATATATATATATATATATATATATATATATATATATATATATATATATATATGAACACCGCCACTCACTCCTTCCAAAAGAATTTCAAGGCTACTCAGAGGTGCATATTTGGCAAATATGCACCTCTGAGTAGCCTTGAAATTCTTTTGGAAGGAGTGAGTGGCGGTGTTCTACTGTATATGACATTATCCTCTCCGGGCACCTTCATGCTGCAGCAGAGAGCAAGTGCCGACTACTCGCTACATATATATATATATATATATATATATATATATATATAATGTCCACTGGTAGTCGGCACTCACTATGATGGTTAATTCAGGTGCACATCCACAATCAAAGGTAGATATCCAAAATAACGAGGCACTCTGGTGTAGTGATAAACAAAAGGCTGTATTGTAGCGCCAAGCGCTTTCGGGGTCCAAACGCCCCTTCCTCAGGGCACAGCAACAACAACCAAACATACCCACATGCCCCAAATAAATACCCTTACCTGTCCTGTAGCCGTCCGATTTTCGCGCCAGACGCCGGCGTCCTGCCCGCCGGAAGTCGTCATCTCTGTACTTCCGGTGAGACGCAGTAGCTGTCAGCGGGGAGCGTTCATGCGTTCCACCCGCCTTCCTGCTTGCGTCCCACTGTCACCATGGACGCGATCTCTCCGGCTTGGTCGTCCGTCAGGCGTCTCTATGACACAAACAAAAGGCACGGCAGTTGTTAATACAGGCGGGCACATTGCATCTAACAGTGCTAACACAAACATAATTGCAAAAGAAACAAATACACAAAGAATACATAAAGAATACATAAACAAATGTTTACATAATGGCTGTACAGTTCAGGAAAAACCATGTATTTACAAAGTACAGAGACACCCGATGTCGGATGACAGCAAGGGTCACAAACCATCCCTCCGAGCAGCTTAAGGAATTAGATAGGGGGTCCATAAATAAATAAACCCTCATGTCAAACTGTTCCAATTTATCTTTTCATTGAGACCACCAGGATTGGTAGTCCCAAGTCTAAGAATCCATTGTGATTCCCGAATTAACAATGTTTTTGCCCGATCCCCTCCCCTAAGGGTAGCTGGAACATGGTCAATCATAAAATAGCGGAGTGAATCTAGTGGGTGATTAGCGGCCTTAAAGTGGCGGGCCACCGGTTGATCCACAACCCGACCACCCACTGCCAGCCCAATCGAAGACCTATGTCCCCCCATGCGTTCCTTAAATTTACACGTGGTCTGGCCCACATAATAAAGTCCACAAGGACAAATTATTATGTAGACCACATATGCAGAATTACACCCCAATACAAATCTGATGTCATAGGTCTTATCATTGTGAGGGTGCTTAAAGTTCTTACAGGGGATGAGAAGTTTACAGGTTGCGCAGCCATTGCATTTATAGCATCCCGGGGCCTTGAAATAGGTGTTAGGACATCTCTTTTTACCCATCTCGGTGATGTCTGTGCGCACCAATCTATCCCTAAGGTTACTACCACGGGAGAATGCCACTATGGGTCTCATATTCTTGAACACAGGGAGGTCTTTGTCCGTACTGACAATGGGCCATAGAGCCTTAGTGGCCCTCTGAATCACAGGGTTGGAAGTAGAGAATTTGCAAACTAGTGGGATTATATTATCTTCAGCCATGGGTTTAGGAGTAAGGAGGTCATTCCTATTGAAACCCAAGACCTGTGTTTTGGTTTCCTCAAGCAGAACTTTGTCATATCCCCTATTTTCGAATTTTTGTACAACCTTATCAAGGCTAGCAGGGACCTTCTCCCTATCACTGGTGATCCTAGCCGCACGGATCATCTGCGACCGGGGGAGTCCCCTTTTCAGGGCTTTAGGGTGGAAACTGGTTGCCTCTAAAAGGGTGTTACGATCAGTCGGCTTACTGAAAACTCCAGTGTGAATAATACCATCGACAATAGTCAAATCTACATCTAAGAAATTAGCCCTCCTCAAGTCACAGGTGTAGGTAAACTTGATAAAGGGACTTGAGGCATTGATGCCCGTCATCAACAGATTGAACCTTTCGGCCCCCCCTGTCCACAACACAAAGACATCATCTATGTATCTAGTGTACATTAAAATGCAATCACTAGTTGATGGATCTGAGAAAAACAAATCCTGTTCTGTCTCAAACATGAATACATTAGCGTAGGAGGGTGCCACAGAAGAACCCATGGCACACCCCCTACGCTGCACATAGAACTCCCCATCAAATAAGAAATAATTACGACGGAGAGTCAATTCAAGCAATGACAGAAACAATCGATGGTCAAACTGAGCATTATCAACATTGGTGTTAAGAAACCTCTGCATGGCTCCCAATCCCCCTTCATGGGGTATCGACGTGTACAAGCTGCACACGTCGAGACAACACATCAAGGTCCCTTCTGGGACAGCCCCAATTTCTTTGATTTTCACCAAGAACGACGTTGTGTCCTTGAGAAATGTAGCCTGTAATGGAAGAACAGGTTGGAGGATACTGTCCAATAATTGGGACACTGGTTGCAGCAGAGAGTCTCGGGCCGAAATTATGGGCCTCCCTGGTGGTTTAGTGGGATTCTTATGAATCTTCGGAAGTGAATACAAAATAGGGACCCTGGGATATTTCACACACAGTGATTTCCAGATTTTAATCGGAATCAATCCATCCTGATGTGCTTTTTCCAAAACCCCGAATAATTCTTTTTAATACTCAGGGGTCGGGTCCTTCCTCAACTTCTGATAGACCAATAGATCACTTAATTGGCCCACAAGTTCACTCCGATAATCATCGAGATTCATAACAACAATAGCCCCGCCTTTATCTGCGGGGCGTATTATAATCGAAGTATCCCCCTCAAGGTTCTTCAGTGCTGCAAGTTCCTCTTTATTCAAGTTTGGGCGGACTGCACGGGGTGTAGCGAGAAAACGGGAAACAGAGTCCTCCATTAAGCGAGTGAAGGATTTGATTGAACTATTATTTGAAATTGGGTCGAACTTAGATCTCACCACCTTCTTTGTAAACGGATCAAATATGGAGGGGTCATCCTTCTCTATAGACCGTTGGAAGTGTTCCTTCAATCTAAGGCGTCTAGAGAACTGGTGCATCTCCAACTTCCAGCTGAACTCGTCAAAGCGGTTGGTAGGCACAAAACTAAGACCCAAATTCAAAACCCTTTCTTCCACTGCTGTTAATGGACGGTTTGAAAGATTGAAAATCAAACTTTGAGTTTGGTTGCAGCTACTAGTGCTGCTTTTCGTGCCTCTTTTACCCTGACCCCCTCGACGGGTGGGCGGGCGTTTGTGCCTCGGGGGCGTGCTTCCAAAGGGACACTTCCCGAAAGGGTTATGTCCTCCATATCAGACACTCTGAAGTCACTGTCACTACTACTTTGGTCTGTGACAGGTTTCCTAGTTTTGCCTTTATTCCAAGGTCTACGTTTCCTTTGGCTCTGCTCGCCAAATGCCGGACCCTCGCTGCCATACAGCCATCTGTATACTCTGTTTTCATCATAGTCCGTATCCACGGCACATTTCTTTTGGTTCTTGAATTTGATCAGGTCACGGTAGTATTTATCACATTTATCTTCAAGTTTTTGTAGCCAGTTAGAATTCTTCTCCACATTCCAGACCTCTTTGTATTGGTCCTGGAAGGTAGACATCTTTTTCCTAGTGGCGGTCAGTTCTCTGTTAGCCTCCTCTACGACGAGAATCATTAAGTCGAAAGCACACTTATTCAGTATTGCTATCCACTTTCTAACAAATTCGGGGTTGGTCCTGCCAATAGTGGGAACATTCCTCACTTGGAACCCCCTTGGTATTTTGCGCTCCTTAAAATATCCTGCTAAGGACGCGCTATGTAATTTGAAGTCTGTTTCTCTGCGTCGTAGTCTAAACATTTGGGATAACAAGTCCTCCAAATTAGGGGCCAATTCAGGGAGCTCTACCACCTCCTGGGCTAAAATGTCCTCTATCTGAGCAACAGTGAAACTGAAGACTTCACCTCTCGGGGTGGCTGCCGTGCCTGCGTCAAACTCTGGATCCATCCTGGTAACGTACTGCCCGTGCAATCAGATGTTAATAGCACGCAGATGTTCAACACACACAAGGGAGGTATTGTACTTGAGGCTTTTGTATAAATCCGTAATTTGTACTCCAAAGCTGCGGTGCCATACGACTAGTATGAGACTCCAAGCAAATGGCTCTCACACCCATAAACAATGTCCACTGGTAGTCGGCACTCACTATGATGGTGAATTCAGGTGCACATCCACAATCAAAGGTAGATATCCAAAATAACGAGGCACTCTGGTGTAGTGATAAACAAAAGGCTGTATTGTAGCGCCAAGCGCTTTCGGGGTCCAAACGCCCCTTCCTCAGGGCACAGCAACAACAACCAAACATACCCACATGCCCCAAATAAATACCCTTACCTGTCCTGTAGCCGTCCGATTTTCGCGCCAGACGCCGGCGTCCTGCCCGCCGGAAGTCGTCATCTCTGTACTTCCGGTGAGACGCAGTAGCTGTCAGCGGGGAGCGTTCATGCGTTCCACCCGCCTTCCTGCTTGCGTCCCACTGTCACCATGGACGCGATCTCTCCGGCTTGGTCGTCCGTCAGGCGTCTCTATGACACAAACAAAAGGCACGGCAGTTGTTAATACAGGCGGGCACATTGCATCTAACAGTGCTAACACAAACATAATTGCAAAAGAAACAAATACACAAAGAATACATAAAGAATACATAAACAAATGTTTACATAATGGCTGTACAGTTCAGGAAAAACCATGTATTTACAAAGTCCGCCCAAACTTGAATAAAGAGGAACTTGCAGCACTGAAGAACCTTGAGGGGGATACTTCGATTATAATACGCCCCGCAGATAAAGGCGGGGCTATTGTTGTTATGAATCTCGATGATTATCGGAGTGAACTTGTGGGCCAATTAAGTGATCTATTGGTCTATCAGAAGTTGAGGAAGGACCCGACCCCTGAGTATCAAAAAGAATTATTCGGGGTTTTGGAAAAAGCACATCAGGATGGATTGATTCCGATTAAAATCTGGAAATCACTGTGTGTGAAATATCCCAGGGTCCCTATTTTGTATTCACTTCCGAAGATTCATAAGAATCCCACTAAACCACCAGGGAGGCCCATAATTTCGGCCCGAGACTCTCTGCTGCAACCAGTGTCCCAATTATTGGACAGTATCCTCCAACCTGTTCTTCCATTACAGGCTACATTTCTCAAGGACACAACGTCGTTCTTGGTGAAAATCAAAGAAATTGGGGCTGTCCCAGAAGGGACCTTGATGTGTTGTCTCGACGTGTGCAGCTTGTACACGTCGATACCCCATGAAGGGGGATTGGGAGCCATGCAGAGGTTTCTTAACACCAATGTTGATAATGCTCAGTTTGACCATCGATTGTTTCTGTCATTGCTTGAATTGACTCTCCGTCGTAATTATTTCTTATTTGATGGGGAGTTCTATGTGCAGCGTAGGGGGTGTGCCATGGGTTCTTCTGTGGCACCCTCCTACGCTAATGTATTCATGTTTGAGACAGAACAGGATTTGTTTTTCTCAGATCCATCAACTAGTGATTGCATTTTAATGTACACTAGATACATAGATGATGTCTTTGTGTTGTGGACAGGGGGGGCCGAAAGGTTCAATCTGTTGATGACGGGCATCAATGCCTCAAGTCCCTTTATCAAGTTTACCTACACCTGTGACTTGAGGAGGGCTAATTTCTTAGATGTAGATTTGACTATTGTCGATGGTATTATTCACACTGGAGTTTTCAGTAAGCCGACTGATCGTAACACCCTTTTAGAGGCAACCAGTTTCCACCCTAAAGCCCTGAAAAGGGGACTCCCCCGGTCGCAGATGATCCGTGCGGCTAGGATCACCAGTGATAGGGAGAAGGTCCCTGCTAGCCTTGATAAGGTTGTACAAAAATTCGAAAATAGGGGATATGACAAAGTTCTGCTTGAGGAAACCAAAACACAGGTCTTGGGTTTCAATAGGAATGACCTCCTTACTCCTAAGCCCAGGGCTGAAGATAATATAATCCCACTAGTTTGCAAATTCTCTACTTCCAACCCTGTGATTCAGAGGGCCACTAAGGCTCTATGGCCCATTGTCAGTACGGACAAAGACCTCCCTGTGTTCAAGAATATGAGACCCATAGTGGCATTCTCCCATGGTAGTAACCTTAGGGATAGATTGGTGCGCACAGACATCACCGAGATGGGTAAAAAGAGATGTCCTAACACCTATTTCAAGGCCCCGGGATGCTATAAATGCAATGGCTGCGCAACCTGTAAACTTCTCATCCCCTGTAAGAACTTTAAGCACCCTCACAATGATAAGACCTATGACATCAGATTTGTATTGGGGTGTAATTCTGCATATGTGGTCTACATAATAATTTGTCCTTGTGGACTTTATTATGTGGGCCAGACCACGTGTAAATTTAAGGAACGCATGGGGGGACATAGGTCTTCGATTGGGCTGGCAGTGGGTGGTCGGGTTGTGGATCAACCGGTGGCCCGCCACTTTAAGGCCGCTAATCACCCACTAGATTCACTCCGCTATTTTATGATTGACCATGTTCCAGCTACCCTTAGGGGAGGGGATCGGGCAAAAACATTGTTAATTCGGGAATCACAATGGATTCTTAGACTTGGGACTACCAATCCTGGTGGTCTCAATGAAAAGATAAATTGGAACAGTTTGACATGAGGGTTTATTTATTTATGGACCCCCTATCTAATTCCTTAAGCTGCTCGGAGGGATGGTTTGTGACCCTTGCTGTCATCCGACATCGGGTGTCTCTGTACTTTGTAAATACATGGTTTTTCCTGAACTGTACAGCCATTATGTAAACATTTGTTTATGTATTCTTTATGTATTCTTTGTGTATTTGTTTCTTTTGCAATTATGTTTGTGTTAGCACTGTTAGATGCAATGTGCCCGCCTGTATTAACAACTGCCGTGCCTTTTGTTTGTGTCATAGAGACGCCTGACGGACGACCAAGCCGGAGAGATCGCGTCCATGGTGACAGTGGGACGCAAGCAGGAAGGCGGGTGGAACGCATGAACGCTCCCCGCTGACAGCTACTGCGTCTCACCGGAAGTACAGAGATGACGACTTCCGGCGGGCAGGACGCCGGCGTCTGGCGCGAAAATCGGACGGCTACAGGACAGGTAAGGGTATTTATTTGGGGCATGTGGGTATGTTTGGTTGTTGTTGCTGTGCCCTGAGGAAGGGGCGTTTGGACCCCGAAAGCGCTTGGCGCTACAATACAGCCTTTTGTTTATCACTACACCAGAGTGCCTCGTTATTTTGGATATATATATATATATATATATATATATATATATATATATATATATATAGTTGAAGAAAGAGACTGGCACTCAGAGGTCTTTGTACAAAACGTGTATTCACAACAAGTGAAAAAACATCCAACGTTTCGGGGCTGCGCCCCTTTGTCAAGGTGTGTGTGGTAAAGGGGCGCAGCTCCGAAACGTTGGATGTTTTTTCACTTGTTGTGAATACACATTTTGTACAAAGACCTCTGAGTGCCAGTCTCTTTCTTCAACTAACTTATCGACTGGATGGGCACCGGGGCAGATGCCACACTGGAGTGAGTGCCGGACCGCATTGCCACATTATATATATATATATATATATATATATATATATATATATATATATATATGGGTACACAAGAGAGAGAGAAGATTTCAGCGCCAAGATATATATATTTGTATACAGAATGATACTAGTACTTTTAATAGAGTTCTGGGTGTTATGTTACACCACAAAAGGAAATCTATATATATATAAAACACTCCCCACTCAAAAAAATGGGTGTCAGCACGAGTCCAAAGCCAGACGTTGGTGAACCGTCTGTACAGGGTGGAAATTTTTGGGGAACTATATTATTGGAACTCGGCGATCGGTTTTACAGTTGCAATTAAAAATTAAGATCAAGTACTTCAAAAATGTCAGAAATTGGGGGGCGTGGCCTGGACACGAATGGAGACGGACACGCTGTAAGGAGCTCCTGCTCTATACACGCTTCCTAAGAGACCATCCATCTCCCACAAACCCCAGGCAGCGACATCCTGCAGTCCCCAGACCCCGGTGACCTACCCGACCAACGGTGAGTTGAGCTGCGGAGCCGGGGGAGGGAGAAATCCTTCCCTGCAGGTTGCGGCCCTCACCGCACATCAAGCCGCGGCCTCAATTTCGGAAGTGCCCGGCGGCTGAGCCCCACACCGCGAGCCGCGATCCCAGACGGCGCCCAGAACCCCCCAGAACACCAGCAACCCCCCGGTGGGTGCCCCGCTCAGCCCCCCTTCCATCCGGACGCCTCTCCTACCAGCAGCTGGGTCGCCGGAGCTCCGTGAAGCGGAGACTGCCTCTTCTCCCACAGCGCGGCGGCCATCTTGGAAGCCCCGGGGCCCGAACTCCGGCGCAGAACATCATCTGGGGAGCGATAAGCGGTGCCCCCGGCTGCCTGAAAACATCTCCGGACACCCATCTGGACAGGAGGGGACACAGTAAGTGTGACCTGCACTGCCCTACTGACCAGGCCTGACATTCCTAGCAGAGTGCCGGCGGCCATCTTAGTTGGGGCACTGTGTGGGAGATCCACTTAAACTACTAGCTCCCTAACTAAAAATGAAAACATCACAATAAATAGTGCACCTCAGAGACGGGACCTGACAGCTTAAAGGAAAAAACACAGATCAGTGGAGCTCCCGACTTAAACCCCTAAAAAACTTGATATCCCTCCTCTAACCCCCACCCCAACAGAATACCCTTGCCCAGCCGCAGCTGACACAGGAGACAGCCGGGACACAGATTCTAGCGGGCAACGACACCCCCGGAGCCCACCGACGCCGACAGGGAGGGTGCAGAAAAGCTTTAGAAGAGCAGAGGCCTACACAGCAGTTGAAGCCGGGGACTCACCTGGGGGCTCGGGCCGGGATCGGCGCTCCGCGAAGAGACTTGCGGACGGAGCCGACCGTGCGGGTGCCTAGGACTGGTCCCCGACCTCCTACCCAGCCGAAGGTGCCTTCCCCTGACACAGGGGCTATCCAGCAAAAGTAGAGCTGATACAGCTACTGCATATAGAACTACCAGACCCAGAAAACCCTGGAGCCCCTATAAAATAAGCAGATCCCTCTCTATCGAGAAGCCAAAGATTGTCTTAATACGGGCCTCAATAACAAAAATAATAACCTGATCCCCTATCTGCTACAAGGGGTGAAGAGATTTCACTGCAATCTCCAGTCGGCTCGCACACGCTGACCTAACCCAAAGCTTAGAGCTAAATCTCACCAGCTGTACCGGAGACATCTCCCTGACACCCTAGCCCCTATTGTTGCCTAGCGTACAAACCAAGATGTAACTCCCCCCCAACCCTCCGAACCTTGGGGAGCTCCCATCAATACTATAATACCAATGTAAAATTGGCTCACCTTATTCTGCCGCAGTGATCTACAATTCTCTTTTCAACCGAACCTAGAAGCATCAGGAATTAGCTCTGTACCAAGATGCCGAAAGGCAACAAGAAACCTGTGGACCAAGATCTCTCCCAAAGCCTCAAAAAATTTGCGTTCTCAGCCAATAAAACTACGCAGGACCCTACCTCCCTACAACAAGATAACTCGGACTCTGAAGACTCTGACAACGCTCCACTCACCAGAAAAGACATCCGGTCTCTTTTTCGTGAGGTGCAGGAGACTAGACGCTCAGTCCAGGCGATCCAATCCGAAGTACACAAAGCTGTCAACTCACTAAGAACTGATCTCGATGAAATCGGAGATAGAACTGACCAACTGGAGACAAAAATGGACGAAGTAGTCTCCTCGCATAACGAACAAGAAGATGAGATCCGCCTACTAAGACAAGAAGTCCAATCACTCTTAGAATATCAAGAAGACCAGGACAACAGGGCGAGACGCAACAATCTCCGTATAAGAGGCATCCCAGAAGAAGTGGAAGCAACACAACTAGACGACTATCTCAAAAAGTTCTTCCTGCACCTTTCCCCAACAACCCCAGAGGACCACCTCCTGCTGGACAGGGCCCACCGAGCCCTCCGCCCTCGCACACAAGAGTCCTCACAACCTAGAGATGTTATCCTCCGATGCCATTATTATACGGCAAAAGAAGATATCCTCCGTGAATCAAGAAAACATCCCTCAATCTCCTTTCAAGGACATTCTCTCCAAATATTTCAGGACATTGCCCCTGCCACTTTGCTTAAAAGAAAAGAATTTAAACCCATTACCTCCTTCCTGAGGGAAAATAAAATACGCTACAGATGGGGCTTCCCCTTCCGCATCCTAATTTGGCATCAGAATCGCTTTCAGATGGCGAAGAACCCTGAAGAAGCTCGCCAACTCCTGCACTCCCTAGGCCTGCAGGCCCCAGCACCTCCGGACACCGCCAGTGCTAAGCCTCAAGACCTTTCCAATATAGACCAACTGATAACACCAAAACGTACCTTGAATCGGGACTGGTCTAGGGTATCTGCAACCAAAAAGGCTAATCCCCCTAATCCACCCCCATGAGACTTGGTTCGAGGCCCAACTTGGTAACAATCCTGATGCTATGGTGATAAGTGGACTAGCTTACCATCTCTAAGGTTTTTTTTTTCTTTTTTATAGAAATTTAACTCCACATGATATCAACCATGTATTTATCTGTTCGGTTGAGGACAACTATATTTGTTTTTGTTAATGTTTTTTATTATTCAGCTACCTAGCGTTTGGGTATACCTCTCTCGGCTTCTCCTATTTAGGGAGATGCGGACAGAACTACCCTTGTTTAAAATGTTTCCAAGAGATAAGTAATGTTAGATCGGTTGGTTACACTATTATTGACGGTTTGAGTGTTAGAAAATGTTTTGTTCACTACTCATTCCCCCAAAACAGGCAGGCTATAAATAGCAATGCTATCCTATATACCAAATGTTCACATATGGGACTGGCTCCCCTAATAGTCCTTGACTCCCCCGTTAATATTTCTGGACCGTAATAGGCCCAGGCCACGCTCTCCAAACATGGGTTTTATACCCAATCCCGGTCACTGTCACTCCGTGACTTTCCCTCCTTTCCCCCCGACCGGAAAGTTCGACCAGACATTTTGCCATCTGGTCTCCAATCTCCCCCTTTCCTCACTATCCCTCTACCTTCACCCCACATGCACTCGCTTCAACCCTTACCTCAGGGTTAACCTCAACTCGGGAAAACCTTCTCAACCCCAAACTTCGATACATCAGGATCTTTCCGGGTGGAAACTTGGGGAGATCCATAAAGCGTTATCTCTATGTCTTCACCATGACCATTAAAGTGTACAGCCAAAATGTCAAGGGGCTGAATAGTCCATCAAAACGCACCAAACTCTATCTCACTCTAAAACAATCCAAAAGCGATATAATATTTCTCCAGGAGACCCACTTTAAAAAACCCTCACATCCAGAACTAAGATCTAAGGCCTATCCTCTCTCTTTTCACGCATGTGACTCCAAACAGAAGAAACGTGGAGTGGCCATATTATTTGCCTCTCATTTGACGTTTGAACCTAAATGTACACATGCGGATAGGAAGGGGAGATGGCTAATTCTAGTGGGCAAACTTAATGGAGAGGAATGCACTCTAGTTAATATATACGCCCCCAATCAGCAACAAGCCCCCTTTTTTAAGAAAATAGACTCCGCCCTCTCAACACATGCCGTAGGTTCAATTATAATGGCAGGCGACTTTAATGAAGTGCTTGATAGAGAATTGGACCGTTCCTCTCCCCCTCCCTCCTCCAGCTCTAGGCCCCCTTCCCCAGCCACTCTGGCCCTAGTCGCTCTTCTTAAACGGCATCTCTTATTTGACTCCTACCGCATTATAAACCCTGTAACTAGGGACTATACATTTTTCTCCTCCGTCCACAAAACCTACTCCCGCATTGATATGATCCTTCTGAGCAGGGACCTGACGCCTAAAATCCAAGAAGCACACATTCACCCTATGATTTGGTCTGATCACTGCCCTATCTCCACAACAATCACCACAATGCACTCCCGCCCAACAACCTCTACATGGAGAATGAATGACTCTCTTCTCCACGATATAGGGCTCACCAACCAAATCAAAGACCAACTCCTTGAATATTTCCAAATTAATGACCTTCCAGAGACATCCCCGTTGACTCTCTGGGAAGCCCATAAGGCGGTACTACGAGGACATCTTATAAACATGGCCTCTAGACATAGAAAATCCATAAGCGCTCATCTTAAGAGCCTAACAGCTAAGCTCCAAACCCTAGAACAACAACATAAACTCTCTCCCTCCCAGCAGAATTTTGACCTTCTTTCTAAAGCCAGAGCAGAGGTGTCGCTCCTTCTCTCGGATCGTACAGCTAAGACACTTCAAAAACTGAAGCAGACGTTCTACGAGAAGGGCGACAAAGCAGATAAACTACTTGCCTCGAGACTCAGATCTCAACGCTCTCAGAACAACATCCTAACTATCAAAACCAAAAAAGGCACTCTGACCCATTCCCCCAACTCCATCAACCAAGAATTCCAGAACTTCTATTATAACCTCTATAACTTGAACAAAGACCCAAAGACCCTAACCCCTACCACTGAGATGATGTCTGACTTTCTACAAAAAGCTAACTTGCCCAAACTTTCAGAACAAGCCGCAGCACAACTGAATCAGGATATCACAGAGGAGGAACTTCTGAAAGCTCTAAAGGCCCAAAAACCATCCAAGGCACCTGGCCCAGATGGGTTCTCAGCGGCCTATTATAAGAAATTCGCTAATATCCTGATCCCCTATATTAAAAAGGCGTTCAATGCAGTCCTCCATGGTGCCCAACTACCCAAAACGATGCTAGAGGCCAGGATAATAGTAATACACAAAGAAGGCAAAGACCCCTCTGAATGCGCAAGCTATAGGCCTATATCCCTTCTAAATAATGATATTAAATTATACGCTAGAGTGCTTGCCTCTCGCCTCAGCACTGTTCTCCCTGGCCTGATCCACTACGACCAAGTAGGCTTTATTCCGGGTCGTCAGGCCAGGGATAACACAAGGAGAACTATCGATCTCATTCAGATCATTAATAATAGACAGACCCCTTCTATCATCCTCTCATTAGATGCCGAGAAGGCGTTCGACCGAATATCATGGCCCTTCCTATTTCAGACCCTCCGCGCCTTCGGCCTATCGGCAGAATTTCTTACCGCAATCTCAGCTTTGTATACAGCCCCCTCTGCTCGCATCCTTACAAACGGAACCCTTTCGGGCCCCTTCTCTCTTTCAAACGGCACCAGACAAGGGTGCCCACTCTCGCCCCTCATATTTGCCCTAGTGATCGAACCCCTAGCGGCTAGGATCAGACTCTCAGAGAGGGTCGAGGGGGTGAGAGTGGGAAACCATCAATATAAAATCTCACTCTTCGCCGACGACGTCCTACTGTCCCTAACCCACCCTCAGACATCTCTACCAGCCCTATATGAGATCATTAATGAATATGGCTCCCTATCAGGCTATAAAATAAACTTTTCCAAATCGGAAGCAATGCTTCTACATACCCCCCCCTCTATTAAAACCTCCCTACTCTCCTCATATCAATTTAACTGGAAAGCTAATAAAGTGAAATATCTCGGAGTACACATAACATCCAAATATGACCTCCTCTACAAAGAAAATCTACCTCCCCTCCTAAATAAAGTTAAACAAGAACTCAAAAGCTGGAGATCAAACATCATCTCATGGTTTGGGAGAATATCAGCCACTAAAATGATCATTGTCCCACAATTCCTATATCTCTTCCAGACCCTCCCAATTAAAATTCCTTCCCAGACACTAAGAAATATTCAAACCTTAATCTCCAAATTTATATGGAATGATAAGCCCCCTAGAATAGCCTTTAGCACCCTCAAACTACCTAGAGCTGGAGGAGGCAGAGGACTCCCAGATATAAAACATTACTACTTGGCATCACATCTGAGCCAAATCGTTTCGTCCTTTGCACCACCAGGTTCAATCGCATGGATAGACATAGAGTCACGATATTTAGGCCTTAGATCCCTATCTTCTATATGGAGCCTTAAAAAACCACAAAGAGCCACCCTGGTCAGCTCTATACCTTCGTTGAAATTTCACCTCACTCTGTGGAATAGGGCCTTGGACAAATACAAACTCTCTTCATACCCTTCTCCACTCACCCCCCTCTGGGATAACCCAGCTTTCCCCCCAGGTACTTCCCCGCTAACTTTCACAACGTGGACTAAATCCAATATCCGCTATGTCGCTGACCTCTCAAAGCAAAACTCATGGCTCTCACTAGAGGAAATTAAAAATAAATACCCCACTCTAGCCCCCCCTATGTTTGAATTCTTCCAAATTCGTCACTTCCTTACATCACTATCAAGTACGGACTCACTTCGAGACATGACTCCTTTTGAAAAACTATGCTCATCCAACCCCCTTTCCAAGGGTATGATCTCACAGATATACCAAATGCTGATCGACACAACTGCCCCCATACAGACCCGCCATGAAGGTGAGTGGGAGAGAGACCTGGGCTCTCCACCAGATATAAACTGTTGGGACGAAATTCGCGAGAACATAGCCAAAAGCTCAATCTCTACACACATCAAAGAGACCACATATAAAGTATACTACAGATGGTATCTCACCCCAGAAAGACTCTCTAAGATGTTTCCATCGGCCACCCCTAACTGCTGGCGCAGCTGTGGTCAGAGGGGCTCACTCCTGCACATCTGGTGGACCTGTCCTAGGATTGTCCCATTTTGGCAGGAGGTTCGTGACCTCATGCATTCCTTGTCCGGTCTGACTTTTCCTCTCGACCCATGGACATATCTATTAGCCCGCCCATTTAAAGAGTTAGACCCTCCCATGAACAAATTATTATCGCACATACTGGCAGCAGCCAGAATGACCATTGCTAAGCAATGGAAGTCCCCCAACACACCTCCCCTAGCCCTACTAATTAACTACATCTGGTACATCGCCCACATGGAAAAGATAACTTACTATATACATGAATGCTCCCATAAATTTGATACAGTATGGACCCCGTGGACCTCACGGATGGCCCCACCCTCTACTGACACCCAAACGAATTTGGACTAAAACAACTTAATGTACTCTCACCCTCTAATACAGAAACACCCTGAGGTACCCCCCCCCCACTACTCCCTCCCCTCCCCCCCCTTTTTTTCCTCCCTGTATACCCCGACACCCTCCCCATATAATCCCAATCAATGTACACTACCGAACCTGTTGATTGTTTAGATATAACGCTATATTTGATTGTGGAAAAAATGTTAAAAATGTGAAACTACTTTTGATTAACATATCTATATGTCATTCTGCTCGTGTCATGTATTTTCACACTCTACAAATAAAAAGTTTAAAAAAAAAATGTCAGAAATTTATTTTAAAAAAAGGGGGGTTTTTTTACAACACGCAATGAGACAATGAGGACAGTACACTAAAAATATATGTATATGGTGCTAAAATAAATACTCAGCAATAAAAAGAAACACTAAGATATGCTGTAGAACACCATAAAATCTGCTCGGCTAAAATAAAAGCCCTATAAATACATTCATATGATCATAAAAAACGGGAACATAAAAATGAAGATAAAAATTGGAAAATCGCTTAGCTTTTGAGAGGAGACAAGGTTAAAAGCTGCCCGACATGTTTCGTCTAAACAGACTTCCTCAGGGGGTGTGGACAAACTGGTAGGAGCTAATATTTATAGTAAGAGACATGCTTACATCACTTCCTGTCCCTCAATTAAAAACTATAGCAATTATCACATATATAAACGCACTCTAAAGGTAGCTCATAATATGGCTTATAAGTACAATAGTAGTCCGTCATTAGGACCAACTGAGCCCGCTATCCGATTAGCAGAAGTATGTTAATTGACAGTCAATAAGTCTAATTGTTTTCCGTGGGTACGGAACAGCGGGGCGGTGCGTCACATCCGCCCCACATCCGCCGTCAGTCTGGAGACCCGTGCGCTTGCGTGTAGTGCGTGTAGTACGCTTCGTCTGCCCTCCGTCTAATCTCTCACTCCTCTGAGCGGCTGAAGATGGTCACGTGGTGTCTCCCACTACGCTGCAACGGAGTCATACAGTTGCTAGGCGACCTCTCATGTTTATAGCATTTTCTTAACAGCGTGTCGCTCGTCGTAAGTATTCCTGAGTATAGGATTTTAGATGATTGATATAAAGAAAGGGAGAGATAACATCAGTGTATTACTGATCACGGCAGGAGTACATGATAAAAGGCAAGCTGGTGGTGATTCTTTGAAAGGGGTGAATAAATGCATCAAATATACCCCGTTCAATAAATAGTTAGTGAAATGAATCAAGAGAGATAGTTATGTTTAAAAGAACATAATATAAACATAGTATATGTTGAGGAGGGGATAACTCCCAATAATATATGTATAATGAAAGTCATATAGAAATGACATGCTAATAGTTATTTTTGCATGGTAAGTCTAGTATGCTAGTCTAACTAGGAAAAAAAACAGGGAAAAGTCTAAAAGGTGATCCAGCCATATAGACATAGTTGAGTGGACTTGGTGAGGATTATTTCATGGTTGCCTCCATATATGTGTCCTTGTTCAACTTTAAGTTACAGCACCTGGTCTTCTTTGGAGGTGCCCCTTCCAAGTACTGGCCAGGCCTAACACTGCTTAGCTTCCAAGATCAGACGTAGTTGGGCGTCCCAGTGTAGTATGGCTGTATGGAGGTGAACAGTTGTGGGCACTGGAGGGTCATGTATTACTCCTCTTAGGTCTCTCTCATAGTTATGTATTATATTTTTATGGATGTAAACATCGTGACAAACCTTTTATTGGGGTGGGAGTAATCCTCACAACGCCCATATATATCTAGGTATTTATTTTTACAGGAAAGGTGCTATTTCGTAGTTATCATTGAAGCCGTCCGGGTTCAGTGTATTCAATTCAAAGATCCAGAACATTTCTCTGCGTGAGAGCAGGTTGGAAAGATCACCACCTCTTTCTCCCAAAGTCACATGTTCTATTCCTTTGTAGGTCAATTTCTCTGGGTCGGAGTTATGGTGTTCTAAGAAATGTTGTGAGATAATGTGGGTTTGGACTTTGTTCTTTATGTTCCTCACATGTTCTTGGATCCTGGTCTTCAACGTTCTCTTGGTTTTTCCGATGTATTGGGTGCCACAAGGGCATTCCAACACATATATTACTGAGGTGGTCATGCAGTTGATGAATGATGAAAAACGAAAGACTTTAAAATAAAACAATTCATCAACTGCATGACCACCTCAGTAATATATGTGTTGGAATGCCCTTGTGGCACCCAATACATCGGAAAAACCAAGAGAACGTTGAAGACCAGGATCCAAGAACATGTGAGGAACATAAAGAACAAAGTCCAAACCCACATTATCTCACAACATTTCTTAGAACACCATAACTCCGACCCAGAGAAATTGACCTACAAAGGAATAGAACATGTGACTTTGGGAGAAAGAGGCGGTGATCTTTCCAACCTGCTCTCACGCAGAGAAATGTTCTGGATCTTTGAATTGAATACACTGAACCCGGACGGCTTCAATGATAACTACGAAATAGCACCTTTCCTGTAAAAATAAATACCTGGATATATATTGGCGTTGTGAGGATTACTCCCACCCCAATAAAAGGTTCGTCACGATGTTTACATCCATAAAAATATAATACATAACTATGAGAGAGACCTAAGAGGAGTAATACATGACCCTCCAGTGCCCACAACTGTTCACCTCCATACAGCCATACTACACTGGGACGCCCAACTACGTCTGATCTTGGAAGCTAAGCAGTGTTAGGCCTGGCCAGTACTTGGAAGGGGCACCTCCAAAGAAGACCAGGTGCTGTAACTTAAAGTTGAACAAGGACACATATATGGAGGCAACCATGAAATAATCCTCACCAAGTCCACTCAACTATGTCTATATGGCTGGATCACCTTTTAGACTTTTCCCTGTTTTTTTTCCTAGTTAGACTAGCATACTAGACTTACCATGCAAAAATAACTATTAGCATGTCATTTCTATATGACTTTCATTATACATATATTATTGGGAGTTATCCCCTCCTCAACATATACTATGTTTATATTATGTTCTTTTAAACATAACTATCTCTCTTGATTCATTTCACTAACTATTTATTGAACGGGGTATATTTGATGCATTTATTCACCCCTTTCAAAGAATCACCACCAGCTTGCCTTTTATCATGTACTCCTGCCGTGATCAGTAATACACTGATGTTATCTCTCCCTTTCTTTATATCAATCATCTAAAATCCTATACTCATGAATACTTACGACGAGCGACACGCTGTTAAGAAAATGCTATAAACATGAGAGGTCGCCTAGCAACTGTATGACTCCGTTGCAGCGTAGTGGGAGACACCACGTGACCATCTTCAGCCGCTCAGCCGCTCAGAGGAGTGAGAGATTAGACGGAGGGCAGACGAAGCGTACTACACGCACTACACGCAAGCGCACGGGTCTCCAGACTGACGGCGGATGTGGGGCGGATGTGACGCACCGCCCCGCTGTTCCGTACCCACGGAAAACAATTAGACTTATTGACTGTCAATTAACATACTTCTGCTAATCGGATAGCGGGCTCAGTTGGTCCTAATGACGGACTACTATTGTACTTATAAGCCATATTATGAGCTACCTTTAGAGTGCGTTTATATATGTGATAATTGCTATAGTTTTTAATTGAGGGACAGGAAGTGATGTAAGCATGTCTCTTACTATAAATATTAGCTCCTACCAGTTTGTCCACACCCCCTGAGGAAGTCTGTTTAGACGAAACATGTCGGGCAGCTTTTAACCTTGTCTCCTCTCAAAAGCTAAGCGATTTTCCAATTTTTATCTTCATTTTTATGTTCCCGTTTTTTATGATCATATGAATGTATTTATAGGGCTTTTATTTTAGCCGAGCAGATTTTATGGTGTTCTACAGCATATCTTAGTGTTTCTTTTTATTGCTGAGTATTTATTTTAGCACCATATACATATATTTTTAGTGTACTGTCCTCATTGTCTCATTGCGTGTTGTAAAAAAACCCCCCTTTTTTTAAAATAAATTTCTGACATTTTTGAAGTACTTGATCTTAATTTTTAATTGCAACTGTAAAACCGATCGCCGAGTTCCAATAATATAGTTCCCCATATATATATATATATATATCCCATACTTGCCTACCCTCCCGGAATTGCATCATTGTGCACACACACCCCCCCCCCCCTGTGCAATGCCTGTGTTATACCGGCATTTCACAGTGGAGGGGGCATGGATACGATGATGCGATTGCGATGGCCATGCCCCCACACAAGGCTCAGTTGTTGAGCTCCGCTTCTGGCCACACCCCATGGAAAACATCCCCACCCCCTGCTACCTTTATCTAACTGTCCTCTCCCAGAAAGGACAGCCTAAAAGTAGGCAAAACCTGATACATACATACAAGGGTGAGTCAAGTTTCTGTTTTATCAATGCTTTCCATCCTAGGTTGCTTTCTATCTTGTCTGTACAAGTTTGTCTGTTGCCATTTATGATTGGTTTTCCCACTTGTGGCAGTCGCAGTGATTTGTTTTTTGTAGTCTATGTCTGGGGCTAATATTAATCAAGGACTTTATATACAGTAAGGAGTAAGTGTTTTGTCATGAACTGTGTGAATGGATAGAGACATTCAAAGAAGGTTCAAGAGATCTGATTTAGAAAGACTACCAAACTCCAGCCGTGCACAGCCGCAGTCTCCTTCCACCACCACTAGGCTGTCAAGATCTCTACAGCAGCACCCACACTCAGGAGCCGGCATCAGACATATACACTATTTGGGGGGAATTTACTAAGATGGGGTTCTATTTCACATGGGATCCACTAGGACCCCCCTGTCCTAAGTGCCCCGGGCACCCCCAAGGTGTAATCCGGCCCTGGCTTTGAGCTAAGAATCTCTATCTCCCTTTGTCCTCCCTTGAGTAAAGAACCCATTGTTCTAGGTGGTAATTGTTAAAAGATTATATACATTTTGGAGAAAAGTGCACACTGGAAGCAGAGGACTCTTTTTTCTGGGGGAAGGCGGTCCACTTACATCTGCACTAAGGTCCGCTTAAAATGCCACTACCCTCTTCCGGTTCCGGGTGCATGGAGTAAGCAGCGCGGCTTCTGGGCTCCACTCCAGACACAGCACTTTACAAGGTGAATTCACATCCAGACCACCCACATCCTCCCTTGGCATCCTCCTGAGCCTGCCCATGGATAAATTCCTAGCTTTCCCTCAACCTCCACGATCCCAGCAACAAGCCGGGTGGCAATTCAAGAGAAGCTGAGGTCCCAATATGGTGCCGGATGCAGAAACAACAGCAGCGTCTCCGGCTTCTAAGAAATCCATCACAGAAACTCAGGAAGATAACAGCGGCTCTCAGCAGTCCCACCGCGAAGCTCTTCTTACGACGATATGGTGGACGCCATAACGGCTACCATGGCCCCCTTACTAGCAAAGGCAGTGAGTGACATTACTATGCAACTACAGAAATTGATAACATGTAGAGGAACAATGTGAAATCAAAAGGCTGGAAAAAGAAAACTATATGATCACTAACAGATTGGAAAAAGTAGAAAACAGATCCAGGACAAATAACTTAAGGGTAATAGGCGTTCCTGAATCCCTAAAAGACACCTCTCTGGAAAATGTGTACAACACACCCTCCCACAATTGCTTGGAATCCAGGAGGAATGCTCCACTATGGTTAATGAAAGGGTCCACAGAATAAGCCCCCCACCTTGCCCTAACGAAACACGCTCCACGGTTACTATTTTTAAATGTCTCAGTTATACCCACAAAGTGATAATTTGGCGTTCTTCTAAAAATTCCTCTGCTCTTAAGTGGGAAGAACATACTATCCGCCTATTTCAGGACTTCTCTTCTGAAGTCTCCAAGGCACATAGAGCCTTTTCTTCTGTCTGTAGCCGCCCGATTGCAGAAAAGCAAAAATTTGCCTTAATACTGTATATCCAGCTAAGCTACGCATATTTCGCAACGATACGCAATATGACTTCTCCACACCGGCAGAAGCATTAGACTTTCTCCGCGAAGATGCGGCACAAAAGATGCCAACATCACGGATACAATATAACAACCGCAATGCCTCACTCTTGAATTTATCTAAATTAATGGATCATACTGTATGTTTGCTGTGACTGTGACTGCAGCTAAAATACAACTGCAAGCAGGTTAAATAACAGTATTTATGTTTCCTAGCTAGCCTATGTCTATATACCAGTAAAGTTCCCTCTTTCAAGGAACGGTATGGTTTCTCCTAGTTTCTATTTGTTATAATGCTGGGCTCGAAGTGAGCTTGCTCCGGATTTGTGTAAGATGGTTTTACTGTATGTAATGTGATTATACACATGTTTTATATATGTTACCGGCAGTTATGTGGATCTCAAACACATTATATTGCCACTTGGCAAGAGTTATTGCCTTCTATTATTTTAGTATTTACTTTGTTTTATCCTTGTCTCCTCCTCCCTATTGTATCTCCCCATGTGTACATTTTGCAGTTATGTAAATTCATTGAATATTTAGATTGCAGTAAAATTCATAATATATGTACCCTTTTGAATCATGACGGAACTTAAAATCGGATCCCTTAATGTGGGAGGATTTAATTCCCCAGCAAAAAGGCAAAGGGTCTTGGTATATTGTAATAAATTAATATTAGACTTGATATTTATACAAGAGGTCCATTTAATATTTTCTGAGGTGCTTAAACTCCTGGGGTGGAAACTTCTCGCAAGCGCAACTTATAACGCTAAGGCAAGAGGGGTAATAATATTAATAAGACGCTCTAGACCACAGGAAATACTCAATATGGTCTAGGATCCTGAAGGCAAGAATGGTGGTTTGTGGAGATTTTAACCTTGTCTCCTATATTTCTCTAGACAGATCAAAACGCCCTCAACTAAGACTGGTAGACATCTGGAGAGCTTCTAATCCCACTGCAATAGAGTATACATGGCACTCAGTAGCCCACCATAAATTTTCGAGAATAGATTTTATGCTTCTATCGGAGAACCTATTCAGGAGAGTCGTGGCCATGGAAATTGAGCCTGTGGCTATTTCTGACCATTCATTGCAATGGTTCCAAATGCTTATTACAGAGGAACCTTCTCAAAAAACAATATGGAGATTCCCCAACCATCTTTTAAAATCGGCAGACTTTGGGTCCAAATTAGTACCAGACTGGGAAGATTATTGCTCTACCAATCAACCCCACACAAGTTTAGATCCCTCTCTTTGGCCCTTATTCTGATTGATGCGGACTTTACCGCGTTCTTACGGATCGCGTCTTTATGGCGTCTGCGCATGCGTGGAGAACGCTACGCGCATGTGCCACGCCTTGACTCGGTACCAGTTCGGACAAATACCGTCCAAAACTGGTCACCGCTATCAGTCGGGAAATAGGGGCGTATTATGGGCGTCATGCGGAATGACACATGGGCGTAGTTTCAAAGTGGGCAAAACGGGGCGGAAACATGGGCGGACACGGGGGAGTACACTTATGTTGGGGGGCGTACATTCGGAAACCACTCCGAATGCACGCGATCAAAAAGGGCTGAAATGTGCGGTGTCCACAAGTGTACTATTGCTTTGCGGACACCACTCGTTCATGCGGTAGGCGAACGTACGCCTAATGACTACAACCATTAACACCTGAACCCAATAGAATCTACTCCTTTACTCATTACTCACTAATAGGACGCTTGTCAGTGCTTTAATTGAAACCATTGCTGCTTCAAGGAAACCTTACTAGTCCCCCACATATGCTGTACTTCTCAGACACTTAAAAACTGCTAACAATTGACATGACAGAATATTAATACTATCAATACACATGTGTATTCGACATGTACTCATGAAACCACACATTTTGGGTAAAGTAAACACATTTATTTATATTCATGTCACACTCAATGCCAGTGTGATGCAAAGACCATAAAATAATACATACAAACAATAAACAACATGGCAGGAATGCTGCAAAATAAATAATAATACAAAACATATATAATTGCACACAGATGGACTCCAGCACCTCCTATGTGCCACTGCACATGCAGCCAGTGGGAAATGAGGAGGCTGCTGGCCCTTCTACAGCAGGGCAAGCTGCACCTGACCATTCAACAGCAGGGCACCCTACACCTGGCCCTTCTGCAGCAGGCCAACCTGCAGCTGGCTCATATGCACCATCAGCACAATCATTTGGAACACAACCGGGGACTTCACAAGATAGTACCATGGCCATCACTTCAAGTACAGCTGACAGTAATGGCAGGCAAAAGAGGGCAACAGGGGAACCACTAAGGACATATGAAGCAAGGGCTCATCTGGTTACCCTGAGCACGTGATTGGACACAAGAAGCTGACACACACAGCACAATGGAAGATTTGGGAACACATAACGGCGGAGATTAATGCAGCCACAAGTTCATTTCCGACCACGTTTGGCCTTGGTAGGCTCCTTGGCCTGTGCAGCAGCTCTTCGGGGACGGCCAGATGCTGGGGCAGGTGGAGCAGATGATGTGGAGGGGTTGGCTGGTCTACCCCTCCTGCCAGCAGGGAGTGTTTCCGGTGGTAATGCACCAGAAACGGATGACATTAGGACCCTGTTGCTGGTAATCAGCTCCACCATAAGCTCATTATGGTGGAGGAGGAGATCATTTTGGCGGGTGGCTTGCTCGGCCAGCACCTGAGCACTTGCAGCCATGGCCTGATGTGACTCAGCCATGGCCTGCATGCTCGCAGCCATGGACTGCTGGGTGCTGACCAAGCTCGCCAGGATCTCCTCGGTCCTACGCATCCGTTCTGATGCCAAGTCTCCCTGCTGGTTGATGTCCCCAAGCACCTGGGCCAAGGCGGCCAAATCGGCTTGGCCCGATGCCTGCTGCTGCACAGGCCTACCTCTGGGGCCAGGTGGCACGGACTCCTCCACCTCCTGAGCAGAGTCCTCACCAAGCGGTGGGGTGTCTGTGGGAAAAGATAAACACAATTAGGAGACATTCTACGATAATTACTTGCACAAGTTTATGGCATGACCAATATTTACCTTCCAGAAAAGACGCAAACACTTCAGCTGGGGCCTCGCTATCCATCGTGCTCACCCCCCTGATCTCCTCAACTGCTATACAGCTCTCGGCCATCACCTCCAGGGGGGTGAGCTCTAGCCCTGATGGCATGGGCCCGGCCCCAGATGTCTGGCTGTGTTCCCACCGCTTGGTCATCTTCCTCTTCAGGGTGCTTTTGAAGTCCTGCCACCTGCAATGTAAGTTGACATATTAATACATGTCACTCTCAATGTTAGCTGTTGCAGCCATTGCTATGTGCTACATCTTACGACATGTGATTAATGTCCCATATATAATATTACATGCAACTATGATATCAACCGTTACAATACACATTCACAATCACCCTACTCTAACTCTCAAGGAAATAACATGGCAATAATGTATGTGTATCGTAACAACCTCATGTGCCATTTGCAAAATGCATAGAAGCATCAATTCAATCATTACTTGGCTATTACTGGCCACATGTTTGACAAAACAACTTGCCTCTTCTTCACATGGTCCGTCTCACGAACTTGTGGCGCAACTGCATTAATCTCTTCCGTGATCTGTTCCCAAATCTTCCATCTGCGTGTGTGTGTCAGCTTCTCGGATGGACACTCTATCCAATCACGTGCTCGGGGAACCAGGATGGCCAGCTCCTGTGCTTCATATGGCTTGTTTTTTTTTGGTGGTTCCGCTGTTGCACTGGCTCGGCCCTTGCTACGTCCCTGGCCACGCCCCCTGGCACCAGTCGCTGCACTTGAAGTGCTGGCCATGGTACTACCTTGTGAAGTCCCCTGTTGTGTTCCAAACAAATCTGCTGATGGTGCAGATGAGCCAGCTGCAGGTTGGGCTGCTGCAGAAGGGCCAGGTGTAGGTTGCCCTGGTGTAGAATGGTCAGGTGCAGCTTGGCCTGCTGTAGAAGGGCCAGCAGCCTCCTCATTACCCACTGCCTGCATGTGCAGTGGCACATAGGTGGTGCTGGAGTCCAGCTGGTGAAAAAGTTGCTGCAGCTCTGGGTCTAGCTCTGGTTGGGAGCCAGACATGTTAGCAACAACATTGTCACCCTCTAATACACCTTTATATACTGTTTGTGTATCCTGTTTGGCGGACATCAGCGGCAGCTGCGTTCCGTGCGTGAGCGTACGTCGCTGTTCTTTCGCGCCGCATACGGTGGCGGAAATTCCATTGTGGAAAACCTGGCGAAAGTTCTAAATGAAATACTGGTCACCAATGATAACATTGCATAGAATCTTCGGATACACCTGGGACTATTGCACAATACACATGCTATTTGCTAGCATTACATGACATTTGAATTATGACTACTGTGGTATTGTGGCGTTTTATTGCAAGCTAAAAGTAGCCCAATCCCTTAGATAATCCAGGCCACAAATCATGCAAGACTCATCTCTACTGTTATAGACCACACATGTGAGAGCCCTATAAATAGTGACTTGCTGCTAGAATCATTTGTCTACAGATCTGGACTTGTCAGGGTCTAAGGTAAGCTCTTCCATGCTCCTTGTAGATATGATATCCATTAACAATGTAAGTGTATGAATGTATGCACCATTGCCTCACTGACTACAGATTGTTGGGCCAGCAAAGTGCGTGTATCATTATTGCAACATGTCACATGTTCACTATTTCACTCACAGGTCTTAAACATGTGTGGGTTCATCTATTGCAGGACAACATGTCCCAGCAATAGATGAAATGTCTCATAGTACATGATGTCGTGAAAAAATGCTGACACCTTTATATGTGTGTTTTGGACGGTGTGTATTGAGTTCATATTATTGTGTCATCATTAGAGAGTCAAATGGATCTGCGGGATTACACGGGGCGGCCATCTATTGTACGTATTGAAGGCTACAAATCAATTTGTAGTGGGATATGGCCTTTATGTGCATAGGTGCATCAGTATTTATGTTCATTTCTTTATAGGTTGCAGAAGCTATTCTGCGCTACATGGAGAGGAGGCTAAGGGCACTTGCGGCTCTCCCCACTCGTCGCCCAAGGAGGCCAGGACGTGCTAGAATCTATCGCACACGGGTGACTCTGTTTGCTATGCCCGATGATGAGGTACTTACTAGGTACCGGTTACCCCCACATGTAATTCTGGATCTGCTCACCCTAATTCAGAGCGATTTGGAACCTCTACACGGGATCACGACAGCAATTCCGCCTCACACACAGCTGCTGGCGGTGTTGCATTTCTGCGCCTCAGGATCATTCCAACAAGTAGTGGCAGTACTTGCTGGAATATCTCAGCCGGCCTTCTGCCGAATCCTGAGGCGTGTGACGTCGGCCATGTTCAGGCGCAAGGGGCACTTCATGGCCATGACATTTGCCACCGAGACCCTGCGCAGAAGCCAGCAGGCCTTCCATCAAATTGCTGGCTTCCCTAATGTGATAGGGGCTGTGGATGGCACCCATGTACCATTTGTGCCTCCATCTCGAAGTGAGAAGATATATAGGAACCGCAAATTGTTCCACTCACTGAACGTGATGGTGGTATGTGGCCCATCCATGGAGATTCTCGCCTTCAACTCGAAGTTTCCCGGAAGTGCCCATGACTCTCATGTCATCCGACAAACCGGGATATGGCAAAGACTCCAAGAGCTGGAAGGCCGTGATGCGTGGGTTCTGGGTGACTCCGGTTACCCATGTACGCCCTGGCTACTTACGCCGTACAGCTACCCAGCACCGGGCCCACAGGAGGCATTCAATCGGGCGCATGTTGCCACCAGGCAAGTGGTGGAGCGCTCAATTGGCCTTTTAAAAGGTCGATTTAGAGTGCTCCACCGCACTGGTGGTGACTTACAATATGCGCCTGAAATGGTGTCGAGGATCGTGGGCCTGTGTATATTTCTCCACAACATTGCTGTGCGGCGTGAGATACCCTTTGATGAGTGGGAGGTACCATCTGAGCCGCAAGATCCGCCCATGCGCCCATCCCGCGCCCCTGAATGCCGGAGGGGATACCAGCTGCGGGACTCTGTGGCGCAAAGATACTTCAGGTACATGTTATTGAGTTGACATAACACACCCATTTTAGTCACAATCACCCCTTCAAATAAGTCCAGTGTGTTAGTTGTCAGTGTTACAAAACGAACATTAGCCAGCCTGCCCTCCTAATGGCAAAGAAATAGGAGATATTTAGCATATGTGTTTAGTTTTGGGGGAAGTTCAATATAGGTGCTAATTATTATACCTTGGACAAGGGATCTTATGTGTTTGTTATATCTTCATTATTGTAGTTGATACTATCCCTGATGACTGGTGAGTACATTGATTTATTCTATCATGTGTTGGGGATTATTTCCTGTGTTGATGTATGATTTGTTTGCATATATATATATATATATCTATATATATGATGTTGGAATTTATTCACATGTTTCAACATTTCAAGGAGCATGCAGCCAGGCAGGCAGGCAGGCAGGCAGGCAGGCAGGCAGCCAGGGCTGGTGTATAATGCTGGTTTCAGGATACCTGCAAGTGTGTGTATGTGTCTTTTACACATAAATGTACGCATACACATATATGCATAGAGTAAGTAATGCTAAGTACAGCTATGCGTTGCTAAGCTATAGCACGCGTTGCTTGGCGGAGCGCGGCCTCATTGGATTTGCTAAGTGCATACACACTGTGTTTTATATATATCAGATTTGTTCATTGGCATACATCAACACTACGGTTTTGAAGGCATGCGAATTTGTCACCATTTGTGTTGGCGCAGAGACGCTGTTAATGTAAAAATGAACAATAAAGTTATTAACACAAATAACTGTGATCAACCAATGCCACCACCTGATTGGTTGATATATGCCATTGTCAACATGGCGGAGACACGAAGGGCAGAACCCTTCACACATGAGGAGCTCAGGGTTCTTGTCTCCGTCATGGAGACAAGGCTGGGCCGTGCGGGGCCCTTCATAACAAACCGCCATAAGCGGAGGGCGTACACTGCGGCAGGGCGCCGGATTTACGCCCGCACTCGGGTGCGGAGGTCCCTCGGGCAGCTGGAGAGGCGGTGGTCGGACCTCCGCAGGCGCCAGCCCCAGCTGCTCCAACAGATAAGGGGCGAAATTGCTGAATGTGAGTATTTTAGCTATGAAATTTCGCACTTACAACATAGCATATATAAGCAATAAAATGTGTCTCATGATAAGTGGGTGTCCATGGGTTTAAAAGTCCATAGACTCTTATGTGTGCTTCTTCCTGGTTAACATGCAGTCATGTGGCTTTTATATGTAATGCCATAGCATTGAGGATTCTGATGCATACAATGTTCCCGATCTAATATGTGTTACACATTGATAAATGGCTGGGTTGTAATGTGTGAACAAATTACTAACCATCACTGAATAATTTAAATGTCACAATTTGGAGTCCATTAACAGTAAGGAGCTACTTTCCTGCATCGTTTGCCATCATTATCACCCTTCCATGTATGTCTTGTTATGGATTAATACATGTGCCCCAATGAGCCGACATTGACCATGATGTTTTTTTCTACCACACAGCACGAGCCCGAGCCCGACAGGCCCGTGAAGAGGCGGAGGCAGGCCTGGCCCAGGACGAGGCCCGAGACCCCGAGGAGGAGGTGGCGGCAAGGGTGGAGGAGGAGGAAGTGGAGGAGGAGCAAATGGTGGAGGAGGAGGTTGAGGAGGAGGAGGTGCGTGAGGAGGTGGAGGAGGAGGAGGTGGAAGAGGAGTTTGTGGCGGAGGAGGAGGTGTTGGTGGCGGAGGAGGAGGTGGAGGAGGAGGTGCTGGTGGTGGTGGAGGAGGAGGTGGAGGAGGAGTTGGAGGAGGAGGTGGAGGAGGAGTTGGAGGAGGAGGTTGTTGTGGTCGAGGAGATGGCGGAGGAGGGGGCTGGGTAGGCCACGGTTGCCCCGGACACATCAAGTTCCGAGGGGGAGGAGGCGTGCCAGGCACCGGAGTCGCCGCAGATCGGTATGTTTACATAATGCATCATTCATGAAGTAGTTGTACTGGTATTTGTTATGTAGCACTGGTGATTAAAAATTTTGGGCACATACTAATCATATAGACCCCAAAGTGGGTAGCTACAGATACAGGTACGGGTTAGATGGGGAGTCCAAGGCATCCCTTTCATCCAGGACACCTCTCAATTACACAGGTTTGTGGGATGGGTTGGAGGTCCATTTTGACTGCCACATAACCGTTGTAGTTAAACAGGATCCAGGAGTAAAGGGATGAGTGGATCATTTGTGGATTAAAATCACCTGCTGCAAGCGTAGATTATGAGCCATCAAATAGTGGCATCTATATTGTTGGTGAATGTTATTTATAAACTGTAGGATGTATGCTATAAATGGAGTATGGGCCGGGCTACCTTGGAATGGAGTCACAAGTTGGCAGTGTCCCAGGATCCTCCTCTACCTAAACCCCCCCTGTAGTTCTGATTTATTTTTCTCCCTCACAGAATTGTAGGTTGGTTTAGACAGAATTATGATTTAGAGGATGTGTATTGTGCATTCCTGACATTTGCATAACTCCCATGCCACCAACCATCACTGAACTTAGACTGAGCAGATTGTGACAAGTTCTTATTGACGGAGGCCATGACCTGCTTGTCATTGGTTAGTCATGGGTGGGTTGTGACTGAGAAGAAACAATATGACTGTTATGTCTTCTGCAGAGTTAAGGGTCGAGGCCAAAAAAGACAGTATGTAGTAAATAAGTTTGCATGTATGTATATATGTATGTGTCATATATATTTCTCTATGTGTGTCTCTATCTCTCTACATAGATAGATATATATCTCTATATATATATATATATATATATACACACATGTCACCTAGCATTTGTGCAATTTATGTCGTAGTATGTGAAATGTATGCATGAATAACATGACTAATTTTTGCCCCTTTGACATGCCCACAGATGACACCACACCGGCAGATGAGGGGGTGCGTGGGGCCCTCCTGCGAGTGGAGCAGCATCTCCGGCTCCTTCAAGCCGACCTGCAGGACCTAAAAGACCTGCTCATTTAATTGATAATTTAATTGTTTTTGCCTTATGTTAAATGTATATGTAAATAAATTCTTTATGCAAGTTCACAGTTGTTGGTTTTATTTGCACTTTAAATAGTATATGTGTAGATTGTTTATAATCTTTGACACAGGGTGTAATAGAAACCATTGCACTTACATTGCTGTAAGGGTTAATGTGTGCTATGCATGTGTTAGGCATGCTTGTAAGGATATATTGGAATCTAATTGATTCCAATTCCAAATAAGCAGTTTTTTATGAGGATAGGTAATTGAATAAGTGGGTCATGTGATGTATTGCAGAAGATACTTCATAGTGGGTTGTTTGGCGTAAATACTCCGCTTACGTGCGGTAGCACCGCTTGGCTCCCGTTCGGATGCGGTATTCCCGAGCATACTCTGTAATACTCTGTAATACCGTGCCGAATCTGAGTGTTTCTCCCGCACACGCATGGTTTGTATGTCGTCCGTAAACACGCCCTGTTCTTAAAGAGTGAGTCCGTCCGAATGCGGAGTACACGTGGGCGTTTCTACGGACGATGGCCGCATGCGGCAAAACACCGTGGCGTGCGGACCGCTCCGTAAGAATGCGGGAATTTCCGCACAGATCAGAATAAGGGCCTTTATTGGCAGGCGGCTAAAGCCGTCCTGAGAGGAAATATCCTGTCTTACGTAGCGAGACTAAACAAAATGTATTCTGGTTCTTTCCTAACCCTGCAGAGAGAACTCTCCAAAGCATACTCCCAGTACAGACAACTACCCACCCCTTTAAATAAAAAAAACAATATCTTTTAGCAAAAACCCATTTCGATTCATATCTACATAACAGGGGAAATAAATACTTGTATAGTATAAATTATTGCTACTATCGTTTTGGTAATACGACTGGTACACTCCTCACCAACATTCTGAAAGGTACTAGACCAATGGTTCACCCCCTAAGATTGTCTGACGGATCCCTTACGGCCTCAAATAAACAAATAGGTCAAGTGATTACTCATCCTTATACTTTACCCCATCCTCTAACTCTGTGCTACAAGAAAACTCGACATTAACCCCTCTACCACTCATTTCTTCCATAACATTCCCAAAAAGTGATGTCTGATCAAACACAACATTTAACCTCCCCAATCACTCATGAAGAAGTCCGACAAGTACTAAAGTCTTTGAAAAAAGGCAAAGCTCCAGGCCTTGATGGCTTTGGAAGTAGATTTTATAAACTCATGTTGCCACATATCTTAGACTCCCTAACCCAAGCTTGTAATCATATCCTTCTTAATAACAACCCCCCCCCATTTCAACACGGCATATAATAAAATCTTAAGAGATCTTACCCTCCCTGGGTCTTATAGGCCAATATCGTTATTGAACTCAGACTATAAGATCCTGGCCAAAATACTGACAGAGAGACTTAATCCTCTTATGCCGTCAATTGTCCATTCCGATCAAACCGGATTTATTTCAGGGAGGCATTCAGTTCTCAATGTCAGGAAGGTTATAGCCGCTGTCCAACACTTACAAAACAAATCAGACCATTACCCTCTGGGTATTATTATGTCCCTTGACGCAGAAAAGGCCTTCGACCTTGTTTTATGTTTACTTGTACACGACAATGGAACATTTTGGTTTTACATGACAATTTATATCCTATATACAATTGCTATACTGTAAAACTATATCCCAATATATTTGTAATGGACAAATCTTCATGGAATATATATTAATTCTCATGAATTAAAAGTATCCCTCTTTGCTGATGACATGTTGATGTTTGTCACCGATCCCTTAATATTCATCGCCACCATTATTTCTAGATTGAAGGATTTGGCAGATTTTCTGGTTACAAAGTTAACTTAGAAAAATCTGAGCTATTACTGGTAGGCCACCACTCTGAGGATATTACCTCTTCCAACTTTTTACCAAATTCAGAATAGCACAGTCACAAATCAAATATCTGGGGGTTAACATTACGAATAAAACTGAAAATCTCAATAAAGAAAACTTCTCTCCAGCCATCAATAAGTTAGCTTCCTTGATGAATTCATGGACTTCCCTCCCTCTCTCATTATTGGGTAGAGCAGCGGTGGTTAAATGAGTAATATTCCCCAAATTATTTTATTTTATCCAAATGCTCCCCACTGCGATACAACCAAAGGACATACTTTTAATTAACTCTTCCATATCCCACTTTCTGTGGTGAGGGAAGAGACCCAGGATAATGCTTTCAAAGTCACAGGGTGGTCTACGACTCCCTGATTTTAAAGCGTACACCATATCAGTATTCTTCAGATACCCTCGTATACAGACTCAGCCCTTGATAGAGCTATTTTCCATCCGTATTCCCCCTCTTCTCTGTTGCACCTGAAGTCTGCCGATATCCCAAATGAAATTTACTCTAATGTATTATTTCGAGACACTTATTATAGTTGGATAAGTCTCCATAAAAAAATTATCCTCCCCTTACCTCCCTTTATGGGGAAACCTAAATTTTACTCCGTCACTTATGTCTGCCCCATTCCTGAACTGGAGACAGAAAGGTCTGACACTCGTGTCTATGGTCTTCGATCCCGGAGGGATTATACTTCCTTTCAATACTCTAAAGCAAAAATATCTTTTACCAGTTCCGGACAGGGTTTATGTTGTCACCACAAAATGTAAGTTTGATTAGGATTTCTGGAAAACTAGTCCCACATCTCTAATTAGGACTAACAGTGATTTTTAGCTGTATTACACAAACGTTTTTGTAAAAATGATAGTCACCAGGTAATGTGATATATCTTCCAGGACCCGGACGCGATGAGCCTGAGGGAGCAGACCCTACTTATCAGGTATGATAATACTGGAGCTGTATATATATATTATGCTACTACAGTATTACCTAGTGTTATATATCATGTGGATATTCTTATGTACAGGCATCTCAGACTGGTTTGCAATGAATCTTTAGTAATACAATGTAGCCATCTCATTGCTTTGGATACATTGATACGTTCCTTCCTTTGTTGTCTGCTTAGATTAGGTGACAATTGAGTTGGGTTCATGAAAATGGGTCATTGGGTTAACCAAATTAGGTCGACACACATTGGGTTGACAACTGAAAGTCAATCAACACAGACAAAATGTCGACATGCCTACGGTCGATGAGTCAAAAGGTTGACACATGCATTAGGTCGATATTTAGAAGGTCAAAAGGTCAACATGGGTTTTTCACTTTTAAAAAATAAAATAAACATGAACACCGTATCGGCATGGCTGCGCTCGCCATGCTTCGGGCACGGTGCCTCGCTGCTCAGCAAAATGTTTTATTCTCCCACTACGCCCTAGTGGATGGTAGGGCATGAAATACCGCCTGTCGGCACAGGTTGGATCAAAAATAACTATGGGAAAATCCATGTCGACCTTCCCCATAATCAGTGACATTATATCATTGTTACATTTTGAAAACTGTTTTATTTCAAGTAAATATTTACATAATAAGGCCAAATAGTAAAAAAGTATCGCAATAAATTACACACTTTGTTCACAAGACAGAAATGACACATTGGGCGGTATTCAATAAGCCTGATTCGCCATGTTTTTATGGCGAATTTGTGCTGTTTGGCGAATTTCTGACTAAAACGGTGAATCACCCTATTCAATGACCAGATGGCGAATACATTTGAAGGTTTTTTTCGCCATGATTCACCGAGTAGCAATCGCTATCTTTTTATGGTGAAGTGGAATGTAAACTTTTAAAATAAAGTGTTTTGTTTTTTACATTTGGTGTCAAAAAATCAGGAATTTTATTCTGAGGAGGGGCATGCTATTTTTATTCATGTGCTGTAAGCACATGAATATATATATTTAATTAAAAAAAATATATATATATTTTTTTTTTTTACACAGCATCCAGCAGGGGGCGCCGGAGCTGAGCCGCTCATTACATATTCATATATTCACTGCACCCGATCGTTACGATCGTGTGTAGTGAATATACGCTCCCCTGCTGGCACCCCCGGGGGGCAGCCTGTGCTGCCTGGCACCCGGGGAGCCCACCTAACCCCCCACAAAGTTCTGGGCTAGGCAGAGAGACTTCCATCTCTCTGCCTGGCACCGTCCTCAGGCTCCCTGCGGCAATCGCCGCAGGAGCTCATATTCGCCAGTCAGGGGCAGCGAGCCCCTGACACGTTGAATACCGGAGCCTGCCGGCTCCGGAACGTGGCGAATGTGCAGCGAATCCTAAAAAGGATTCGCTGCACCTCGCAGGTATTCTCATTGAATACCGCCAATTTAATCTGCGCTCTTTACTCTGCGGCTAACATGAAATGGCAACAATTAAGATGATTGTATTCACAATAAAAACATGATGGAAATGAAATTAATTGATGTAAAGAAATAACGAAACAATACATAGTATAATATAGGGCCTTATTTTGGTTCATTCTTTCTGACAAAATCCTTCTTAGATGGACAAAACCATGTGCACTGCAGGGGGGCAGATGTAACATGTGCAGAGAGAATTAGATTTGGGTGAGTTATTTTGTTTCTGTGCAGGGAAAATACTGGCTGCATTATTTTTACACTGCAATATAGATCTCACTTTGAAGTAAAACCCCACCCAAATCTAATTCTCTCTGCACAAGTTACATCTGCCCCACCCGCAGTGCACATGGTTTTGCCCATCTAAGAAGGATTTTGTCAGAAAGAATAACCCAAAATAAGGCCCATAGTCCTAATGAATGCAGCAGTATTATCGTAGTTTTAGACAATATATTTATACAAATGATTTCTTGTATATTATATCAATATCAGTGTACAAATTGTAACACTTCTAATAAATGTTATTAGGGCACTTTCAATGGAACTTTAATACTGTACTATTATACATTAATATTTATGTTTGTTTGCATATTGAAGTCTTTCTTATTTTTCTCTTTTTAAGAACATAATTGTACAGAAAAGGAAATCTACAACAATATGCTATGAAGGCTGATATCTATGAAGAGATATATATGGAAACTGTGGGGTCAATAAGTGTGCTGTAACATTGTACAGAGTAATGCATCCTTACACAGGGGGTTATTTTGGTTCACTCTTTCTGACAAATTCCTTCTTAGATGGACAAAACCATGTGCACCGCAGGTGGGGCAGATGTGACATATGCATACATAATTAGATTTGGGTGGGGTTTTACTTCAAAGTGAGATCTATTTTGCAGTGTAACAATAAAGCAGTCAATATTTTCCCTGCACAGAAACAAATAATTCACCCAAATCTAACTCTCCCTGCACATGTTACATCTGCCCCACCTGCAGTGCACACGGACCCTTATTCTGATTGAGTTGGATGGCTCCGAATGCGTATGGCCGGCCGATGGTTGGTATTTGCGCATGTGCAGAGGCGTATCTGCGCATGTGCGAACGCCTCACATGTCCGAACACAGCGTGAGGTCCATGCAGAAAATGATCGTACGGAACCATCCGAGCAGGGGGTGAAGAGGGGCGTGAAGGGCTGTTTGGGCTCATTACCATTTGCGTATGCCCCGTGTTTCATGGGCGTTCCCATGAAACTGCTGGGCGTACGTATGGTAATGCAGCCGTGACACACGTGTGGGGGTGGACATATGACATAGCCGGATGCCACCTGCCCGCCCATATCCCTGCTTTTGCACGGAGAAATGTCCGAGTGGTCTGGAGCACTCAGTGCCATCGGAGGATGGGGGCGATTCCCACAGATGGAGGAGGTGTTCACATGGAAAATTCACTCGCGGTCCGTTCGGTCGGCGTCTTACCGCATTCGGACGGTGTGAGCGATCCGTACGGAAGGCGTGGCTAAGAACACTCGGTTCCTGTCCGCAAATACGCATCCGTCTGAACCAACCAGAATAAGGCCCATGGTTTTGTCCATCTAAGAAGGAATTTGTCAGAAAGAGTGAAACAGAATAGCCCCCACACACACAAGCTGATTTCTTAGGTTTGGTCATTGGGTCGACCCATTAGGTTGACGTGCATTTGGTTGACACCTGAAGGTCTACATGGTTTAGGTTGACAACTGAAATAGGTTGACATATCTAAGGTCGACATGAATGGTCAACACACGCATTAGGTCAACAATGGCTAGGTTGACATAAGCATTAGGTCGATGATCGCTTTTTATTTCTCCCGAATGGGGACACAGTCAACATGGACACCATCTAAGTCTACCACGTCCCCTCACAAGGCCCGCCATGGTTCAGGCAATATTCTATTCTCCGTCCACACCCTAGTGCATGAAATACCGCCTGTCGGCTCAGAAAAGAATGAAAAATGATGTTGACCTACCCATTGTCGACCTAATGCTTTAGGCTACCTTCCATCCATGTCGGCCATAGGCATATCAACCATTTTCAGGTGTTGACCTACTGTAAGCCATGTCGACCTTTGGTCCACCCAATGCATGTTGACCTAATGACCATATACCGGTTTGGCCAAATCCATTTATCTATCTATTGTATGCAGTCACATTGATGACATTCACAATATCGATATTAATAATGTTGACATAGTTAAAATCATGACATCACAAATGACAACACCTGCAAGCTCTGTACCTGATGAAGGAGTGATCTCGGGAATGCGTTGCATGGACTCATTGGAACTGAACCAGAACCTTAATGGACTAATCTGTTGCGGTGGCACCGAGCTGTTCAGCCCGGAACCCATGCTTTTGTTTACCATACAAGTTGCCCTCCGTAATCCCATCCATTGGGCGATAATGCTTTTTCCATCTTACACACTTTTCTTGTTTTATTATACCATATGTTTGGCTAATTTGTTCTGCTATTGTGTATATTACATTTTAATTGGCACATACAGTATTCCCGGTATCTTCACGTCATTTTTGTCTCCATTGAGACATCCGGGTAATGTGTTTATTAATATGTTTCTTGTACCCTGCTTTATTAATTAGCCAATAAAGAATCCTTTTAAGTGAGGTCTATACTTTTGAGTGTGACAAAGAAAGTTGTCATTGCATTTCCACTGTCAGGATTCTTGGTTTTGAGGACCCAGTTGTGACCAAGTGACTTGGAGACTTTCTATTGCAGGTGTAGGTAACAGGTATTGGGTTTGCAGGAAGAGGTGCTGGTAATAGTGGTGCTCAGGTGCTGGCAGCAGAAGAAACATAGATGATGGAAGCAGGCGGTGAACAAGTGCTGGGAGCACAGGGTGCACAGGTGCAGGCTGCAAATGAAGCACGGGTGCAGGTGCGGACGAAGCACGGGTGCAGGTGCGGATGAAGCACGGGTGCAGCAGGCTCTGTATGGGCGCCGGCACTGACATGCTGCTGTCCACTGGCTGAGCACCGGAGGCGAGTCAGCCGCAGCGTGGGTGCGGCCATGGCAGAGATGACAAATCCCCCCCCCACTGATTCAATTGACTGTACACAGATCCGGCTATTGGCTACTGTGTACAGAATGGGCGGGCGGATGGGCGGGCGGCCTGGGATGCGTCGGAGCCAAGGGAAGCAGCAGTGTCTGCTGGTCTCTCTTCCTCTATCCTGCTTCATCTTCTCCGTTCACAAGCTGGGGAAACAAGCTGGAGAGGAGCCCGGGAGGGATTGGGGCGCCACAAACTTTTTGGCAGGGGGGAGCAAAATTTATAGTTACGCCACTGGTGCAGACAAAGCACAGGTGCCGGGAGCACGAGGATGCACAGGTGCAGGTTGCAGATGGATCTCGGGTGCAGGTGCGGATGACTGGCAGTGGATGCAACTAACTGCCACAGGATGTAGGAAAAAGACTGCCCTAGGGCTGTCAGAGGGCGCTGTTAATGGGATGTGAGTCAAGTGCAGCTGCTACTTAGAGTGACTGAGTGGGTCCCTAAAAATGCAAATAAAGGAAAAGAGAAAAGTAGCGCTTGCCAATAGGGAATATCAATGTAAAAAATATTTATTACACATATAAAACAATTGCATGAACATGATAAACAATAAAAAATATACAATAAAAGCTCAAGTGGATCCGTCCTATTTGTGCCGTTTAAGTAAAGAGTCCTAATTGGACTGATGCAGTTCTTTTGAACAGAGATATATTTAAGCTTTCCACTGTATTCAAATTAGCGTGATATAAGATGGGTATAATTACCACTGACTGTCCCTTGGGAGTCTTGTGTCCATATAGGACTGCTGAACAAGCTGTGATCTCCGTAAAGGGGGTAGGTGAAATCTTCTCCGCTTGGGAATCGCAATGACTTGTGGAGAGCCAGATGGATGGTCTCGATATGCAACTTTCTCCAAAGATGGGGAGATGAAAAATGGCTGGTTGGATCCAAAACTGACACGGTGTGGCGATGACAGTGAGGGGCCTTGAGAGCAAGCAGCACCAACGCGTTTCACTGCCTCTAGGGGCAGCTTTGTCAAGGATATGCTGCTGTTAGTCCTTTAGGGGTATTTATACCTGTGCTTGATAATCAAACTTGATGCACCTGTGTGCTAAAAAACATCTCATTGGCTTTTACATATGTCATTTCAATTCATAAAGAGCAATAGAAGGCAACAGTAGAAAAATAACACTCAGAATATACTTTCACATAAATATAGTAAAAATTTAACTTTCTGCAGAAAATAAACATAAGTAGTGAGGACGCGCTATTGGACGGAAATCAGGTGTCCAGATTGTTGTTTCCTCAAATACCCAGGGTTTGTCATAGTAACAGGTCATGTGTATGTGATTTAGCCTATAGTGGGTGTGGGGCGGGATTCATTCCAGCAGGAGAGGCTGACGCGATGGTCGCGTGCGTTCCAAGCCTCTTTCCGGAGATGTACTTCCGTTTCTTTCTCATGTAGTCTGGTTGCCTAGCAACCAGGCTTGCGTTCCAAACCTCATATTGGGGACAGATACTCCGTGAGTAGCGGAGGGGAATTTAGATTGAAATATATCAATTGCACATTTCTTATTGTGCGCGATTGTTATACTAAAGAGCTTCATATCTGACTTTTTGGTTACAAAACACGTGAAGCGCTTATTTGTTATTTGATGTGCGCAATCACGTGACTTAGGCAATACAGTGTAGTTTTGGTCTTAGTATTATTCCAAACACAGAGGAGGAAATATTCTGACTTAAAAAAAGGGGGGGGGGGGGAACATCTTATTTGGTTTACAAGAAATACATAATAAGAATATCCATACGATTATTAGGTTTTGTCCATTGGTAAAACACACGATGGTAGGCAATTGCGCCATCTAGTGGGCATTTTTAATTATGCAATCATTCCCAGACCCGTCTGTCTTATCAATGGACAAAAGCAAACATTGTGCATAATAAAACAATAATATAATATCATATATACATTGGAAGAGGTCCACAGACATAATGGATATTTGTAGGTGACAGATAGGACAATAAAAATGTATTCTTGGGCCTTGATAACACCCAAGCAATAATGTATCAAAACAATGCTTCAAAGGTGCATATATTATTTAGTGCCCCCATGTATGTACATATATTTATACATTTCTATAGTTATTATTTGGGGATTTCTAGAATGATATGAATTTTTGATCACAATCTAATGGTCGATCTCCATTACATGGTGTTCTAATCACTAAGGGACAAACAAATATAAAATCCAAAAATAAGAGACTTCAACATGGGCGAAAAAACACATAGGGAAAGCAGAATTGGACAGAAGCAAGCGGAGTGGGATGATGACAAATATATATCACACGGTAGGTGTGTAGCAACATTTAGATCTATATCTATCAGATCTACTTTTTTATTTGATGGCATTCAAATCACACTGTTTAGCTCCACAGCTTCGTTTAAACCATTAGGGTGGATACAGTTCATCTGATACATCCAAAAAACTTCTCTCCTACATAATTTTTTGAACTGGTCTCCACCCCTAATGGTCTTGGCAATATGTTCGACCCCTATCACTTTAAGGTTTTTGGGGTTGCTAGAATGTCTTTCAAAAAAGTGTTTGGATACACTGTGCGTTGTAACTTTATTGACAATATTTCTACGGTGCTCCAAAAACCGCTGTTTAAGGGGGCGGGTGGTACGCCCAACATATTTTAGGCCACATTCACATATGAGCACATAGATTACAAAACTGGTGTTGCAGTTTATGAAACTGTCTATTTCATATGTGGATCCATCGTCTATAATGATCTGTGATGTCCTTCTGTCTACATGTTGACAGGTAAGACAGCGATTAGATCCACATTGGAAAAAGCCTTTAGGTTTAGTTGGTAACCAGGAAGTGGGTTTCTCATCTGTACAGGTAGCAATGGGTTTTAAAAAACTGGGAGCTAGTAAATTTTTTAGGGATTTGTTTTTCCGGAATATGAAAACAGGTTGGTCTGGAATCAGATTACAGAGTACATTATCACCCTTGAGAATATTATAGTTCTTTTTAATTATATTGCGAATTTTGGGGCAATAATCGTTATATTTGGAGATAAAGGCTATCTCCCTCTTATTATCAAAAAGTTATTTTTTGTTTTTTTTTAGGTGCAGATGATATGTTTGTCAGAAGGTCTTTTCTTTCGATCTGGGAGACATCAAATAATGCTTTATTTATGATATTTTCTGGATAGTTATTCTGTTCAAATGCTTCTACTAGGATATGGGTTTGTCTTTGATAAGTGGCATAGTCTGAGCAGTTTCTTTTTAAACAGAGTAGTTGGTCTTTTGGTATATTCTTTTTCCATATAGGAAGATGTGAACTGTGGTAATTGAGGTAGTTATTAGTACTAATCTCTTAAAAGTAAGTGCTGGTAACAATCTTATCATCTTGGATCTCCAGTGTGAGATCCAAATAATTATTTTTTTGTCTATCATAAGTGTGAGTAAATTTTCAATTAAATTGATTATTATTTAAATGCTCAACGAAAGAATTTGCAGAAACGTGATCCCCATCCCAAATAATAAAAAGATTATCAATGTAACGGCCATAGAGGACCAGGTTCGCGCCAAATGGACCACCCCATATTAGGGTGTCCTCCGCCTCCCCCATAAAGAGGTTGGCGTAACTTGCGAATCTGGTCCCCATGGCAGTCCCATTCACCTGTAAATAAAAAATGTCCAGAAATAGAAAATAATTGTGCTGTAAAATATATAAAATAGATTGTGTCAAAAACAGTCTGTGGTCGTCCCCCAGGTCTCCATCTCTTATAAGTTTGTTGTTTATTGCTTGTACTCCCAAACGATGGGGAATGTTTGTATTCAAACTTTGCACGTCTAATGTAAGGAAAGCATAAGATGTTTTCCAGATTACGGTTTGAATTAATTGTAAAAAATGTCCGGAGTCTTTGATGTGAGACCTGAGGAAGGGAACACGAGGCTGTAAAAAAGAATCAACATAAAATGAAAGATTAGAGGAAAGTGAATTAATACCTGAAATAATAGGACGCCCAGGGGGTGAAGTGAGTGACTTGTGGATTTTGGGTAAATGATAATAAATGGGTGTGAGGGGGTGTTCATTGTAAAGAAAATGAAATTCTTCCTTTGAGATAATACCGTTGTTTTTGGCCTCATCCAATAAAAGAAAGAGCTCAGACTGATATAGTAATGATGGGTCCTTAGTCAAGGTTACATAAAAGTTTGTATCATTAAGCTGTCTTTTTGCTTCTGATATATAATCAGTTTTATCTTGAATAACCAGGCCTCCCCCTTTATCTGCCTCCTTGATGACAATGGAGGTATCTTTCATAAGATTTTTTAATGCTCTTTTCTCCCATTTATTCAGATTAGTATGTTTTTTTGGGGTGTTCATTAATCTGTTTACAGAGATCTTTAAAATCTTTTAGGGTGGTCTTATAGAAGCTTTCCACACTGCTTCCTTTAGTTTTGATCAGAAAAAAATCCGATTTCATTTTGAAGTTTTTCTTTATATCAAAAAAATTTGGGGGGGGGGGGGAGAGAGGGTGGGCATTCATTTTCATCCAAAAGATGTACCAGAGTAGCCAAAGCTTGTTGATCTTCTGTGTCTAGAAGAATGGGAGAGGCCTGGTCCTGTCTTTCAGTAAGGGTTTTATTGGCGAAATAAAGTCCTAATATATCTATTTAGTTCGACAAAAAGGTCGAAAATATTAGGTGTAGATGAAGGTGAAAATTTAAGGCCTTTATTTAAAAGTTTATTTTCGGTAGTGGTTAGAGTTCTTTTGGAAAGGTTGAATATTTTTTGGATAGGTCTCTTTTCCTTTAACCCCTTCCTGACAGAGCCAGTTTTTGCGTTCCTGACAGAGCCCTTTTTTTCAAATCTGACATGTCTCACTTAAGTGGGGATAACTTTTTTTTGCTTTTACTTATCCCAGTGATTTTGAGATTGTTTTTTCGTGACACATTGTACTTCAAATTAGTGGTAAATTTGGGTCGATACAGTCTGTGTTTTTTTGTGAAAAATACCAAAATATCGTGAAAAAATGGAAAATTTAGCGATTTGCAAAATGTTAAATTTTCTGCTTGTGAGACAAATAATCTTACCACTCAAAATAGTGAATAACTAACATAGACCATATGTCTACTTTATGTTGACATCATTATTTCAACTTCCTTTTAATTTTTTGGGACACTAGGAGGCTTCAAATATGAATAGCAAATTCTCAAATTTTCAAGAAAATTTCAAACACTGATTTTTTTAGGGACCAGTTCAGTTCTGATGTGACTTTGAGGGACTTGTATGTGAGACACCCCCATAAATGATGCCATTTCAAAAACTGCACCCTTCACAGTATTCAAAACAGCATTTTGGAAGTTTGTTAACCCTTTAGGTGTTTCACAGGAATTAAAACAAAGTGTAGGTGAAATTTCAAAATTTCTTTTTTTTTGCAGATTTGCAATTTTAATACATTTTTCTAAGGAACACAGTACATTTTACTAGAGAAATGTGACTGAAAATTGATTCCCCCAATTCTTTTGTTTTCATAAATATCCTATATGTGGCCCTAGTGTGCACGGTGACCAAACCACAGGCTTCATAATAGAAGGAGCACCTACTTGATTTTGGAGCCTCCTTTTTATGAGATTATTTTTTAGGCACCATGTAGGTTTCTAGGCACCATAAGATGCTAAAAGTTAGGAACCCCCCCACAAGTGACCCCATTTTGCAAACTACACCCCTCAGGGAATTCATCTAGGGGTATAGTGTACATTTCAAACCCCCAGGGGTTTCACCAATTGTGGTACAACTGGGCAGTGAAAATGAAAAATTATTTTTTTTACACAAAAATACAGTTCTGGCTCCAAATTTGTCATTTTCAGAAGGTATGAAGGAGACAAAGCACCCCAAAATATGTGCCCCAATTTCTCCCGAGTACGGCAATGCCTCACATGTGACCAAAAAATACCAGTTGGGTGCATGGCAGGACTCAGAAGGGAAGGAGTGATTTTTGGATTTTGCAGCTCAGATTCTGGTGGAATTTTGGTGGGTGCTATGTCGCATTAGCAAGACCCCCAAAGCACCAATACAGTGGAACCCCCCCACAAGTCACCCCATTTTGAAAACTACACCCCTCAGGGAATTCATCTAGGGGTATAGTGTACATTTCAAACCCCCAGGGGTTTCACCAATTTTGATACAAGTGGGCAGTGAAAATGAAAAATTACATTTTTTTACACAAAAATGCAGTTCTGGCTCAAAATTTTTCATTTTCAGAAGGTATGAAGGAGAAAAAGCACCCCAAAATCTGTGCCCCAATTTCTCCCGAGTACGGCAATGCCTCACATGTGACCAAAAAATACCAGTTGGGTGCATGGCAGGACTCAGAAGGGAAGGAGTGATTTTTGGATTTTGCAGCACAGATTCTGGTGGAATGAATGGTGGGTGCTATGTTGCACCAATACAGTGGAACCCCCCCACAAGTCACCCCATTTTGCAAAGTACACCCCTCAGGGAATTCATCTAGGGGTATAGTGTACATTTCAAACCCCCAGGGGTTTCACCAATTTTGATACAAGTGGGCAGTGAAAATGAAAAATTACATTTTTTTACACAAAAATGCAGTTCTGGCTCAAAATTTTTCATTTTCAGAAGGTATGAAGGAGAAAAAGCACCCCAAAATATGTGCCCCAATTTCTCCCGAGTACGGAAATGCCTCACATGTGACCAAAAAATACCAGTTGGGTGCATGGCAGGACTCAGAACGGAAGGAGTGATTTTTGGATTTTGCGGCTCAGATTCTGGTGGAATTTTGGTGGGTGCTATGTCGCATTAGCAAGACCCCCCAAGCACCAATACAGTGGAACCCCCCCACAAGTCACCCCATTTTGAAAACTACACCCCTCAGGGAATTCATCTAGGGGTATAGTGTACATTTCAAACCCCCAGGGGTTTCACCAATTTTGATACAAGTGGGCAGTGAAAATGAAAAATTACATTTTTTACACAAAAATGCAGTTCTGGCTCGAAATTTTTCATTTTCAGAAGGTATGAAGGAGAAAAAGCACCCCAAAATCTGTGCCCCAATTTCTCCCGAGTACGGCAATGCCTCACATGTGACCAAAAAATACCAGTTGGGTGCATGGCAGGACTCAGAACGGAAGGAGTGATTTTTGGATTTTGCAGCTCAGATTCTGGTGGAATTTTGGTGGGTGCTATGTCGCATTAGCAAGACCCCCCAAGCACCAATACAGTGGAACCCCCCCACAAGTCACCCCATTTTGAAAACTACACCCCTCAGGGAATTCATCTAGGGGTATAGTGTACATTTCAAACCCCCAGGGGTTTCACCAATTTTGATACAAATGGGCAGTGAACATGAAAAATTACATTTTTTACACAAAAATGCAGTTCTGGCTCAAAATTTTTCATTTTCAGAAGGTATGAAGGAGAAAAAGCACCCCAAAATCTGTGCCCCAATTTCTCCCGAGTACGGCAATGCCTCACATGTGACCAAAAAATACCAGTTGGGTGCATGGCAGGACTCAAAAGGGAAGGAGTGATTTTTGGATTTTGCAGCTCAGATTCTGGTGGAATTTTGGTGGGTGCTATGTCGCATTAGCAAGACCCCCCAAGCACCAATACAGTGGAACCCCCCCACAAGTCACCCCATTTTGAAAACTACACCCCTCAGGGAATTCATCTAGGGGTATAGTGTACATTTCAAACCCCCAGGGGTTTCACCAATTTTGATACAAGTGGGCAGTGAACATGAAAAATTACATTTTTTACACAAAAATGCAGTTCTGGCTCAAAATTTTTCATTTTCAGAAGGTATGAAGGAGAAAAAGCACCCCAAAATCTGTGCCCCAATTTCTCCCGAGTACGGCAATGCCTCACATGTGACCAAAAAATACCAGTTGGGTGCATGGCAGGACTCAGAAGGGAAGGAGTGATTTTTGGATTTTGCAGCACAGATTCTGGTGGAATGAATGGTGGGTGCTATGTTGCACCAATACAGTGGAACCCCCCCACAAGTCACCCCATTTTGCAAACTACACCCCTCAGGGAATTCATCTAGGGGTATAGTGTACATTTCAAACCCCCAGGGGTTTCACCAATTTTGATACAAGTGGGCAGTGAAAATGAAAAATTACATTTTTTTACACAAAAATGCAGTTCTGGCTCAAAATTTTTCATTTTCAGAAGGAATGAAGGAGACAAAGCACCCCAAAATCTGTGCCCCAATTTCTCCCGAGTACGGCAATGCCTCACATGTGACCAAAAAGTGGCAGGACTCAGAAGGGAAGGAGTGATATTTGGATTTTGCAGCACAAATTCTGGTGGAATGATGGTGGGTGCTATGTCGCATTAGCAAGACCCCCAAAGCACCAATACAGTGGAACCCCCCCACAAGTGACCCCATTTTGCAAACTACACCCCTCAGGGAATTCATCTAGGGGTATAGTGTACATTTCAAACCCCCAGGGGTTTCACCAATTTTGATAAAACTGGGCAGTGAACATGAAAAATTACATTTTTTTACACAAAAATGCAGTTCTGGCTCAAAATTTTTCATTTTCACAAGGAATGAAGGAGACAAAGCACCCCAAAATCTGTGCCCCAATTTCTCCCGAGTACGGCAATGCCTCACATGTGACCAAAAAATACCAGTTGGGTGCATGGCAGGACTCAGAAGGGAAGGAGTGATTTTTGGATTTTGCGGCTCAGATTCTGGTGGAATGAATGGTGGGTGCTATGTGGCATTAGCAAGACCCCCGAAGCACGGTGAAATTATGAACCTAATATTCCATAGATGTGTGGTATATTTTAAAACACTCCTTTATACATAGGCCGGGTTTGTCGGGGCAAGTGTCACACTGGAAAATAGTTTGCTTTCTTATTCCCTTTTTATAGCAAACTTTGCACCTTTTTTGTGTCCTGCCCTTTTTTCCAGTGGAGGGGATTTCATCAGGAAAATGCTGCCCTGGTACAATACGGGGGCCAGTACTAGAAGTACTGGGGCCCTCTGCCTGCTGGTTCCCAAATATTAGGCCCTTTATGACTTCCTCTTGAAAGTGCATAAATGTCCCCCTCTGGCCGGTAGAACGGAATAGCACGTAAGCGTTATACAGTGCCATCTGGATGATATACACGGCCACCTTCTTGTACCAGATTTTTGTTTTCCGCAGGGCACTGTACGGCTTCAGTACCTGATCTGAAAGATCCACTCCGCCCATGTACCTATTGTAATCCAGGATACAATTAGGTTTGGAGGTGTGGGTACTGGTACCTCGTACAGGGACGGAGGTGGTACTGTCTCTGTGAATTGTTGTCAGTATAAGGACATCCCTCTTGTCCTTATATTTGACCAACAACATATTTTCGTTGCATATTCCCCTGCTTTCACCCCTTCTCATTACTTGGGCAATGTGCGTTTTTGGGAGGCCTCTTTGGTTCTTGCGCACAGTACCGCAAGCTGCTGTACCTCTTGAACCAAGGGCCTTAAACAGGGGGATGCTAGTGTAAAAGTTATCCACATAGAGGTGATAACCTTTATCCAGGAAGGGGTGCACTAAATCCCAGACAATTTTCCCACTAACACCTACGAGGGAGGGGGGGCATTCTGGCGGTTGAATTCTTGAATCCTTCCCTTCATAAACCCTAAACCTGTGGGTGTACCCTGAGGTGCTTTCACACAGTTTATACATTTTTATGCCATACCTTGCCCTCTTACTGGGAAGGTACTGGCGGAATTTAACCCTTCCTTTAAAATGTATAAGGGACTCGTCGATACAAATAAATTTTTCAGGGATGTACACCTCTTCAAATTTGGCACTGAAATGATCAATGACCGGCCTGACTTTGAATAGCCGGTCAAAGGTGGGATCATCTCTGGGTGGGCACTGTGCATTATCGGTGTAATGTATAAATTTAAGAATTGTCTCAAATCGAGTCCGGGGCATGGCCATACGGTAAAATGGAGTACTGTACAGAACATCTGTACTCCAATATTGCCTAATTTCTGGCTTTTTTACTATGCCCATATGAAACACCAGACCCCAAAACGTCATCATCTCTACTGCATCTACAGGGGTCCACCTAGCAAATGATGACGTGGGGTTTTGAGCAATAAACTGCTGGGCATATAAATTAGTTTGGTCCACCATTAAATTTATAAAATCATCAGAGAAAAATAATTTGAAAAAGTCAATTTCTCTGAGACCTGTGGAATCAAATTGGATTCCTGGCATGGCCAAAAACTCAGGAACCTGGGGCACAAAATTGTCTGGTGGTGGGGTCCATACTAGATCAATTATTGGGGGGGGAATCTCAGCTGATCTACGGGGGCGTCTTTGAGGGGGTCCCTCATCACCAGAGGAGGAAGAGGAGCTTAAGACGAATCCTTCAAATTCCCCGCTTGCATCACTGCCTGTGTCAGAGTCAGAGGCAAGCATGGCATATGCCTCCTCCACTGAATACATTCTCCTGGATGACTGGGAGGACATTTGGGAGGACATTTGGGAGGACATTTGGGAGGACATTTGGGATGCCATTTTTATTTTTGTGTTACTGGTAGTGAAATGTTTCAACACGTGTATAGTGTAGGGGGGGGTACAAACTTTATTTCAATCCGGGGGGTATGTAGTGTGTATGTGGTGCAGAAAAAAAAAAATACTTTATACCAATAAAAAAAAAAAAAATGAAGGGGTTAAAAATAAAAAATTGAAGGGGTTAAAAAAAAAAAAAAAAGGTCCTGCGCCAAAAATTGAGCACAGATGTTGGTCAGTAACGTCTGTCACTGAACAGCGCTCAAAGGCAACAGGAATCTGATCAAAAAAAAAAAAAAAAATTGATCAACCCTGTGCCGAAAAAGCTGATCAGTGATGTACGTCACTGATCGGCGCACAGTGGCCACAGGACACCCACAAAATCAGTGTGTGTAAAAAAAAAATTAAAAAAAGACCCCACAGCACTCACAAAAAAAAAAAAAAGGTGATCAGTGATGCGACACTGATTACCAGTGAGGGACAGCAGGTGCACAACCTTTGGTGCAACTGACAGTGCAACTGGCAGCAACTGACAGGTATATATATAAAAAAAAAAACCTCTGCGCCCCCAAAAAGTTGCTGATCAGCACAGATATACTGATCAGCACAAAAGGGGGGGTAGCAGACACAAAATATACACTCTCTATCACTCTCTGTCACTATCTCTCTCTATCTCTCTATCTCTCACTATCTATCACTCTAGGACACTGCAGCAGCAGCACTGACAGTTATATGTATAAAAAAAAACTGCACCCCCAAAAAGGGGGGGTAGCAGACACAAAATATACACTCTCTATCACTCTCTGTCACTATCTCTCTCTATCTCTCTATCTCTCACTATCTATCACTATCTATCACTCTATGACACTGCAGCAGCAGCACTGACAGTTATATATATAAAATAAAACCCCTGCACCCCCAAAAAGGGGGGGTAGCAGACACAAATCTCTCTATCTCTCTACCTCTCACTATCTATCACTATCTATCACTATCTATCACTGTATGACACTGCAGCAGCAGCACTGACAGTTATATATATATAGAAAACCCCTGCACCCCCAAAAAGGGGGGGTAGCAGACACAAAATATAGCTCTCTCTGTCACTATCTCTCTATCTCTCTCTATCTCTCTCTCTATCTCTCTATCTCTCTATCACACTGCAGCAGCAGCAGGAAGTCTCAGGAAGTCAGATCCAGGAAGCGTCCAGCACGCTACAAGCAGTGATAAGGTGATCAGGTAAGGTATTTGCAAGGATCAGGTAAGTATTAGCAAGGATCAGGTCGGTATTCACGGCAGGCAGGCACGGTGACCGTTCTGCACGCTATTCCAGACCGGAATGGCGTCTGCAGCGCAGTCACCGTCAGTTTAAATGTCGCGCCTTGGCTGTGATTGGTCCGTGGGTCCCACGGACCAATCACAGCCTTGGGGGCAGGTGGGGTGAGGGTGGGGTGAGGTGTCATCGTCACCGATGACCCCCTCATGCCCCCTGACGCCCGGCGGTGATTGACACCTGTGTTACCGAGCGTCCGATTCGCTGGTAACACAGGAAAACGCTGTGAATGGCTGTTCACACTGAACAGCCAATCACAGCGATCGCCGACGGGGGGGCGACATCGCAGCCCCCCCTGGGCATGCAGGGACATGTCTGCTGTCAGGGACAGCAGACATCGTCCCTCTGTCACTGCGTCTCGAGACGCAGTGACAGTTTAAACTCATGACGTACATTTATGCCATGTGTCGGGAAGTACCTCCCGGCCATGACGTAAATGTACGTCAAATGTCGGGAAGGGGTTAACTGCCACAGGATACTGGTAACTGTCTCTGGATGCTGGTAACTGGCATTGGGTGCAGGTACCCGGCAGTGGATGCAGGTAACTGGCAGTGGATGCAGGTAACTGGTAGTGGGTGCAGGTAACTGCCACAGGATACTGGTAACTGTCTCTGGATGCTGGTAACTGGCAGTGGATGCAGGTAACTGCCACAGGATACTGGTAACTGCCGCTGGATGCAGGTAACTGGTAGTGGATGCAGGTACAAGATACACCCAGGACAGGTTCTGGTGCTCAGGACACTAGATACTCCCTAGGGAACAGGTAGCGAAGTACTAGCATGGGAACAAACACTGGAGGTCTCAGCAGAGTTACTGGCTGTAGGTGCCCAGGTGAAACGACTGGAGTCAGGTAACAGTGGAACACCTCACAAGGGCCCTTATTCTGGTTGGTGCGGTCAGAGCCGCACACGGGGCTCCGACCGCACAAACCAAGGGCCGCCCACCCGACGGATCGCCACGGCCGTCCGTACACGGACGGCTGGCGATCCGCACAAAAATGGTGGAGGCTACGCCTCCACCATGGTGGGAGCTGCCCCCTGCCTTCGATGGTCGACGACCATCGAAGGCAGGCCCGCACGCCGCGGCAGCTCCCGCAAGCTCAGACCACACGGACAATCGTCCGTGTGGGAGCTTGAAAGGGGGCTGAAAGCTGACATCCGGCGACGTCAGCTTTCCGCCCCCATGTCATGGTAATGAGGGCGTCATGCCCTCATTACCATGCACACGCCCCGCGTTTGCATGGGAACGCCCATGAAACGCGGGGCGTACACATAGGGTAATGAGGGGCTGAAGCCCCTCACGCCCCTATACGCCCCCTTTGCGGCGGACGAAATCCGTCTGCGGCGAAGGGGGCTGCACATGCGCAGAATGACCTCTGCGCATGTGCAGAACAAAAACATCGGCGGTACGGCCGCACGCGGGCCGTACCGTGCGATTTAGAATAAGGGCCTAGGTGCCTGGAAACTGCACGTAGGAAGAGCAGTTGCTGGAGGCAACTGTTGGTATGAGAGCCTGATATTTATCCCCCCTGCCTAGTATTGCTTGATTGACAGGGAGGAAGGTAATCTTATTATGTATTAAGTATATATTCTTTTAGGAAGTTAATCTGCAATTAGAGGCATGGATTCAGGAGCTTCAGTCAGAACTAGACAGTTGAACGAACAGCAAACAGGCCACTGAAGGGTTACAGCTAATCTTAAGGTGCGTACACACGGGTGCAATTATGTATGAAATCGCTGGCAAAATGGTCGCTCAGCGACCATATTGCCAGTGATTTCATGTGCAGCCGGCGATAGATGACTGGGAGCGCGCTCCCGCGGCCAGCCCTTCATGCTCCTGCGACCAGCGGCTTCCCCCAGCAATCGCCGGGCAGGAGGTCAGCGCCGGAGAAATCAGCGCTGTTCTCCCATGCCCTGCGACGCTGCTCCCTCCCTCCTCCCGTCACCTGCTGCTGCGCTCCGCCTCCGCCCCGTAGCAGTGTCTCCTTTTCATCGTTGATGAAAAGGAGACACTAGCAATATGATTGCTGGGGATATATTGCTAGCAATATATCCCCAGCAATCATATAGACCCGTGTGTACACAGCAATAGCTACAGACTGACTTCTACTCAGGTGGGCAATCAGTGAAGAGCTGAACCCAACCTCTCACACCGTGATTGACAGCATGAGAGCAGACTGCAATGATCCAAGCTGTGTGAAGGCTGCTGATCAGAGCAATAAAACAAGCAGGTTTGTGACATCCACTAGTCTTAAGGTGGCCATACACACGCAGATTTATCTGCAGATCTGTGTGGTTAGAACAAAAACCTGGTTATGAATGAGAGCAAATGACAGTTGACCATTTGCTTGGAAATGCTGGAAAACTGACAAACTGTCACTCATCCATAACCATGTTTTTGTTCCAACCAGCCAGATCTGAAGATAAATCTTACTAGTGTATGGGCACCTTAAGTTTTAGTATTGGGGTTACTGTTGGGGTAAGAGTTAACATTTGGGTTATTGTTCACTTTAGGATTTGCATGGAAGTTTACTGCTAGGGCAAGTGTTACCTCTAGTGTTATGTTAGGGTAACTGTTCTGTTATGGTTAGGATGACTGTTATAGCTAAGATTACATACACACGGTACGATTCACGGCTGCCGATATCGGGCGGGAGATAAATGCTGGGGCCTTTTGTGCTGCTGTGCACACAAGGCCCCAGTGTGTGCTGCTGTACACACACACACACACACACACACAAATATGTAAACACACATAAACTTCTCACTCGGATGCACACACGTCTCTTTCACTTAGCCACTCCCACGCACTACCCATTTACTCAGATGTATACACATGCGCCTCTTTTACTCAGACGCACACACACACATCTCTTTCATTCAGACACACACACCTTTTTCACTTAAGGCCCCCATACACTATGCGATTTTTGGCCGATTTCACCCGATATCGGCACTTTGGCCGATAAATCGGGTGACATCGGTCAAAAATCGATGTGTTTGACATCTGATCTGATGCACGGTCCCGTGCGCATTGGATCTGATCAGGTGATCGGACCTGCTGAACATAAGATATGTCGGCATCTGACCCATCATGGGCACATCGTAGGTGCTTTTGCACCCATGATGTATCAGATCCGATATATCTATATGTTTGGACCCTCCTCCCGCCCCCCGCAGCACATGTACGTCACCGGAAATGGCTCGGCTGCCGGAGAGAACCTGCCACAGCGTCCTCCTGTCAGGCTGTCACAAACGAAGTGACAGCACTGAGCGGTAAAAGAAGCAGTGCTCCGACGCCTCTGGGCTGAGCTCCGGCAGTGTACGGCACCTGATTGCCTGCACGGCTCTCTGTAGACTCCAGTGTTATAAGAATTGAACACAGGAGTCCACAGAGAGCCGCACAGACACCGTACGCTGCTGGAGCTCAGCCCGGAGGAGACAGAGCACTGCTTGTTATTCACATTCAGTAGATATTCATTGCCACAACAATCCCATCCGTGGTACACTCCCCCAGACCAGCTCTGTTTATCATACCCACCGCACACACTACCCTGTTAATCATCAGCACTCTCTTTGATTTATTTCAGCACGCGTGTCAGCTAACCGCTTTCCCTCCTCTCCACATCTCACTTTTCACCTCAGCAGCACACCTCCCCAAGCAAGGGACACACTTACTACACGTACAACTGTTAAAACTGTAACTAGTCCTGTAACCAATTATACTGTCAATTAACAATATATGTACCCCAGCTACATTACTGGGGGGGGGGGGGGGGGGGGGGGGCTACAGTTTAGGAGCAGCTACGCTGGGGCAGTGGGGGTGGGGTGCTACACTGAAACATTTGGGGACAACTAGAAATAATTATATTGGTAACAATATTATTAAATCAATATTATTAATGTAATATTAAATAAAATAAAAACTATAAAAAAATAGAAACCGGCTCCAGGTCTGGCACAGGAGACGTGGGCTCATAGGGACAGCCTAGGATCAGGGAGTTGTGGGCTCATAGGGACAGCCTAGGATCAGGGAGTCCACTGACGGCTCAGGGAAGCTGACACTGTGCGTCAGATAAATCACATGTGATTTATCTGACGCAAATTGGATGTATAAAACGGCACATCAAGTGTCAAATTGTATGTAGGCCTCCTGGGAAGCTGCGGGGGAAGTTCAAGGGAAATCAGATGCAATTTACAGGTCAGATAAATCTTACTAGTGTATGGGGGCCTTTAGACACGCACACACACCCCTCTTTCACTCAGGTGCACACACGATTATCACTCACACATATGCCTCTTTCACTGAAACGCACACACACCTGTTTTACACACAATCCTATCTCAACTAAACAAACACAACTTGCCCTAAAGAGACAAAAAAAACACAAACACACCTAATTAAAAATCTATAAACACACAAAATCATTGCTGCCAACATTTATTAAAGATATGCAAAAATTACGTTTGGAAATAAGATTGATTTTTCCTATAAGGGATTAGCAGCAGCAGAAAAAGAAAGAGCGATTAAGACTGTTTGGACTGATTTGGTTTTTTAATTTATTAAAGATAACCCCTGCCCCCCGCATGCACAAATGCACAAACACACACACACACACTCACTGTGATGTGTGGTACATATATACATATCAGGGACGTGTGGTGAGGTAAATGGATGAGGTGTCCCTGGCAAGTACCAGAGTCAGATCTGCACACAATATATGAGCCCAGGGGTACATACCAGCATTACACACATATGCAGCATAATATACTGCTAGAGATTTACTGAGTTTTGATAAGAGAGTTGCAGAAAAGATAGCCAGGTGAGGCACTGCCTCACCTGCCATAGACTTTTTACTCCAGACTTTTTACTATAAAAATTATTAGAATAATAAAAATAAGATTTATTTTGTAGTTTCTTTGTATTTTTGACATACTTTATAAACTCAAAACTCTGGCGTATATGTTAGTATGACAGGAAAGGCTGTAACTCACCTGCCTCACCCCACCGCACACCACTGATACATATAGTCGCCCACATGAAACACTGTAAGCACCCTGCGGTACGTCCGCCCTTTATGTACATGATTGGTTTGTGACTAATTATCATCGCCAGTCCAGACTAAGATCCAGGTCCGTATATGACCACACTGAACCTTGGTGAGGTAACAACCAACTGTCCCAGCCCAATTACATTTGTTAGGCTGGAAGTATCAGTGCAATCAAAATTTGTACAGTATATGAATGCTCAATCTTGACACATGTACAGAGCAAAGAGCCACAAGACAGGCTCCCCAAACCAGGAGGACATTCATATCACAGCCGCTGTGAGTGGTGGATTCCTGTATTTATTTTCGCTTTATCTGTGCGTACTCTGCATCTGGTTGGCTGGAGGAGATCCCAGAGGGAGCAGCAGCGAAGTTTATGCTGGAGTAATTCAGCTCCACCTGGCCAGATGGCGTGTTCTTTGATTCCACTTGTGTTCTTCTTTCATTACTCTCCTAAGCAAAGGATGATAACCCAGAAACTGACCATCAATGAAAGTCTCAGAAAATAATTTAATTTTAATTTTAATTGTGCTAGTGAGCACATCATAAAAGTTGACAGGTATGTGTAAAATAAATCATCCTTTACCCTTGAAGAATGATGAGCCAAACTTAAAGGTCAGGCTGATTAGACTGCAGGCACATGTTGTTTACTTGGCTCTATAAAAGGGTATGCATGTGCTCAGGCCTTTCATTATGTTATTAGAGAATCATACTGATGTACAGCTGTAAAGTTAACCCAAGAGAGATTGAGACCTTATTATATTGACAGCTGTTTATCTTAAAAACCATGTGCACTGCAGGTGGGGCAGATGTAACGTGTACAGAAAGAGTAAGATTTCGGTTTGAGTTATATTGTTTCTGTGCAGGGTAAATACTGGTTGCTTTATTTTTACTGCAATTAAGATTTTAGTTTGAACACACCCCACCCAAAACTAACTCTCTCTGCATGTAACATCTGCCCCATCTGCAGTGCAGCATGGTTTTGTCCATTGGAGAAATACAGTTCTGCCCAAGTACATCGTGGTTTACAACGCGCCATTGAGGGCTCTGACTCGCGAGTTGCAGATCGCGTTATGTCCTGCGTTATGTACCACGCCATGCAATACATAGTTTAACCACTGGGTGACTAATGCTCCACGTTAAGACTTTACGCTACGGATTTTTGCTAACCAGCCACTTTTCACTACGGATTTTGTCCTTACTTTACGGACAGATTGTTTTGTATTTATTCGCAGAAGCAGCTACGTACGGTCATTTATGTAATTGGTACAGAAGCCATGCTAACCTTTGCTATTGCTGGATGACTACTTAAAACATTATTTGAGGACCTACAGTATCATACTTTACACTACGGATTTTGTCCTTACTTTACGGACAGAGTTATTTTCTTTTATTCGCAGCCGCAGTGACGTACTGGATAGTCATAAACTGTATTTGATTGGTGCAGAAGCCATGCTAACCATCTGCCAGCAGTAAAATCACAGGCAATAGTGGCCTAGCGGGTAGAGGCACGGCTTCACTATCTCAGTATCAGTAGTTCGATCCTCAGTTGGTTACATTATATTTTTATTTTTTAAACGTTCTTTTTTTTTTTTTAAACTACAGTAATACAGGTACTGTAGTTACAGTAGTTGGTGCTTATCAAAATCTTTCGGACTTTTCCACAAACAAAAATTCACAATGGCAGGCCTCCATGTACAGTACACGATAGTTAATACCCATACATACTGTACTGCGCTACAGAGAACGGTTTTTTTTCGCAAAATAGATTTAACTTTTCAGGTAAAACTCCTTGCCTTGAGGACCGTGTTTCGGGATTAAATTCGCTAACCATTGCTAACCAGCCACTTTTCACTACGGATTTTGTCCTTACTTTACGGACAGATTGTTAGTACAGTATTTATTCGCAGAAGCAGCTACGTACGGTCATTTATGTAATTGGTACAGAAGCCATGCTAACCTTTGCTATAGCTGGATGACTACTTAAAACATTATTTGAGGACCTACAGTACAGTATCATACTTTACACTACGGATTTTGTCCTTACTTTACGGACAGAGTTATTTTCTTTTATTCGCAGCCGCAGTGACGTACTGGATGGTCATGAACTGTATTTGATTGGTGCAGAAGCCATGCTAACCATCTGCCAGCAGTAAAATCACAGGCAATAGTGGCCTAGCGGGTAGAGGCACGGCTTCACTATCTCAGTATCAGTAGTTCGATCCTCAGTTGGTTACATTATATTTTTATTTTTTAAACGTTCTTTTTTTTTTTTTAAACTAATACAGGTACTGTAGTTACAGTAGTTGGTGCTTATCAAAATCTTTCGGACTTTTCCACAAACAAAAATTCACAATGGCAGGCCTCCATGTACAGTACACGATAGTTAATACCCATACATACTGTACTGCGCTACAGAGAACGTTTTTTTTTCGCAAAATAGATTTACTGTAACTTTTCAGGTAAAACTCCTTGCCTTGAGGACCGTGTTTCGGGATTAAATTCGCTAACCATTGCTAACCAGCCACTTTTCACTACGGATTTTGTCCTTACTTTACGGACAGATTGTTAGTACAGTATTTCTTCGCAGAAGCAGCTACGTACGGTCATTTATGTAATTGGTACAGAAGCCATGCTAACCTTTGCTATAGCTGGATGACTACTTAAAACATTATTTGAGGACCTACAGTATCATACTTTACACTACGGATTTTGTCCTTACTTTACGGACAGAGTTATTTTCTTTTATTCGTAGCCGCAGTGACGTACTGGATGGTCATGAACTGTATTTGATTGGTGCAGAAGCCATGCTAACCATCTGCCAGCAGTAAAATCACAGGCAATAGTGGCCTAGCGGGTAGAGGCACGGCTTCACTATCTCAGTATCAGTAGTTCGATCCTCAGTTGGTTACATTATATTTTTATTTTTTAAACGTTCTTTTTTTTTTTTAAACTAATACAGGTACTGTAGTTACAGTAGTTGGTGCTTATCAAAATCTTTCGGACTTTTCCACAAACAAAAATTCACAATGGCAGGCCTCCATGTACAGTACACGATAGTTAATACCCATACATACTGTACTGCGCTACAGAGAACGTTTTTTTTTCGCAAAATAGATTTAACTTTTCAGGTAAAACTCCTTGCCTTGAGGACCGTGTTTCGGGATTAAATTCGCTAACCATTGCTAACCAGCCACTTTTCACTACGGATTTTGTCCTTACTTTACGGACAGATTGTTAGTACAGTATTTATTCGCAGAAGCAGCTACGTACGGTCATTTATGTAATTGGTACAGAAGCCATGCTAACCTTTGCTATAGCTGGATGACTACTTAAAACATTATTTGAGGACCTACAGTATCATACTTTACACTACGGATTTTGTCCTTACTTTACGGACAGAGTTATTTTCTTTTATTCGCAGCTGCAGTGACGTACTGGATGGTCATGAACTGTATTTGATTGGTGCAGAAGCCATGCCAACCATCTGCCAGCGGTAAAATCACAGGCAATAGTGGCCTAGCGGGTAGAGGCACGGCTTCACTATCTCAGTGTCAGTAGTTCGATCCTCAGTTGGTTACTTTATATTTTTATTTTTGAAACATTCTTTTTTTTTTTTACACATACTGTACACACACCTCACTTTTACACCGCATTCTTACCGATCCAGGATCCAGCGCTGGTCTCTCTGCAGCAGAGCCGGACAGCCCGCACTGACAGCGGGCTGAACCGGCTTCCTCCGACGCAGCTCACAGCTTCTGTAGCGCTGTCCCAGCGCGACACTGGCTGAGAGCGTGATTGGGCGATGCGCCTCCATGGAGACGCATACAGTAGCTCAGCCCTGATTGGCTGAGCTAGGCGTCTCCATGGAGACACATACAGTAAGCCGGAGACCCTCTCAGCCTGTGTCGCGCAGGGACAGCGCGACAGAAGCTGTTCGCCGCATCGGAGGAAGCCGGTCAGCCCGCTGTCAGTGCGGGCTGTCCGGCTCTGCTGCAGAGAGACCAGCGATGGATCCTGGATCGGTAAGAATGTGGTGTAAAAGTGAGGTGTGTGTATGTGTACTGTACTGTATGTAATAAAGTTATACTTTTCTGTGTGTGTGCTTTATTTTAACATTCTTTTTACAGGTGGGCTACTAGTCCCAGCGGGCCCATTAATGCCCCGCATGCTGGGACTTGTGGTTCCCCAAGTCCCAGCCTGCTGGGGAGGTCTGCTGGCACTTGCAGTTCTCCTGTATTAAGCAATGTTAGGAATGACAATTTAACCCTATCAGGCCGGCGTCCAATGGCCAGGGACGCCGGTGACAGCCCTGGGCTTCAGCCCTGGACGGGTGAAGGCTGGGGGTGGGGGACCCCTTTATTGGGGGGGGTCCCCACTCCTTCAGGTACCCCGTCCAAGGCTGACCAGCCACGGTGCTCATGGTGCGGCCGGGGGACCTTGTGTAAAAAGTGTCCCCCGGCTGTGGCATGACACCGCGGGCTGTTGGAGCCCGGTGCTGGTTTCAAAATACGGGGGACCCCCAGATTTTTTGTCCCTCGTATTTTTGGAACCAGGACCGGTCCAAGAGTCCCGGGCTGGTTTCAGAAATATGGGGGACCTCTACGCTTTTTGTCCCCCGTATTTTTGGAACCAGGTCCGGCTCAATGAGCCCGGGGCTGGTTATGTACAGGAGGGGGGACCTCACGCCAATTTTTTTTTTACTTTTACACATACTGTACTGTACTGTATTTTAACAAAGAACCATACACAGATCACAATGATCTGTGCATGGTTCTGACAAAATCGCCATGTTTCTGACCAAACCGCCAGTCAGGATCAGGTCAATTTTTTTTTTGGAACTTTAGACCATTTTTTTGGGCGATTTCCAAATTCGCATCTCATTAAAAATGTGAATTGTATCTTTTTCAATGGGGAAAACATCTGGATGCGAATTCCGGAGTTAAAAATAATCGCACTTTTAGAAAAGTGCGATTTACAGTATGCCGCAAATCGCCACCCATTAAAAAATGGATTTGGGAAAACAATGAAAAAACGGCCGTTTTTTCGATAAAAATTGCCAAAAACCCACCATCGATCTCTAATACTGTAAATGTCACCCATGATCTTACTGTACATTACTGTATCTCTCTCCCTCTCTCCCCTCCTCTTCCCCTGCCAACATGTGTCTCTCCCCCCCCCTGAAATCCTTGTGACCATTCAGTACTACTGTAACGCTATTCTTTTTTTCTTCTCTCCCCATACAGTACCACTCTACCATGAGCAAAATCAAGCGTGTTTGGGACAGAGAAAAAGAGAGACCCACTGCCTTGGAAAAAGCTTTCTTGTCACCTACTGTAAAATACTGTACTTTACTTACTGTAAAATACTGTGTTAGGACTGATTGAATTATTATACTGTACGTTACTGTAAGTCCCCAGACAAACTGCAAACCATCTGTACAGGGTCTTGCCTTTCATTTCATTGAATGAAATGTAATGTACAGTACTGTACTGTACATGCATACTGTAAATAACATTTCTCCTGCACTGTATTGTACTGTACACTATGTTTTAAGAAAAATGAAGTACTGTACAATATTTTTGGTCAATGCTGTGTTTTGTCAATAAAGTACAGGTAGTCCTTGCAGGTGCTGAGGTAGCAGGCAGCGGCGGAGAGTTGAGTGCAGTGGTGGTTGTCAGGGTAGTGGCACTGCAGAGGTAGTAGGCGGCTTTGCGGCTGTGAGGGGAGTTGTAGCTTGGACATCGCGGCTGGAGAGGGTAGCAGGCATCGTGCGCACTCTGCAGAAGTGTGTCAGTGAGTAATTAGTACACCTGTGTGTCTGTGTTGTGACCTGGGAAGTGTGTCAGTGAGTAATGAGTACACCTGTGTGTCTGACCGGTGACCTTGCTGCTGTATGCAGGCTGGGGGGGTGGGGGTGTGTGCAGGCCGGAGGGGTCTGTGCGGGTTGCTGGTGCTGTGTGCAGGCCGGGGTGCTGCTGCTGTGTGCAGGCCGTGCGGTTGCTGCACTGCGAGTGCGGTGGTTTCGAGATTACTTAATAAAGTGGCAGTAGTGGGTTAGTGCATGTTGCTGACGCTGTCTGGTGGGTGTGGACGGAGCTCAAAGATACGCGGCCGGCAGGGGGTGGGTGGATACAGTGGTGTGGAGCATTAAAGATCCTGGGGAGGGCAGGAGGTGATGATGCTGGGCAGAGGGCGGGCGCATAGACACACGGCCAGCTGGGTGGGGGTGGGTGAAGATGCAGTGTGAACTGGAGTCGGTCAATGGAGATCCTGGGGGAGGGAGGATGGTGATGACGTTGGAGGGGGGGGGGGTATTTGCGGGTAGTCCGAATATCCGGTTAGTTGGGGATAGCCAAACTGCTGGGCGGGTGGTGTGGAGCACATTGATATGCTGGGGGGGGGTGTTGGCCGCGGGTGGAGATGCCAGTGGGGTGATAATGGCAGGGGGTGCGGGTTCATACTGTACAGTATTTGGCTTTTGTGTGTGTATAATGCTGGGGGGGAGGTAAAGTATACAGTATACTGTAGAGCTGGGATAGCCAACTCTAGTCCTCGAGAGCTACAGTACCAACGGTGCATGTTTTGCAGGTCTCCTCACAGAATCACAAGTGAGCTAATTACTGTAGCTCCATCTGTGTATTTTTTTAAATGTGTGTGAGTAATGAGTGCAGCTGTGCAGCAGCTACAGTAGGTTGCCTGGAAAATGCCAGTGCCGGGGAGATGGCAAGTGACACGTGCGCTGGGTTCGACCGGCTGGCGGGCCAGGGATTGCCCTGGTGGCTCCAGTTCCATGGGCGGGGTGATCAACCCAAAAAAAAAAGTACTCTACTACTAAGATGGATAATACTGTAACACAAAATTTTTAATTTATAAATTATTTCTAATAAAATCAAACAGCTGATTAGCAGTCCCAATCAGGCTAATTATTTCAGTTCGTAAGGCATCTGTGAAAATAAAAAACAATGAACAGTTTTAGAACATTATTTTCTATTCTGAAATGTACTGTAAGTGCACACAGTTACAGTTCTACAGTATACAGTACTAATAACTGTACTGAATGTGGCCAACGAGACCTGCTTGATACAGTATCACAACTACAGTATCCATCCATTAACTGTACATGTGTCCAACCAGTTGTGACGTCACTCACTGGAGTACACTACTGCCCGGTTAAGGAGGGCACACAAAAGGTGCAAGTACCAGCCGCCCCCCCCCCCCACCACCACCACCATTACAGTCCAGTATTGTACTGTATACAGTACAGTATAAGCTCCTGCATTCAGCAAGGCACAAAAAGGCCAAGAGGAATCATGACTGGCAGATGGCCTGACGTCATGATGTTGCACAGCAGAGGCTTAGCCCCAGGGGCAGGGATTTGCTGAAAGTCACGGTTTAAACTTAGCCACTGGGAAATGGGTTGACTACAAGGCACCGTGTGGGGAATAAGGTTGAGAAACAGTGGTGATAGCCTTAATTAAAAAAAGGTTTAAAAATACTGGAAGTTACAGTATTAAGTACAAAACTGTACTGTACTGTACAGTACCTTGATCTTCTTCTTCCTCCTCGAATGAGGGTGCAGGAGTTGCTGTAAAAAAATAAGCACTGTCAGTTTACTACAGTATAATACTGTAATTATCAACCTCTACCCAATGTGAAAAACAAAATACTGTACTGTACAGTACTGTACAGTACAGATACTGTAATGTAATCCAATCCCTCCAATCCGTGTTCCGCCCTTTACATTACACTGAAACTGTCCTGACCAAATTCACTAACGATCTACTATCGGCTAAATCCAAAGGCCTCTTCTCTATCCTTATCCAGCTTGATCTGTCGGCTGCCTTTGACACTGTTGACCACCCTCTCCTGCTTAACACCCTCTGCTCCTTTGGCATCACTGGTACGGTCTTCTCCTGGTTCACCTCATACTGTACTGTACAGTACCTCTCTGATCACCCCTTCTCCATCTCCACTCCGAGCTGCTCCTCCTCTCCTACTACACCGCAGCCAGTCTTTTTCCCCAAGGGTCAATCCATGGCCCTCTCCTCCTCTCCCTCTAAACCACCTCTCTGGGCACTCTCATCAGCTCCTATGGTTTCCATTACCACCTTTATGCTGATGATACCCTAATCTACAGTACTGTACAGTACATCTCTACTACAGTATCCCATCACTCCTGCCCAAGGTCTCCGAATGCCTCACGGCCATGTCAGCCTGGATGACCCAACGCTTACTGAAACTAAACATGGCTAAAACTAAACTTCTAATCTTCCATCCCCCGAACATACCCTTTTCTCCCACTATCTCCATCAGAATTGGTGAAACTGAGATCACCTCCACCAACCAAACGCGCGGCCTCGGTGTCATCATTGACTCCTCCTTCTCTTTCACCCCCCACATTCATGCTCTCTCCCAGTCATGCCGCTTTCACCTACGCAACATCTCATGCATCAGACCATTACTCTCCACTGACACGACCAAAATACTCATTCACTCTCTTGTCATCTCCCGCCTTGACTACTGCAACATCCTTCTCTCTGGGCTACCTCGAAACCGCCTTGCACCACTCCAATCCATTATTAACGCAGCTGCTAGGCTCATCTTCCTCTCCCGCCACTCTACCCCCGCCTCCCACCTCTGTCTATCTGTTTACTGGCTCCCCATTCCTTTCAGAGTTCTCTTTAAACTCCTCACCACCACCTACTGTACAAGGCTCTCTCCTCCTCCACCGCTCCTTACCTCTCTTCACTGATCTCTATCCACACTCCCTCCCATCCTCTTCGCTCCATTGCAGACCGCCGACTGACCTCTCACCTACTGTAATTACCTCCTCCCACCTCCGTGTCCAAGACTTCTCCCGCGCTGCCCCCTTGCACTGGAACAACCTCCCGCCACCCATCAGGCTTTCAGATTCCCTTACCTCCTTCAAGCGCTCCCTCAAAACCCAATTTTTCGACTAGCCTATCCCTCCTCCTAACCTACTGTACAGTATTTTGATCCTCCTATCCTGCCTCCATTCCCATCTGTTCCTACAGTACTTATACTGTAGTACAGTATCCTATTGTTTTTCGTTCGTCCTCCTACTGTATACTGTAAGTCTGTTAACTCTTATGAGTAGGGCCCTCCTTCCTCACATACTCACCTTACAGTACCTGTTCTTCCCTTCATCTACTGTACTTCATCTTCAGTCTCCTCGACAATTTCGACACCTACAGTACTTCTGAACTGATGCTGATTTTTTTTCTACCAGCTACAGTACTGTATACCCCTATTTACAGTATGCTGTATTTTTCAACACACCCTGTACAGTACGTTACCATGTACTGTAATTTGTTTTTTTCTTTGCTACAGTATGTTACGCGCTGCGGACACATTGTGGCACCTTATACTGTAAATAAACGTACTGCTACTGTACTACTACTACTTACATGGTTGTGGAGGAGTTTGGTCATACTGCCAAGGTAGCCAAGGGGAATGCACTGTGGAAAAAGATATTTTTGTTCATTTTCTGAAACAATAGTAATACAGTACAGCATATTGTACATACAGTACTGTACTGTACAAATAATGTACTGTACTGTACTGTACAGTACTGAACAATAGCGTCTCATACTGCAGCACATACAGTACTGTACACTAGTGTACTGTACAGTACTGTATGAACACCAATAAAGTCATAAGAATTGTCATAGTGGAGCACAACTTTCTGTGTACGGTAATGTACAGATGGAGCAGCTCCCATTTCAGCTGCTCCTGGAGACAGAATCTCAGGACAGCTATCCATACTGTACTGTAGGCCAGTATTCAATGCAGCAGAAGTACAGTAGTTGCAGCAGGGAGTGTTGATGAATGAAGGCATTACACAAGTCAGGGGGCATTGTGCATTAGGTGATAGGGGGGAGGGGGGGTAGAATGCATAATTACTGTAGGCACTAAAGGGGGGCATTCTTCATACAGTATGGGTCATTCTGTACAGTATACAGAATGGTACTATTGAGGGAATTTTGTACTGCATACTGTACAGTAGGTACAGTATACTGTATGGCTTTACAGGTGCACTCCACAACTCCCTCAATGTTCAACACCATTACTCCCACCTTCCCTCCCTGCTCCACACTACTACTCCTACTGTACCCTCCCTGCCTGCTCCGACACTATTGCTCCCACCGTCCCACCTTTTTTTGCACAATTACTACTGTACCTCCCTCTCTACTCCACACTACAGTATTACTCCCACCATCCACCACACTATTATTCAGACCCTCCCTCCCTGCTCTGCATTATTACTCCCACACTACTGTACCTCCCTACTGGAAACTACAGTATTACTCCCCCCATGATCCACACCATTACTAACTGCTGTATGCTTGATAGGGAAGGGGCCCCAGATAGATCAATGTACAGGATGGCGCCCCAAGATTTATGGTGCCGTCCCTGAGTACGGTACTTACATCCTGGTGGAGTTCTGGTCGAGGCTGGAGGAAGAGCTTCTGCCACTGCCACCTCACTCTCTGTAGGGCTAGTGGGGTGTTCCTGTGGCTCTGGGGATGATGTGCTCCACGTGTCGCCCTCTACACTCTCTTCATCCTCCTGGTCTTGGCCATCTTCCTTATATTGCAGGTCTGTAAAACAAATGACACCACAATTTGAGCTTGGTGATACAGTACACTGTACAATAGGGAACAATCTTGTCTGTAGCATAGAGGATATACTGTACAGTACAGTACAGTACAGTATTGTACTGTATGGATGCAAAGAGACACAGAGGGACTACTGTAGTTTAGAGTTGAGCGTAATCAGACATGTGTGTTTCTGCGCATGCGTAAGAGGGGATGGAATGGAGTTGGGGTCTACAGTATTAGTAGCATTTGCATTCATACTGTAATACTGTATACAGAGAAAACATCAGAATCGGCCCCATGGAGAGAAATACTGTAGACGCACACAATCTTTAAAAAATAGGGAAAAACAATTCAGACAGTTGTCCCCCTACTGTATTTACAAACTAACAAATACTTTTTTTTCATACAGTATATTTGCACATACTGTACAGTACTGTACAGTATATTTATCCAGCTTTGAGAAACTACAGTAGATCTTCATCAACATTGAAGAAAGCTTTCAGATTTTCACAATTAGCAAATGAAGTTGGAATTGTCCTTAGAAACTATATGACTGCATGGACAGACATTGAACTTATGCTGCCAATACACTTACTGTATGCTATCAGATGCGATGGGACATTGCATCTGATCGCATCAAGTGGGGCCCAGTGCAGCAACCGATGTCGCATGCCATCCTGCGATGGACATTGGGTGCTGGAAGAGGTGTGGTGTAGGCGGCGGGACTTATCATCAGCAGCATTTGACTTTGAAACACTGTACAGCCCTCTGATTGCCTGAGAGAGCTCTCCCTCAGTGGCCTCAGCCAATCAGAGGGCCGTCCAGTGTTTCAAAGTCATCTGCTGCCGCTGTCGAGTCCCTCAGCCTGAAAGCTCCACAACTCTGGTTCCTGCTACACAGCCGCCATGCCTCCCCTGCTGCTACTGAGTCCCTCTGGTCCCCAGCATTAAGGAACCGGCTCCCCGCCTTAGGTTGACAGTTAATAATCAACATGTTTTGTTTTTGTTGACAGAATGTCGACATGGGCACAGTATCAGTGCATTGTGTCCTCTCACAGGACTGTACCCTAACACTGTAGCGTTTTAGCAATGTAATTCTAACTTTTTATTTTCATATATTTGCACATATATTTATCCAGCTTTGAGAAACTAGATCTTCATCAACATTGAAGAAATATTTCAGTTTCTCACAAACATCAGATAAACTACTTTGTCCTCCGTTGTGGGCCAGAGCTTTATGAGATAGAAATGTTATTGTGTTACTTGGAGTGGGGGAGGCCTTTGACAGATACAAGATTCAAATGTAAATGTACTTTTTAGACAATGGTCAAGGTGTGCTGTATAGTGAGCCTTAATCCAATTATCTGTCTGCCTACAGAAACAAGGGTGAACTTGCAATGCAGGCCATACTGTATTAAAAACAATCATACATTTACAGTAGATACTGTATACTAATAAATCAGTAAATTTCTATTCCTATAACAGTTAAATTCATTGTCACAATATAAAATAAGCAGCTACAGTATGCTCAGTCCTGTGCTTCAGATGAATAATATACAGTAAGTTCCTGTTTAAAAAATTCAGAAATGATGTCCAGAAATGACATCAGACATAAATAGACATAAATATAAATATCTGTATATCCATAGTAGATATTAATGCGTTTGGGATAACTTCATTTTGTAGACAAAAAGGGTGTACTGTATGATTGTGATTGGGATTTTGGCTTCATGATTCTATATTTGTATACATATTGGCACATGTACTGTATGCATCTACTGTACGCAGCTTTGAAAAGCCGAATCTTCATCAACTTTGAAGAAAACTTTCAGATTTTCACAGACAGCAAACAAAGATTTTGAGCTTCCTTAGAAAGTATGAGATTACATACTGTAGGCTTCCCATAATCCTTTACAATATGAAGATGTCATTGTCACAGTAATACTGTATAAGAGACCTACAGTATCACACTTTTGGATTAATTGCAATAATGGTCAGTACAAACCGTTGTTCGAATGAACATCAAGGTAACAAGCTTATACAGTATGTGCAATACTGTATGTATGCTGGGGTACACGGGGCAGTCTTTAAGAGCTAATACAGTAAATAAAAACATGTACTGTACTTACTAGGGGGTGGGCTGATCCGGCCTCTCCAACGACTTGTTGAGGAGGTGGGGGCTATATCGGCCTGCATGGGCAGGGTGCCCTCGTCTTCAAGTGGAGGCACTGTGGGAAAATGTCAAAAATGAGAAAAAGTGCTGTTTACTGTTAATAAACTTACCGTACTCTTATTACTGTAAATGGGGCGGGGGTGGCTTTACGTGGACTGGATTTTATAAAGTGCTGCGCCCGCCATACTGTACTTTAGAAAATCCACTCGGTTGTTTCAAGTGGTTGCATTTGCCAGTGCAGTACCGGATGTACACTAGTACTGCCAGTGGCAATTGCCTCCTTTTGTGCATCAGAGGCATTGGCGCAACGCTCCACCCCCACCCCCCTGACATGGACACAACGCTGACTACGCAGGCAGCCTACAGTAGCCCACCCTAATAGAGTACTGTCATCGCTAGTCGGGGATTTGCGGCCCATACACACCAGGCAATTTTAACACATTGTACAATATTCTCAATGGCGCTATCTCTACTGCACTGCACTGAACATCAAAAATCACGATATCACTACTCGATACTGTATACAGTAAGTCTGCGAAACAGACTCTAGTATTTACGGACAATACCCATAGCGGCAGCCTGCAGTATCTGAATACAGTATACACAGCAGGCGATTGTATACAGTATTCTGCACCGGGTGCATTTGAACAGTAGGGAAAGAAGGGAAACATCTTCATTCAGGGAAGGGTGGGAACCGCGCTTCCGCGCAGGGACCGTTTTGTAGTGCTGCTTACTGTATACTGTAATGCAGCAATCAGTGAAATGTACAAATGACTGTACTACTGTATAGTGTACTTACTGCTCCAGCGAGAAGATACAGTAATGTTCTTGCAGAAGGAAGGCAGTATGATGCGAAAACTTGGTAGAAACACGAACGCAGCAACAACTTGACTTTGGATTCAGCAGAATGAATAGTCCAGGTGTACAGGTACAATCTCGTGCTTGTATACAGGCAAGAGATGAAGAGACGATCCGTAGCAATTCTACACGGTTTAGATGCAGAAAAACAAACTGGATTGTTTGACAATTTTAATATCTGTAGCTGAATTTATGCTGGCAGAGACAAAGGAAATCCTTCATGAAGCTGATAGGTGCATTTGAATTATGTACAATTACCAGCGAAACAAAAAGGCAGACTGCAATTAACATATGACTGCAATCAACATCTTATTGTCTGAGGTGTCGGTCTGTGTCTGAGTTTGGAGAAATCTATTGTTGCGGAAAAAAAACGTTCTCTGTAGCGCAGTATGTACAGTATGGGTATTAACTATCGTTTTTGTTTGTGGAAAAGTCCGAAAGAATTTGATAAGCACCAACTACTGTAACTACAGTACCTGTATTAGTTAAAAAAAAAAAAAAAAACGTTTAAAAAATACAAATATAATGTAACCAACTGAGGATCGAACTACTGATACTGAGATAGTGAAGCCGTGCCTCTACCCGCTAGGCCACTATTGCCTGTGATTTTAGCACTGGCAGATGGTTAGCATGGCTTCTGCACCAATTAAATACAGTTCATGACCATCCAGTACGTCACTGCGGCTGCGAATAAAAGAAAATAACTGTCCGTAAAGTAAGGACAAAATCCGTAGTGTAAAGTATGATACTGTAGGTCCTCAAATAATGTTTTAAGTAGTCATCCAGCTATAGCAAAGGTTAGCATGGCTTCTGTACCAATTACATAAATGACCGTACGTAGCTGCTTCTGCGAATAAATACTGTACTAACAATCTGTCCGTAAAGTAAGGACAAAATCCGTAGTGAAAAGTGGCTGGTTAGCAATGGTTAGCGAATTTAATCCCGAAACACGGTCCTCAAGGCAAGGAGTTTTACCTGAAAAGTTAAATCTATTTTGCGAAAAAAACCGTTCTCTGTAGCGCAGTACAGTATGTATGGGTATTAACTATCGTGTACTGTACATGGAGGCCTGCCATTGTGAATTTTTGTTTGTGGAAAAGTCCGAAAGATTTTGATAAGCACCAACTACTGTAACTACAGTACCTGTATTAGTTTAAAAAAAAAAAAAGAACGTTTAAAAAAAAAAATATAATGTAACCAACTGAGGATCGAACTACTGATACTGAGATAGTGAAGCAGTGCCTCTACCCGCTAGGCCACTATTGCCTGTGATTTTACCACTGGCAGATGGTTAGCATGGCTTCTGCACCAATCAAATACAGTTCATGACCACCCAGTACGTCACTGCGGCCTGCGAATAAAAGAAAATAACTCTGTCCGTAAAGTAAGGACAAAATCCGTAGTGTAAAGTATGATACTGTAGGTCCTCAAATAATGTTTTAAGTAGTCATCCAGCTATAGCAAAGGTTAGCATGGCTTCTGTACCAATTACATAAATGACCGTACGTAGCTGCTTCTGCGAATAAATACAAAACAATCTGTCCGTAAAGTAAGGACAAAATCCGTAGTGAAAAGTGGCTGGTTAGCAATGGTTAGCGAATTTAATCCCGAAACACGGTCCTCAAGGCAAGGAGTTTTACCTGAAAAGTTAAATCTATTTTGCGAAAAAAAAACGTTCTCTGTAGCGCAGTACAGTATGTACTGTATGGGTATTAACTATCGTGTACTGTACATGGAGGCCTGCCATTGTGAATTTTTGTTTGTGGAAAAGTCCGAAAGATTTTGATAAGCACCAACTACTGTAACTACAGTACCTGTATTAGTTTATAAAAAAAAAAAAAGAACGTTTAAAAAATAAAAATATAATGTAACCAACTGAGGATCGAACTACTGATACTGAAATAGTGAAGCCGTGCCTCTACCCGCTAGGCCACTATTGCCTGTGATTTTACTGCTGGCAGATGGTTAGCATGGCTTCTGCACCAATCAAATACAGTTCATGACCATCCAGTACGTCACTGCGGCTGCGAATAAAAGAAAATAACTCTGTCCGTAAAGTAAGGACAAAATCCGTAGTGTAAAGTATGATACTGTAGGTCCTCAAATAATGTTTTAAGTAGTCATCCAGCAATAGCAAAGGTTAGCATGGCTTCTGTACCAATTACATAAATGACCGTACGTAGCTGCTTCTGCGAATAAATACAAAACAATCTGTCCGTAAAGTAAGGACAAAATCCGTAGTGAAAAGTCGTGGCGGCCACTGTTTTGTAGAAGAGATTTTTACGCATGCGCTGTACTGTTTGGGAAAAGTGACATCTGGTGGTCAATGAGTGTAAGTGCAGGTTACATTTACAAGATTACGTTACGTTATAACGCGATCTATAACGGGACTATAGCGCAAGGAGCAGGCGCGATCCAGGCGCGATTTGCATGGCGCACTTTATGCGCAACGCAGCCACGATGTACTTGGGCAGAACTGTATATACTATTTGCAAACAACTCTGAATCAATCCCAATGTCATTATGTGACTTCATCCCCAATAAAGGCATGTACAGTATTTGCTTTTTATTATTAAAATGTGTAGATTACTTTCCTCAAAGTGTTCTTACCTTTAGAATTGGACAAACAACGTACACATGAAGCTGTGACTGATGGTAACCACCATAGTGGGGTATTCAATCCCCGCCACTATTTCCATCAGGGGAAAAAGCGATGGACGACTCTTCAATGCTGTCATTCCTGACAGCAGTAAAGAGGCAGCACAACAGAACGGACCTGACTTTAAAAGCAGCCGGGCCCGTTTTGCCGAAAATGTCCATGGATTGTTGAGATCATGGCCGGATCTCGACAATACGCTGCCTTTTTCACAGACACGCCCCCTTTTCGCTGATCGGCAAATGGGACATTGAATCCCACCTGCCGATAAAATGGCGAGCAGACCGAAAACGGGCCAGAGTCTCAACTGTCAGGACGTACTAACAGTCGGGACCCAGAATTGAATACCCTCCATAGTCTCAATCAACTCCACTCACCTGTGACCTTGCCCTGACATTCATGTAGAACAGACTGGGATCATTTGTTGCTGCTGATTCCTCCCTGGGAACATTTTCTGGGTTCTTCCTCCTACCAATTGGGATGGGGCATTAGAACATATCAAAGATCAGTGTAACATATCTCTGCTATTTTCCTATTGGTTAGCCAATATTCAGATTGCCAATTAAGGCGTAGGTTCAAAAAGGCTGATAGCACAATAGTTGCACCATTGTCAGCAGCAGCCGTGAAACAATATGCAAAAAGGTGTCTAAGTGACTACTAATGTACCACTGCGTCATTGTACTGGAACCATCTTCAGGCTTATTGTAATTATCCCTATAATCAATAAAGGTTTTTATGTAAGCTGGTGGTAATTCAATTACCCTTACACAACTGTCACTTGCTGCTCTGCTTAGTAGAGAAGTGGGGAATAGATGTTGAGACATAGGGAAATGGAAATGGCCAGCAATGCACACAAGGAAAGGTACTCCATTAGACTGGGACGCTCATGCGTCTCACGCACACACGCCTCCCAGTCTCTTGGCAGCTGGGCAGTGGCATTCTGCCTGCTTCCCCTTCAGGGAGATGGGCAGGGTTAGGGGGGGGGGGGGGTGGCGAGGGGGATGGTGGGCGGCGGCACGGGAGGCAGCGGATACCCGGGGGGAACTCTGTTGCCACGGAGCCTCGCGGCTGGCGGGGGCCCGGCGATAGTTTTGCTAGCCCCTGCAAAGATGAAGCCAGCTTCATCTGTATTTAAAATATATACAATAATAAAATGTACTGTATGTGTTAATTTCAGAAACTGCTTATTGCTGTCCATAGTTCAGGCTTTCCTACTTTCTGGATGCCCTTCCCAGAAGAGGGCAGGCAGTTCAGTGAGGCGGGGGAAAGGGGCGGAACAGGGCGGGGCCATGGGAGGGTGACTTGTTTGGGGGGCATGGCTAGTACAATGCCAGTGGGGCTAAACTGACATGATTTGCATCATTTGACCCACACTGAGGGACTGGTTGCAGGAGACTGATGGCTTTCTGGGATGTTTGCCCCGCTTTCAGGGGCACCATGAGGGGGACCTGATTTCCGGGACCCTCCTGGCCATTCCGGGAGGGTAGGCAACCCTGCTCTAGATTCATCCCAAACACTATGTACACTCAAGGAGGTTTATTTAAGAAGATGGTTCTATTGAATGGGATGTTCCTATGGACAACCAATCAGATTCTAAATACAGGAACCTTTTAGAAGATAATAGATACAGATAGAACCTATTTGTCAATGTGTTCAAGAGACATATTATTCTACATAGGAAATCTTACTTTGCAAATAATTTTGCCAGTAGAAGAGCAGCAAGAACAATGAAGATTCCACATATAATTCCAATCATTATATCACGAATTGTGGATGGGACACCTGCAAATCAGAGATAACAGATTATACTGTAAAACTTGTTCACTCCAATATTTAAAAATTATTATATTTTTGTTGAGTTATCATACCTCCTAACATTTGTAAGTTACCAACCGTGACCTGTCATGAGCTACAGAGTGGGTGGACATGGCCTCTGTGGGAGGGGTGTGGCCCAGTGTCTCAGCCCCATTTAAGTCACTTTTGGGGGTGTCAAACACCCCACTAGCAGCTTGGCAGCCCTCTGCTCCATCCCTGCACTGAAGCGATGCCGAGCAGCAATGATCTCCGGCTTCCCCAACTGTCCCCTCCCCATCCATGGGCCATTGCAACCAAAGGGACAGTCTCCGAATAGTGGAACTGTCCTGCTGTAATCGGGACATTTGGGAGGTATGAGTTATTACAGATTATTATACAGATTATTACAAGTGTATATATATATATATATATATATATATATATATATATATATATATATATATACTAGGTGATTCATCGCGCCCTACGGGCGCTCTTCACACCGTCGTAAGGGGCTGCGCCCCCTTAATTTGTGAACATTTGTATATGAGAAAGATGGTTAGAATTGTATGAAAGATGGCCTGTATTGCAACTTTATTAATAGGTGAAATGTGTTAAATAGAGAGCATATGATTTGGAAGGGGGTGTGTATTGTTTTGTTTAATTAAAAAGCGGTTACAGAGTAAGATGTACATTGATAGTGTGGATGGTACAGTGACATTTGTGGGTGTGGGGGGGGGGGCTGTGTGTGCATGTTGTTTAGGTGTGTGTGCAATAATATAGTAGGGTGTTTTTGAGTCAGCGGCTCCCCACTGGCGGAGGTCACGACACAGGAAAACAGGAGGCTGGGTAGTGATAGGGGTGTGTGGACATAAGGGGGACTAAAAAAGGAGGGTGGGAGATACTGTGCAGCTTCTGCCAGTGGGTGAGGGTCCAGTGTGGCAGTACAGGAGTACAGGACGGTGGCCCTGAGTCAGTGTCTCCTCCTACTGGGTGGGAGTTAGGGTACATGAGAGCAGGAGGCTGGGCTATGAGGCATGATAGGGGCATGTGGGCAAAACAGCGTCAGCGACTCCCCAGTGGTGGAAGTTACGGTTCAGGAGAGCAGGAAGCTGGGTAGTGATAGGGGTGTGTGAGTATACGGGGGACTAAAGAGGGGCTTAGGGGTGCCGTGAATTGTGGGAGGGGCGTGGAGGGTGCCATAAGTCAAGGGAGGGAGGGGGCGCAGGTGTCCGCGAATCGCGGGAGAGGGCGGGGGTCCGCAAAGCGTGGGAGGGGGCATGAATTGCGGGAGGGGGGGTTGCGAATTGCGGGAGGGGGGTGTGTGCGGGGGGGGACGTGAATCGTGGGAGGGGGCGTGAATCGTGGGGGGGGGGTGCGCGGGGGGTCCGTGAATTGCGGGAGGGGGGGGGGGGCACGGGGCGCGATAAGTCACCTAGTTGGTTATATATTCTTGTAGAAGGATGGTAGGATGTTGCTGTCATTCAGAATGCATTTACATAAACAGTAATAGTAGCAGTAAAAGATCTGACTTAAAACACCTACAGTAAAACAGAACAGGTGTTATATATTATACAAAGAATTGGTTGATGATGTCTAGGTTGATTTGCACATAGTTGTCACTGTAAAAAAATTGCTACAAAAAAAATCAACACAGAAAGGTCAACACATGTAAATGTTGACATAAGTGTGGCACTTCATTGGTGTCCATGTCGACACATGAGAATGAATATGAAAACATTCAAAAAAGAAAAATAAATCTTCAAAAACTCATGTCAACCTTTTTCATTGTCGACCATAGCCGTGTCAGTGTTTTGCATGTGCCATTTAATCCTGGGGTTGCCGTGAATCGCGAGCGGGGGTGGGGGGGGGAGGGAGGAGGTGAGGTGTGTCCGCGAATCACGGGAGGAGGGGTCGTGGGTGGATGCCGTGAATTGCGGGAGGGGGGGTCGCGGGGGGGTGTGGGTGCCGCGAATCGTGGGAGGGGGGGACGCGGGGGGTTGCAGTGAATCGTGGGAGGGTGGGTCGCAGGGGTGGGGGGGTTGCCGCAATGACAGGGGGGGGAATCGCGGTAGGGGGGTCCCGGGGGTGGGGGGTACCACGAGGAAGGGGGGGCCTGGGGGGTTGGCACAAATCATGGGAGGGGGGGTCGCGGGGTGCCACGAATCGCAGGAGGGGGTGTGTCACAGGGTGGGGCCGCAAATCGCGGGAGTCGCCGCGAATTGGGGGGGGGGGGTGCTGTGAATCGCGGGAGGGGGGTTGCCTGGGGGTGCCGCGAATAGCCACAAGAAAAAATCAACACAGAAGGTCAACACATGTAAATGTTGACATAAGTGTGGCACTTCATTGGTGTCCATGTCGACACATGAGAATGAATATGAAAACATTGAAAAAGTGAAAAATAAATCTTCAAAAACTCATGTCAACCTTTTTCATTGTCGACCATAGCCATGTCAGTGTTTTGCATGTGCCATTTAATCGTGAGGTTGCCGTGAATGGGGGGGAGGGGGAGGGACACATTGTTCTGTTTCTGGACTTTCTTCTTAATTTATGGATTACCATCACCTGTGCTTAAACACCTTTCTTATCAATTACCCTGTTTAAAACAGGTGATGACAATCATAAATTAAGATGGAAGGCCACAAACAGAGCATTCTGTCCCTCCTGGAGAGGGTCATGTTGGGAGGTATGGAGGTGTGGGGCGCTCACCTGGTGTGTCTGGTGAGTAGCTGTGTCTTTGCTGTGTAACAGAGGGTGTCTGGCACTGTGGGCTCACTGGGCTGGTTCTCTGTCGTGTGAGTCAGTCATGTGAGTCAGAGGCTCCAACCAGCGTTACAGCTTCAGACACACTTTGAGTGACAGATGTAGCCAAATATATAAGAGATACAAACACAGGGGGCCCAGCACTCACTACAACAAACTAACTCACCTTAACCCCTTCCCGACATTTGACGTACATTTACGTCATGGTCGGGAAGTACTTCCCGACACATGGCGTAAATGTACGTCATGGCTTTAAACTGTCACCGCGTCTATAGACGCGGTGACAGTTTAAACATGTCTGCTGTCCCTGACAGCAGACATGTCCCTGCATGCCCAGGGGGGGCTGCGATGCCGCCCCCCCGTCGGCGATCGCTGTGATTGGCTGTTCAGTGTGAACAGCCAATTACAGCGTTTTCTGTGTCACCGGCGAATAACGTTCGCCGGTGACACAGGGATCGGAGGTGATTGGTGCTGTAAAGTACAGCACCAATCACCACGGGGTGTAAGGGTGACACTGGTGTCACCCCACCTCACCCCGCCCGCCCCCAAAGGCCGTGATTGGTTCGTCGGACCGACGAACCAATCACAGCCATGGAGGGGGATTTAAACTAACGGTGACTGCACTGCAGACGCCATTCCGGTCTGGAATTGCGTGCAGTGCGGTCACCGTACCTAGCTGCCGTTATATACTGACCTGATCCTTGCAAAATACTTACCTGATCGCTGCTTCATCACTGCTTGTAGTGTGCTGGATGCTTCCTGGATCCTGTTACTACAGTACTTGTGACTTCCTGTGTTGTGCTGCTGCAGTGTGATAGAGTTATAGATAGAGAGAGATAGAGAGATAGAGAGAGATAGTGTCAGAGAGTGCTATATTTTGTGCTGCTGCAGTGTGATAGAGTTATAGATAGAGAGAGCGATAGAGAGAGAGAGATAGAGAGAGATAGAGAGATAGTGACAGATTGTGCTATATATTTTTTATATAACTGACTGCTGCCCCCCCTTTTGTGCTGATCAGTATAAATTAACTGATCAGCAACTTTTTGGGGGCGCAGGTTTTTTTTTAATATATATACCTGTCAGTGCTGCTGCTGCAGTGTCATAGAGTGATAGATAGTGAGAGATAGAGAGATAGAGAGAGATAGTGACAGAGAGTGATAGAGAGTGCTATATTTTGTGTCTGCTGCCCCCCTTTTGTGCACCCCCAGCAACTTTTTGGGGGTGCAGGGGTTATTTTTTATATATATAACTGTCAGTGCTGCTGCTGCAGTGTCATAGAGTGATAGATAGTGAGAGATAGAGAGATAGAGAGAGATAGAGAGAGATAGTGACAGAGAGTGATAGAGAGTGCTATATTTTGTGTCTGCTGCCCCCGCCTTTTGTGCTGATCACTATATCTGAGGTGATCAGCAACTTTTTGAGGGTGCAGAGGTTTTTTTTTTTTATATATACCTGTCAGTTGCTGCCAGTTGCACTGTCAGTTGCACCAAAGGTTGTGCACCTGCAGCCCCTCACTGGTAATCAGTGTCGCATCAGTGATCACCTTTTTTTTTTTGAGGGTGCTGTGGGGTCTTTTTTTAATTTTTTTTTTTACACACACTGTGATTTTGTGGGTGTCCTGTGGCCACTGTGCGCTGATCAGTGACGTACATCACTGATCAGCTTTTTCGGCACAGGGTTGATCTATTTTTTTTTTTGATCAAATTCCTGTTGCCTTTGAGCGCTGTTCAGTGACGGACGTTACTGACCAACATCTGTGCTCAATTTTTGGCGCAGGACCTTTTTTTTTTTTTTTTAACCCCTTCAATTTTTTTTTTTTTTAACCCCATCAATTTTTTTTTTTTTTTTATTGGGATCAAATTCCTGTATAAAGTATTTTTTTTTTCTGCACTACATACACACTACACACTACATACCCCCCTGGTTGAAATAAAGTTTGTACCCCCCTTACACTATACACGTGTTGAAACATTTCACTACCAGAAACACAAAAATAAAAATGGCATCCCAAATGTCATCCCAAATGTCATCCCAGTCATCCAGAAGAATGTATTCAGCGGAGGAGGCATATGCCATGCTTGCCTCTGACTCTGACACAGCCAGTGAGGCAAGCGGGGAATTTGAAGGATTCATCTTAAGCTCCTCTTCCTCCTCTAGTGATGAGGGACCCCCTCAAAGACGCCCCCGTAGAGCAGCTGAGACCCCCCCCCAATAATTGATCTCGTATGGACCCCACCACCAGACAATTTTGAGCCCCAGGTTCCTGAGTTTTTGGCCATGCCAGGAATCCAATTTGATTCCACAGGTCACAGAGAAATTGACTTTTTCAAATTATTTTTCTCTGATGATTTTATAAATTTAATGGTGGACCAAACTAATTTATATGCCCAGCAGTTTATTGCTCAAAACCCCACGTCATCATTTGCTAGGTGGACCCCTGTAGATGCAGTAGAGATGATGACGTTTTGGGGTCTGGTGTTTCATATGGGCATAGTAAAAAAGCCAGAAATTAGGCAATATTGGAGTACAGATGTTCTGTACAGCACCCCATTTTACCGTATGGCCATGACTCGGGCTCGTTTTGAGATGATCCTTAAATTTTTGCATTACAACGATAATGCACAGTGCCCACCCAGAGATGATCCCACCTTTGACCGGCTATTCAAAGTCAGGCCGGTCATTGATCATTTCAGTGCCAAATTTGCAGAGATGTACATCCCTGAAAAATTTATTTGTATTGACGAGTCCCTTATACATTTTAAAGGAAGGGTTAAATTCCGCCAGTACCTTCCCAGTAAGAGGGCAAGGTATGGCATAAAAATGTATAAGCTGTGTGAAAGCACCTCAGGGTACACCCACATGTTTAGGGTATATGAAGGGAAGGATTCAAGAATTGAACCGCCAGAATGCCCCCCCTCCCTCGTTGGTGTTAGTGGAAAAATTGTCTGGGATTTAGTGCACCCCTTCCTGGATAAAGGTTATCACCTCTATGTGGATAACTTTTACACTAGCATCCCCCTGTTTAAGGCCCTTGGTTCAAGAGGTACAGCAGCTTGCGGTACTGTGCGCAAGAACCAAAGAGGCCTCCCAAAAACGCACATTGCCCAAGTAATGAGAAGGGGTGAAAGCAGGGGAATATGCACCGAAAATATGTTGTTGGTCAAATATAAGGACAAGAGGGATGTCCTTATACTGACAACAATTCACGGAGACAGTACCACCTCCGTCCCTGTACGAGGTACCAGTACCCACACCTCAAAACCTAATTGTATCCTGGATTACAATAGGTACATGGGCGGAGTGGATCTTTCAGATCAGGTACTGAAGCCGTACAGTGCCCTGCGGAAAACAAAAATCTGGTACAAGAAGCTGGCCGTGTATATCATCCAGATGGCACTGTATAACGCTTACGTGCTATTCCGTTCTACCGGCCAGAGGGGGACATTTATGCACTTTCAAGAGGAAGTCATAAACAGCCTAATATTTGGGAACCAGCAGGCAGAGGGCCCCAGTACTTCTAGTACTGGCCCCCGTATTGTACCAGGGCAGCATTTTCCTGATGAAATCCCCTCCACTGGAAAAAAGGGCAGGACACAAAAAAGGTGCAAAGTTTGCTATAAAAAGGGAATAAGAAAGCAAACTATTTTCCAGTGTGACACTTGCCCCGACAAACCCGGCCTATGTATAAAGGAATGTTTTAAAATATACCACACATCTATGGATTATTAGGTTCATAATTTCACCGTGCTTCGGGGGTCTTGCTAATGCCACATAGCACCCACCATTCATTCCACCAGAATCTGAGCCGCAAAATCCAAAAATCACTCCTTCCCTTCTGAGTCCTGCCATGCACCCAACTGGTATTTTTTGGTCACATGTGAGGCATTGCCGTACTCGGGAGAAATTGGGGCACAGATTTTGGGGTGCTTTTTCTCCTTCATACCTTCTGAAAATGAAAAATTTTGAGCCAGAACTGCATTTTTGTGTAAAAAAATGTAATTTTTCATTTGCACAGCCCAGTTGTATCAAAATTGGTGAAACCCCTGGGGGTATGAAATGTACACTATACCCCTAGATGAATTCCCTGAGGGGTGTAGTTTGCAAAATGGGGTCACTTGTGGGGGGTTCCACTGTATTGGTGCTTTGGGGGTCTTGCTAATGCGACATAGCACCCACCAACATTCCACCAGAATTTGTGCTGCAAAATCCAAATATCACTCCTTCCCTTCTGAGTCCTGCCACTTTTTGGTCACACATGAGGCATTGCCGTACTCGGGAGAAATTGGGGCACAGATTTTGGGGTGCTTTGTCTCCTTCATTCCTTGTGAAAATGAAAAATTTTGAGCCAGAACTGCATTTTTGTGTAAAAAAATGTAATTTTTCATTTGCACAGCCCAGTTGTATCAAAATTGGTGAAACCCCTGGGGGTATGAAATGTACACTATACCCCTAGATGAATTCCCTGAGGGGTGTAGTTTGCAAAATGGGGTCACTTGTGGGGGGGTTCCACTGTATTGGTGCTTGGGGGGTCTTGCTAATGCGACATAGCACCCACCAACATTCCACCAGAATCTGAGCTGCAAAATCCCAAAATCACTCCTTCCCTTCTGAGTCCTGCCATGCACCCAAATGGTATTTTTTGGTCACATGTGAGGCATTGCCGTACTCGGGAGAAATTGGGGCACAGATTTTGGGGTGCTTTGTCTCCTTCATTCCTTGTGAAAATGAAAAATTTTGAGCCAGAACTGCATTTTTGTGTAAAAAATGTAATTTTTCATTTGCACAGCCCAGTTGTATCAAAATTGGTGAAACCCCTGGGGGTATGAAATGTACACTATACCCCTAGATGAATTCCCTGAGGGGTGTAGTTTGCAAAATGGGGTCACTTGTGGGGGGGTTCCACTGTATTGGTGCTTGGGGGGTCTCGCTAATGCGACATAGCACCCACCAACATTCCACCAGAATCTGAGCTGCAAAATCCCAAAATCACTCCTTCCCTTCTGAGTCCTGCCATGCACCCAAATGGTATTTTTTGGTCACATGTGAGGCATTGCCGTACTCGGGAGAAATTGGGGCACAGATTTTGGGGTGCTTTGTCTCCTTCATTCCTTGTGAAAATGAAAAATTTTGAGCCAGAACTGCATTTTTGTGTAAAAAATGTAATTTTTCATTTGCACAGCCCAGTTGTATCAAAATTGGTGAAACCCCTGGGGGTATGAAATGTACACTATACCCCTAGATGAATTCCCTGAGGGGTGTAGTTTGCAAAATGGGGTCACTTGTGGGGGGGTTCCACTGTATTGGTGCTTGGGGGGTCTTGCTAATGCGACATAGCACCCACCAACATTCCACCAGAATCTGAGCTGCAAAATCCCAAAATCACTCCTTCCCTTCTGAGTCCTGCCATGCACCCAAATGGTATTTTTTGGTCACATGTGAGGCATTGCCGTACTCGGGAGAAATTGGGGCACAGATTTTGGGGTGCTTTGTCTCCTTCATTCCTTGTGAAAATGAAAAATTTTGAGCCAGAACTGCATTTTTGTGTAAAACAATTTAATTTTTCATTTTCACTGCCCAGTTGTACCACAATTGGTGAAACCCCTGGGGGTTTGAAATGTACACTATACCCCTAGATGAATTCCCTGAGGGGTGTAGTTTGCAAAATGTGGTCACTTGTGGGGGGGTTCCTAAATTTTAGCATCTTATGGTGCCTAGAAACCTACATGGTGCCTAAAAAATAATCTCATAAAAAGGAGGCTCCAAAATCAAGTAGGTGCTCCTTCTATTATGAAGCCTGTAGTTTGGTCAACGTGCACACTAGGGCCACATATAGGATATTTATGAAAACAAAAGAATTGGGGGAATCAATTTTTAGTCACATTTCTCTAGTAAAATCTACGGTGTTCCTTAGAAAAATGTATTAAAATTGCAAATCTGCAAAAAAAATGAAATTTTGAAATTTCACCTACACTTTGTTTTAATTCCTGTGAAACACCTAAAGGGTTAACAAACTTCCAAAATGCTGTTTTGAATACTGTGAGGGGTGCAGTTTTTGAAATGGCATCATTTATGGGGGTGTCTCACATACAAGTCCCTCAAAGTCACATCAGAACTGAACTGGTCCCTAAAAAAATCAGTGTTTGAAATTTTCTTGAAAATTTGAGAATTTGCTATTCATATTGTAAGCCTCCTAGTGTCCAAAAAATTAAAAGGAAGTTGAAATAATGATGGAAACATAAAGTAGACATATGGTCTATGTTAGTTATTAACTATTTTGAGTGGTATGATTATTTGTCTCACAAGCAGAAAATTTAACATTTTGCAAATTGCTAAATTTTCCATTTTTTTACGACATTTTGGTATTTTTCACAAAAAAACACAGACTGTATCGACCCAAATTTACCACTAATTTGAAGTACAATGTGTCACGAGAAAACAATCTCAAAATCACTGGGATAAGTAAAAGCAAAAAAAAGTTATCCCCACTTAAGTGATACATGTCAGATTTGAAAAAAAGGGCTCTGTCAGGAAGGCAAAAACATGCTGTGTCAGGAAGGGGTTAACATTGAAATAATCAATTAAATAAATAACGGGGTTTTAGTTCATGAATTGATCAATGCATTTAAGCTTGCAGCCCATCGCCAATTATTTAATTGATTATTTGAATGTTAAGGTGAGTTAGTTTGTTGTACTGAGTGCTGGGCCCCCTGTGTTTGTATTTATTAGAGTGTGTGGTCACAGGCCAATGCACCCCATCCTGGGAAGTGGCTGCTGTTTGCACCCCATTCTTAGGAATGGCGAGTTTGTTGGTACTTCTGTATCTATATATTTGGGTTGATTTTTAATTAACCTCTGTTACTGTGATCATAGCTTTCTCATGCACCCTAGATAAGCTCATTTACCTGAAACCTGTGACAGCTGCCCCTTTAATACTAATTCAGGTGCTGTGTTTGGGATGGTCTCACCTTTAAAAGCCATAAGGTACTTGGCAGTTGAGCTTTAACCCAGGAAAATAACACATGTTCATTTTAGCTATGATATGCAAACAGTTGCCAGGTTCCCATGAAAATCAGTTGTTAGTGTAGGACTTGCAGTGAAATGGGGTCAATTGGCGATGGGCTGCAATCTTAAATGCATTGATCAATTCATGAACTAAAACCCCATTATTTATTTATTGATTATTTGAATGTTAAGGTGAGTTAGTTTGTTGTAGTGAGTGCTGGGCCCCCTGTGTTTGTATTTATTAGAGTGTGTGGTCACAGGCCAATGCACCCCATCCTGGGAAGTGGGTGCTGTTTGCACCCCATTCTTAGGAATGGCGAGTGTGTTGGTACTTCTGTATCTATATATATATATATATATATATATATATATATATATATATATATATATATATATATATGATATAGATGTAGCCCGTCTAGTCTCCCACCAGGGGGCGCGTGTGCACAAGACAACGTCTCCCTGAAGCGGAGACAGGCAGGGTCCCGCCGCCCAGGGTCCCTCTCTGCCGACTCTCGCCAGCAGGGATGGTTTGGCGAGAGCCTTCCAATAATGAGAGGGGCTCCATCTGTATATATATATATATATATATATATATATATATATATATATATATATATATGGTACTTATGTAATATCTGGACTCCCGTTTTTCTTATGAGACCGCGTCCCCTCGCGGGGCTCGCTGCGCTCACCACGCTTCGGGCACGGTGGCTCGCTGCGCTCGCCACACTATATAAAATCAACTCCATGCGTAGTTGGATAGTAGGGGTATGAAAAAATGGGGTGCATTTAACATGGGAGTCCAGATAATACATAAGTACCATATATATATATATATATATATACTGCACGATATGCTGGCACACTCCCCTCTGGTTGCGTCTTCCCGGGTGCCAGCAATTGTATTTTCATATATATATAGACGAATCAATAGGCGACAGCCAATGTTCTGCAACGTTTCGGGAACTTTTATTATCCCGTCCTCAGGCTAGGTAACAAATATTTGTTACCTAGCCTGAGGACGGGATAATAAAAGTTCCCGAAACGTTGCAGAACATTGGCTGTCACCTATTGATTTATTGAAAGTGGAGAACAGTCCCGTGCTGTGCGGCTCTTTCGTCTATATATATATATATATATATATATATATATATATATATAGCATGCAGGGTTGGCGGCACTCGTACCAGGATTTCAAATAAAGACGACGGACACGCTAGGTGTCACCTAGCGTGTCTGTCATCTTTATTTGAAATCCTGGTACGAGTGTCGCCAACCCTGCATGCTACATACCTACTTCATAGGGAAGGCACCCAGGTTACTATCAATTGAACAGAGAGTGCCGAGCTCCCGACAAGTATAATATGTAAATCATATATATATATATATATATATATATATATATATATATATATATATATGTATCAGCGTTGGTGTTAGGACCTGCAGAAAAGTGGGGTCCCGTGAAGGGGGCTGCAGGCTTAAATGCATTGATCAATTCATGAACCAAATCTCCACTATTTATTATCAGTTAATTTAGTGTGTGCAGAGCCCCTACAATGTCTGTTTAAACAATGTGGTCACAAGTTATAGGGCACCCCAAAACTAGGAAAGGTGAGTGCCGATGTTAAGTGTATATATTGTTTATTAGATTCGTTTTTTTTTAATTAGTCTTATTGTGGTCACATTCTCTCATGCACCCTGTTTAACTAAGATTCCATAGCTTATGTTAACCATTTCTCTAGATGATTAGTGACAGGTGTGTTGGTAGCTGCTCACCTATAAAAGCAAAGTGTGCTGTGAGCTTCAGACCAGATAGCATGCCTGGAATCAAACATTGATGTGATAGCTATGTGTATTGTAGCCATTTTCAGCGTTAGTGTTAGGACCTGCAGATAAGTGGGGTCCCGTAAAGGGGGCTGCAGGCTTAAATGCATTGATGAATTCATGAACCAAATCTCCACTATTTATTATCAGTTAATTTAGTGTGTGTAGAGCCCCTACAATGTCTATATATATATATATATATATATATATATATATATATATATATATATATATATATATATATATATATATATATATATATATATATATATATATATATATATGTAGATATATATATCTATATATATCTATATATATATCTATATATATATCTATATATATATATATATATATATATATATATATATATAGATATATATATACTAATATAATGGTATTAACAGTCTTGCCTAACCATCTTAATCAATGATGTGATAATTCAGTTGTCCAATGGCCTAACTAAGTGATCATTTTACTAAGATGGGAGTTTTATTGAAGATGAGATGTTGCCCAAAGCAACCAATCAGACTCTATCTATTATTTTCCAAAAGGTGCTCAATAAATAGGAAGGATGGGATCCCCAAGGACCAAGGACTGACATTATAAAGATTTAGCTCAGCAGTGTTCCATGAAGTCTGAGATGCCATTGCAAGTTCCTTGGTAATTATGAATCAGTTACTCACTAAGTATTCACCAAACATTAAATTGTCGATATAATAATGATTAATATATTTCATTAACAAGAGCTAATGAACTTTTTTTTTTCATTCTACAATATGATTATTATTTTATGTTATTGCAACAATCTGAACAACAGTGCACATAAAAAGAAATGTTACAAAAACCTTTAGATGAAGAAATGCAGCCATCCTGTGTTCTATTCTTGTCTGTAATTTAACAACAATTAGGAAAATTTGTTAAAAAGTAAAAAAAAATAGATATATTTTTAAGTTATTGTAGTTTTTAAGATTTTAATTTAGGATTAGATACATTACAAATGTACACACTCATGGACAAGAAGATATTCTACTCCAAACTACACTTCAGTATCAAACAGTATCAAACAGATCAAAATGTACAGTTATGGTATAGTGCAGTGATTTTCAACCTTTTTACCTTGCGGCACACGAAATAAGACTTTAAAATTGCCAAAGCACACCATGAGATCCCCACAGGGCAAAACACATTAGTTCCCACTGGAAAAAAAAAAAAAACTATTGGCCCCCATATAAAAACAATCACACTGGTCCCCACAGGTAACAAAAATAAAAAAACATTGGCCCTTTTCATGAAAAAGAAGAGACCAGTAAATAACAGTTGAACTGGTGGTGGCTGTAAACTGGTTTGGGCATCTCTAGATCTGGGGGCACACTTGAGAACTGCTCAGGGCACAGTCCTGTTTTTTTTATTTTTTTACATAATTGCTTTCTGCCGGATAACGGACCTGTTGTCCCAGTGACAATATTCCTATTGGGGCTAAAGCCAAACGTATATATTTTAGCAGTATGTTAATCTAGGCTTAAAAACAAAAGCATTTTACCAATGCTTTTACTGAAACCCCGTCAATATTTTGTAAAGTGAAGGACTATTAAGAGCTTCTTTAACATCCACCCAAGTCCACTCTTTGGTTTTACTTGAGATGATACGACGCCCTGAAGTTTCGTCATCGGTGCCTACATAATGCTTTTACGCAACTTGAATCCACCCGTGTATATATCACACTGTCCAGTGGTACCAGGCTGCAGGTGAAAACACTGCACAAACATGAAGCAACAGTATTCACAGGGTTCCGTTACGAGAATTCCTCTGACCCAATCACATGACCACTTCCAGTTCAAATGGCTGCAGTTTCCGGTACAGTTGTGCTAGGCCATGACCATTAACAAAGCTCAGGGACAGAGTTTGAAAGTGGCTGGTGTGGATCTGAGGAGTGACTGCTTTCCCATGGCCATCTGTATGTTGCCAAGTCCGGGTATGCTACAAGCCCCTGACAGTTGGGATTCCAGCGGTTGTTTCTCCGACATCAGAATCCCAACTGTCAGGAGCCCGACAGGAGGACAAGCGAACTCAAGCCCCTTGCGTGCTCGGTGGCGAGCTATGCTCACCACTAATTCTATTCTCCCTGTATGGGGGTTCGTGGATCCCCACAAGGTAAAATAGCCTGTGTAAGTCGGTATTCCGACTGTAGGGCTCCTGACAGAATGAAAAATTATTCGAATAATACAATTAAGATATTTATAATATATTCTTTGAATTTTCTTATCATTGTTTTTTTTTTTTTTTAACTAAGGTGGAATAACTGTAAGGCTGCATAGGATGTCTATTGTGTCCAAAGCAGCATAAAATTACCAGGCTGGGCAGATACCCAGTCCCTCTATCCTCAGGGGAAGCGGTCATCTATTAGAATGAACTTAGGTCTACAGTCATTAGGTCGACCCCACTAGGTCGACTGTCAGGAAGGTCGACCTGACTTAAGGTCGACATGGGCCAAGGTCGACATGAATTAAGGTCGAATTTGCATAAAGGTCGACATGAGGAAGGTTGACTGGTCATAAGGTCGACATGGGGTTTTTCACTGTTTTTTGAGCCGACATGTGCCGACAGGCGGTATTTCATGCCCTACCATCCACAAGGGCGTGGAGGAGGTTATTAAAGCTGTGGCGAGCGAAGCGAGCCACCGTGCCCGATGCATTGCGAGCGAAGCAAGCGATGCGAGGGTCCGATTCTCATTGCCAACCGTGTCCATGTCGACTGTGTCGACATTCGGATAAAAAAACAGTGAAAAACCCATGTTGACCTTATGACCAGTCGACCTTCCTCATGTCGACATTTATGCAAATTCGACCTTAAGTCATGTCGACCTTGGCCCATGTCGACCTTAAATCAGGTCGACCTTCCAGCCAGTCGACCTAATGGGGTCGACCTAATGACTGTAGACCTAAGTTCATTCTGACAGATGTACCGATTCCATCCTCAGGATGTGAAAGGGGCTTGGTTTTTTGTGGGTGGGACCGTTATCTTCATGATGTTTTCATTTGATTGGTTCTGGGTTGTTAAGGGCACTTTTGGATGGTTGTTATATTGGATCCGATACGATTTGCCGGCGGTCGGGATCCCGGCGGTCGGAGTCCCGACACTGGAATCCCGACCGCTGAAATCCCGACAAGGGGGGGACATGGATCGCCCCCCCCTTGCGGGCTCGTTGCGCTCGCCACGCAGCGGGCCCGGTGCCTCGCTACGCTCGGCACGCTATTTTATTCTCCCTCTATGGGTGTCGTGGACACCCACAGAGGGAGAAAGTTTCGGGATTTCGGCGGTCGGGATTCCAGTGTCGGGATTCCGACCGCCGGGATCCCAACCGCCGGCAAATTAACTGCATACCGTTATATTTCACTATCTGGAAGTTTCCTTTCTCTTTCCAGTCAGAGGCGTTGCCCACACTCCTACCATATGTGGTTTGGGTTTTTTGTCATATATTGTTGTGTCAGCTTTAGTGGGCAGTTCAGAACGTTTTTTCTTTAGCACTATTCATGAGTAGCTAGGCTTGTTTACAGGGGGCGAGTATGGTTATCACTGGCCCAGGTGGGCCCATATGTCCCTTCATGAGTCGCTGTTTATGAAGCTTTATATAAATGATTATGTAGCACCCCACTCCAGGGGGTAGGTCAGCTCTGTGCAGCAGCGTGACGGAGGAAGACTGCCACAGCGGGAAGAGGGCTAACACATGCAGTGAGAGAGAGGACGCTGAGCAGCCTGAAGACCTGCAGAGAAGAGAGAGCCAGCCAGCTGTTTCTGAAGGAGAAAGCAGTGCGGAGGAGAGTTTGCAGCCTGAGCCCAGCAGCGTGACAAGAGGAGGTCATGGTTGACCTGTGCACGGCAGCATGTAAGGAGAGAGAGACCTGGGAGCAGAGATGTGAAGGAGAGTGGTACAGGGCGATGATTGACAGCCTGCACCCCGGCCAGGACAGAGAGAGGCGGCGGTTGGTGAATACACCCGGGCCCGGCGGTGATTGACGGCACAGAGAGACGGGACCCGCGAGCAGCACCTGTGACCCCTGACCCGCAGGAGAGACGGAGGCAGCAGAGGCCAGGATCGTTACTGGCAGGAGCCGGCAACTGCAGCAGCGCCCCTGGTATAAAGGTACTCCATCATCCCTAGCCCTGGCCTGCACCCTAAGGGTCCACAGCAGGAACTGCCCCATCGCCCCACCAGATTCCCCGGCAGTAAAGGCAGCCATTATTGGGGTGGACATCACCCCCCAGCTGTAGTGCCTACAGACTCCCCAGGCTAAGGGGCTCCATATAATAAGAGAGGAGAGCCACTTCTGGGACTAGCGTGGCTAATACTTACAGGAAATCACCCTAAGGCAGGGGACTTGCTAGTCCCTCTTTTATGAGGACCGTTTGACAGTAGTGTGCACACTAAGGTAGAGATTACCTTTTACTTGTGAGGATAACCGTTGTGGGACTGTTATTTGAATGCAATAACTGTGTGGATTGCACCAGGGACTACCGTGCAGCCTATAGGGTGCCTAGCGCCACCTGGCGGACTTATTGTGTTGAAGCGTCATATGTATAGCAAGTGCCGTAGTGACGTAGTAACATGTGATTTGAATATTTTGCTCTTTTGTATTGTTATTGATGATTTATTGCATTAAATACTAAATGGTATTAAGTGACTGTTTTGCATTTAGCCGTGAATGTCTTGCAGCAACCGGTTTTCATACATTTTCTAAATAAATATTTGTTGCTGCTAAACGTATTAGTATTGTGTTCTGTGTGTCTCCTTGGGTTGTCCTATCCCCTGCCACAGGTTTTCCAGAAAGAAGCTTTTAAGATCGAAATCCGGTGAGCCCACATCAAGGTACGCCATCTTGCACCACACCAGCACAGGGGCACTGTCACAATTAGTATGTGAGGGCAGGAGGTCCAATGTTTATTAAAGCAAGGATAGAGCGATTAGCTTTGCCTTTTTGTTTGGTATGAGGGGTAAGGGGTAGTTTGAGAAGATCGACCCCTGACCAAAGGGGCAGTTGTCCCAGTAACTATTTATTTGTTTAATTTGGTTTTAGTTGGCAAGGGTACTGGCAAAAGGCCGATCCTTGGCCAAAAGGGCAGCAGGCTCTTTGATCTTTGTTGTATTCTATATTATGTTATAATATGTTATATTCTATATTTTGTTATTTTCTTTATTTATGTATAACTGCATTATTTGACCGTTCTTCTCCCGACCACCTTTAGTTTAGAGTAGGGACTCAATAAAAACCGACCCATTTCATGCCATACTTCTGTAGTCCGAGTCTTTCTTTTTAGATAAGTGGTATGAGTGGTGTGTGACTGCATCTGACTGAGTAAGGTTTGGAGGTACTTCCTCACCTGACCGCACATCGACACAGTTGTGTCACACTGCAACCAGGAAAGGACTCTCCAGGAAACGTATTCCTTGTGCAAAAATGTAAATCTAACCAGGTGCCATTATCCTTCTGTTCTTCTTTGCCTACTTACGTTGTACAGTTATATTGATGCTTTTGGTTGAGTTTCCGTGCACATTCCATGCTGTGCAGTAATATGTATCAGTATTACTAGATATGTCTGTCAGACTGAGCTCCAGCCATTGTCCAGTAGTCCTGCTGAGAACCTCATCTTCTCCTTTCATCCAGGCCACATCAGCAGCCGGGTTACTGTCCACCAAGCAGAGTAACCTCAGTGAGGCTCCTTCCAGCACTGTCACGGATTCTGCTCCCAGTATTATTCCTAGAGAAACAAAAAATCTCTTATATATTTGGCTACATCTGTCACTCAAAGTGTGTCTGAAGCTGTAACGCTGGGTGGAGCCTCTGACTCACATGACTGACTCACATGACAAAGAACCAGCCCAGTGAGCCCACCCTCTGCCTTTCTGTTACACAGCAAAGACACAGCTACTCACCAGACACACCAGGTGAGCGCCCCACACCTCCATACCTCCCAACATGACCCTCTCCAGGAGGGACAGAATGCTCTGTTTGTGGACTTCCATCTTAATTTATGATTGTCATCACCTGTTTTAAACAGGGTAATTGATAAGAAAGGTGTTTAAGCACAGGTGATGGTAATCCATAAATTAAGAAGAAAGTCCAGAAACAGAACAATGTGTCCCTCCCCCTCCCCCCCATTTACGGCAACCTCACGATTAAATGGCACATGCAAAACACTGACATGGCTATGGTCGACAATGAAAAAGGTTGGCATGAGTTTTTGAAGATTTATTTTTCACTTTTTCAATGTTGTCATATTCATTCTCATGTGTTGACATGGACACCAATGAAGTGCCACACTTATGTCAACATTTACATGTGTTGACCTTTCTGTGTTGATTTTTTCTTGTGGCGATTCGCGGCGACCCCCCTCCCGTGATTCACAGCACACCCCCCCCCCCAATTTGCGGCGACTCCCGCGATTTGCGGCCCCACCCCGTGACACACCCCCTCCTGCGATTCGTGGCACCCCGCGACCCCCCCCTCCCACGATTTGTGCCAACCCCCCAGGCCCCCCCTTCCTCGTGGTACCCCCCACCCCCCGGGACCCCCCCTACCGAGATCCCCCCCCCCTGTCATTGCGGCAACCCCCCCGCCCCTGCGACCCACCCTCCCACGATTCACTGCAACCCCTCGCGTCCCCCCCTCCCACGATTCGCGGCACCCACACCCCCCCCCGTGACCCCCCCTCCCGCAATTCACGGCATCCACCCACAACCCCTCCTCCCGTGATTCGCGGACACACCTCACCTCCTCCCTCCCCCCCCCCCCACCCCCGCTCGCGATTCACGGCAACCCCAGGATTAAATGGCACATGCAAAACACTGAGACGGCTATGGTCGACAATGAAAAAGGTTGACATGAGTTTTTGAAGATTTATTTTTCTTTTTTGAATGTTGTTATATTCATTCTCATGTGTCGACATGGACACCAATGAAGTGCCACACTTATGTCAACATTTACATGTGTTGACCTTTCTGTGTTGATTTTTTCTTGTAGCAATTTTTTTACAGTGACAACTATGTGCACATCAACCTACACATCATCAACCAATTCTTTGTATAATATATAACACCTGTTCTGTTTTACTGTAGGTGTTTTAAGTCAGATCTTTTACTGTTACTATTACTGTTTATGTAAATGCATTCTGAATGACAGCAACATCCTACCATCCTTCTACAAGAATATATAACCAACTAGGTGATTTATCGCGCCCCGTGCCCCCCCCCCCCTCCCGCAATTCACGGACCCCCCGCGCACCCCCCCCCACGATTCACGCCCCCTCCCACGATTCACGTCACCCCCCGCACACACCCCCCTCCCGCAATTCGCAATCCCCCCTGCAATTCACGCCCCCCCCCACGCTTTGCGGACCCCCGCCCTCTCCCGCGATCCGCGGAGACCTGCGCCCCCTCCCTCCCTTGATTCACGGCACCCCCCACGCCCCTCCCACAATTCACGGCACTCCTAAGCCCCTCTTTAGTCCCCCGTATACTCACACACCCCTATCACTACCCAGCTTCCTGCTCTCCTGAACCGTAACTTCCACCACTGGGGAGTCGCTGACGCTGTTTTGCCCACATGCCCCTATCATGCCTCATAGCCCAGCCTCCTGCTCTCATGCACCCTAACTCCCACCCAGTAGGAGGAGACACTGACTCAGGGCCACCATCCTGTACTGCCACGCTGGACCCTCACCCACTGGCAGAAGCTGCACAGTATCTCCCACCCTCCTCTTTAGTCCCCCTTATGCCCACACACCCCTATCACTACCCAGCCTCCTGTTTTCCTGTGTCGTGACCTCCACCAGTGGGGAGCCGCTGACTCAAAAACACCCTACTATACTATTGCGCACACACACACACACCTAAACAACATGCACACACAGCCCCCACACCCACACCCACAAATGTCACTGTACCATCCACACTATCAATGTACATCTTACTCTGTAACCTGTTTTTAATTAAACAAAACAATACACACCCCCTTCCACATCATATGCTCTCTATTTAACACATTTTACCTATAACTCAAGTTGCAATAAATGCCATCTTTCATACAATTCTAACCATCTTTCTCATATACAAATGTTCACAAATTAAGGGGGCGCAGCCCCTTCCGACAGTGTGAAGAGCGCCCGTAGGGCGCGATGAATCACCTAGTGATCAATACTTGTTGTCAAATTTTTCTTAAGCTGGGTACACACTCCGGCCGCAATTGAGCGCTGGCCATACTGCATTCAACAACATGGTCCTTGCTAACTATGGTTTCCATGCAGGGCGGAGATGGTATGTTGCTTAGGATGCACGGGCATATGTATCTTTATAGACATATTAGTTACAATCTAGACCAGGCATGTACAAACTATGGACCTCCAGCTGTTGTGAAACTACAAGTCCCATCATGTCTTGCCACAGTTTTGCTATCAGGGAATGCTAAAACTATTGCAAGGCATGCTGGGATGTGTAGTTTCACATCATCTGGAGGGCCATAGTTTCAACATGCCTTATCTAAACAATGTGATGTCTTAGATTCTGTCCAATTGCAAATATGGCTGATTTGACCACCCTATTAATTGGCCTATAGGCCAGGAAGATATTGCAGACAATTTCAGTGACAGGAAAAAGGACACTTAGGGTGACATTCTATCGGATGAGATGTGTGTTTTGTGGCGAATATTAGTCAAAAAAATGGCGACATCGCATTTTTCCTTGAAATCGCATATTTAATAGGATGCGCTAAGGGACGGATATCGCAAATTATGTGCGATAACTCATGCGGACTGAAAGTGTGGGAAAAAAATCGCATTTTTATCGCATCCAGATGTTTTCGTACAGAAAAGTATACGAATCGCTTATTTAATGGGATGCGTTTTCGTAAATCGCACTTTTAAGGTGTCTAATAATCGCACTTTTTTCAGACCAGGTTCTGTTGGGCGATTTGGCCCAGAACTCACTTTGGTCAAGTGCACACATGGTTAATTTCACCACAGGTGCACTCAATTTCACTCAGAAACACCCCTACATAAACCCCAACATCATTAAGGACACCTGTGAGGGTTTGAGACATGGAGATTTTGCAGAGTGGTTTGGAGTTGCTGATTTGTGATGTGGCCCATTTGGAGGAGCTGCGCAGGAGGGAGGAAGCTGCACACCAGTTCCATGTACCACCCCTCCTCAATTCCAGTGTCTTCCTCCTCCTCTTCCTCCACCTCTGACATGTCGCCCTCCTGCAGCTGCTCTGGGGTATGGAATAGGTCCTGGGTATAGGATGGGGATGCCAGCGGATCCTCCACCTTCTCCTGCTGGGGCTGGTCCGCCAGGGCCTGGTATGGGGCTGGCCTTGCTGTGGCCATGCTGCCTGCCACACTGCTGCCACTCCCTGTAATGGAGGACGACCTCAGCAGTCCTCTGCTTCCTCTCCCACTGGCTCCTCCTGGCTGGCTGCTGCCACTGCTCCCTCTGCCACTGCTCCCTCTGCCACTGCTCCCTCTGCCACTCCTCCCTCTGCCACTCCTCACTCTGCCACTCCTCACTCTGCCACCAACACCTCTTCCTGTACTCACACTGCCACTGCTCCTGTCCATGCTCCTTACTTCCTATCAAAGAGTGAAATGGCGCCAGTGCCCCTTTATATAGGGGGTGTGATGCATTATGGAGGGGACAGAGGTGGGCCAATAGGTTAGGGGGTTCTTAGTCATGCAGAGACAGTCTTGTAAATCGCACTCCGGTTGGTCCAAAACTCGCACATGACCGGAGGGAGAAATCACACTTTTATGTGTCATAAAATTGCACCACTTCGCTGCAAACCGCACTACATCGCACTTTTCAGCCTCCAAATCGCATCCCAATAAAGATGCAATTTATTACAAAAAAATGCAATTTCAAAAAGTGCGAAGAGCGGCGATGTGGAGCGAGATAAAAAAATGCGCTTTTATCTCATCCCATAGAATGTCACCCTTAAAGTTGGACACTAGAATGGCTGATTTTTTTCCCAGAACTGCGTTTTTACACCAAATCGGATCTGACTTCTGATTTTTAGAGCAAAATGCATCTGCTTTTTTTCAGACCAACTGGAATGTGATGCATATATATGCTGTTATTTTATATCAAAGTAACAGGTCAAAATACTTATAATAACAATTTAATAACAGTCCTATCACTATACCTGTATGTGGGTAAACACTGATCTCTGGTTCCCTCGGGGAATCTGTAATGAAACAGCATTAGTGGAATTCCCATCTTTTTCTGTCACTTTTTAAAACTTTATTTGCAATAAAGAAAACAAATGCTGCACAGAATAATGGACCACGGGCCCTGATACACTGAGCCTGGGTGTTACCAAACTTATCAAAATTGTGACCTTTACGGAAGATGATTGTGGCCTGGATGTTGCGTGTAACCGTTTCAATTGCACCTTTCAAACTGCCAGACATCAGAACTAATCTGTAAATGCAGGCTACAGAATATATTACTGATATAAATTATAAGGCACTCGGTGCTCAACGACACCAGAATTTAATAGTTAAATTTAGCTCAGTTTTTTTTTTTTTTTGCTGTCCATACCAACTTTCATGCAACAATTTGGACAAACAGCAATTTGTTACCAATCCCTGGAACTGTTATACAGAAACATTGGTCCAATCAAACACCTACTGTATAAATAACTGGTCTAAACAAAAGATTTGTCCATTTTCTGGGATTTTTCCCCCAGACATTACCAGATTTTCATTCCAACTAACCAAGGGCTGGTTGGTTGGTTGGTTGGTTGATTGGATGAAACTTGGTCTATTGCAGTCCTGGCCAACCTGAGGTTTCGAGGTAAAACTAAGTCCCAGCCAGCTCTAGCAGCTGATCGGTGGGGGTGTATGCTAGTTACTCAGAGTTTCACAATTGTTGGAGAGCCATAACTTGGCCAGGCCTGGTGTAGTGTATGACCAGCTCAAGTTCCTATGGTGGTGGTGTGGGGGATACGGGACCGTAGAGATTTTAGTTTATAGTGCAGGGGTGGCTAACTGGTCAGAGGTAAAGAGCCAAAAAATATCGGTAGTCAAGCTAAAGAGCCGGCATCATGCGTGCGCCGAAGGCGTGCGCGCTAAAAAAAGGGGCATGGTCTATTTTGACCCCTTGGCTGGGTGTGATACAAATATGCCTCCAATAGTGCAGTGCCATATATACATATGCCCCCAATAGTGCCAGATACACATATGCCCCCCACGGTGCCGGGTATGCCCCCACAGTGCCAAAAAGCTGGTATGCCCCCACAGTGCCACAAACTGCTATGTCCCCAAAGTGCCACAAACTGCTATGCCCCCACAGTGCCACAAACTGCTATGTCCCCAAAGTGCCACAAACTGCTATGCCCCCACAGTGCCACAAACTGCTATGCCCCCACAGTGCCACAAACTGCTATATCCCCACAGTGCCACAAACTGCTATGTACCCACAGTGCCACAAACTGCTATGCCCCACAGTGCCACAATCTGCTATGCCCCCACAGTGCCACAATCTGCTATGCCCCCACAGTGCCACAGACTGCTATCCCCCCACAGTGCCACAATCTGCTATGCCCCCACAGTGCCACAACTGCTATGCCCCCACAGTGCCACAATCTGCTATGCCCCCACAGTGCCACAATATGCTATGCCCCCACAGTGCCACAACTGCTATGCCCCCACAGTGCCACAAACTGCTATGCCCCCACAGTGCCACAATCTGCTATGCCCCCACAGTGCCACAAACTGCTATGCCCCCACAGTGCCACAATCTGCTATGCCCCCACAGTGCCACAAACTGCTATGCCGCCACAGTGCCACAATCTGCTATGGCCCCACAGTGCCACAATCTGCTATGCCCCCACAGTGCTAATTTCCCAGCAGCAGCACTCACCATTGTTGCTGCTGCTGCCGGGCGGGGAGAGGACAGTCTGGCATCCCCCTGCAGTCCTGTCATGTCACCGTGGGGAGGAGAGCACAGCACAGGACACCGCGCGTCTCCTTCCCCCCTCACTTCCCTGTGACTGGGCCGTCCACTAATCAAAGCTTGCGGGCCGGCTCCTGTTTGGCTGCCGGCCCGCGAGCTCTAATTGGCGGACAGCCCAGTCACAAGGATGCACAGTAAGGGGTAGAAGAGATGCGCACTCTCCTCCCCTCAGAAAAAATATGGATTCAGGGAACCGGCAGCGGGGGGCAGGGGCGGATTGGGCCACCGGGATACCGGGAGAAATCCCGCTGGGCCGGCCCAATCCACCCTCTGTCGGGCCGGCTGGTCATGTCTGTCTGCCGGCCGGCCTGGTTACCCGGATGTCAGTCCGGCCGGCAGCAGTTCGGGCAGCTAACTAAGCTGCCAGCACTGGACTGGACTGCCGCTCGCCGCTCGCCGCACGCCGCACCCCACACCCCGCACAGCTGGATTCTGCACAGTGCTGTGCCATCATTCACTGCCATGCGGACTCCGACTGTCACAGTCTCAGAGCAGGCCCAGCGTTAGAAGACAGCCGCCGCGGGATAGGACCAAAATATCGACGGTGGGCGTGGCTTCATTACCCACGCTACGCACCAGGTCCACAGCTTGGCCCTGCCGCCCCCAAGAGAGCAGGGAACCGCCGACCCAGATCTTGGAGGATTGAGGCATGTGCGAGTAGTATTTTTCAGGGGGAGGGAGGAGAAATATGTTAATATGCAATGTGTGTGTGTGTGTGTGTGTGTTATGGGGGGGGGGGGGAGAGATGTGTGTGTGTGTAGGGTATATGTGTGCATATGCAGTATATGTGTGTGTGGGGGGGGATGTGTGTGTATACAGTGTGTGTGTGTGTGTGTATGGGTGCTCATATACAGTATATATGTGTGTATATAGTATGTGTGTATGGGGGATGTGTGCGTATACAGTGTGTGTTCATATACAGTATATATGTTTGTATATAGTATGTGTGTGTGTGGGATGTGTGCATTTACAGTATGTGTGTTTGGGGATGTGTGCGTATACAGTGTGTGTGTGTGTGTGTGTGTGTGGGTGCTCATATACAGTATATATGTGTTTACATAGTATGTGTGTATGGGGGATGTGTGCGTATACAGTGTGTGTTCATATACAGTATATATGTTTGTATATAGTATGTGTGTGGGGGATGTGTGCATATACAGTATGTGTGTGGGGGGATGTGTGCGTATACAGTGTGTGTTCATATACAGTATATATGTTTGTATATAGTATGTGTGTGTGGGAGGTGTGCATTTACAGTATGTGTGTGGGGGGATGTGTGCGTATACAGTGTGTGTGTGTGTGTGTGTGTGTGTGTGTATGGGTGCTCATATACAGTAAATATGTGTGGATATAGTATGTGTGTATGGGGGATGTGTGTGTATACAGTGTGTGTGTGTGTGTGTGTATGGGTGCTCATATACAGTATATATGTGTGTATATAGTATGTGTGTATGGGGGATGTGTGCGTATACAGTGTGTGTTCATATACAGTATATATGTTTGTATATAGTATGTGTGTGTGTGGGATGTGTGCATTTACAGTATGTGTGTTTGGGGATGTGTGCGTATACAGTGTGTGTGTGTGTGTGTGTGTGTGTGTGTGTATGGGTGCTCATATACAGTATATATGTGTTTACATAGTATGTGTGTATGGGGGATGTGTGCGTATACAGTGTGTGTTCATATACAGTATATATGTTTGTATATAGTATGTGTGTGGGGGATGTGTGCATATACAGTATGTGTGTGGGGGATGTGTGCGTATACAGTGTGTGTTCATATACAGTATATATGTTTGTATATAGTATGTGTGTGGGGGATGTGTGCATTTACAGTATGTGTGTGGGGGGATGTGTGCGTATACAGTGTGTGTGTGTGTGTGTGTGTGTGTGTGTATGGGTGCTCATATACAGTAAATATGTGTGGATATAGTATGTGTGTATGGGGGATGTGTGTGTATACAGTGTGTGTGTGTGTGTGTGTGTATGGGTGCTCATATACAGTATATATGTGTGTATATAGTATGTGTGTATGGGGGATGTGTGCGTATACAGTGTGTGTTCATATACAGTATATATGTTTGTATATAGTATGTGTGTGTGTGGGATGTGTGCATTTACAGTATGTGTGTGGGGGGATGTGTGCGTATACAGTATGTGTGTGGGGGATGTGTGCGTATACAGTGTGGTGTTCATATACAGTATATATATATATATATATATATATATATGTGTGTATAAAGTATATGTGTGTGGGGGGGATGTGTGCATTTACAGTATGTGTGTGGGAGGGATGTGTGCGTATACAGTGTGTGTGTGTGTGTGTGTGGTGTTCATGTACAGTATATGTGTGGGAGGGATGTGTGCATAAACATATTTTTGTGGGGGGATGTGCTTGTGTATAGTATGTGTGTGTGTCAGATAGAGGGGGTTGGTGTATATACAGTATATCTGTGTGTGGGGAACGCTAAGCAGATGTGCCCAGCTCACTATTTTTGCTGTGCTGTGTCTCCAGGCTTCCTTGACTTCCGCCGCCGTGTCCATGTCTGCCGTGCTGTCCGCCAGGGATGTTACTGGGAGCAGTGTGTGCTTACATGGATATCCGGGACAGATTAGAGCATCTGCTGTAAGTGACTCCCTGCCACATGATGAAACTCAAGCAGGTGCAAAGGGCAAGGTTAGTACACTACACTGCACTACACTACACTACATTGCCCCTGACAGCCCAAACCATATACCCCACAGCCTAACCCTAACCATACACCCCACCCAGGCAGCCTAATCCTAACCATACCACCCCCATAGCCTAACCATAACGCCCCACGCAGCCTAACCCTAACCATACACCCCACCCAGACAGCCTAATCATAACCATACCACCCCCATAGCCTAACCATAATGCCCCCACGCAGCCTAACCCTAACCATACACCCCCCCACACACACACAGCCTTGCTCTACCCATACACGCATACTCCCCTCCCTGCATCCTTTGTCACTCTGCGTCCCCCCCTCACACTCTGCGTCACCCTCACAATCTGTGTCCTATGCCACCCTGCATACGTCCTCCCAGCATTCTACGCTACCCTGCGTCCCCCCTCCCATGTGCCTATTCTGCAACCTGAGGGGCTGGGGACATAGCCAGCAGCTCAGAGAGCCACTAGCCATGCCCCCCCCAGCGGCGAAAATGGGGCGTGACCTCGTTGAAATAGGCCACACCCCCATATTGCTAGGCCACACCCCCTCCCCACATTAGGGCTGCTTCAGAATATTTCCCGGGCTGGTTTGAATTCCCAATCCGCCCCTGGCGGGGGGGCGGGAACGGGGACAGGCGTCGAGCAGCAGTGGGAGCAGGAGCGCACCTTACAAGGGGGAGAGCCGTATGCGGCTCACGAGCCACGGGTTGGCCATCCCTGTTTAAATGTATCAAACTGTAATTTGCATAAAACTTCCTTCCTTAAAATTGAAAAAACAAACAAAGAGATCCGGGAGTTCATATGAGAATATGAAAATTAGATTTTGCCTTGTAAATAAATGCCACTTAAAAATGTGGCTGAGAAACTACATTTATACTTTATACTGCATGTAGGGCCACTGGCCAATCTGTGGGGAAAAGAGGTCTCCAGCAATTGGAACCCCCCTGTGTTTGTGTGATGCAGCGGAAGCCTAATTTGGTCTACTATGCACAAACATTTCTCTAATAACAGCAAGTTGTGGTGTCTTCAACAGGCAATTTCTGGCAAGATTTGTATTTCAAGTAACAGGATTTATTGCAATAATAAACAATGATTTAAAACATGTTACAGTGGAATTACCACTTTTAAAAGGCACGTTATTTATTTGTCAAGGTTATCCTAATGTCTGTGAGTCTTCAAAACACTGCCAGTTGCTGGCAGGGATTAAAACTACATCTCTTTTTCACACATGCACAAACACAGAAGGTAGCAGACGAGCGGGCTTACTATTTTAATATAAGGACTGCAAACATGAGTATTTGTAGCTTGTCCCTGATAGATGGCATTAGACACAATGGGCCTGTTTCTGGTTCACTTACCAAAGCAATTCTTTCTCTGATGCATACCTCCCAACAGTCCCGATTAAAGCAGGAACGCCCCGGTTTCCGGGGACTTTCCCGTGTCCACCCGCGGCCTGCAGTGTCTTCTGGGGGGTGGGGTGTTGGGAGTCCCCATGCGCACAGCGTCTATTCCTGCAAACAGGGGGGCTGGGTCACTTTGGCCCATTCCCCCACAGGGTCAAAATGGGAGCGTGGTCTCACGAGAAGACGCAAGTATAGGCCATGCCCCCTTTATTATTTGCACAGAAAAAAAATAACACCCACAAATCTAACTCTCTCTGCACCTGTTACATCTGCCCATCTGCAGCGCACGTGGTTTTGTCCATTAGAGAGAGATTTTGCTTTGGCAAATGAAACAGAATCAGGTCCTATGTCCTAAATGCAAAAAAATAGCATATGAAGAGGGATCTTCAGATCCCTCTCTTGAAACCAACACTTGCTATTATTAACTGTTCAGTGAAACTCAATAGTTAAAAAAAAAAAAAAAACATTTCTTATTGCCACAATATACTGGGGAGAGAAATTATAGTTTACAGGCACATTCTATAATGTTTGTATATGGCCCCCATGTATAAATGTGTTGTAAACAAACAAAATATCATCCGTTACATGGAATCGGCAGGAATATTGTACGTGTGATCCAATATCTATACTTACAGAGAACAGTCAGGGTCATAGTGCTCTGTGTATAAGACGTCGTAGTGGGCATAGTCACCGTGCAGGTTATTAATTTCCCATGATCCTCTGGAGTTGGAGTAAACTTCACAGTTGATGATTGTCCCCAACTTCCATTGTGATTGCTCTTTGCCCACTGGAATACTGGAAATAATCCAGGGCAGTTCACAGGAAAGGAGCAAGTCACTGTCACCACTTCCCCTGATATCAGCTTGTCGGGACAGGAGATTTCTGGCTTTTTAAGACCTAAATGATAAATCAGAAACAGACAGTATTAGTACACATGGTATTCCTGATGTAAATCAGAATTATAAACATAAATTTTGACAACAGGTAAGAACCACTTGGCCCATCTAGTCTGCCCTACACTGTACAGTTTGTACAGGCTAGGGTTACTTATGTCAGGAGCCAATTAGCCTACCAGTATATTTTTGGAGGAAACCGGAGTACCCGGAGGAATCCCACGTAAGCACAGGGAGAATATACAAACTCCACACAGTTAGAGCCATGGTGGGAATCGAACCAATGACCTCAGTGCTGTGAGGCAGTAATGCTAACCATTACACCATCCGTGCTATGGACATGTGTACCATATAGAATGAGATTAACAAAATTAAGATTAATTAATTATTTTATACAGCGCAGCAGATTCCTCTGCACTTTACAATTAAAACAGTGATAAATCAAACTAGGTAGTAACAGACCGACATAGAGGTAGGAGGGCCCTGCTCACAAGCTCACAATCTATAGGGATAATAGAAGGGATACATGAGGATAGGAATCTATAGCTTGGTAGCACATCAGATTGCAAGACAGTCCTGATGCAATTAGATATGAATGCTACAAAGTTAATAAAGTTAGAACAATTAACCCATTGCTGATCTGAAGTTGGCATTGTATTGAGGCACATGCAGAGTATGTGCATCACAGCCAGTGGCAACCCCCTTCTTCAATAAGGTAACAGCTGTTAAGGCTGGAGAGGGGTTGTGTATGAGGCCCTTGCCTGGGGTCCTTGCATGGGGAAGAAGAGTCAATAATGTTGTGCATAGGAGATGCCTGACCCCTAATCCATCGATTGTATCCCAGTTACCAAAGAAAAATGAGTGTTATAGGATAATAAGATACTGTATGTATCAAATTTCATTTGATACAAATCTTATTCAGACCTGTTCGCTAAGCTACTGTATGTGTAATTGCATAATAGCAAACAGGTAAATGCCACCTGTTGCCTGGCTGAATGCAGCCCAACCCCCCCCCCCCTCCCCCGCCCCCAACATCAAAATCCCCTCACAAGTTATTGAACGTAAGACAAGTAATTCGATGGTTGCTCACCATCAAATGATTTTTCTCCCCTAGACTGACTTTCATTCCACCTTCTATCTGCCGAAGGTGGGCGCTAAGGTCATGCGTCAGCCGCCCGTCCAGAGCAGGCTTCACCACACCTGCGTTCTCAGGGGAATGCCCAGTGGTTCTATGGGGATGCCCATAAAATGTTGGGCGTTCCCCTGCTGCACGCCCCCTTCCCGCTCCTCCTCGAGCAAACTGCTCGGTGAGTGTGAATCCCGCCAAAGCCGATGCTCAAACCCCGAACATCGGGATGGGGATGAATTTGGACCCAAATGAACAGATCTGAAGCAGCCAAAATGCTTGTTGGTGCATAAAGAAGATCCCAACATTCCGCTCCTGCAGAAAAACTATCACATCCTGATGATACAACCTAGGCTCAGGGAGGATGATGGAAATCGGCTTCTGTGCTGGGTGTAATAGTGTTTGGCAATATCTCCCTCCCATCCTCATCAGTCCATGTTGCTATAACTGTATGTTCTTTAGTGTAGAAATATGCCAGCAATGCTTCTCCACTACTTCCAATGCTATTTCTCTGGTTTACTGATTCAGGATTGTGGCATCAGGCAGAAGATAGCCTATCAGCTTCTGTGGCACAGTCATGTGTTCAAAATACCGGGTCTGAGGCTTTCACATTTCAAAATAATTGGCTTTGAACTGTGTAGGATCCTTCTTTTAATATGGTTTGAATTACTGTTTTTTTTTGACCTGGTACTTTGACTATGGAGCTTTCACACTGCACCTAGAACCGGGTTGACATACTTGAAAATTGTCAATATACCGTGTTATAGCTGCAGTGTGAAAGGTGTATTATTGGAGTAGAACTAATACATGCTGCATGAGCATTTGGGTAAAACTGTATTCATTCAAGATTATTTATATACTGTACAATCACAGAAGGTAAACAGAAGCAACACTCACCTGTAACTGTCACATATACTGGGAGTCGATAGGTATATCTGACTGTACTGATTGGGGATTCTTCAAACCTGAAAAAATACCACCCGGTATCTTTTATCCTTGCCCCAGTTATTGTCAGCGTGCAGTCTCCAGTATCCGGATCTCCGGCCAGACGGAAGTTTGGTTTTATCCCAGGAGTATTTCCATCATTAGAGGCTACAATCACGTAGTCATTTATCTTCCAGTATCCTCTGGAATATCTGAATGTTCTCCGCTGGTCAGCAGTAAAAGTACAGGGGATGGTGACACACTGACCCTCCTCTACTGTGACAGTACGACTCAGCCGGATGGAATAACCAAACAGATCCTGACATGTGGTACCTATGGGGAGATGCACGGACTGATTACTGACATACTGATGTAATACACTGCAGGACAGCACAATATACACAGTGGGAGACATTTATATGCAGACAGAGTTGCATAGAGGAAGTGTAATAGAACAGGGATGGCCAACCTGTGGCTCTTGAGCTGAATGTGTCTCTTTTCTTAGTGAAATACGACTCCTGTATCTGTGGTGCTGCGCCTGCCTCCTCTGACTAGGACTAGCTGGCACACAATCACTGTGGTTTCTGCTGATAGCATCTGACAGCTCTTCCAGGTCTGTCGTCCCCCCCCCACCCCCCTACCCCACCCATGCTGACATGCTGCTGAGCTCACTGGTGAGACAGGAGGGCTGGGATTCGCCTTTCCCGTCTTGGCAATTGGTGTTATATAAACATTGAATGGGCTGCCAGATTAAAATAGAGATGAATAAAAGCATACATAGATGGTTTTGTATAGCATAAATGCATTCCTCCCAACTGTTGAAATTACAGCGGGACAGTCCCACTAAATGTAGTCTGTCCCTCCTAGGCATGCCAGTGTCTCGTGGATGGGGGGTGATTGGGGAGAGCCAGAGTTCACAGCTGCACTGCTGCTCAGCTGCTAGGCAACAAACAAGGGGCTAGGCCACGCCCCTGTGCCTCAGGCCACATCCATCTTCAGCATGGCAGTTCATAATTTTTAACATTACAAAAGTTGGGAGATATGTAAATGTGCTGCTATTAGCTAGGCCACGACCCATTTAAAAATGGAACATGGCCTTGTGGAAGCTAGGCCACATCCATTTATTTGCATGGTATCAGCTCTTTGTCTTACCATAACATATTGTTTGGCTTATTGCCTCTGAATGGTTGGTCACCCCTGTAATAGAATATATCAAGGTAGAGCATGTACAGTATGTGATAGCTGCAGGTGTCACTGAAGCTTTGGGCCTTATTCTGGTTCAGGCGGCCAAACGTACGTACGTTCCGTATCAGCGTACGTTTCCTGTACGCAACCGGTGAGCGAAAGTCCACCCACAAAACATCCGCATACGGACGGCCACAAACACCGACAAAGGGGAGTGGCGTACACTTGAGCGTACGCCACCGTATACGGACGGATCTACTCCTAGACACCGATAACTGGCGTACAACAGAGCGTACGCCACCGTATACGGACGGCTTTCGTCCGTTTTCACACCGACATCTTAAGGCTATCTGAGCGTTCGCCACCTTGTACGGACAGGTCTCGCCTGTTTTCAATGGAAAACTCAGCGTATGTCACCGATCGTGAGAGTTAGCGTATGTGCGTGCACGGTGGCATACCCTTCACATATATGGCCCTCATAATCTAGCCTTTCAACTATGATTAAGACAATTAAATGATATATTGTAATTGTTATTCAATTATTGTTTTCTATTACCTCAATTGTCTACCTTTATGAACACCCTAATAAAAATAAATTTTAACCCTCCTTACATGTATATTTATTATGTTCTAATGTTGCATTTTAATCACTATCTATGTGTCCCCACATTGCTGTTACTTTTAATTGAAGTCATGGTGTTGTTTGTGTGTATGTACTGAATTATGCCCATAATCAGTTTGATGCAATTTTTTAATATGCATACCTACCCTGATGTTATGTGTGATGTTTTAATATAACAACATTAAACATTCATGCTTTTTCACTATGTGTTATTTAACTCAAAAACACACATTCACACATCAATTGTTACCCCTCACCTCAAATTACAAATATAAGTTACCTTACACATCTGTATGTACCTGCCCTTACAAACCCTCTAACATATTTCAGATTAAAAACACAGGCAACTTCTAACTGTACATGAACTTTTATTTTTTTTAACAGGAATTTAAAACTTGTAAAAAACATTAAATGAGGGCCTCCAGTTGGCCAAAAAGAATATATAAATATAGGAGGGTCAGGAAGATTTCCCTCATTATTCGGTCCACCTCATCCTGGTGCTGTTCAGTGTCTGTAGTGAAGGGGAAAAAATAATAATAATGAATATATAATACAGGTCGAGTATCCCGTATCCGAATATCCGTTATCCGAATTATTCCGAAATACGGACATTCCAGAAAGTGAAAAAAAAATTTTTTTTTGCTAAAAACTCACTGGGGACATTTGTAACAGCATCACTGGGGACATGATATGTAACTGGCACTATATATGTGCAAGACAATGATTGCTTGGCATTCAAATTCAGTGCTGAGATAGTACACACATTTTGTTTCACGTTTTGAAACCTTGTTTTTTGAACAATTAAAATATATTTGTGTGTATTTTATGTGGTAATAAAATATATTTGTGTGTATATTATGTGTTTATACAGCATAAATGCAAGATACTTCAAAATACATCATTGAAATATTAAAATATTCCGAAATACGGAATAATCCATTATCCAAAATTCTCCTGGTCCCGAGCATTTTGGATAAGGGATACTCAACCTGTATACCCAAATGTTTGTTGTCTTTTAACATAATAACAAGTTGTGTGTTAAGTGTGAAGGCCACATACATTTTTCAACTACATTGAAGATGGGTCTGCTGTAAACACGGTACTAAATACTAATATGTTTACACACACATACTGTACATATTACATAACATGAAATAAATTCCTCCTTCTTGGATGAATGTATGCTGTATCCCAATTGGGAGGTTTGTGCTGGGGGACTCACCTCTAACCTCACAATTAGGCTGTGCTATTTAAGGGTAATGACATTGTTGCGGCTTAAGCACTCCTTACTATTTTAAATGTAGGACATTGCTGTACAAATTATAGGCCTACAGCTATTTTTGAAAAGCATGCATCCGCATGGCCTCACACACTATTAACAAACCAATCTATAAATTAATGTTGCACATCATGCTGGGAAGTGTAGTTACACAACAGCTGGGCCCACATAACTTCAACACCACTACTGTAGGATATGTCATTGGATGTACTGTTATGTCAAATACTCAAGGGGTGAGGCATGTCCACACTCTGAAAATACACCAAGGGGACCTTTGTTCCTGGAGGAGGCCAGGCCACAGCTATGGCTCTCACTGCATTGATATGTTGCAACTAATGATGATGTTGGATACACATATGTGGGTGTTGTGATTGTTTATGTGTAGAAATGTTTATGTAAACATTTGGCACATTGTTTACTTACGGCTACTTCTGCCATCCTGTTCTTCACTGGATGGGTGTCCGGTAGCAGCTGACTGGCTGGTGGCAGATGCCTGGCTGGTGGCAGTTGCCTGGCTGGGGGCAGATGCCTGGCTGGGGGTGGGTGAGTGGCTGGGGGTGGGTGAGTGGCTGGCGGCAGATGCCTGGCTGGGGGTGGGTGAGTGTCTGGGGGTGGGTGAGTGGCTGGCGGCAGATGCCTGCCTGGGGGTGGGTGAGTGGCTGGGGGTGGAAGACTGGCTGGTGGAAGTGGAGGGGGAGATGGTGTGGGTACCAGCAGGCCCCAAGGTGGTCTCCACCAAATCCTCCTCCTGCAGCTGGGCCTCCTGCAGCTGGGCCTCCTGCAGCTGGGCCTCCTGCAGCTGGGCCTCCTCTCTGGCCCTCATGCGTGCCCTTGCGTGTGCTGAAATGTTCATGTTGATGGTATAGATATTGAATGTTGCATTTCATGAAAAGAAGTGAAAGAAAAAATTACATTAGTCATGGTCATATAAATATAAATGATACATTTACGTTTATATTTAAAATTTCCCATGAATATTTTAAGATCTGCTACACACAAAATCCAAACTTATCCATATACACCCCTATACACCCACATACACCCCTATACACCCACAGACACCCACATACACCCCTATACACCCACATACACCCCTATACACCCACATACACCCACATACACCCCTATACACCCACATACACCCACATACACCCACATACACCCACATACACCCCTATACACCCACATACACCCCTATACACCCCTATACACCCATATACACCCCTATACACCCATATACACCCACATACACCCATATACACCCACATACACCCACGTACACCCACGTACACCCACATACACCCATATACACATGCACATTTTAAAAGTAATTCCTGAAACCATTGCTAAAAAACGCATACATATTTGAGAATAAATATATACTTACATCGGCTAATATGCCGCCGAAGTGTGCATAGAAGCACTGGCTGCTGGCGGTGCAGGTCCGACCAGCGCCTCTACACCTGCCCCAGGCTTCTCTGGACGTGGGTTCGGGCGTAGATTAAGTGGCGGGCAGCGTTATACTCCCGCCGCTTCTCAGCATTGGACACATATGGGCCCCTGGGCCCCAGGCGCTGGTCCATGACTTGGACCAATGCCAGCAGCTCCGCAGTGGAAAAGGGGTTAGCCCTTGCTGAAGACATATTGGCAATGGCGCAGTTATTAATTGCAGGTACATATATAACTTTTGGTGGTTGCTGATTGGTCTAAAACCTATTTTTTTATTTTTAACTTTATTAATCCATCTTACATTAACAATATGTATGCGAATAAAAACTTTTGCGGCCCGTTCCGATATGCACACCATAACATACATTATGCTTTCAATGTAGAGAGACATACTGTATTTACAGTGTGCGAAAAATTATACACGCAACCATCTACTAATACATACGCTGATAACAATGCACATACAACATGTTGGTGTATGACAAATTATTACTCATAACAAATGTAAGGAAAGCATTGTAACGTTGGTATGTTTTTAAATTTGTTTAAGAAAGCATACACATACTCCAACAGAGACCGGATTCAGTATGAAATCCCGGCGGTCGGGATCCCGGTGTTCAAAATCCCGACGCCGAAATCCCGACAAGGGGGGGACGTGGATCGCCCCCCCCTTGCGGGCTCGCTGCACTCACCACGCAGCGGGCCCGGTGCCTGGCTACGCTTGGCACGCTAATTTATTCTCCCTCCAGGGGTGTCGTGGACACCCACGGAGGGAGAAAGTGTCGGCATTCCGGCGGTCGGGATTCCGGCGTCGGGATTCTGAATGCCGGGATCCTGACCGCCGGGATTTTAACTGCATCCCCAGAGACCACCTGAAAACACTCATCATTGGAGTGACATGTGCACACATTTAACCATGTAGCACACAATGGTCAACAACCTGTGTATGTGCATGCACAGGTGAATGCTCAGGTGCGTTGAGACCTGTGTAATTTAAGCGGGAATTATCGGCAGGAAATATCGGCGAGAAATATCGGCGTAAATTAGCTACTACATTGCGGGGGAAAATATACGCCCCCTTGTTCAAGGCAGGAGTTTACCATATAAATATCCAGTCAGATGCAGGCCATAATTGCTGCAAACATGTCTAGCTCAGATGATTCCGCAGCTGAGGACGCCCCTCAAAGAGCAAGAGCAGAATCCCTGCTTGACACGTTGAGGCAGAGGGAGCAGGAGCGGAGAAGGAGGGCCCAAGAGCAAGGGGGCGCCTCACTAACAGGCACTGCTGCAATGCCACCAGCACCACAAGGGCCAAGCAACCAGCCAGAACAAGAGGTTGCATCTCTCCAAACATGTGTGACCCAGCAGCTGCATGGTGAGAGAACTGGGGCCACCAGAAAACGACCTGCAACATCTAGGCCGAGTACTGAGCAGGATACCACCACCAAAAAGAGAAACCCTGCATTTCTAGAGGCAGAGATGAGAATTTTAGTGCCCAGAGCACGAGAGTGGATAGAATTAGCTACCAGGAAGCCGAGTGCCAGTGCAAGAAGAAAGCTTTGGGAGAAGATCACAGAGAAAGTGAACCAGGTGTCAACAGTGGGAAGAGATTTGGCATCAGTGAAGAAAAGGCAAGTGTGTTTCTCCCACTGATAATGTCACATGTGTGTACATATGTTACATGTATGTTTTGAGAATAATAGAAAGGTGTGTTTGTAGATAGTGCTACACTTCAATGACACATGTGAACACAACCATGTCTAATAACCCACGTTAATATATGAAACATGCACCATTGGTGTGATGTGAGGTTATGGGCACAGTTCTGCTCATGTGAAGTATGTGATGGGACAACAGAAAGTGTGTTGTTGAAAAAGAGTTGTAGTAACATGTTCCATATGATGCTACTGAAACAAGAATGTCCAAACAGTGCAGATGTAGCTGTTGAGAAACTACACATCCCAGCATGCCTTCCCATAGTTAAATTAATCCATAATATCAACACTGTCAAGCTATGGTGTGATGTGTATTTTCACAACAGGTGGAGGTGGATACTTTGCCCATGGCTGCTGTCATTTCTGATTAGTGAGATATGTATGTGCATTTAGCGGCCTAATGAATGAGATGAGACAGTGTAATGCCTCATAATGGAGACATTAATGTGTGTGTGTCAAACGTATGCATAAAAAAAATATATCACCCACACTAGGAAATGTAACGTAGTAATGATATTCACTAGCACAGTGGTGCACATATCTCATGATGATTTATTTTTGATTAAATTTGTAGGTGGTCAGACTTCAAAACTGGACTTAAGAGGAAGATGACTGACCGGTACAACCACAGCATGTCCACCGGGAGGGGGCCTATTCCATTCAGTTTGGAATATACCCCCCTGGAGCAGGACTCGTTGGATGTGATTGATGTGGGCGAGGTCAGGGGGGTATCCAATATGGATAGTGTGCTCCCGGTGGAGGTCTTTGCTGCTGCTTTTGATGGTAAGTCACAGTAATGCATTGTTTGTGGTAAGAGAGATTGTTTGTGTATGTGATGGTGACATTGGTTTCAATTTTGATCCTAGAAGAAGCAGAAGCACCTGATGAACCGGCAGCATCTTCCTCTTCAGAGCCACAAGTGGAGCAAGTGGTCCAGCCTCCACCATTACGCCACACCCATCCACTGGCCTCATATGATGGCAGGTTGTTGGAGATGCTGGACAGGATCGAGCAGCATGGGGTGCAGGCTGCAGACCGTCAGCAGCAGTTTGTGGAGTTCATGGGGATTTGGAAGGAGACCAACACGCAGCAGTTTGAGGCCTTCAAACGCCAGAATGACATCTGGCGGCTGGCATGCAAAGCATTGCCCAACAACTCAGCCGCCAGAATGACATTCTGGCGGAGCTGCTTACCACCGCCAGGTCCCAAAGGGACAACCCCCCATCTGCTGCCCCACCCCAAGCTTCTCCACAAGCTTCCACCTCTGCTGACCCTCCTCTGTCCACTGGCCCAAGACGGCGCAAGTATTCTCCCTGGTTGTTGCATGTCGTATTCTGGTGTCCACATTTCTTTCACCATTGCAGTTGCTGGGTAACACATGTTTGGAGATATGCAACCTCTTGTTCTGGCTGATTGTTATTTATGTAAATATTTCATATTTAAATTTTATTTATGAAATTAAATTTTCTAATAAGCTGTGATACTGAACAGCAAATACATTTGATTTCACACTTACAAAACAATTGTTGTATGTGTAATTTCTTGTGTCAAACAAATAATACATTTATGTGTAGTTACTGACCAGGGTATTTTTGTGCATTTATTGAAGTGTTGTAGAAGTTTCCCATGTCTAACCCTCTCCATGGCCATTCACATGTTCATATCCAACTTTTCCCAGCTAATTAGTTTGTGGCAGCACATGTGCAGACCAACTTAGTAGGTGAGAAAGCAGTTTCTGTGCAGGTGAGGTAACTCCTACATTAGTAGGTAAAAGCAGGCCCAGAACAATGAGTTCGTCATGGAGTGGTTGAGGTAGGCAAACAAGGGGCAAAAGGGACATTTGTGTAGGAATGCATATGTGTCCTCCATAAAAAAACAGTCAGGTCTTGGTACAGGTATGTTAAAGATGTGTGAGTCGACCAAACATGATAAAATTGCTTGTGAACAAACATGTTTAAATATTGTAACATATGAGTTTTCAGTGTCATAAGCTGATGTAGGAATCCTTTGTTAGAGAGATGTGATTGCAATAATGTGATTGGTGGCATCTTACATCCAGAGTGTACTAAAATCCAATTCATAGCAGATCAGAAAGTGGTAAAGTTATGTATTTTGGGTACAATACAAAGATTGTGTGCAATATAGTGGCCAGGGCCTTAAAACATTGCTGAAACATCCTTGTAGCTGTTAGATGTGGTTTATGTATTTTTGTCATAAATACAAAAACTATGTTTGTATTAGAGTGAAAATTTTGACACATGTCGACTTGTGTAGATTGAGTGTGCTACTGTGTAAAGTATATGAAAACACTTACTGAATGTGTGTAAATGGTTTCCAAATAACTACTGTACCTTAGCATATATAAGCAGGTCTTAAAAACAATCTTAACTAAAATGAAACCAACCTTTACATGTAGAGAAGTGTAGAAAGATATGCTTCCAATGTGTTTGAGGGCTGTGTGTGGGTTGCAGGTAGTGAAATAATGGTTTGGACTTAATAGGCTGCAGCATTGCTTATTACATTCAGGTGTATGTGTTTGAGTAGTAATCAGCGTTAATTAGCAGACCCAGGCGTCCGCTCTCATGCGTTATCTGTAGGGGTCGTATGGAGGTGGCGTGGCGGCCGCCTGTTTTGTGTCCGAAATGTACGGTGCTTTCGCCGATCGAGCGGTAGTAGCACCATACGTTTTTTGTACACACCCCCGTGTACGCCCATGTTTACGCCCAGTTTCCCTCATTATTTCGGCCGCTCCCCTCAACACGCCCATATGCCGCCCACAATGACCATACTCTTGTGGACAGGTTTTTTCGCACGGAAAGACCCGTCCGTGAGCGTTGTGGAGTCGTCGCGCCTGCGCAAAAAATATCCAGGAACGTACGCTTACGGCCCAGCCCCCCGAACCAGAATAAACCCCTTTGTCTCAGTGCAGCTCTGGCTACTGAAAGCATGAGGGCAGTTGTAGAGTAACAATGCACACCCCAGGGGTCTCTGGGGCAATGCAGAGATGGGCACATGTGAAGTGTGTGATAAGAGAAAACGTACAAAAGGAAGAGAGGACGGTGCCATGACTGGAAAGTGTCCACAGCCAACAGCACATGGTAGTAGATCAGTTAGAGGGAGCATGAGATTCACACCTGCTCTCAGGTGGCAGAGAAAGAGCTAGGGCTAGATTCTCTAAGCTTCAAAAGTGATAAAATGGAGAGTGATAAACAGCCAGCCAATCAGCTCCTACCTGCCATGTCACAGACTATGTTTGAAAAATGTCAGACAGGAGCTGATTGGCTGCTGTTTCTCTCCATTTTATCACTTTTGATGCTTAGATAATCTGGCCCCTAGCCAGGAGGGAGTAGAGTGGGCATGACCTCTGGTGGAGAGAGCAAAACCTAGCACAGCGACCCCAGTTTTCATCATTTTGGGGGCTTGCCCAATGTTCCCCTCCCAGCTGGACAACCCCCAGCTCTCCTCCCAGCATCTATTCAGTAATCACTGGTTGCTCTGCAGGCCCCCCCAACCCTTGGGACATTGCCAACCAATGGTACAACAGCAAGACTGTCCAATTAGCTGGACAATCCTGATCTAATCAGGACAGGTTGGAGAATGTAACAGTGAGTTGTGTCCTACGTCAGATCTTAAATATGGTTATAGAAACTAGAGATGCGCAGGTAGGTTCTCCGGAGATCTGAATTTTGAGGTTCTGCAACCAAACCAGTCCAAAGTCCAGATCTCCTGAGTAGTACTGATCCAAACCAAGTATCAGCTTGGATCTCCCTGTGGTTCAGAATTTGGATTATATGATTGCGTATTTTTTTATAATGATGTTTAGCCGAACCAAAAAAACAAAACAAACAAAACCATAGGTGTCCGCACTGATAGAAACCATATTGTGTACATAGTTGTGTCCTTGTATATCAGTGCTGAAGGAGCCAGTGTATTCCAGCGCTGCACAGTGTTTCGTAGCCCAGCCTCCAGCTCCTCCAGTCTAAGCTATAGTTAGCGGTGCCATGTGTACGACAGCTCATACGCTATGCCATGCCATGTAGCCATGGGCAAAGGTGTAATAGGACACATCTGTATACACATACTCTAACTAGCAGCAGAGGAGTCTCCTGGTGTGGTGACACCCTGTGCGCACTGTGCACCCTGGAGGCACGGGCAACGAGGACATGGGTGTGGCTTAATATAAATGGGGTGTGGTCTCATTAAAATCTCTGCTCTGTCGCTATGGGGGTAGCCAGCATCCACGGAAATATATGTCAACCTGTCCATGTATCGACTATGAACACGACGATCATGGGCCTGTGTTAATGAACATACATATGCTAGACTATTGCTTGTGGATTTTAGTTTAGCATTCAATATGGTGATTTCGGCCGGGTTGGTTATCAAACTATCCGAGCTGGGAATTAATAGTTTTTTGTGCAACTGGATTGCAGATTTTTTGACTTTGAGGTTGTTAGATCAGGATCCAATAATTCTACATCCATTATACTAAATACAGGGCTGCCGCAGGGCTGTGTGCTAAGTCTTTTTCTGTACTCTTTTTTAACTTTTGATTGTAAACCAGTTCATCCATCCAATACTACTATTAAGTTTGCAGATGACACTACAATAATACAGATGGAGTCGGCCTTAACTTTGCAGGGGCTGGCGGTTCTATTGCCACCCCCGCCATCAGCCGGCTCCCACCAGGGGCACGCGTGCATGAGACGCTCGCGCACCCCTTGGCAACGGACCTTGTCCCGGGTCCCTGCCGCCTCCCCCGGTGCCCCTCGCCGTCCCGCCATCCCCCCTAACCCTGCCCATCTCCCTGAAGCGGAGACAGGCAGGGACCCGCATCGCCACCGTCGAGAGAGGGATGCGTGTGCGTGTAATATGCATGCGCGTCCCAGTCTCTATCGCCGGCGCTCGCCAGAGAAGGGGATCTGGCGGGCACCGAGCAAAGAAGAAGGGCGCTCCATCTGTAGGTCTCATTAGCAATAATGATGAAACAGCTTATATAGAGGAGATACAATCTCTTGCTGTCTGGTGTGGTGACAACAATCTGTTACTTAATATTAGTAAAACAATGGAGATAATTGTTGATTCTAGAAGGGAGAAAAGCAAACAGGTTGTTCCTATCCAGATAAATGGGATGGAGGTAGAAAGGGTTTCGAGTTTAAAATTTTTAGGTACCTACATTTCAGAGGACCTTTCTTGGTCAGTTAAAAAATATATCATTTGTCAGCAAGTATATTGATGAATTTCTATCACTGTGTGGTAGAGAGCATACTGACCAACTGTGTTACAGTGTGGTATGGGAATTGTACAATACGGGAGCGCAAGATGCTGCAGAGAGTAGTTACAACAGCCGAGTGGATTGTAGGGACCACACTTCCATCAGTGGAAGCTCTCCAGCGGAAACGCAGTGCACATAATATTGTAAGGGATCCGACGCACCCAGCACAGGGTTTATTTACAATTTTACCATCCGGCAAGCGTTTTAGATGCTTTAAAAACAGGACTAGCAGACTGAGGAATAGTTTTTTTCCTTCAGCTGTTGTAGCATTAAATTCTAGTCAGTGATTATTGTAACAGTTTTTATGTATTGTAATTAAGTTGTTTGTTGTATACTGGAATACCGACAGATGTCAAAACTTAATTTTGTTACCCTGTTTTGGGGCAATGACAATAAAGTGAATCTGAATCTGATTTGTCCATGTTCACATAATGACTGCTGACATAATGTATGTCAACCCTTTGATTTATTCATGGCTTCCTCATAAACTCGCCACCGGGTATCCCCAGGTCCACACTTTACAATTCACAAAGCTAAACCTTAACTTAACCTTAACAACTAACTAATCTAATAAAAAAGACATGACACAAAGTGCTGACGTTTCAAAATGAATGTCAAATTTATTTTGACAATAAACTATAACTATAAATGGTGGCGGCACCAAAGAACGGTCACTATAGGAAAGGGGGGGGGGATAAAGATGACTATCCATACACACCATCGCTGGTGATCACTCTCCCTGGTTATCCATCCAGGCTGGTGGTGTGGCCATCCCCCGGACAGAAGCATGGCCCATGACAATCGATGTCAAGGGAGAGTGCACCCCACTATCTACACACAGAGATCTTACAAGGATGACCGTTCTTTACCGCCGCCGAAGAGAGAAAAAATAGGGAAGGGTGGGTGGGGCTTCGCAGGACAGAGTGATCTCACATCTAGCATGTGACTTTTCTTACCCTGTCTACATCCCTCCCCCTGCTCTGATAGGCCTTGTGCCCATCCTAATTACAATATCACATGACACCTTCCAAGTGTAACCTGGAGAACCCATCAGTGGTTTATGCTCTCTCACGGCTTACTCAGCATTTGTGATTCTGTCTACTGATTACTATTGGTGTGAAGATTGGTGTATATTATACATTATTATATCATCTCAAACAGATGTTTGACAATGGTGGGTGAGTACATATGTGAGCCGTATGTTGTGCCAAAGCAGATTTATACAAAAGAAGGCAAATTTAGGAAGATGGGAGTTCTATTGAAGATGGAGGATTCTATCTATTATCTTCTAGAAGGTGCTAAAAAAATAAGAAGTTGGGTTACTAAGGGCAACATTCCATCTTCAATAGAGCTTCCATCTTAGTAAATTTACCCCAAGGTTTCTTGCTGGCCCTGTGGACATAACAGCTGTGTTAGCTGGGAGTTACCGCGGGATCAGCGGGATGTGTAGGAGCAGTGTGATTGGATGGAGTCAGAGCAACCACCTGATGCCGTGGAAGATTAAGTCTGTGCCGCTCGCTGACGATTTTCCATTCAGCTCCACAAGACACTTAGGGTGCCCATACACTGTGCGTCTTTCCGGTGCGATGTGATGTGCGCTCCCACACACAACCCATCGCACAGCTGAAACAGTATGTGATGCACATACTTTTTGAACTAGGCTCAGATCGCATTGCACGCAAATCGCATGCGATGCAATGCAATGTAGTCCAACACGCATCCAACTCCTGTACCATGTATGGTAAAGGCACCTTTAGGTACTCCCTGAGCTCACCGTATTATGGTTGGATTACGGTTGGACAGGTGTCTCGGCCATGTCACATCCCACATCTGTCATTCATTGGAGGCGATGCATTGCATGTGATACTTTCCCATGACATGTGTGCTGAGTGGCCATTGTACTGAGATTCTTTCCCTGTGACAAATTTGGATGCTCCCCAGAAGATGAATATTGGAGGAGTGCCAGACATACACATCTCAACTGTCTAGATTTTCACAGGAAATAAAAATTTTCTGGGACTGCCCCAAACATGGGCAGCAGTGTCCCGTGGGAGGGATTGGGGCAGTTGTGAGTCCCCCTGTCACTCGGGTGTCGGACGGCTCCCCGACAGTTGGGATTCCGACAGTCATTACTCCAACCTCGGAATCCCGACTGCTCCCTCGTGGAGGTCCATGACCCCCATAGAGGGAGAATAAAATAGGTAGCGAGCGCAGCTCGCCACCGTGCCCGCAGCGTGGCGAGTGCAGCGAGCCCGCAAGGGGCTTCTTTGTGCTCCCCCCGCTGTGCAGTCAGGATTCCAACGTCGGAGTACTGACTGTTGGAATCCCGACTGTCGGGGTGTGTTATACCCCACCCCTGTCACTTGCAGGTCTGCTTAGCAGAGCAGTAGTGAATAGATGCTGTGTACATGCACACAGCATCTATTCACAGGAGACAGAGCTCACAGAGTTCTGGCCATTCCCCCGTTGTGACCCTTGATCGCAGAATTTCCGCAAAGCCAATTCCTCTTTTGCCAAGGCCATGCCACGTTTTGGGAAAGCGCGGAAGGAGTTTCATTTCATAGTTCTGTGGATCAGGTTACTTCATATCACTGTACTAGGTGGTTCATCTCGCCCTACGGACAATCTTCACGCCGTTGTAAGGGTCTCTGCCCCCTTAACCTGGGAACGCCTTTATTGCATGAAATATGGTTTGTGCGGGAGGGGCGGGTAGGGAAATACTGCAGGTGTGGTAGGGGTGGGTATGGTGGTGCGGTGGGTGGGTGTGTGTGGTGGTGGGGTGGGTAAGGGTTTGGAGTGAGGGTGCCGTGGGTGCCCCGTGTGGGTGGTGTGGGTTGTTGGGGTGTGGGGGTGCTCTGGTTGAGTGAGGGGCAGTTGCAGGGGTGCAGGACCAATGGTGGTGAGGTGAGGAAAGTATAGGTGCATTTGTACTGCAGCTGGGTGATGGGTGGGTGTGGTGGTTCGGCTGAGTGCGGTGGTGCATTTCGAGAACAAATTGGTACTGCGATCATATCTGAATAAGGCCCTATGTGGGTGTAGAGTGAGCACATTATGTGGGTGTAGAGTGAGCACATGATGTGGGTGTAGAGTGAGCACATTATGTGGGTGTAGTGTGAGCACATTATGTGGGTGTAGTGTGAGCACATGATGTGGGTGTAGAGTGAGCACATGATGTGGGTGTAGAGTGAGCACATGATGTGGGTGTATAGAGTGAGCACATTATGTGGGTGTAGAGTGAGCACATGATGTGGGTGTAGAGTGAGCACATTATGTGGGTGTAGTGTGAGCACATTATGTGGGTGTAGTATGAGCACATGATGTGGGTGTAGAGTGAGCACATGATGTGGGTGTAGAGTGAGCACATGATGTGGGTGTATAGAGTGAGCACATGATGTGGGTGTATAGAGTGAAGGTGAGAACCTCCCACACATCCAGCCCCTGTGTGCTGCGGTACATGGTTAAGTAGTGTGTGTACATTCCCGTGCAGCCCTATGCATAGCAAAGTGCACACTACATCTACCCTCTGGGAAGCTCTCACCTCTTGGAGCCCTCCAGGCTGCAGCTGATCAGGGGTATCCCCAGCAGCGGCAGTAGTCTTTGGTGGTGCAGCACCCCAGCCGCCTCCCGGTGCCCCCGGCCGGCAGCACGGAGGCCACCCGCTGCAGCTCCTCCATCTTGCAGCGGCCCGGCAGCGTTCTCTCCACGGGCTGTGCTGCACTCTGCTCGTCAGCCTGGTCCCCGCACCACCAGCCAGCGGCAGCAGCAGTTGCAGTATAAAGCCGCTGCGGGGACTGGGCGCCGGTGTGTGGGGACAGGCGCAGATCGCACAAGGAAAGCAGTGAGCACCAGCAGCTGTGGGAGAAAGGGGCCCTCTTCTGGGAGTCTGTGAGATGTCCCATGATTCCGGGAGTCTCACTGACATTCCGGGAGAGTCGGCAACCCTGTAATACCCCCATATACTGTGGGCGCTCCCATTCCCTATCTCACCCGGCAGCCCCCCAGACAGGCACGCACAAAACAGTGCAGCCTGCAGAGCGCAGAGCCTAGGACACAAAGGGGCTCGGTGCTCTGCAGGTTGCACTGTGCACAAGCCCAGGAACAATGGGATGCCGCAGCTACTGTAGGTAAGTAATGGGGCGGGGGTGCCCAGACAGGAAGGGGGGGGGGGTGCGGGTGCAGGCGGCGCAGACTGAAGATCAGTCCTGGGCCCCAAGATTACTAGTGGTGGCCCTGTCCAGCCATGGATGGGTGATGCCTGGGGGGGACCCCTAATTGGGGGGTCTCCACTTCCATGGGAAGTCCGTCCAGGGCTGACCAGCCATGGTGAGCATGAGAAGGCTGGGGGACCTTATGTAAAAAGTGTTCCAAGGCTGTGGCATGGCACCGTGGGCTGTTGGAGCCCGGAGCTGGTTCCAAAATACAGGGGACGCCCAGTTTTTTTGTGCCCCTTATTTTTGGAACCAGGTCCAGCTCTATGAGCCCAGGGCTGGTTATGCTCAAGAAGGGTTGCTCCATGCCACTTATTTTAATTTTAACTTTTACACATTTTTTTAAGACAGAACCATACACCGATCTCAATGCTCTGTGCATGGTTCTGTCTAATTCACCTGTCAGAACCTGGTCTATTTGGCGATTTTTGGTAATGTTTACCAAAAATCGCTAAGTTGTATATTTTATAATGGGAAAATCTGGATGAGAATGAAAATGTTTCTAAAAATTGCCAGGTCAGAATGTGCCAATTCGTGGCAAAAAGTGATCCTCCGCAAATCGCATCATATAAAATGTGCAATTTAATAGGATGCGTGGTGATTTTTTTTGCAAAAACCTTACCTGGCCAGAGCAGGGGGAGGATGGTGATCACATGACAGACCCACATTTCAGCCTTTCCTCAGATACTGCATGATACTCAGCTGCATACAGGGGTAATCTTGCTTATGGTCTGTGATCTCCTGAAACATGGAAGGTAAATCCTAAGAACACTCCAACAGTAAACACCTGCCATATACAGTGCTTGTCCATTGTACAAACTTCTAATTTATAAGAGCACACAACTCAATTGTAAAATATGTCCAATATCATAGAAACATAGAATTTGACGGCAGATAAGAACCATTTGGCCCAACTATTCTGCCCCTTTTTTACCCTTCAGGTAATCTCAACCCTTTTTGATCCTTATTTCTTTGTAAGGATATTCATATGCCTATCCCAAGCATGTTTACATTGTTCTACTGTCTTAGCCTCTACTACCTCTGATGGGAGGCTATTCCACTTATCCACTACCCTTTCTGTGAAGTAATTCTTTCGGTACTTATGTAGTATCTGGATGCCCGATTTTGTGATCGTATGCCTTACCTTAAGGCATACAATCAGATGCGATTCGACGCGATTTTCTGCAAAATCGCATCGAATCGCATCCGATATCGCATGCGATATCGGATGCGATTCGATGCGATTTTGCATAGGATTCAATGTTAACAAGGTCCTGTTCATTTCCCCACTATCCAAGTGGGAATAGATTTGATTTTATATAGCGTGGCGAGCGAACACGGAAAACATTTTAAGTAATCCGCGGCCCCTCGCAGGGCTCGCTGTGCTCGCCATGCTATATAAAATCAACTCTATGCCCACTTGGACATTGAATCCTATGGAAAATTGCATTGCATGCGATATCGCATGCGATGCGATTTTCCTACCCGATTTTAAAATCGGGCGTCCAGATATTACATAAGTACCATTCTTTCTAACATTTCTCCTGAACCTACCTCCCTCCAGCATCAGTGCATGTCCTCGTGTTCTATTACTTCTTTTCCTTTGAAGAAAATTTCCCTCCTGTACTATGCTAAAACCCTTGATATATTTGAAGATTTCTATCATGTCCCCCCTTTCCCTTCTCTGCTCCAAACTATACGTTAAGATCTTTTAGTCTATCCAGGTAAGTTTTGTGATGTAGGCCATGCACCATTTTAGTTGCCCTTCTTTGTACAGTCTCTAATGTATTTATATCCTTCTGAATATATGGCCTCCAGAACTGGACACAGTATTCCAGATGAGGTCGTACCAATGACCTATAAAGTGCCATTATTACGTCTTTTTTTCTGCTACTGATTCCTCTCCCTATGCAACCAAGCATCTGACTTGCCTTCTTCATTGCTTTGCTATATTGCTTTCCTGCCTTTAAGTCACCTGAAATAGTGACACCTAGATCCCTCTCTACCTCAGCAGTTTATATTATAGTACCCTTGATACTATATTGAGCCTTTGGGTTTTTGAGTCCCAAGTGCATTTGTTGATTGGAGTTAAAAAACACTAAAACAAAACATATTTATATACAATGTGCACAGAATCGCACTGCATTCAGTCTATCACAGCTACGGACACTGCATGACGGGGTGACCAATAACAGGTTCTGCTGCCCTCAGATTAATATTCCGTGTGCATCTCCAGCAAGCTGCAGTTTTATTATATTTTCTGGTACAGGATCACTGTCATTGGTTGCTATGGGCAACAAAATCTCTTTTCACTTTTAGAAGTGTTAGTAAATTCTCCCCTTACTGCAACACTGCTTCCCCTTTTCTATTTGTGTCAGTAATCCTAGAGTTACCGTACAGTCACTGCAGTCTATCTGTTAAGTAATATTTCCTTCCCCTCACTCTCTGCTTCCTCTTCTCACATGTTCTCTGTTATTTATATTTGCGGAGGATCCAGATATTATTATTATTATTATTATTATTATTATTATTATTATTATTATTATTATATGAAAATATCTTGATTTCATAGAATACTATTTATCTCTTTCTCAAGGCTACTATAATCACTGAAAGCAACACTAATGAGCCCGTTAACCAATCACAACAAATGGGCGTACACAGAACTGTTTTAAGTCAAAGCCACTTTAACAATTTATGGGGTATGCTTGGGCAGCCTTTAGAGACCCTTTAATATACTAACAATGTATAATTTGAGTGCACAATCTGGAACATGATTTTGGAGGATGGGATGGGGTCCTCATTCGGCGGGACTCACCAGTAACCCTGTGGGCCAGTCCGGGCCTGACCACATAGACCACAGTGCTTTACAACCAGCCAAAATATATATATATATATATATATATATATATATATATATATATATATATATAGACAATCTGATTGGCATTTTCTTAACTAAATTCTGCTCGGGTGCCTTCTAGAACCAATGTTATAGATGATTTCTCTACGTACACGCAGGCAGCGGCACTTGGAGAATGGTCAAACAATATTTTGTGTATTTAATCATACATGTCATGCCAACATTAAGGAGCATGCAAGCCCTCGTGTCCCTAAATGTTTGGCATGATGTGTACACAAATATTGTTTGACCAGTCTCCGAGTGCTGCTGCATTCATGGACGTAATCCTATTATATAAACATTTATACAGACGGATGGTGCGGCACTCTGACTTTCAACAGCATTTCAGTTTATAAAACTTTTTATATATATATATATATATATATATATATATATATATATATATATATATATATATATATATATATATACATATTATATATATATAGTGTCCATTTGTGTGTCTCTAAACACTGCCATCTGTTGGCAGCGAGTGAAACTACATCTCTTTCTCTCTCACACATGCACAAGCACAGAGGCAGTCACAAGGTAGCAGATTAGCTCTCGATACATTTTGCTCAAGCGGATATATATATATATATATATATATATATATATATATACATATATATTAATTTTTTATCTCTCTTCGACTGCACTTACCGATGATGAAACCCGTGTATTGAGTAAAGGTTTAACATTCATTCCCACTACCAAGTATAACCCTTTTCGGTGGAATACTGAAATTTACAAATTTAAACAGACAATTAAAGCTACAAGAGCACTTCAAGGAACAGACTTTCCCCACTAAACCTCCTACTATTCCACCTGAGTTAGTTAAATTAAAGGAACAGTCACAATTTGACCCCCCTTTAAATAACCCATCTATAAAGTCCTTTACACGGATGATGGAAAACAGTCTTAACACTCCGGAGGCTTTGGCACAAAAACATCATTCTAATTTATCCAGAGGTGAATGGATTACCCTTAAGAGTTTAGAGGAATGTGATATTATCATCCGGGCCTCAGATAAGGGGGGTTCAATAGTGGTCCAAGACGTGCTGGATTACAAGAGGGAAATTGAGAGACAACTGTCGGACACCTCGGTGTGTTTAAAACTGAGTGGGGATCCAACCACCTCATTTAAGCGTGAACTTGATGTATTTCTGAATGAGGTAACTCATGCGGGCATCATTAATACTGACATTTGTCATTTACTCATGACTGAATACCCTATCAAGCCGCTCATGTACACACTCCCTAAGGTACATAAGAGTCTTTTGGATCCCCCTGGTAGACCCATCATCTCTGCCAGGGGGTAAATTTTTAAGATCTCTATGTATCTCGATATTTACTTACAACCGTGTGTACAGAAGTCGCCTTACGTGTTACAGGATACCACCGCTTTATTATTGGCATTACGCGATTTAAAAGGTACTGAGGATATTCGCTTCTTAGCCAGTATAGATGCCTCATCATTGTATACTTGCATACCGCATGCGCAGGGTATCGCTGCAACACAACGACTTATTACTAACAGTGATGTGTATGTTGGTCCAGATATAAATTTCTCTTGCAGTGTTTTAGAGCTAGTGTTAACTCGCAATTATTTCTATTATGATGGGGGATATTACCTCCAGCTCTCTGGATGTGCTATGGGGGCGTCGGTGGCCCCCGCTTATGCTAACGCATACATGATAGCTGTTGAACATGAGATTTTCTTTTCATCGAACAATGTACGGGATGAGATTGTATACTACTCCCGTTACATTGACGATATGATTCTGTTGTGGCGGGGTGAGAAAGAACGTCTAGATCAGGCATGTCAAACGTTGGCCCTCCAGATGTTTTGAAACTACACATCCCAGCATGCTTTGCAATAGTTTTAGCATTCTCTATTAGCAAAACAGTGGCAAAGCATGCTGGGATGTGTAGTTTCACAACATATGGAGGGCCAACATTGGACATGCCTGGTCTAGATGAAGTGATTAGTAACCAAAATACTAGTGATAGCCCTATCAAACTAACCAGCAATATATCAGACACCTCCATTGATTTTCTAGACGTGAGGATTAAGCTTGAAGGTTCTTAAATTAGAACTACTCTTCTTGTGAAACCCACGGACAGAAATGTATTATTACCACCGTCTAGTTTTCACCCTGCATCTGTACATAAAGGATTAACATTTTCTAAATTTTTACAGGTGAGAAGAATTTGTAATAGTGATGAGGAAGCAGAGTTGCAGTTAGAACAGATGACTGAAAAATTCATTCAGAGAGGGTATGAATGCAAGGAGCTGGAAAAAATTAAGCATAGAGTTATGCGCAGGACTAGGGACAGCACCCTATGTAAGAAACCAAAAAAGAGCTTGGCCAATACTATCACGTGGCCTAATAGGTACATTACGTCCAGCAATTTAGCGAGAGATGCCCTCAAGAATTATTGGCCAATTGTGACCACAGACAGGTCCCTCAAAAATAAAAGACTTATGACCAGCTACTCAAATGGTAAAAATCTGAGAGACTATGTGGTCCACTCTGATGTTACCAATTTGAGGAAGCATAAGCCCACATCTTTTTTGGGTGTATGCCAAACTTTGCTACTTTAAATGTACAGGGTGTGTGACCTGCGGATACATGATGACAGGCCATGTCATCAAACACCCCACAGAAACAAAAACGTTTAAGATACAGCATCGATTGGGCTGTGCCTCCATGTTTGTTATATATGTGCTAATCTGCCCATGTGGGAAATATTATGTGGGCAAAACTGATTGCCAGTTCAAGGTCAGGATGGCACAGCATAGGATGGCAATACGGGCTGCCATCCTGGCCGGGACTAGCGATCAGCCAGTAGCCAGGCATTATGCCGAAATGGGGCATTCGCCAACAGCACTAAAACATATGGTGGTGGACCATGTCCCCCCTTTACGGCGTGGAGGTAATAGATCCAAAATTCTGTTACAAAAAGAAGCAAAGTGAATCTTTTTATTGAATGCATTAAGTCCAGCTGGCCTTATTGAAACTATGGGATTGCAATGTTTCTTGTAGTGATCATATGTATAACATAAGACTTTTTGCCAGTACTTCATTAACTTGTGATGTGTACTTTTTCCCTTAAGCAAAATGGTGATGGTTGACATGCACGGGGTGTGCCTCCTGGGCGCGAGTGCGACGGAGTTCCGTTTCCGGCGCCAGGAGCAAGTTTGGTGAAGGGGAGCACTACAAGATGAGGTGAGTTGTTTTACTCTGCATTGCTGCCCTGACGAAAATACTATAAAAAGTATTGAAACGTTGGCGTCTACAGGCATCTGCTTGTGCCTTTATTTCACTGAGTGCCGCCGCATCAACGGAGTATATATATATATATCAGTGAGATCCGTCACTCATGTCTTAGGTGAGCCAGCTGGGTCTATCCTGCCCCAGTGCCACCCAAATGGACTTTGTGCAAATCCAGTAACATACACAATGAGAAGAGGGGCACTCAGGGACTCTGTGATCAGGTGAAGACAGTGGAGCAGGTTTATTCCTTGTCAACGTTTCAGGGTTGTTTCCCCCGTCATCAGGACAAATATAATAAGTTATTATATTTGTCCTGACGACGGGGAAAACCCGGAAACGTTGACAAGGAATAAACCTGCTCCACTGTCTTCACCTGATCACAGAGTCCCTGAGTGCCCCTCTTCTCATTGTGTGTATATTATATATAATAATAAATAATAATAGATGAGCTAATTTATCTGTAAACTGTGACAGCTGCCCCTTTAATTCTAAGTCAGGTGTTGTGTTAGGTGACTGCCTCATCTTTAAAAGCCATAAGGCACTTGGCAGGTGAGCTTTAAACCATGAAAAAACACATGTCCACTTTAGCTATGATGTGTCAGCAGTTGGCAGGCTCTTGAGAGACAATTGTTAGTGTAGGACTTGCAGTGAAATGGGGTCCCTTGGCGATGGGCTTAAATGCATTGATCAATTCATGAACTAAAGCCCCATTATTTATTTGATTAATTGTATACTAAGGTGAGTTAGTTCATTATGGAGAGTGTTGAGTCCCTGTATTTGTATTTATTAGAGCATGTGGTCACAGGCCACTTCACCCCAGGTGCTTGCACCCCATTCGCAGGGATGGCGAGTGTTGTGGTACTCTGTATGTGTATGTGTATATATATATATATATATATATATATATATATATATATATATATATATGTATATATATATCGTCACGGACCGGCACTTCCCACGACCAAATCACCTTAGGCTGCGTGCCATTACTGTGATACATAAATGTCTGGGTCCCCCAGATCAGAATTCAGGAGACAGCAGGTCACTGCAGCAAAACAAACGATTTATTGAAGCCTCAACGGCTTGTTTCGGGGTACAACCCCTTTCTCAAGAGGCATAGACCAATGATTACTAGAAGAAAGTAATAGAGTGCGCTTATATGAAATATTAGTAATATCACCACCTTTTAAGGTTGTAACCTCTTATGCAAAGAGGGGTTCTGTGTTTTTATTTCATAAAAATTACATTCAAATAAAACATTCAATAAAACATGCGAAGCACAGATGATTTTTCCATAAAACGACATCAAGCTTTCGTCTTATGAAATAATTATTTGTACTTTCTTCTATCTATCTGTCTATCTATCTATATTTTTTCATACACCTGGTCTCCTGGTTGTGTCCTGGCAGTCTCCCAACGTCTATGGTGTCCCCAGGCATCCATGGCGGCTATTGCATTCCTCTACATCGTTATCCTTGGACCCAAGGATGCATTGCACGGGTGCGCCGGTGTGCCCGGACAATGTATACTTAGGACCGGGGTTGCCACTGAAGTGGTTTCCTATGGCCGCCGTGGACACCTGGGGATGAGATAAGTATAAAAAAGGTGAGGGGGGAGGGGAAAAAACTAATACCAAAAAACTCCTAAAATATTCTGGAAAACCGGGTATACCCAACCTGTACATTATTAGGTATTTTAGTTAGCATATGGGGTGTGCTACCACTAGACAACGGTTATAGCATTTAGTAGGACAATATAGGACAAAATAAAGCGGCGGGGGGGGCGCCCCCCACGTGCGGCGGGGGGGGGGGGGGGCGCTAAATCGTTAGTTACGCCCCTGGTGAAAGGTACACGGCCGTTAGGTTGACACATGAAATAGGTCCACATACTTAAGGTTGATGCAGTTGAAAGGTCAACACAAGCATTAAGTCGACAACGGCATGCACATGGGCAGATCCCTCACTGTACATGCACATGGGCAGATCCCTCACTGTTAGAACTGGGTCGAATTCGGCCCTTCCGAGTGGTACAGAATCGGACCCAAAAAGCTGTCACAGTTTCAGGCTCTCAAATGTTCTACTAAATCAGCTAATTTATAAGTGACACCTGCTGATTGACACCATTGTTCTGCTTCAAATGCTGGTTCATATGACTGAAAGTTTATTACTATATTATTGACATCTTACAATTGTACCTTTTGAGTGCCAACATCTCTGTGAGAGGTGCTCAAAATTCCCACTAAAAATCCCAGCGTCGCTCACATTTGTTATATAAATTCAAAAACAAAATGTTTTGTATAAGAAGATTACATTTCCTATATACAGTATATAAGGTAAGATTACAGGTCATTATGATGAGTAAAGATGTTTTCTTGACAATACTACAATTTTGACAAATTCACTGAAAGGGTTAAACACACAGCCTCCCGTTATCTGGTGCAGCCCAGAATAACTTAGCAATATCAAGGAGTTTATTTATTCTGAACTGAAAGGTTATTGGGCTGTGGTTGATATAGGACCAGAGACTGGTTCAATATTCAGGAACAAAGTATATGTCCGGGCTGTTATTAGCAGAGTGTCTATAATTTTTATTATTATGGGATAAATCCACCATGGACCATATTTTGAGAGTAGTAGTCACTTTTTTTGCAGAAAGCTGTATACAGATGGAGCACCTCTCAGCCAGTGCCCGGGCTCACCAGAACGCCCCCACTGGCGAAGTGGAGCTCCATCTGACTGGGACGTGCGAGCATCCCACATGCATACACTCCCGAGTTTACAGGTGGTGGGGGATGCAAACCCTGCCTGCTTCAGGGAGACAGGCGGGGTTAGGAGGAGGGGCTTCTGGGAGGTCAGGGCGCTTGGTAGGGACAGCCAGCAAGGTGGCAGGAACCGGCGGCAAGCTCCATTGGAAGGGGACGCGTGTGCGTCTCGTGCGCATGCGTTCCCTTCCAGCAGCTGGCTGGGTCTGGTGATTGGCGATCGAACCCCCAGACCCCTGCTAAACGAGACGTCTCCATCTGTAGACAGACTTTCTTTTGTCCTACTGCATAACTGATATAACAGCCAGTACCTGAGGTTCGGATCTATAATCTATAACCCATTGTACTCACAGATCAGGATCCGGTGTCTTTCTGCTTTGTGTCTCCTTACTGTATGAGACGTTAGCATTTCTCATGGGTACTTCTTCTGGTCTCTATTTCCCCTTTTTATTTATAGTTATTATAATATGACATCTCTAATCTGCTGCAGCTTGTCTTTGCTCCCGAAACTGAGCTGTTCCTGACTCACAGATGGACTTGGGTTACTGTGTTGATGTAACAACTCTGACTGTATTAGAGTTATATATTATCCACCCACTTGCTACATTTGGAAACACAGCTAAGCCGTGTTTTACATGTTGTGACAAATTGATAAAAAAAGCCAAGATGTATGTGGACACATCTAGATGAGGCTGGGGGACTACAGTAACAACATGCACTTAATGGCTATCCATGTCTCTTGGAGATCAGTTCAATTTAGAACTGGAAAAACCTATATACCCCTAGTAGGAGGCTTACACTGTCCATACACCAGACCAGCCTTCCTCCAACCATCTAACCATGCAACCATCCAACTTGTCTGTCCAATAAAAAACACCACCCCACACTTATCACACAAGCCAACTTCTCTCTTACTCATGATGTCACATATGTAGGCCGGCAGAGTGTTTTTTTTTCTGCATGTTCTTAAAGGGAAAATATTGCTGGCCAGGTACATATTGTAAGAGGATGGTAAAGTCCAGGGGGCAAGGGTGGTTCGCAAACTCTCACAGTTGACAATGCAGGGCTGGTCCGACTTCTGAATACAGCGCAATATTTTCGCAGGAACAACATCCAGAGGACAGTGGTATGCCATTCCCCTGTTGCGAAAAAGGTATTGGAGGTACCTCGACACTGATAAAGATCATCCAATGACATCTGAATGGGCACAATAGGAATGGACTCCTTCATATAAACTTCATTCCCAGCACTAAATGACGAACCCATGGGTGAATACACAATTATACAATTATAGATAACATACATGTTACTTTCAATTGAAAAGTCCTCAATTATATTCATATTTTATTTTTAAACATTGTTTATATTGAATAACCATTTATTTATTAAATGTGATAACATTTTAATTACCGGTGTTTAGTGCTGTTACCTTTATTGATTTTGGTTTTTTTCCACCCCACAAGGCATGTGCTTGCAATTCCAGTCCTTCCAGTGGTGCTCTAGAAATTCAGGTGTGAAGTTGTGAATCAGATAGTATTTACATGAATCCCAGTTGGTGATAAATTCTCAATAGCTCAACATGTTTCCCGTGGCATAATGTGTGCTTTTAAAATGAACATATGAAATTGTGTTTACCGATTTAACATAATTAGACAAGATAGCTTGATTGTCAAAGACTTTGAGCGTCACATCCAGAAAATTAGCACATCTCGTATCATATGTATAAGTGAAGAATAAATTATAAACAATATGTTTAAGTGATTCAACACAATTTGTGGCAAAAAGAAGATCCCTATCCCAAATAATTATGAAATCATCAATATAATGACCTTAGACATCCAGACTCACCCCGTCAGTCACCCCCCCCCCCCACACACACACACACGGGTCTCTTCCACCTCCCCCATGTATAGGCTGGCATAACTGGGTGCGAATCTGGTCCCCATGGCGGTCCCCATCAAACTGTAACTAATAAATCCCCTGAAACATTCTAATAACAATGTCCTGTGTGTGGATCTGAGTTTATCATCTAGAATAAGTTTTCTCTCTATAACTTCAACCCAACTTGTGTGGGATGTGCGTTTTTTTATATTATTTCAGCCAGCGCTGGCATACTTTTCATATATCCTGTGAACATACAGTACAGCACAGCTTAGCAAAAAGGTCTGAATCAGGCCCATAGTGACCATCAGTCCTCATCTACTTGCATTTAATGGAGCGAGCTGAGTAATAAATCCCAAGGAGGCCTGTCAAACCTCCCCCCCCCAACCCATGATAGATCAGCTACTCGTCTTGCGCACATCTCATTGGTGCACAAATATAATGTATCGGGAGATGGAGCCGTTCCTAACCACAGGCAACAAAACAGGTATGGGTCATAGGTTCGACAGTGTCTGGCAATAGGTCAACACCAGAAGGTTGATGTGCACAAGGTTGACACTGGAAAAATGTAGACACAAGCATAATGTCAACACAGAATGTTGACACATGAAAAGGTTAACATCTGTTTTAAGTGTATAAAACGGATAATTATCTATGTAACTGCACTGCCCTTTATCTTTACACTCGTTTCCATGGCTACTATAATTATCACAATGTACCAGCACTATAGATCTGATTCGTCTTAAACAGGAGCATCCCTGCATACCCATAACTCCACACAGGCTGCATTTCCAGCAGCATGACCGTGATGCCCTGACTAAGCCTGTCCACTAATACCCTGTTAGTTCCCAGTTTTGTCCCCTCAGCTGAAAGTGGAGATGCGACTATAGGGGTATATGTGCTTAATCTTTGAAAGTGATAAAACTCTCCAAGACTTAAAGATGGAGCAGTTCTAGCCTGACTCCAGCCCAAATGTGCATTCCTGACTCTACAGAAGTGCACAGAGATGCTCCCATTGCCGTGAATGGGGAGCATGCATGTCTCACACGCACGGGCGTCCCATTGTCGGAAATCAGCATGACTAGGCTGCATAAAGAGCCAGGATGAGCGTGGCTCCATCTGTAGTCCACATATATATATATATATATATATATATATATATATATATATATTGTGATCAAATTACTACAAATAAATTCAAATATATGTTTTTATATATTTTTGATTGTTTCCTTGACAAAATGTTCTTAAGACATCCAGATAAATCACCTTGCTCCAATATTATTGGAAGTGGCAACTTTGTTCTCTGATGGCCGAATTGGTAGTTCAGCGTAGTGGGGGAGAGAGAGTGTGTGTGTGTGTGTGTGTGCGCGCATACCAGACAGATAATGTGTATAGGTGATTAAATATCTGTTCCAGTGTATTTCATTCCTACTGGGGTGGTCAGCTTGTCCGTGGAGACACCAAAGCTAGTTCTAGTGAGTTATTATAGGGTAGAAAGAAGGGTTGGTGAGGGAAGCCTGCACTAGGTGGGGGCAAAACAATTATTTTGTGAGATTAGATGGTATAGATAGCTGGTTGGGGATATGACTGACTATAATTATGAAGTGACTTCAAGATTTAGCATTACAAACGAGCTATAATAAGTTTAACAAGGGAAACAAAAAGAAAAAGAAACTCAGGTGGGGTGCACTCTTAAACCCCAGACTCAAAGTTGCTCAATAAAGATGCATTTTATATTTTATTTTTAGTAAATTTTTATTGTGATTTTTATATTTGCTGAGTGTCTACACTAGTAATACATTTTGTGGAAAAAACAATAAAATAAATTAATCTATCCTTGCGATTTATTTATTATTTACAGGGACTGATATAGCTAATGTGTATATATATATATATATATATATATATATATATATATATATATATATATATATATATATATATATATATATATATATATATATATATATATATATATGCGCTTAGTTCTGAAAGCTAACCATCATATATCCTTAATGCTCTTATCCCATTGGCATTATTGGTATACTCTCAATTGAGTTTGAGATAAGGATTATAATCATGGGTCAGCACAACTCAAAATTTCAGAAAAAGCAAAAAAAGTTTTATATATACATCAAAAATGTATTTACATATATACAATTCTAGCTCTCTTAAGATTTATTCAGTACTCAATTGGCTTTTATTTAACATTTGCAGTGCAGTTGATAGTCTAGCCACTCTGTAGCCTGAGATAGCAATATGTTAACTGTGTAGCAGATTTGTTGCTATATATGTCGCAAGCCTATATCTTTGCAAACATAAAAATTGCCAAATTGATTTTCCTGACAAGTCCGTGCAAAAATATAGTGCAGACTGCTAACTAAGATGCTGCTTAACTCTAATAAACCCTGGTTAATCCGTGGCATAGCTGCGTTAGTATTTCTAATTAAATCAGGAAGCATATTATAGTGCTTCTATCCATAATTGTGCAGCCTGTGTCACAGTCCCAGAGACCCAATATGAACACCAACAATTATCACCAGTCCAGCTGAGACAAAGATGCACACTTAGGCACAATCAGATATAAGCCGCAAAGTACTTATCAAAACCTCCAAACACCCAGCGTAAACACATATAAACACCGATATTGATACTAAAGTTCCCCTTTATGCTGAAAAGACACAGACACTCAAGTGCATGTAATAAACGGGTTCGATTCACCCTGACCATTAAGACTCCATATATATCAATTGCCGCAGCGATACAGATTCCAATATGTGTTAACAGCCGTATGCACTGTCAGTATCTTTAGTCTGCTGTGTCTCTAGCAAAGGGGGAGAGGAAAGGCATATAGATAGTAGCAATCTGCTAGACCAACTTGTCACATATATGGCCACTGCACCGCTGTCAATATGCGCAAAAGAGAAAAGCAAGTGTACTCAATTAGATAAGTGAATAAATAAATGGAAGGGGCACTCCACTGTATAAGGAGCTGGGCCAAAGTGATTGGCACAGTATCGCTCCACAGGGAGGGGATCCTTCGTTACCAGTCCTGTATATGCTGAGGCGAAGTCTCCTGAAGCTGCACTCAGGTATTTTCAAATTCTGTGCAGGAGACCGCTCTGACGGTCACGTGTGCACACGTGACCGGGTCAATGACGCGCGTTTCGCAGGAGCTTGATCACATGGCAGCGTACGCACGGAATGTACGGCACGGAAGCTGACTGGCTGCTGCACGGAGCCAGAGAGGTGAGGTTTGGGGAGGTGACTGAGGACTCCTGGGCAAACTAATTTGGGGGGGCGGGTTTCCAGTGAATTAGGTTGAATTAGGTGCTAATGTTAAGACGGCCCTGAGATGCTCCCAACTGAGCTATGAATTGAACTCTTCGATCATAAATTATTTCTATAGGAAGACAATGTATATGAAAGATTTTGGAAATGTGTAACTTTTTGTATATAGCTTTGGCTTTATGAACCCTCTCGTTTTTTCACTGGTGTGCTGCTCCTGGCTCTCTGGTTGATGCTGATTTTTTTCTGGTGCCACACCCTGCACTTAGTTATAGCAACAGGAACCCCAAATACACAAAGACGCCTTGACGATAGTTTGGGGGCTTATCATAGATTTGCCCAAATATATGTAACCAAGATCTCTGAATTCTATTACCATGCAGAATTTCTATCTGGTTACTGACATCATTCAGTGTGCTGGGAAAATAAAGTGTGTTTTTCTTACCCCCAAAATCACCCTTCCCTCTCATGCACCTCCGTGATGTCGCTAAACTAACTGAGCACCTGCCACTATTTATATGTATGTTGTGATAGGTAGAAAGGAGCCAACATTAGGAGGAGATGCAGGTCCTGATATGTCACATGGAGTATTATGGGGTTGCGCCAAGGTAGGTAGCTCTTAGTTTAGATATATTTAAGTAGGGAGCCATTATCATGTGGCTCCTTGCTGGGTAAACTTAGACCTAATTTAGGGTAATGGCGGTGTGAGGTGCAGTGCTCCTGGATTAGTGTGGCTGGATGGCTCTGAGGTGGCACACCTTTACATTCTATCTAACACTTACTAATCTGTTCACTAACACTATTTCTTTAATATTTTTATTACATTCATTATTTTTGTATCACTTTTTTATATAGCTTTGGCTTCTTATCACTTAAATTTATTAACTCTTGTTTTTTCACTGGTGTGCTGCTTTGGGTTTTCTGGCTTATGCTGTGTTTTTGATTTTTTTAAACTGAAAATAAAATAGTCCAAATAACTCTGATGTGACTGAAGAATAAAGGTGACATTCTATGGTATGATATAAAAGCGCATCACCGCTCTTCGCACTATCTGAAATCGCATTTTTTAGTAATAAATCGCATATTTAATGGGATGCGCTTTGGAGGCTGAAAAGTGCGATGTAGTGCGATTTGCGGCGAAGTGGTGCGATTTTATGACACATAAGAGTGTGATTTCTTCCGCCGGTCATGTGCGAGTTTTGGACCAACCGGAGTGCGATTTACAAGATTGTCTCCGCATGACTAAGAACCCCCTTACCTATTGGCCAACCTCTGTCCCCTCCATTATGCATCACACCCCCTATATAAAGGGGCACTGGTGCCATTTCACTCTTTGATAGGAAGTAAGGAGCATGGAGAGGAGCAGTGGCAGTGTGAGCAGAGGAAGAAGTGTTAGTGGCAGAGTGAGGAGTGGCAAAGTGAGGAGTGGCAGAGTGAGCAGTGGCAGAGGGAGCAGTGGCAGAGGAGGCAGTGGCAGCAGCCAGACAAGAGGAGCCAGTGGGAGAGGCAGCAGAGGACTGCTGAGGTCGTCCTCCATTACAGGGAGTGGCAGCAGTGTGGCAGGCAGCATGGCCACAGCAAGGCCAGCCCCATACCAGGCCCTGGTGGACCAGCCCCAGCAGGAGGAGGTGGAGGATCCGCTGGCATCCCCATCCTATACCCAGGACCTATTCCATACCCCAGAGCAGCTGCAGGAGGGCCACATGTCAGAGGTGGAGAAAGATGGACGTTAGGAGGAGGAAGACACTGGCATGGAGGAGGAGGGGTACATGGCTGGAGTAGAAATTAAGGAGGAGGAGGAGGAGTTAGAAGCTGGCCGCACAAAAAGTGTCAGAAAGGTGAGATTCTCCTACGAGGAAAATGCTGTGCTTGACCGGGCTATCATACCCCTGTTTGACCGGTTACAGGGGAAAAGTCACCACAAGACCACTGCACAGCGGAAAAGGGCTATGTGGAAGGACATCACCCAGGCGGTGAACGCTGTAAGTCAGCACAAGCACCTGGTCAGAAACGTGAAGAAGAGGTTCAACGATATAGAGACACCTCAAAAATAAAATGGCCATGGAGTTGGAGGAGGCCACCAAGACTGGCGGAGGAAGCCCCACCACTGTCTGCTACACATCCTATGAGGTCAAGTTAAAAAGAATCATACCCCCTGAGGTCCTGCCTGTCATGCACGTTGCGGATACCGATCAGCCGGCGACGCCACCCAGAGCTGGTAAGTGTGACCACATGCAATCTTAAACATACATGGCAATGTTTTTAAATTGTAATGTTCACTTGTATTGTTATGCTAAGTAAAGTGCTGCTGTGGAACTACATAGCCCAGCAAGGTCAGGCAAAAAAAAAAATTTGCCTACTCCTACTTTCAAATTGGTCATAATGCTGGGCCTTGTAGTTCCACAACTGCTGATATTGATCAACACTTTAACATTCTTTCTAGCAGCTTAAAATGTATGTGGCCCAAAAACATTGGTATACTGGTGGTTTAGCTGCCACGCCTACATACCACAGATTTTGCACCAGTTGTAATGTGTCAAATAGTTTAATAATAATTTAAGCAAATTTCAGGTGTAAAACATATGTTAAATAATGTGGGGACTAAATAATGTAGTCCTTAACCAAAGGAAGCTTGGTTAATGTTTATCAATTGCAAGGTAGATAATGGCTGGCCATCTTTTCTTTCACAGATTGTCCGTCCCGAAGTGCTCACACATCACAGAAAAGAAGGCCCGTTGGAGCAGAATCTGTGGAAGCAGGTAAAGGAACAAAAAACAGGCCATTACACATACAGTACACACACCCATGTCACATCAACAATATCTCACACTACATTCATCTCCTGCTGCTACATTGCAACGGAAATTAATGTAATCTGACCTAGCCATCTCACTTAGTATTAATGTCAATGTTACATGCAGTATCGGGGTACATGTGTAAGTACATAATACCCCTAGGTATGTGCGTTCAGCATCTCAAGCCCTTTCAAAAACAGTACTGAAGAGGGAATGGCCTATATATGCATCAGTACTTACCTCTTCATCTGTATCCACAGGTACTGTACAACTAGGAACAGAACCAACAGAATCCTCTGTTATGATGCTGGACGAAATGGACATCATTCTAGAACCCGTGGAGACCTTTGCGGCTGAGGAGGAAATACAGACCTCATCACAGAGTGATCTTCCACCAAGTGGGGTGACTCCCAACCCACCCACAAACACACCCCATACAGCAGCTTCTGCTGCACAAGTAGCTAACTCCTTGTTAAATTTCAAGGAGAAACAAATTGAGTTTATGGCCTCCCAAAGCCTGCAAATAGGCAACATCCAGGGGTACATGCGTCACACTTTTCTGCAATTAAGAAAAATTTCAAGGAGTGCACGTGTTGGTGTAGGTACTCATGTGCGCATGACTAATAGCATTGACACCCATTTTGCAGATCTTACTTCTGCTGTAAGGGAACAGAATAGCCATATTGGCAGCCTTGCGCAAAGTATAGCTGCACTTAGCCAATCGTGTACTGCGCAGACCAATGCCTTAATAGGTATACAGGCACAAATTCAGCAAATGGAGGTCAATGTCATAGGTGCACCAGCATCTACACTGAGTAGTGTATCTAGCACCCCAGTAAGTGGCTTGCCCACTTCCCCACCCCGTCGGAGTATTAGGACCCGGGGTGGCCTGGGTGCAGCTTCAAAAGTTGGTTTTGCGTGGGCTGATGGTGCCAAAAAATAATTTCTTTCTTTTTTACATTGTTTATTTGCATCTAATAGCCAATAGATCTTGTTACATCGCCTGACAGTACGAATGTTTGAGTGACAAAAATGCAGGTTGTTTATGACATACTATACTGCAGTAAAAATGTCTAAACGCATACCATTTTGTCTGTGTATTATTTTTAAATCAATTGTTGTGTGAAATATGACATAGTGTAATGGTATATGGGCATGAGATTTCTGAAAAGTAGTGTTGTGTAACTCCTGGCCCATCAAAGGTTGTGGAACTACATATTCCAGCAAGCTCTGGCACTCATTGTTTGGACTGTAATGGTTATATTGTGTCAGGGCATGCTGGGACGTGTAGTTCCACAACACCAGGTGAGCCATGTTTTAGAGCAAAATTCGTTCATACATGTTGCAAATGTACTTACATGGTTGATTACAGCAAGGGATAGGTCAGCACTACCAGCTGCATCAGTTGGGCTCTGTGTATTAGGCTAACTGTGGGTGGAAACAGATGGTATTGCTAAATCTTTTGTTTGTGAGTACACTTACAGCAAAGGTACATGTTGGAATACAGGGCACATGTGCTTACCAGAAAAGTAGCGCCTGATGATCTCTGTACGCACCAGATTCCCCCTTTGCGTACCCCTCAATACCCGAGGTGTGGTAGGTTGGGCTTCCTGCACGACTGCTGCATGTTCCTCCTCCACATAGGCTGGTTGGGACAGGGCTATGTTGTGTAACATGCAGCAAGCCTGGACGATCATCACTACTTTTGCTGGGTGGTAAAGCAGCATACCCGATGACCGGTCCAAACACTGGAATCTACTTTTCAATACTCCAAACGTACGCTCCACCACATTACTGGTAGCAATATGGGATTCATTATACTGGTGCTGTGCAGGGCCCTCTGGGGAGCACAAAGGTGTCATGAGCCAGGAAACACACCCATATCCCGAGTCACCTAAAACAAAGATAGAAAGTTATTGCCTTATATGGTAAGGTATGTGCATTGTGCAAACAGAAGTCACTGGGACAAGAGCAATATGTTTGTGAAACTGGAAACACACACATTTGAGCAGGTACAAATAAGGACAGAGAGGGTAATATGTAAAAATGTACTTACCAAGTAGCGAGCCCTCTGGCATTTGTCCCTCTGGCATTTGTTGTTGGTTGAATCGGTTGCAGAGGGCTGAGAATATAGGTGTCATGGCAGTTCCCAGGGAAGCCTGCAACTACACTTAGGATTTTTTTGAGATGAGCATCACATACCACCTGAACGTTCAAAGAGTGCCGCCCACGCCGATTGACATAGACGTATCCCCGCACGTGCGGTGCCCTAATCCCAATGTGTGTGCAGTCTATAGCTCCCAACACGTGAGGGAATGCTGAGACTCTATAGAAAGCCACCTTGTGGTCCTGCCACTCCAACTCAGAACGTGGGAATCTGATGTATGTCTGCCACAACTTCTTTAAAGCATGTAACACTTGAGTAAAATGCTTAGAGAAAGTGGGTTGTGATACCCCCAAGGACCATGAGGTCACAGACTGAGTGGAGCCTGTGGCCAAATAGTAGAGGGTACACATTAATTCCTGCAGCCCAGACACTGCATAGTTGCCTCCCCCGAAAGGGTCCAAATCATCTCTCACCTGCTCATATAAGTCCAACAGGTTATTGCGGTTCAGCCTAAACATCCCCACAACCTGTTGATCCGAGAGGGAGTCCAGGTACAGCCTAGCACGATACATAAGTGGGGTACGCAGTAGTCGGGGGGCTACCTGGATCTGGTGCGCAGCTTCCTCCCTCCTGTGCAGCTCCTCCAAATGGGCGAACATCACAAATCAGCAACTCCAAACCACTTTGCAAAATCTCCATGTCTCAAACCCTCACAGGTGTCCTTAAAGATGTTGGGGTATATGTAGAGGTGTTTCTGAGTGAAATTGAGGGTACCTGTGTTTAAATTAACCATTTGTGCACTTGACCAAAGTGAGTTCTGGGCCAAATCGCCCAACAGAACCTGGTCTGAAAAAAGTGCGATTATTAGACACCTTAAAAGTGCGATTTAAGAAAATGCATCCCATTAAATAAGCGATTTATATACTTTTCTGTACGAAAACATCTGGATGCGATAAAAGTGCGATTTTTTCAACACTTTCAGTACGCATGAGTTATCGCACAGAATATGCGATATCCGGCCCTTAACGCATCCTATTAAATGTGCGATTTCAAGGAAAAATTCGATGTCGCCATTTTTTTACTATAGAATGTCACCCTATAATTCCAGAGAAATAACTGGACTAACCGGGCTGGAGCTGAAGAATAAAACATGTGATACTAGGGAATAACCAAACTGACTGACTGCAGCTGAAGAATATGATTCCAAAGGAATAACTGGACTGACCAGGCTGGAGCTGAAGACTAAAGAATAAAATGACAGATAAATAACTGGACTGAGCAGACTAGAGAATATAATTACAGGGGAAAAGAAACAGGCTAGTGTAGTCTCTGAAAATAATTCATGCGAACTGGAGTCGGTTCTGAAACAACCGCAGGGAGCTCTGGACACTACTGCATACTAGCTGAAGGAAAGTGTTGTACTGGCATCAGACCCTTGTGGACTGTTCACCTTTATACCCCCTGGTGTCTGCTGATTGGCTGCAAGTGGCTGCTGGATGAAATGGTTTACTCAACAGGTTTCTGATAGCGAACACCGCAGGCTGGTGGCGCCGGCTGCTGATGAAGACACAAGACATTGGAGCCGGTGGAAGTTTCAGGCACCCACATGCCAGACGAAGAGGCCCTAAATAGCAAGAAACATTAGATCTTCCAGACAGGTAAGCACCTAAACTGCTGAACTGTGACAATCATGTGGATGGCCAGGGGCATGGGCATCATTTTCCTATGGTAGATATGGTAAAAGGATGCCCCATGGGAAGAAGGCAAGCTGGTGGAGCAAGTGGGATGCCATGAGCAACTTTCTGATGGGGAACCCTTGGGACCTGGGCTCCTGGCATTCATATGGATGTCACTTCGATATGTGCCACCTACTTAAACATTGTTGCAGTCCAAGAACATCCCTTCATAGCAGTGGTATCCAGTGGTGGGTCCTGCCTTTAGACTTAAGGGGGGCTGCAATTTCCTGGGCTCATTGCAAACAGTCATAAATTATTTGCAGGTTATTAATTTGATTTGCTCAGTACTAGTGTTTGTATGCATCTACTATAAATAAATGATGTCCTCATATGCACACAAACACAGGTACAGAGCAAAATACACACGTTTAATAACTTTAATATTAACCCCTTCCCGACATTGCCTTTTTTGTTAACTTTTTTTATTTTTTTTCCTCCTCGCGTTCAAATAAGCGTAACTTTTTTAATTTTCCGGCTATATAGACACATGAGGGCTTTTTTTTTGCGGGACAAGTTGTACTTTTTAATGGTACCATTTACTATACCGTATAATATTCTGGGGAATCAGGAAATAATTCAATGTGGGGTAAAAAGAAAAAAAAATGCAATTCCACAATTTTGCGCTGGTTACGGTTTTTTTGGAGTTCATAGTTCGTTTAAAATGATGGGTTATCTTTATTCTATGGGTCGTTACGATTCCGGTGATACCAAACTTAAATAGTTTTCGATACGTTTTACCACTAAAAAAAAAATAGAAAATTTTACGGTTTTTCTAATTTGCGTCGCGTCGCCATGTTCTGCGGCGTATAACTTTTTTATTTTTCCACCTACGGACCTGGGTGAGGGCTCATTTTTTGCGGGCTGAAGTGTACTTTTTAATTAATACCATTATGGGATATGGGCGACTTTCTGATCTCTTTTAGTTATTTTTTTTTGGGTAGGCGATGCGACCAAAAAACGTAGTTTTGGCGTTGGGAACTTTTTTCTGTTTACGCCTTTAACCGTGCGGGATAACTAATGTTATATTTTAATAGATCGGACTTTTAGGAACGCGGCGATACCAAATATGTTTTTTTTTTTTTTTTTATTTATTTTTATTTGTGAAATGGGGAAAGGGGGGTGATTTGAACTTTTAATATTTTTTTATTTTTTTTTTATTTTTAAACTTTATTATTTTTTTTTTTTACTTTTACTACAAGGCCCCCTAGTGTACTTGACCACTAGGGGGCGCGATCGCCTGTACTAGGTTCAGCCATAGAGCTCTATGGCTGAACATAGTGATTTTCAGCACTTCCTATTACATCCTGCCTCAGGCAGGATGTAATAGGAATGCTGACACGGCCAGCACAGGGGTCTACATTAGACCCCTGGCTACCATGGCAACCGATCGGCACCCTCCGATCTCGCCGCGGGGGGCCGCGATCGGCGCCGGAGGGGGGCGCCCCCCCTCCGATCAGCTATTTAAGCACTGCGGGCGCTTTGCCCGCGGTGCTTAAAGGGTTAAACAGCCACGATCGGCGAACTCGCCGCTCGTGGCCGTGAGAGCAGGTGCCTGGCTGTAATATACAGCCATTACCTGCTCTCTTTCAAGCCAGCTCACTCCGTGAGCTGGCTTGATTCCCCCGCAACCGACATATGACGTAAATGTACGTCATATGTCGGGAAGGGGTTAATTAAAGTAAAATTATATTCTTTATAAAGATCTACACACAAATATTATTAAAATAAAATAAACTTCCATGCACCTCTCTGGTACACTGCATACTGAGTGACTCACTGAAGTCTGGGCATGCTCACTGCAGAGGATTTGCTTCTTCTGGGCTGCACAGACCGCAGCCCATAGAAGCACTGTAGCTCTGGCGATTTGCACAGAATGACTTCCTGTTAGAAGCTATTCCTGTCATTACTCCATGTACTGGCAGCCCAAGAGGGGGAGGAGTTTCCAGCTCTGTGTATGATGAGCAGTAGCAGCATCCAATAGGAATCTACTACATACTGAACTGCTCCCCACATGGTTGGGCTGTTGCTGTGTCTGTCCTGCTGCTTCATGGAGCCTGGTGGGAGGAGGTTACCAGCGTGTCAGAGACACAGACAGCCAGCAGCAGAGCTGCAGAGGTAGGGGGGGAGCATCAGAGTTCTGGTGCTGTCTGTCTGTGTTTCTGGTGTTGTGATTTTAACTGGATGGGCTGCAATCCTGCAGCCCTATGGCAGGAGCCGCCACTGGTGGTATCCCATGCTGGTGGGGGTCTCTATAAGCTGTATAATGAATCCTGACACATTGCAAAAAATGTTCAGGAATAGTTTGAGGAACATCATGAAGAGTTAATCTTCCCCAGATCTCCACCCAATCCAATCACAGCTTAAAGAACTTAAAGATTCTGCTGCTAATATCTTGGTGCCAGACACCACAGGACACCTTCAGAGAGACTATGCCTTAATGCGTCAGAGCTGTTTGGCAGGATGATTGGGTCCCACAGTTTTAAGGCTGATGGGTTCATATTTATTGTGCAAACTGACAGAATCTACAGTATCTCCTATTTATAACTAAATGCAGAAGTGCTGGTTAAATGCTAGAACCATCCTGTTAGCAGAGAGGTGTATTTCTTAATATACATGTGAAATTGCCTGTAACTAAGACTTCTGCAATTTGTAATTAAATACTGTAGGAGGCAATTTATATTATTTACTGGCTGACATCAGAGTTCTGGGGAATGTGTTTCTTTAGTTCATTTTAATTAGAAAAGTGTCACAGCTCATGCACGTTTACACACTAAGGGCCTGATTCTGGTTTACTCGCAAAAGCAAACTCATTATTTTATGGACAAATCCATGTGCACTGCAGGTGTGGCAGATGTAACAGGTGCAGAGAGAGTTAAGGCCCCCACACATTAGTCTGACTTGTCCTAGGGACAAGTCGGACCTGATTTCCCCTGCAGCTCACCGGGAGGGGGACATACGATTGGACACTTGATGTGCCAAGATTTTCATATGATAAATTTAATGGATTCATCTTATTTATCATATGCAGTCCCCGGGGAGCTGCAGGAGGGAGCCGTGCGCGGGATGTTAGCGGGCGGCGGATGCCGGGTAATAGAGAGCCAGGCAGAGGGAGCAGGGGGAGGCTGCATAGGGAGCCGTGGCAGGCGAGGAAGCTGTTACGGTGCCAGCGGGAGCAGGGCGACGGTCAGTAGAAGACGCTGATACAGAACGCCCATACAGATGACCAGAACGCCATTGATTGACTGAGACCTCTCTCAGCCAATGCAGAGAACTTGAATAAAAACAACGCCCATACAGATGAATAGGAAGCCATTGATTGGCTGAGACCTCTCTCTGAACCACATCTGAAGGACCCCATGCACGCTGCGATAAGCAGCGCACAATGCGACGTGATGTGATGTGATGTGATATGTCACTCACATATCTGAGATAACTGCCACTGCAGCAAGCTGCAATTGAAGTGGTCCCTGTGGGGTTGTAGTGCTGTCCTCAGACTCTCTTGTCATACAGTAGCCCCAGTTCTTTGTAATGTCCACTTTTTGGGTCCTGGTTCAGGGTCCTATTGGAAAGTTATTGTAATCCGCAATATGGAAAAGGAATGGGGCTGCTGTGACTGACGTGTTTCGCTGGATATTTCCCAGCTTTTTTAAAGGTGGGAGATACCCAGTCAAACCTTATTTATCAAAGTGGAGCTATATATCCAATCAGGCCAGCACCAATTTCATGCTATTTTTTTAAGTATCTACAGTATGATATGGTTTTTAGTGATTTTTAATATGTTAATCATTAACTAAAAAATTGTTAAAAAAAAACATTATTTGTGTTTTTCCTTCCTCAATAGCGCAGTTGATCATTTTTGTCTATTCACTGGGAAAATATTGACTGTTTTATTTATACACTGCAATATAGATTTCATTTTGAAGAAATACCCCACCCAAATCTGCTCATGTTATATCTGCCTCCCCTGCAGTGCACATGGTTTTGTCCATTTGAGAAGGAATTTGCCACTGAGAGTGAACCACTTGTACGGTGATTCACTCTACAAGATGTGGATGCTATAAGGCGCCTAATGAATTATGCTGCTTGGCCTATACCTTTGCTTAACTCTTATGCCTAGAAATAACTCACACAAACAACTTATTCTATAAATAACGACACAGACAACCACTGCGTAAGTTTAAAAGGTCATGAATATTTATTGTAATGGTATGACCCCTTTTTGTTTAAGGGATGGCAAAGAAAGCACTTGAGACCAGCACCAGTCATCTCAGGTTTTGCTCATTGTAGCGACCAAAGCGCCCCAATCTGACAACACCCCTTCTTGTGGGGTATGACGGACATACCACCCCTTCTATGGCCTGGCGCGGACACTTCCATGAAGTGTCCAACGTCCCCCGCTGGAGCCTGGGACTCGCCCGCCGTCCTGGCAAAAGGGGGGCACTACCGCACAGAGACCACCTGACACCCCACCTGACTGCTGGTCGAGAGCGCCTTCTCGCCACAGCCTAGGTTCCAAAAACCCTGCAGGGTTACCACGCGGAACCAGGCCCAGCCACCCTAAACAAATAAAAACCGACGCACTAAACTAACCTAAACTAGAAAAAATGCCCTGCAAAACACTGCCGCACTAGGGTCCGAAAGATTAACCCCATCCGGCCTGTGCAAAATGGGGGTCCTCTTAACAATAGTGGGATGCCGGGCTGCCCTGCCGCCCCTTGACACAAAAATGCCTAGACACTGCATGATACAACTTCTTTCTGGCCTTCTCAATGGCTACTACGCTCCGACAAACCCGCCAGTGGAAACGGGGCACTATGTCGGACCACACAACTTGTAACCCAGGCCAGCGTGATGTCAGCCCCGACAAGTCTGACTGAAACTTAATGGTAAGTGCAATGCCGGTCCTCTTGACCAAATCATTGACACCGAGGTGAATAACCAGCACGTCCGGGCAGCCCCATTTATGGGCTTTGGCAAACAGCAAAACCCATGGACCCTCCCCCTGAAAGCTCTGAACCAATATATGGCTTGGGCCCGAGACAGAACCGGAGCCCTAGCGGCCATGGGGTGCCTAGCAGCCCAGAAAATAAATGAGTGCCCTACCAACCAAACCCTACCCAGAGTCATTGTTGGAAGGGGGGGGGGGGCTGTAAAAGAAAAACCTACTGGTTAACATCAATGATATACTGTAACACAACTGTAAATGACATTGACTACAGCCCAAGTGAAGGTGAAAACCTTAAAAAAACCTTTGGTGAACTTAATGGGACAGCCAATTGAATTAGTCCACAGTCAGAGGTAAAAGTAAAAAATTCCCTTCACACCGTCAATTCCGGAACGCTACCCGTTCCAGAACCGATTGTAAACAAACGTTTTTGGGCTGGCGCAACAGGCGCATAATTACAACTTATCTAATACTATATAACTCTTATTATCGGAAGACCTCCACCTGCCAACCACCTGAATGGCGTAAGGTGGAAGCCCAACCGCCGCTGCGTAAGTAGCAGCCCCAATATGGGACGAGTGCGTCCCAAAATCTTGCTCCCACAAACCTGAAACCACCAAACAGCCCCGAGACACAGCCACAATCTGGAATCGGGTCAGAGGCAACACATCAGCGTGTCCCAGAAACTGTAAGGCGGCACCCGGTCTGCGAGAGCCATATTCCCTAGCCAGGGAAACCAGACAGCTAGCATTGTCATTCTGGGCTCTCAAGATAACCCAGTTGCCCTTGCTCAGCTGGTCTATCTTAGATCTCCTAATCCCGCCCATTATCAGCCCCTCCTGAAAGACTACGTCCTCCAGGAGAAGGCCGATGCGGGATAGTTAGCCAGCAGCAACCAGCTTGCCAATGCGGAATGCACCAAAGAAAACAAATGAAAAAGCTGCCCTAAAGAGGACCATTGCAGACTCATTCTCGGCCACGCTGGCGAAGCAATCTACAAGCTATCCCATCATGCGCTCGTCTATAGGCTTACGTGAGTCCAGTGCGCTGCCCTACCCCTCATAGCCTTCATCAGTAAGGAAGACCTAGTGGGATCAGGCCCAGTACACAAGCGTGAATGAAAAGCTATGCCCGCCAAAGCCGCCGCCATAGCCGACTTTGATCTGCCCTTCCGTTGGTGATCCCAAGCAAAAGCGAGTAACACCTCAGACACGATTTTATATGTACGTACTTACTTTCATCTCTACAGACAGATTTATGATGGAATCATCTTGTTCTGTTTAGTAAATCTAAGCAGTAATATCACATCCATCCAGTTACTGGTTCAAAAACAGAAGTAGCTTTTTGCAGATATAAAATATCTTTTATTATGCAAATTTTTTACAGGCATATGACCAGAATTACAGGTGGAGAGGATTTCAAAAGTCCTTGACCGACTAAACCGCGGACGTTTGGTGAGTCCTGAAACGCTGATCAGTCCCGCCAAGCTCTATGCGTGAAAGGGGCTAAGGACAATAAAACAAGTCTGTCATACCGGCGCTATGATTTGCTACATAAAAGGGGGGACAACTCAGCCCAAAGGGGGGAAGCCTCTGGAAACAACTTGAGAAAATCTCGCAAATTGAAACCGTGAAAGTGCGTCTGCGCCATGTTGTCCACCCCGGGGACATGCCTAGCCCTGAACTGAAGGTTGCGCTGCAAACCAAGCAATACCAGGTGCCTTAGAAACCTGAGCGCCTCCGTGGAAGCCGCCTTCTGATTGTCAATGGCGTGAACCACGCCTAAGTTGTCGCACCAGAACACTATGTTCAGATCGGCCAACTGCGCGGACCACAACTCCGCCGAAACTATGATGGGAACAAATTCCTAGGAGTAGCGGGTTGGCCGTGAAACCACGGTCATACCACGACTGAGGCCATGTGGCGGAGCAAAATTCACCCTGGAAATAAGCACCAAAACACCGTGGAGCCAGCTGTGTCTGTGAACAACTGTAGCTCCACGCTAGAGCGGGGTTGGAGGGCCAGAAAAATCCAGATGAAACTGTTCCAGGAACGAGGACCGGACCCGCGGGTCATCCCGCATCCCCCGACACAAACTTATTGTGTGATGGGGGGTCCCTAACTTAAGCGAGCGTGTCAGGGCATGTGCTACAATCTCCTGTCCCCACAAAGAGAAAATCATCCACATAGAGGGCCACACCCTGGCAACCCATACTGTCCTGTATGCACTAATGTAGAAAGGTGCTGAGTTTCTCAAAATAGAGGCAGGAGCTTGAGCACCCCATTAGTAGGCACTTGTCGCCAAATGTGCCGCCATCCAGCCGAAAACCCCATACACCTAAAAGAATCGGGATGCAGGGGAAGGAGGTGGAAAGCAGCTTTAATGTCCAGCTACGCCCTGAGTGCGCCTCTGCCAAAAAAAAAACGGACTACGTTGAGCACCTCAATAACAATTGATAAGGTATGCTGCAATGGTCACTGTGGATAGCGTCATTGATGGATGCCCTGTGGGGGTAAGACAGGTGCTGAATTAGTCTGTATTCACCGGTGGCTATCTTGGGAACCACCAGGGGAGAAGAACATCCTGGGAAGCGGGTAAGCTTGGTAAGGTCCCGCCATCCTACCCCTTAATTCTATTTCCGCTTGTAACTATTGTCTCACCACCTTAGGGAAAACCCCACGCTAATTTAAAGTTCATACTTGGGACCATGCTGGCCGACTCGGGAATTGGTAAATGAAACCCGCAACCAAAACTTTAAACAAGAACTCGGCGCCAGCCCTATCAGGGCAACTGACCAACCTGCGAACTAAATCGGGAACTACTATGTGGGAGAGGGCCTTATTAACCGCTAGTGCCGGCTTTTCCCTGATTGGCATGGCCCGCGGCATACTTACAAGACTATGGGGGGTGACCCGCCCCGCAAAACGTCATTCGTGACGGAGGCGGCATTTTGCACCTCGGTCACCTTGCCGTCACGAAATGCGAAGCACTTCCCTTTGTCGCCGGCTCTCGCCCCGGGTTTCCCCTCTAGAAAGGGCTTTTTGCCAGGAGGCCTTTACCCATGACCTGCAACCAAATCTAGACCTGCTTGCACACCACAGGCATGGTTTTGGACACCTCGTGATTAAGACAAAACTTTTTGTCATAAGCATGAGCTGCCCTTGTATGCTATGAACATCTCATTAACCAGAAAAAGGTAACTCACTATGTTATGTGTTCCACTGGCCTGGTGGTAAGGTAATACGAGGCGAATAAGGAAACCTCTTGGCCAATTGTGAAAACTTTTGAAGCGTCTTCACCATTGCCTATGGACTTTTGGTTGTCTCAAAGTCCATTCCCATGTCCACAATAAGCGTGAACTTACCCCTCCTAATTTTATCCCCGCTACGCTTGCTGAGGCCCCGGGAAACTGCCACGGTGGCGCAATGTACAATATTGTCAGCTGGTGGGGCTGCCTCTGGCGCCCTACTTTTCCTAACGCGCCCAGACCCCTTTGCCCTCTTAGTTACAGCGCATGCAACCATCTAAGCAAACTTGCGCGGCCGCATGGGGGACCCCGACTCATGGCTACTGGCCGACGAGTGGGAGGAAAAGGAGCCACACACAAATAAATCAGTCTGCTCACCACTCCTTGATGCTGTGCCTTGCTTGACAGCTGCCTGCACCAGAGGGACTGTGCACGCTGTAGCAGATGAAGTCTCGGGACCGGATACCCAAGAGGTGGAGCCTTGCTGTTGCCTGTTGTGCTTCTGCCGCTGACCATGCTTGTGGCAGGTGACGTCGGTGGCCTAGTCGATACCGCTGTTTCACAAGATACCCCCTGTTTGTCACTCCGGGTGGATCCTCTGGCGACCGTGCCCAGACCAGCACCTGTAGAGAACTTGGGAGACAAATGCAAGGTGTTAACTGCCGTGCATGATCAGGACAAAACTCCTAGTTCACCCCTGGGGAAATGCCCCATTAAAACACCTCCATAATTAGTAAACAGGGGCTGGGGGGGGGACAAACTAGGTTGCTGATGCGCAAATGGGGTGTGGGTAACTGCCCCCGGGATAGACCTGCGGCTGACCGGGTAGCCATTGGGTAGCAGGCTGCGGAGCGAAACCGTCCCAGCACGGATTATAGTGCACTCCCGCTGACCCAATGTACTGTGGGAAATAGGGAAAAACCCGGGGTGTGGCCCCATGCATGCTGGTGACCAACATGCTGCTGGGGGGGGGGGGGGGGGGGTTGATAACCCTGTTGCACAGAGCCAAAGGCTAAAGTACCACACTGACTGTGTCTGGTGTGGGGGCATGGGGCTGCGACAAGGGGTGGAAGCCTGCATTAAATACTGGCGAGCCAGATCCAGGGGCCGCCTGCTGCATGGGGTGTTGGCCCTGGGAAACCAGGCCTGGGGGACTGCTGCGCTGGTAACAAAGGAGTGGGGGGCGTAGCCCCTGCCCTGGCCCGGCGCTGAACCTGACTGGGCCTCATTAAAGGCCAGGGGGGGGGCTGGTGGTGAGACCACCGCCATCAGGGTGCCATCATAGGGGAGCCCAAGAGGCACCACGGCCGGCCTGAATGGTAAGGGCTGACCTATCAGGGATACTGGAACCCCTGCCGGCCCCCAGTAATTTGTTGAAAGGGGGCTGCCCACGGGGGTTAAAACCCTGGGAGACCCCCGACTGCCAGCGTGGGGCAGGGTGGAAACGGGTCCCCTTTGCCCACATGTGGGCATATGCACCCTGAAACTGAGCTGGGGGAAGAAGTAAAGGGACCCACAGTAAAGGGAATTCCTAAATAAAGCAGGGTACTGTATATTGGATATAACAAGATAGCCCGACTGCATACTAGGAAATGGTTACTGAGCTTCAGTCACCTGCCAGCGCAGTTTATGGAGCAGGACAGAGAGGATACAGCCGCCTTTTACCAAATATAGGATGCTCAGCTAAATTAGTGAAGAAAGTAAATCCTTCCCCTGTTATACTCTCCAAGAAATAGGGACGTGATACACAGTATCTGTAAATAATACATTGTTTCAAGACTTGTTCTAGCTTAAGGAGTGCATTAGTGTGAGAAACAGAGCACACTGTGTATTCAGAACTTTGCGGGTTAATAGGATAAATTGCAACAGAGTTTTCTGGTCTCAATTTCTGCTATTAGCGAAAGACTGGAATTCGCGTTTTAAAGTTGCCATACCAATTATAGTAAATTTGTTATCAATGAATATTGTAATTGAGCCATTAAAAGGACACCAGTGAATTGTTGTTAAAAGTCACTGTCTGTTAAGCATTGCTGTTAGCTATTTGGTTGATAAAATGTTAGTGTATTGCTAAGAAATGGTAAATGTAATTTAACTTGATTTATGTTGTCGTTTATTGTTGCATAACCTTCTGGAGTGGAAAAATTATATACTTTGCAAAGATAATAACTTCATTCTTAAATAAATACTTCATGGTAAAATAACTTGTTTTACTTACCTGACAAGAAAGTGGATTAAGAAGAAAGAAGAATCCTGAAAGGGAAAAGGTAGAAAGAAAACGTTAGACTAATATTCCAGTATATTACAAGGAAAATTTTTGGCGTCCACGAACAGGATACAAAGGAAAAATGTCAAATCCTCAAACTCCTGCGTCAATATCTGGAAGAAGGTTCTTACCGGCACTAGATCCCTCACCTAATAGAAGAGTAAGCGCTACAATGGAACTATCACCTATTACGATGCCCTATTGTTTTGGTGCTCCGTGGTTACCAACATATTCGGGAGATACCCGCACATCAGGAACTACCACGTTTAAGGATTTCAAGGATCAAATGCAATCCATGTTCACAGTATACAATTTAAGTGACGCACAGCAAGTGGAAATATTGATTGGGCAATTGAAAGGGCTTGCGCTACGTGAGGTTAAGGCATGGTCACATGAGCAGCGGAGAACAGTTGAAGATGTCTTCAAGAGATTAAACAACATCTTTAACTCACGAAATGTATTTAAATTAAAGAGTCTGTTCTATGCAAGAAAACAACAGCCTCATGAGAGTTTGAGAGAGTTTGCCCTGGGCCTACAAGAGTCCCTGCGAGAAATTCAAGACCTGGATCCACGCGAAGTGCAGCAGGAAGATAAAACACTGAAAAACTTGTTTATTGAAGGGGCACGTGGAGACACAATACGTGCACAATTAAGAATGTGGAAGTGGCAACACCCAATGTGTTCATTCTCAGAATTTAAAGAGACTATGCTACAAATTCTGGGACTTAATAAGAGTAATGATACAGAGGATGAAACATCAGATGAACAGCTGGAGGGTGAAGCCTGCAGGACAGTAAAGACACACCTAATGACTGACACCTTAGTACCCAGGTATATAGCCACCCAACAGACGCAGGTACAGTCTGCTCATGATCTGATCGGGGCACTAAATAACAAGATCATGGAACTCATACAGAAGCTTATGAAAATGGAGCAAGAGCTACAAGAGCTCAGGCAAGGACAAGAAGGAGCTTGGCATAAAGAGTTACACCCTGGTTGTGAAAGGAACTGCCCAAAACCCTCAAGTAGCCAAGAAAGAGGAGGGCCACCCTATAAAGAAAGACCCAGGAATGCAGGTCCGCCTGCAATTCTACAAAGACAACTTACAGTGCCTTGTGTACAAAATGCCAGTAATAAGCAAACCAGCCTAAGAAAATTTTTGGGTCAAGTGATATGGTTTAGTGTAAAACATGGTTATGGCTTTATAAAACAAATTGACACTAAACAAAATGTATTTGTACATTATTCTGCCATACGAAAGACTAACCACAAAAAGCACCTCCGGAGTCTGAGAGTTTGAATTGGTGAATAGAAGGAAGGGCATCAAAGCCATTAATGTAACTGGTCCTAATGGTGCTCTAGTGCAAGGCAGCAAATATACAGCAAATCGCAGTCATTTTCTTCATCAACCACGGCGTAGATATCCTCCACGTAATTGTCAGCAGGATTACCGGTATAGCGGAAATAAAGGAGAACCAATAGAAGTTCAGCATGTTCAGGAAAGACGACAAGGAGTTGGAATCGCAATGGATAGATGGAACACTGATACTCCACAATCTGACCGGAAGTGTCAGGACCCACCATATAACCAGCTGAGGCCCCGTAAACATGGACAGCAAGGAAACTATGTCCCAGAGCAGAGTGAAACTTTAGTAAGAGTGGAAAAAACAGATATGAAGGAACAGAGTTAAAAAGTTCAACAGAGCCTCCAGGATGTTATGAGGCAGCAACTTTCTCCAAAACCAATAGTTGAAAGAAAATGGAGAGTGGAAGACACCAATTCTAATATGGCCAACTCTGGTCAGGCAGATTCGAGTACCACTTATAAGGAAAGAGACACTGAAAAAGTAATCCAAATGACCAGGATGGAGAGACTATGACCACTTAAACCTCAGAGTGCAAATCCAGTTTTATCAGAGTCTAAATCTGTTGTCACGGATGAGACCCCAAGTGTGGCTGAGGAGACTGAGACATGTTCTTATGAAGATAAGTATGGCCCAGATAGTGGTTACACTACAATCAGAGGAGAAGAGTTTGCCTTCATGGTGCAGCAGGCTATATGGCGGTCTAAGAAAAATAATAAATGTGCACCACATGTTCAGCATAGACCTCATTCTGTGGTATAGAATGTAACCTGTTATTTAATGTATGCAATTCTCTTTTGTGCAAATGATTAATTGTAATGTGAAATTGTATTAGTTGTTGTTTTACAATGAATTGTAATAATTACATGTTGTGTGAGGACACACAAGATTCTAGTGGAGAAGTATGTAATACCCTCATCACAGAGGGAATATTATAACAGGGAAGAGACTTTTCACAGAAAAGGGCTTGTTTGAATAGATATTGCAACAGTAGATTTAATACTTCGTAATTGAAACATACTGCCTTCATATCTCTGTTAAAGACAGAGTAATAAAGTTTTATGTCTCGTTGACTAAGCAGTAGCAGGTGAACAAGGGGAACCTGTTATAAAAAGTGCAGGAGCCGTTAACGGCAGTTGGTAGTCTCTGGAGTGAGCTGGAAAATAGCAGAGCTGTGCAACCAGCAGCAGTGAACAGCGCTGCTGAGCGGAGATAAGATACTTACCAGAGGGTAGCGTGACTACTGGCAGGCAGCAAAGGACCCGGAGGAATCGTCAGGATGTCCTTCCGCAGCAAACCGGTGAGCGGTGTTGAACCTGTGAGAGCTGATCTCCGGTGACCAAGTGCCGTATCTATGGGCATTTCGGTCCACCTAGAGCCGTGACCCCACTAGTCGGGAGGTCCCGGGATTGGCCTGGTGAAGGAATCGGACCCGGCGCCCTGTATCTGGAGGTGCGGCCTAGCAGAAAAGCAACCAACGGTAGGCGCTGGATACAGAAAGATCCACCAACGGTAGGAGGGAATTGTGGTGACGCAGTAAACTCCTCCCTGCAGCACTGCAAGAGCTAGAGACAGGGTTTCCGCTGATAGACAGGCAAAACAGAGTGTATTAAAGCAAGACTGCATTTACCTTAAAAAGCCTGCCTGTTTGCCCCGCATATGCTCATTAAACACTGGCCAGAACTGTGTCTGGGTGGGAGATAATACCGTTATTGGGGATTGCCACCAGGTTTTTATCAGCATACACAACAGATCTCCTGAGTCAGGCAGTATCTAGTTGCCGAGGCTACAAGAGATTACAGTGACCCACAGTAAAGAGAATTCCTAAATAAAGCACGGTACTGTATATTGGATATAGCAAGATAGCCCGACTGCATACTAGGAAAAGGTTACTGAGCTTCAGGCACCTGCCAGCGCAGTTTATCGAGCAGGACAGAGAGGATACAGCCGCCTTTTACCAAATATAGGATGCTCAGCTAAATTAGTGAAGAAAGTAAATCCTTCCCCTGTTATACTCTCCAAGAAATAGGGAAGTAATACACAGTATCTGTAAATAATACATTGTTTCAAGACTTGTTCTAGCTTAAGGAGCGCATTAGTGTGAGAAACAGAGCACACTGTGTATTCAAAACTTTGCGGGTTAATAGGATAAATTGCAACAGAGTTTTCTGGTCTCAATTTCTGCTGTTAGCGAAGGACTGGAATTCGCGTTTTAAAGCTGCCATACCAATTATAGTAAATTTGTTGTCAATGAATATTGTAATTCAGCCGTTAAAAGGACACCAGTGAATTGTTGTTAAAAGTCACTGTCTGTTAAGCATTGCTGTTAGCTATTTGGTTGATAAAATGTTAGTGTATTGCTAAAAAATTGTTAATGTAATTTAACTTGATTTATGTTGTCATTTATTGTTGCATAACCTGCTGGAGTGGAACAATTATATACTTTATATACTTTATTCTTAAATAAATACTTCATGGTAAAATAACTTGTTTTACTTACCTGACAAGAAAGTGGATTAAGAAGAAAGAAGAATCCTGAAAGGGAAAAGGTAGAAAGAAAACGTTAGACTAATATTCCAGTATATTACACATTAATTTAATAATACAGTATACTTATATACTTCTAATAACAAATATATACTGGAGTGTCCAATTCTGAATGATCTACTCGGCCTTCCCACGAATAAATATGCTTTGAGTTTGTATGTTCTCTCACTCCACAATGTGTGCTTAGCACTCACCTCATAAACTTTTGCATTTGGCGGGGGGGGGGGGGGGGGGGCTTTTCCATCCCCTGATTGAGAAATGTAAAGTGGTCCAAACCACAGAGTACACAGCGAGGAGACGCAGTTTATATATTGGAGGTGCACAAGCTCTGATGTCTCCATTGATGCAAACAAATGTGAGAAAATGCATGTTGACCTTTTCATATCGAAATATTAACTGTTGACCCTCTAATCCAGTGGTTCTCAACCTCAGCCCTCAAGGACCCCCAACAGTGCATGTTTTCCAGGTCAGCTGGCAGATGAAAAGGTGCACTCAATAGTCACTGACACATTTTAAAAGATCACAGGTGGAGCTAATTATTTCCCCATTGATTGTGTGTGACCTGGAAAACGTGCACTGTTCGGGGTCCTTGAGGACTGAGGTTGAGAACCACTGCTCTAATTCATATCCAAATGTGTCTCAGTGAGTCTGGACTAGCTCAGTTGCGGGTGCAAAGACAAGATGCAGCAGATTAGTGATGGGGTTTGATAATATCTGTAAATAAAAAAGGGAAATACAGTAGTGACCAGAAGAAGTACCCGTGAGAAATACTGATGTCTCATACAGTCAGGAGGCACCAAGCCGAGAGACACCAGATCCTGATCTGTGAGTACAATGGGATATAGATTATAGATCTCTCTGGCTGTGATATCAGTGATGCATTTGTAGTGTTTGCATAGTATTCTAGGGCAATGGTAACCAACCTGTTTTTCTCCTGTACCTTTTCATCAGGCTTTTCATTTTTGAGTACCACTCCTCTCATTTTGAAATATCCACAGTAATTGTGGAGTGGAAGTGAGTGTTATGTGTGTCCTTGATATAAGCAGGAGCTGAGGAGTAGTGTGTGGTCAGGAATCGGGTCCCTCTGTGTCTGGCCACTGGCCATGTACTGTCTCCGGTAGTGGAGGAGTAGTGTGCGGTCAGGAATCGGGTCCCTCTGTGTCTGGCTGCTGGCTGTGTACTGTCTCCGGTAGTGGAGGAGTAGTGTGCGGTCTGGAATCGGGTCCCTCTGTGTCTGGCTGCTGGCTGTGTACTGTCTCCGGTAGTGGAGGAGTAGTGTGCAGTCAGGAATCGGGTCCCTCTGTGTCTGGCTGCTGGCTGTGTACTGTCTCCGGTAGTGGAGGAGTAGTGTGCGGTCAGGAATCGGGTCCCTCTGTGTCTGGCTGCTTGCTGTGTACTGTCTCCGGTAGCGGAGGAGTAGTGTGCGGTCTGGAATCGGGTCCCTCTGTGTCTGGACGCTGGCTGTGTACTGTCTCCGGTAGCGGAGGAGTAGTGTGCGGTCAGGAATCGGGTCCCTCTGTGTCTGGCCACTGGCTGTGTACTGTCTCCGGTAGGGGAGGAGTAGTGTGCGGTCAAGAGTCAGGTCCCTCTGTGTCTGGCCTCTGGCTGTGTACTGTCTCCAGTAGCGGAGGAGTAGTGTGCGGTCAGGAATCGGGTCCCTCTGTGTCTGGCCGCTGGCTGTGTACTGTCTCCGGTAGCGGAGGAGTAGTGTGCGGTCAGGAATCGGGTCCCTCTGTGTCTGGCCGCTGGCTGTGTACTGTCTCCGGAAGCGGAGGAGTAGTGTGCAGTCAGGAATCGGGCCCCTCTGTGTCTGGCTGCTTGCTGTGTACTGTCTCCGGTAGCGGAGGAGTAGTGTGCGGTCTGGAATCGGGTCCCTCTGTGTCTGGACGCTGGCTGTGTACTGTCTCCGGTAGCGGAGGAGTAGTGTGCGGTCAGGAATCGGGTCCCTCTGTGTCTGGCCGCTGGCTGTGTACTGTCTCCAGTAGGGGAGGAGTAGTGTGCGGTCAAGAGTCAGGTCCCTCTGTTTCTGGCCGCTGGCTGTGTACTGTCTCCGGTAGCGGAGGAGTAGTGTGCGGTCTGGAATCGGGTCCCTCTGTGTCTGGATGCTGGCTGTGTACTGTCTCCGGTAGCGGAGGAGTAGTGTGCGGTCAGGAATCGGGTCCCTCTGTGTCTGGCCGCTGGCTGTGTACTGTCTCCAGTAGGGGAGGAGTAGTGTGCGGTCAAGAGTCAGGTCCCTCTGTTTCTGGCCGCTGGCTGTGTACTGTCTCCAGTAGCGGAGGAGTAGTGTGTGGTCAGGAATCGGGTACCTCTGTGTCTTGCCGCTGGCTGTGTACTGTCTCCGGTAGCAGAGGAGTAGTGTGTGGTCAGGAATCGGGTCCCTCTGTGTCTGGCCGCTGGCTGTGTACTGTCTCCGGTAGCGGAGGAGTAGTGTGCGTTCAGGAATCGGGTCCCTCTGTGTCTGGCCGCTGGCTGTGTACTGTCTCCGGTAGCAGAGGAGTGGTGTGTGGTCGGTAATCGGGTCCCTTTGTGTCTGGCTGCTGGCTGTGTACTGTCTCCGGTAGCAGAGGAGTGGTGTGTGGTCAGTAATCGGGTCCCTCTGTGTCTGGCTGCTGGGTGTGTACTGTCTCTGGGGTTCCCGCTAATGTCTGTAAGCTTAATGCCGCTGTTTCCTCCAACCGTGTCAGCGCAGGGCAGATGAACGCTGATGTTTGAGAGCAGCGCAGGTAGCTCCTAGTGGACAGTGTAACATATACAGTACTGTAGGCCAGCAGTGTCCTGACCAGTATTCTTAATCTATATAATAAGTTGAAGAGTCTGTGTGCGTGTGTGTGTGTGTGCGTGTCCGTCGCATTGCGGACACACCGTGGCACTCAGAGACACCAAATTCGGCAACAAGATACCTCTGGACCCGGTGGTGTGCACCTCGAAGCCGTTTTTGGGAAATTTCACTTAGAAATTTAAAAAACACCAAGTTTTAATTTTCCTTCATTGATGATCTGGGGAAAAGATCGACGATCTAGGAAACTGTTGCGAAGGAACAACTCCACACCTGATTCCATTGCTGTCATTGAGTATGACAGACACATACTAACATTATGGTGAAGGCTTTAAACAATTAGGAAATAATTGAGGATATACATAGACCACACATAACACACATACACACGTACACATTGTACACGCACACACACACAGTATACCACATACACACACATAGCACACAACACACATTTATACGTAGAGCACCTCACACACCTACACATTGGACAGATACACACACACAACACACCACATGCAGTACAATACAAATCTATACACACTACAACACACACCCCAAAAACAGTACAACAAACACACAGAACACACACACTTAAACATTGCCAGGATACGCACAGCACACTACACACACATATATACGTAGCACACCTCACAAACTTACAAATTCGGCAGATACACACAACACTCACAGTACAACACACACCCACATTCACTACAACACACACCCAAAAACAGTACAATACACAGAACACACCCACTTAAACATTGCACAGATACACACACACACTACACACACACACACACACACAGATTTATACATAGCACACCTTACACACTTACACATAGGGCAGATACACACAACACACACACATAACATACCTCTAACAGCACAACACACACCCACATTCACCACATACACCCAAATAACAGTACAACACACACACAAAACACACACTTAAACATTGCACAGATACACAAAGACACAACACACACATACTGTATATACGTAGCACACCTCACACACTTACGCATTGGACAGATACATACAATACAACACACACAACCACATCCAGTACAACACACACACAAACACACAGAACACATACAAAATTAGTTGCAGTTTATTTAACAGTCTGTACCGGCAAACAAAAACTATACCTAATGTACCGTTTCTACTATGTTCCCTATATCCGTCTCTCCAGTCCTCCAGCCTGTCACTGCGCTCCCCGGCCAGTTGCACTGAGAAATCTTTGTCCTGGCCATTGCACCCATTGATCAATACAAAGTGGGTACACTGCACTCACCCTGTTAGTCAGTTGGATATCAGGCACTGCTCTGCCTTAAGGGTTTCCCAGACTCTTTTTGTTCATAGATAATGTTTGGTCGATGGGCATGAGCGCTGCATGCATTTGTTTGAATGTTTTGAGTGTAAGAAGTTGAAGAATAAGACTGAGATGAAGATTTGTCACGTTATAGTGTACAATTTACTCAATAAATCGTGAAAAAAATATGTGTACATAGAAGTCCAATCAAGAAATGAATGTAGGATTAAAAAATAAATTCTGATTCAAACTGATAATTGTTTGGATGGCGGTGGGTTGCAAAACAAATCTATAGGTGGAGGGGGTATGGATATTGTGGGCATAATTGGTGTTTGGTACACCTACAGGGGGTCCCCAGTTGATGAGAAATGTTCACTACAGTGTCACCGTTGGTGGATTTCCAATTGGGGTTCAGGGGGTCTTTTAGGGACCCCTTTACAATCCCGTTGGTCTTTCTCCTGGAGCCTACGGTCTCCCTCAGTGATTGACTATCATTAAGGGAGACCGTAAGCTCAAGGAGAAGAGACCTACAGGATTTTAAAGGGTTCCTAAAAGACCACCTGGACCTCAATTGGAAATCCCACTATGGTGACACTGGGGCAGATGTATTAAGCCTGGCGAAGAGATAAACTGGAGAAAAAGTGGAAGGAGATAATGCACCACCCAATCAGCAGTGTTTGAAATATGACAGTTGAAAGTTTATTGGCTGGTGCGTTATCTCCTTCCACTTTATCTCCAGTTTATCTCTTCGCCAGGCTTAATACATCTGCCCCACTGTGACTGTGACAATCTGTGTAGTGAAAATCCCATCAATTGAGGGCCCCCTGTAGGTGTAACAAACACCAATTTCACAACCCACCCCATCCAAACAATTATCAGTTTGAATCAGAACTTATTATTTAATCCTACTTTCATTTCTTGATTGTACTTCTATGTACACTTACATTTTTTTTCACGATTTATTGAGTAAATTATACACTTTGTAACATGGCAATTCAACTTCTTACACTCCAAACCTTATCAATGCACCCATTGATGATTGTGATGGCTGGATCAGTGGATTGGCCCGGCGGGTGTAGGGAAGAATTTGGCCCATTGCACCCATTCTCTGTGGGGCATTACAGTGGTGCGGGTAGCGTGCGTCGCGTCATGACATCATGTGGCCAGGCCCGCCGACCTGCTCCCACACTCAGGTGCTGCCCCACTGTTTGGTAGAGATGCCCGGTGCATGTGCTTTACAGATCCCCAGACCTCAGAGAATGCTGCAGGCAGGTTCGGTGAGGGGAGTGGCAGTGGCAGGGAGCAGTGAATTTTTTATTAATTATGGCGCGGTAAGTAACGCCCACCCCGGTCCCCACGCACTCAGTGCCTGTAATTACACACCCTAGAAACTGTAGCATTGAAAGTATAGAAATGGAGGTGTGGCCACGTCCCTTTCTGATTTTGTACCGATTTCTGACCCTCAGATGTTGGAGGATATGTCATACAGTAGGTGCTAAATCTCAGGAGTGGATGTGGAATTCATCAACACATACAAGTTATCAACTCAGGAGCATTGTGTTTCAAACAACAACACCACACCTGATTTCATTGCCATCATTGAGTATCAATGCAAACACATTCTAACATTATGGTGGAATCTATAACAAATTACAATCTTAGTTCTTTGGCACAGCATACTGTAAGATGACATTTTTCAGCAATATTGGAAATAAAGAAATCCAAAGGTTTTCCCGGGCAACGCCGGGCGGGTCAGCTAGTCTATATAATAAGTTGAAGAGTCTGTGTGCGTGTGTGTGTGTGTGCGTGTCCGTTGCATTGCGGGCACACCGTGGCACTCAGAGCTGCCAAATTTGGCAACAAGGTACCTCTGGATCTGGTGGTGTGCACCTCGAAGCCGTTTTTGGGAAATTTCACTTAGAAATTTAAAAAACACCAAGTTTAAATTTGCCTTCATTAATGACCTGGGGAAAAAGATTGACGATCGGTGAAACCGTTGTCGAAGGAACAACTCCACACCTGATATCATTGATGTCATTGAGCATGAATGACACAGTCTAACATTATGGTGAAGGGTTTAAACAATTAGGAATAACTGAGGATATACATAGACCACACATCACACACACACGTACATATTGTACATGCACACACACACACAGTACACCACATATGCACACAACACACATATATATAGGTAGCGCACCTCACACACTTACACATTGGACAGATACACACAACAAAACACACACATAACACACCACATGCAGTACAACACAAAACCATATACACTACAACACACACCCAAAAACAGTACAACAAACACACAGAACACACACACTTAAACATTGTGCAGATACAGAAACACACAGAACACACACACTTAAGCATTGTCACGATACACACAGCACACTACACGCACATATATATGTAGCGCACCTCACATTCAGCAGATACACATAACACAACACACACACATAACACACCACTCATGGTACAACACACACCCACATTCACTACAACAGGCACCCAAAAACAGTACAATACAAAGAACACACACAAACATTGCAGATACACACAGCACACTACACACACACACACACACACACACATTTATACGTAGCACACCTTACGCACTTACACATTGGGCAGATACACACAACACACACATACATAACATACCTCTAACAGCACAACACACACCCACATTCACCACACACACACACACACCCAAAAAACAGTACAACACACAAAACACATACTTAAACACTGCACAGATACACAAATGCACAACACACACATACACATACTGTATATACATAGCACACCTCACACACTTATGCATTGGACAGATACATACAACACAACACACACAAAAACAGTAACACACACAAACACATAAAAAAAATAATTTGACATTTATTTAACAGTCTGTACCGGCTAATAAAAACTGTACCTAATGTACCAGCTTTTCTTTTTTCCCCATATCCATCTCTGCGCACCCCGGCCAGTTGCACTGAGAAATCTTTGTCCTGGCCAAAGTGGGGACACTGCACTCACCCTGTTAGTCAGTTGGATATCAGGCACTGCTCTGCCTTAAGGGTTTCCCAGACTCTTTTGGTTCATAGATAATGTTTGGTCGATGGGCATGAGCGCTGCATGTATTTGTTTGAAGTTATGAGTGTAAGAAGTTGAAGAATAAGACTTAGATGAAGATTTGTCACGTTATAGTGTACAATTTACTCAATAAATTGTGAAATAAATATGTGTACATAGAAGTACAATCAAGAAATGAAAGTAGAATTTAAAAATAAATTAGGATTCAAACTGATAATTGTTTGTATGGGGTGGATTGCGAAAACAAATCTATAGGTGGAGGGGGTATGGATATTGTGGGCATAATTAGTGTTTTATACACTCACAGGGGGTCCCCAGTTGATGAGAAATTTTCACTTCAGTGTCACCATAGGGGTATTTCCAATTGGGGTTCAGGTGGTCTTTTAGGGGTCCCTTTACAATCCCATTGGTCTCTTCTCCTGGAGCCTACGGTCTCAGTCAGTGATTGACTATCATTAAGGGAGACCGTAGGCTCAAGGAGGAGAGACCTACGGGATTGTAAAGGGTCCCTAAGAGACCACCTGGACCCCAATTGGGAATCCCGCTATGGTGACACTGTGACCGTGACACTGTACTGAAAATCCCATCAATTGAGGACCCCCTGTAGGTGTACCAAACACCAATTATGCCCACAATATCCATCCCCCCCCACCTATAGATTTGTTTCGAAACCCACCCCATCCAAACAATTATCAGTTTGAATCAGAACTTATTTTATAATCCTACTGTCATTTTTTAATTGTACTTCTATGTACACGTATATATTTTTTCACAATTTATCGAGTAAATTGTACACTTTAACATGGCAAATCTTTATCTCAGTCTTATTCTTCAACTTATTACACTCCAAACCTTATTGATGCACCCATTTATGATTGCGATGGCTGGATCGGTGTATTGGCCCGGTGGGTGTAGGGAAGAATTTGGCCCATTGCACCCGTTCCCAGTGGGGCATAACAGTGGTGCGGTTAGCGTGCATCGCGTCATGATGACGTGTTGCCAGGCCTGCGGACCTGCTCCCACACTCAGTGGCTGCCCCACTGTTTGGTAGAGATGCCCGGTCCATGTGCTTTACAGATCTCCAGACCTCAGAGGCGGTTGCAGGCAGGATCGGTGAGGGGAGCGGCAGTGGCAGGGAGCGGTGAATTTTTAATTAATTATGGCACGGTAAGTAATGCCCACCCCGGTCTCCACGCACTCAGTGCCTGTAATTACACACCCTAGAAACTGTACCATTGAAAGTATAGAAATGGAGGTGTGGCCACGTCCCTTTCTGATTTTGTACCAATTTCTGACCCTCAGATGTTGGAAGGTATGTCATAGGTGCTAAATCTCAGGAGTGGATGTGGAATTCATCAACACATACAAGTTATCAACTCAGGAGCGTTGTGTTTCAAACAACAACACCACACCTGATTTTATTGCCATCATTGAGCATCAATGCAAACACATTCTAACATTATGGTGGAATCTATAACAAATTACAATCTTAGGTATTTGGCACAGCATATTGTAAGATTACATTTTTCAGCAATTTTGGAAATAAAAAAACCCCAAGGTTTTCCCGGGCAACGCCGGGCGGGTCAGCTAGTCTATATAATAAGTTGAAGAGTCTGTGTGCGTGTGTGTGTGTGTGTGCGTGTCCGTCGCATTGCGGACACACCGTGGCACTCAGAGACACCAAATTCGGCAACAAGATACCTCTGGACCCGGTGGTGTGCACCTCGAAGCCGTTTTTGGGAAATTTCACTTAGAAATTTAAAAAACACCAAGTTTTAATTTTCCTTCATTGATGATCTGGGGAAAAGATCGACGATCTAGGAAACTGTTGCGAAGGAACAACTCCACACCTGATTCCATTGCTGTCATTGAGTATGACAGACACATACTAACATTATGGTGAAGGCTTTAAACAATTAGGAAATAATTGAGGATATACATAGACCACACATAACACACATACACACGTACACATTGTACACGCACACACACACAGTATACCACATACACACACATAGCACACAACACACACATTTATACGTAGAGCACCTCACACACCTACACATTGGACAGATACACACACACAACACACCACATGCAGTACAATACAAATCTATACACACTACAACACACACCCCAAAAACAGTACAACAAACACACAGAACACACACACTTAAACATTGCCAGGATACGCACAGCACACTACACAAACATATATACGTAGCACACCTCACAAACTTACAAATTCGGCAGATACACACAACACTCACAGTACAACACACACCCACATTCACTACAACACACACCCAAAAACAGTACAATACACAGAACACACCCACTTAAACATTGCACAGATACACACACACACTACACACACACACACACACACACAGATTTATACATAGCACACCTTACACACTTACACATAGGGCAGATACACACAACACACACACATAACATACCTCTAACAGCACAACACACACCCACATTCACCACATACACCCAAATAACAGTACAACACACACACAAAACACACACTTAAACATTGCACAGATACACAAAGACACAACACACACATACTGTATATACGTAGCACACCTCACACACTTACGCATTGGACAGATACATACAATACAACACACACAACCACATCCAGTACAACACACACACAAACACACAGAACACATACAAAATTAGTTGCAGTTTATTTAACAGTCTGTACCGGCAAACAAAAACTATACCTAATGTACCGTTTCTACTATGTTCCCCATATCCGTCTCTCCAGTCCTCCAGCCTGTCACTGCGCTCCCCGGCCAGTTGCACTGAGAAATCTTTGTCCTGGCCATTGCACCCATTGATCAATACAAAGTGGGTACACTGCACTCACCCTGTTAGTCAGTTGGATATCAGGCACTGCTCTGCCTTAAGGGTTTCCCAGACTCTTTTTGTTCATAGATAATGTTTGGTCGATGGGCATGAGCGCTGCATGCATTTGTTTGAATGTTTTGAGTGTAAGAAGTTGAAGAATAAGACTGAGATGAAGATTTGTCACGTTATAGTGTACAATTTACTCAATAAATCGTGAAAAAAATATGTGTACATAGAAGTCCAATCAAGAAATGAATGTAGGATTAAAAAATAAATTCTGATTCAAACTGATAATTGTTTGGATGGCGGTGGGTTGCAAAACAAATCTATAGGTGGAGGGGGTATGGATATTGTGGGCATAATTGGTGTTTGGTACACCTACAGGGGGTCCCCAGTTGATGAGAAATGTTCACTACAGTGTCACCGTTGGTGGATTTCCAATTGGGGTTCAGGGGGTCTTTTAGGGACCCCTTTACAATCCCGTTGGTCTTTCTCCTGGAGCCTACGGTCTCCCTCAGTGATTGACTATCATTAAGGGAGACCGTAAGCTCAAGGAGAAGAGACCTACAGGATTTTAAAGGGTTCCTAAAAGACCACCTGGACCTCAATTGGAAATCCCCCTATGGTGACACTGGGGCAGATGTATTAAGCCTGGCGAAGAGATAAACTGGAGAAAAAGTGGAAGGAGATAATGCACCACACAATCAGCAGTGTTTGAAATATGACAGTTGAAAGTTGATTGGCTGGTGCGTTATCTCCTTCCACTTTATCTCCAGTTTATCTCTTCGCCAGGCTTAATACATCTGCCCCACTGTGACTGTGACAATCTGTGTAGTGAAAATCCCATCAATTGAGGGCCCCCTGTAGGTGTAACAAACACCAATTTCACAACCCACCCCATCCAAACAATTATCAGTTTGAATCAGAACTTATTATTTAATCCTACTTTCATTTCTTGATTGTACTTCTATGTACACTTACATTTTTTTTCACGATTTATTGAGTAAATTATACACTTTGTAACATGGCAATTCAACTTCTTACACTCCAAACCTTATCAATGCACCCATTGATGATTGTGATGGCTGGATCAGTGGATTGGCCCGGCGGGTGTAGGGAAGAATTTGGCCCATTGCACCCATTCTCTGTGGGGCATTACAGTGGTGCGGGTAGCGTGCGTCGCGTCATGACATCATGTGGCCAGGCCCGCCGACCTGCTCCCACACTCAGGTGCTGCCCCACTGTTTGGTAGAGATGCCCGGTGCATGTGCTTTACAGATCCCCAGACCTCAGAGAATGCTGCAGGCAGGTTCGGTGAGGGGAGTGGCAGTGGCAGGGAGCAGTGAATTTTTTATTAATTATGGCGCGGTAAGTAACGCCCACCCCGGTCCCCACGCACTCAGTGCCTGTAATTACACACCCTAGAAACTGTAGCATTGAAAGTATAGAAATGGAGGTGTGGCCACGTCCCTTTCTGATTTTGTACCGATTTCTGACCCTCAGATGTTGGAGGATATGTCATACAGTAGGTGCTAAATCTCAGGAGTGGATGTGGAATTCATCAACACATACAAGTTATCAACTCAGGAGCATTGTGTTTCAAACAACAACACCACACCTGATTTCATTGCCATCATTGAGTATCAATGCAAACACATTCTAACATTATGGTGGAATCTATAACAAATTACAATCTTAGTTCTTTGGCACAGCATACTGTAAGATGACATTTTTCAGCAATTTTGGAAATAAAGAAATCCAAAGGTTTTCCCGGGCAACGCCGGGCGGGTCAGCTAGTCTATATAATAAGTTGAAGAGTCTGTGTGCGTGTGTGTGTGTGTGCGTGTCCGTTGCATTGCGGGCACACCGTGGCACTCAGAGCTGCCAAATTTGGCAACAAGGTACCTCTGGATCTGGTGGTGTGCACCTCGAAGCCGTTTTTGGGAAATTTCACTTAGAAATTTAAAAAACACCAATTTTAAATTTGCCTTCATTGATGACCTGGGGAAAAAGATTGACGATCGGGGAAACCGTTGTCGAAGGAACAACTCCACACCTGATATCATTGATGTCATTGAGCATGAATGACACAGTCTAACATTATGGTGAAGGGTTTAAACAATTAGGAATAACTGAGGATATACATAGACCACACATCACACACACACGTACATATTGTACATGCACACACACACACAGTACACCACATATGCACACAACACACATATATATATAGGTAGCGCACCTCACACACTTACACATTGGACAGATACACACAACAAAACACACACATAACACACCACATGCAGTACAACACAAAACCATATACACTACAACACACACCCAAAAACAGTACAACAAACACACAGAACACACACACTTAAACATTGTGCAGATACAGAAACACACAGAACACACACACTTAAGCATTGTCACGATACACACAGCACACTACACGCACATATATATGTAGCGCACCTCACATTCAGCAGATACACATAACACAACACACACACATAACACACCACTCATGGTACAACACACACCCACATTCACTACAACAGGCACCCAAAAACAGTACAATACAAAGAACACACACAAACATTGCAGATACACACAGCACACTACACACACACACACACACACACATTTATACGTAGCACACCTTACGCACTTACACATTGGGCAGATACACACAACACACACATACATAACATACCTCTAACAGCACAACACACACCCACATTCACCACACACACACACACACCCAAAAAACAGTACAACACACAAAACACATACTTAAACACTGCACAGATACACAAATGCACAACACACACATACACATACTGTATATACATAGCACACCTCACACACTTATGCATTGGACAGATACATACAACACAACACACACAAAAACAGTAACACACACAAACACATAAAAAAAATAATTTGCCATTTATTTAACAGTCTGTACCGGCTAATAAAAACTGTACTTAATGTACCAGCTTTTCTTTTTTCCCCATATCCATCTCTGCGCACCCCGGCCAGTTGCACTGAGAAATCTTTGTCCTGGCCAAAGTGGGGACACTGCACTCACCCTGTTAGTCAGTTGGATATCAGGCACTGCTCTGCCTTAAGGGTTTCCCAGACTCTTTTGGTTCATAGATAATGTTTGGTCGATGGGCATGAGCGCTGCATGTATTTGTTTGAAGTTATGAGTGTAAGAAGTTGAAGAATAAGACTTAGATGAAGATTTGTCACGTTATAGTGTACAATTTACTCAATAAATCGTGAAATAAATATGTGTACATAGAAGTACAATCAAGAAATGAAAGTAGAATTTAAAAATAAATTAGGATTCAAACTGATAATTGTTTGTATGGGGTGGATTGCGAAACAAATCTATAGGTGGAGGGGGTATGGATATTGTGGGCATAATTAGTGTTTTATACACTCACAGGGGGTCCCCAGTTGATGAGAAATGTTCACTACAGTGTCACCGTTGGTGGATTTCCAATTGGGGTTCAGGTGGTCTTTTAGGGGTCCCTTTACAATCCCATTGGTCTCTTCTCCTGGAGCCTACGGTCTCAGTCAGTGATTGACTATCATTAAGGGAGACCGTAGGCTCAAGGAGGAGAGACCTACGGGATTGTAAAGGGTCCCTAAGAGACCACCTGGACCCCAATTGGGAATCCCGCTATGGTGACACTGTGACCGTGACACTGTACTGAAAATCCCATCAATTGAGGACCCCCTGTAGGTGTACCAAACACCAATTATGCCCACAATATCCATCCCCCCCCACCTATAGATTTGTTTCGAAACCCACCCCATCCAAACAATTATCAGTTTGAATCAGAACTTATTTTATAATCCTACTGTCATTTTTTAATTGTACTTCTATGTACACGTATATATTTTTTCACAATTTATCGAGTAAATTGTACACTTTAACATGGCAAATCTTTATCTCAGTCTTATTCTTCAACTTATTACACTCCAAACCTTGATGATGCACCCATTTATGATTGCGATGGCTGGATCGGTGTATTGGCCCGGTGGGTGTAGGGAAGAATTTGGCCCATTGCACCCGTTCCCAGTGGGGCATTACAGTGGTGCGGTTAGCGTGCATCGCGTCATGATGACGTGTTGCCAGGCCTGCGGACCTGCTCCCACACTCAGTGGCTGCCCCACTGTTTGGTAGAGATGCCCGGTCCATGTGCTTTACAGATCTCCAGACCTCAGAGGCGGTTGCAGGCAGGATCGGTGAGGGGAGCGGCAGTGGCAGGGAGCGGTGAATTTTTAATTAATTATGGCACGGTAAGTAATGCCCACCCCGGTCTCCACGCACTCAGTGCCTGTAATTACACACCCTAGAAACTGTACCATTGAAAGTATAGAAATGGAGGTGTGGCCACGTCCCTTTCTGATTTTGTACCAATTTCTGACCCTCAGATGTTGGAAGGTATGTCATAGGTGCTAAATCTCAGGAGTGGATGTGGAATTCATCAACACATACAAGTTATCAACTCAGGAGCGTTGTGTTTCAAACAACAACACCACACCTGATTTCATTGCCATCATTGAGCATCAATGCAAACACATTCTAACATTATGGTGGAATCTATAACAAATTACAATCTTAGGTATTTGGCACAGCATATTGTAAGATTACATTTTTCAGCAATTTTGGAAATAAAAAAAAACCAAGGTTTTCCCGGGCAACGCCGGGCGGGTCAGCTAGTCTATATAATAAGTTGAAGAGTCTGTGTGTGTGCGTGTCCGTCGCATTGCGGACACACCGTGGCACTCAGAGACACCAAATTTGGCAACAAGATACCTCTGGACCCGGTGGTGTGCACCTCAAAGCCGTTTTTGGGAAATTTCACTTAGAATTTTAAAAAACACCAAGTTTTAATTTTCCTTCATTGATGATCTGGGAAAAAGATCGACAATCTGGGAAACTATGGACGAAGGAACAACTCCACACCTGATTTCATTGCTGTCATTGAGTATGACAGAGACATTCTAACATTATGGTGAAGGCTTTAAACAATTAGGAAATAATTGCGGATATACATAGACCACACATAACACACACACACATACACATTGTACACACACACACACACAGTACACCACATACGCACACATAGCACACAACACACACATTTATACGTAGAGCTCTTCACACACTTAAGCTGTGTACACACGGGGGAGATAGGGGCTGAAATCAGTGGAAACACACCGCATGCAGTACAATACAAATCCATACACACTACAAAACACACCCAAAAACAGTACAACAAACATACATCTCCTGGCTTCAATCAATTCTATGGAGACGGACTACGATAAAATGGCCGCCCCATAAAGCAGACAGTTCTCTGAAACTGTTTGAGGTATGGGGGCGGCCATTTTATTGTGGTCCGTCTGCATAGAATTATTAATTGAAGCCAGGATGGGTGCCGGGACGCGCAGACAGGTAAGCCTGGGGGGGTGGGGGGTGGCACCGGCGGCCGGGGTGGGGAGGGGGAGGCGCCCCCCCCATTAACGGTGGGGGTGGGGAGGCCGGCGGGGAGAGGGGGGAGGCACCCCCCCATTAACAGCGGGGGGAGCGCCCAAAACCAAGCTACGCCACTGAGAACACATACACTTAAACATTGCCAGGATATGCACAGCACACTACACACACATATATACGTAGCGCACCTCACAAACTTACACATTCGGCAGATATACACACAACAAAACACACACACACATAACACACAACTCACAGTACAACACACACCAACATTCACTACAACACACACCCAAAAACAGTACAATACACAAAACACACACTTAAACATTGCACAGATACACACACATAACATACCTCTAACAGCACAACACACACCCACATTCACCACACACACACCCAAAAAACAGTACAACACACACAAAACACACATACACAAAGACACAACACACACATACTGTATATACATAGCACACCTCACACACTTACGCTTTGGACAGATACATACAATATAACACACAAAACCACATACATTACAACACACACAAAAAAACAGTACAACACACACAAACACACAGAACACATAAAAAATAATTTGCCATTTACTTAACAGTCTGTACCGGCAAATAAAAACTGTACCTAATGTACCATTTCTACTTTGTTCCCCATATCCGTCTCTCCAGTCCTCCAGTTGCACTGAGAAATCTTTGTCCTGGCCAATGCACCCATTGATCAATACAAAGTGGGTACACTGCACTCACCCTGTTAGTCAGTTGGATATCAGGCACTGCTCTGCCTTAAGGGTTTCCCAGACTCTTTTGCTTCATAGATAAGGTTTGGTCGATGGGCATGAGCGCTGCATGCATTTGTTTGAATGTTATGAGTGTAAGAAGTTGAAGAATAAGACTGAGATGAAGATTTGTCATGTAATAGTGTACAATTTACTCAATAAATAGTGAAAAGAATATGTGTACATAGAAGTACAATCAAGAAATGAAAGTAGGATTAAAAAATAAATTATGATTCAAACTGATAATGGTTTGGATGGCGGTGGGTTGCGAAACAAATCTATAGTTGGAGGGGGTATGGATATTGTGGGCATAATTGGTGTTTGGTACACCTACAGGGGGTACCCAGATGATGAGAAATTTTCACTACAGTGTCACCGTAGGGGGATTTCCAATTGGGGTTCCGTTGGTCTCCTCTCCTGGAGCCTATGGTCTCCCTCATTGATTGACTATCATTAAGGGAGACCATAAGCCCAAGGAGAAGAGACCTACAGGATTGTAAAGGGTCCCTAAAAGACCTCCTGGACCCCAATTGGGAATCCCCCTATGGTGACAATGTGACCGTGACACTGTAGTGAAAATCCCATCAATTGAGGGCCCCATGTAGGTGTAACAAACACCAATTATGCCCACAATATCCATACCCCCACCTATAGATTTGTTTCACAACCCACCCCATCCAAACAATTATCAGTTTGAATCAGAACTTATTTTTTAATCCTACTTTCATTTCTTGATTGTACTTCTATGTACACTTACATTTTTTTCACGATTTATTGAGTAAATTGTACACTTTGTAAGATGGCAATTCATTTTCTCAGTCTTATTCTTCAACTTCTTACACTCAAACCTTATCAATGCACCCATTGATGATTGTGATGGCTGGATCAGTGGATTGGCTCGGCGGGTGTAGGGAAGAATTTGGCCCATTGCACCCATTCCCAGTGGGGCATTACAGTGGTGCGGATAGCGTGCGTTGCGTCATGACATCATGTGGCCAGGCCCGTGGACCTGCTCCCACACTCAGGGGCTACCCCACTGTTTGGTAGAGATGCCCGGTGCATTTGCTTTACAGATCCCCAGACCTCAGAGACTGCTGCAGGTTCGGTGAGGGGAGTGGCATTGGCAGGGAGCAGTGAATTTTTAATTAATTATGGCGGGGTAAGTAACGCCCACCCTGGTCCCTTCGCACACAGCGCCTCACACCCTAGAAACTGTACCCTAGAAATTTGAAAGTATAGAAATGGAGGTGTGGCCACGTCCCTTTCTGATTTTGTACCAATTTCTGACCCTCAGATGTTGGAGGATATGTCATACAGTAGGTGCTAAATCTCAGGAGTGGATGTGGAATTCATCAACACATACAAGTTATCAACTTAGGAGCGTTGTGTTTCAAACAACAACACCACACCTGATTTCATTGCCATCATTGAGTATCAATGCAAACACATTCTAACATTATGGTGGAATCTATAACAAATTACAATCTTAGGTCTTTGGCACAGCATATTGTAAGATTACATTTTTCAGCAATTTTGAAAATAAAGAAACCCCAAGGCTTTCCCGGGCAACGCTGGGTGGGTCAGCTAGTGCATTAATAAAGTGTTTATTAAATCAATAAATTACATTCTAATCTCATATTCCCAGGAATAGTATAAATATATACTTTTCTTGATAAAATTGCGAAAGCTTTGTAACATTGAACTCAATGACATTGTTTGCCTGAGTAATTTGAAAGTCCTGAGCAAATACCTACTTATCCGGAGTGCTGGGGGTCTCTCTCTTTCTTTCTCTCTATCTTAGCTGGATTCTTTCTGTCAGAGATGACGCTAGGCCACGCTCCAACATGTTTCATCATAGACTTTGTGAGAGGGCTGGCCTAGCGTTGGTCCATCACCTCTAAATAGCTCCTGACTGCATCAATTTATGCTGACTGTTGGTCTTTTAACACTCCTGACGGCACCAAACTGATGCTGGCAGCTGATCTTTAAACAAGTACAATATATATAATAACAACATTCACATAATAGTCAAATTTGCAACCATAAAGACGAGAGATGCATATATATATTGCAACAATCATTTAGTATAAATAAAACATGCATAAAAATACACATATAGCTCATGACTGCATTAGCTTATGCCGACAGCTGGTCTTTTTACTCCATCCTCTCCAAATCACTCCTGACGGCACCAACTGATGCCATCAACTGACCAAATAATGACATCATAAGAATAACAACCGTACAATAGAAGGATGCATATACATTGCATCTGATAAAGAAAAATAAACACAAAATGCCCAAAAAACACAAAATATAAATACATAATAAAAAATCTATATAATAAGTTGAAGAGTCTGTGTGCGTGTGTGTGTGTGTGCGTGTCCGTCGCATTGCGGACACACCGTGGCACTCAGAGACACCAAATTCGGCAACAAGATACCTCTGGACCCGGTGGTGTGCACCTCGAAGCCGTTTTTGGGAAATTTCACTTAGAAATTTAAAAAACACCAAGTTTTAATTTTCCTTCATTGATGATCTGGGGAAAAGATCGACGATCTAGGAAACTGTTGCGAAGGAACAACTCCACACCTGATTCCATTGCTGTCATTGAGTATGACAGACACATACTAACATTATGGTGAAGGCTTTAAACAATTAGGAAATAATTAAGGATATACATAGACCACACATAACACACATACACACGTACACATTGTACACGCACACACACACAGTATACCACATACACACACATAGCACACAACACACATTTATACGTAGAGCACCTCACACACCTACACATTGGACAGATACACACACACAACACACCACATGCAGTACAATACAAATCTATACACACTACAACACACACCCCAAAAACAGTACAACAAACACACAGAACACACACACTTAAACATTGCCAGGATACGCACAGCACACTACACACACATATATACGTAGCACACCTCACAAACTTACAAATTCGGCAGATACACACAACACTCACAGTACAACACACACCCACATTCACTACAACACACACCCAAAAACAGTACAATACACAGAACACACCCACTTAAACATTGCACAGATACACACACACACTACACACACACACACACACACAGATTTATACATAGCACACCTTACACACTTACACATAGGGCAGATACACACAACACACACACATAACATACCTCTAACAGCACAACACACACCCACATTCACCACATACACCCAAATAACAGTACAACACACACACAAAACACACACTTAAACATTGCACAGATACACAAAGACACAACACACACATACTGTATATACGTAGCACACCTCACACACTTACGCATTGGACAGATACATACAATACAACACACACAACCACATCCAGTACAACACACACACAAACACACAGAACACATACAAAATTAGTTGCAGTTTATTTAACAGTCTGTACCGGCAAACAAAAACTATACCTAATGTACCGTTTCTACTATGTTCCCTATATCCGTCTCTCCAGTCCTCCAGCCTGTCACTGCGCTCCCCGGCCAGTTGCACTGAGAAATCTTTGTCCTGGCCATTGCACCCATTGATCAATACAAAGTGGGTACACTGCACTCACCCTGTTAGTCAGTTGGATATCAGGCACTGCTCTGCCTTAAGGGTTTCCCAGACTCTTTTTGTTCATAGATAATGTTTGGTCGATGGGCATGAGCGCTGCATGCATTTGTTTGAATGTTTTGAGTGTAAGAAGTTGAAGAATAAGACTGAGATGAAGATTTGTCACGTTATAGTGTACAATTTACTCAATAAATCGTGAAAAAAATATGTGTACATAGAAGTCCAATCAAGAAATGAATGTAGGATTAAAAAATAAATTCTGATTCAAACTGATAATTGTTTGGATGGCGGTGGGTTGCAAAACAAATCTATAGGTGGAGGGGGTATGGATATTGTGGGCATAATTGGTGTTTGGTACACCTACAGGGGGTCCCCAGTTGATGAGAAATGTTCACTACAGTGTCACCGTTGGTGGATTTCCAATTGGGGTTCAGGGGGTCTTTTAGGGACCCCTTTACAATCCCGTTGGTCTTTCTCCTGGAGCCTACGGTCTCCCTCAGTGATTGACTATCATTAAGGGAGACCGTAAGCTCAAGGAGAAGAGACCTACAGGATTTTAAAGGGTTCCTAAAAGACCACCTGGACCTCAATTGGAAATCCCACTATGGTGACACTGGGGCAGATGTATTAAGCCTGGCGAAGAGATAAACTGGAGAAAAAGTGGAAGGAGATAATGCACCACCCAATCAGCAGTGTTTGAAATATGACAGTTGAAAGTTTATTGGCTGGTGCGTTATCTCCTTCCACTTTATCTCCAGTTTATCTCTTCGCCAGGCTTAATACATCTGCCCCACTGTGACTGTGACAATCTGTGTAGTGAAAATCCCATCAATTGAGGGCCCCCTGTAGGTGTAACAAACACCAATTTCACAACCCACCCCATCCAAACAATTATCAGTTTGAATCAGAACTTATTATTTAATCCTACTTTCATTTCTTGATTGTACTTCTATGTACACTTACATTTTTTTTCACGATTTATTGAGTAAATTATACACTTTGTAACATGGCAATTCAACTTCTTACACTCCAAACCTTATCAATGCACCCATTGATGATTGTGATGGCTGGATCAGTGGATTGGCCCGGCGGGTGTAGGGAAGAATTTGGCCCATTGCACCCATTCTCTGTGGGGCATTACAGTGGTGCGGGTAGCGTGCGTCGCGTCATGACATCATGTGGCCAGGCCCGCCGACCTGCTCCCACACTCAGGTGCTGCCCCACTGTTTGGTAGAGATGCCCGGTGCATGTGCTTTACAGATCCCCAGACCTCAGAGAATGCTGCAGGCAGGTTCGGTGAGGGGAGTGGCAGTGGCAGGGAGCAGTGAATTTTTTATTAATTATGGCGCGGTAAGTAACGCCCACCCCGGTCCCCACGCACTCAGTGCCTGTAATTACACACCCTAGAAACTGTAGCATTGAAAGTATAGAAATGGAGGTGTGGCCACGTCCCTTTCTGATTTTGTACCGATTTCTGACCCTCAGATGTTGGAGGATATGTCATACAGTAGGTGCTAAATCTCAGGAGTGGATGTGGAATTCATCAACACATACAAGTTATCAACTCAGGAGCATTGTGTTTCAAACAACAACACCACACCTGATTTCATTGCCATCATTGAGTATCAATGCAAACACATTCTAACATTATGGTGGAATCTATAACAAATTACAATCTTAGTTCTTTGGCACAGCATACTGTAAGATGACATTTTTCAGCAATATTGGAAATAAAGAAATCCAAAGGTTTTCCCGGGCAACGCCGGGCGGGTCAGCTAGTCTATATAATAAGTTGAAGAGTCTGTGTGCGTGTGTGTGTGTGTGCGTGTCCGTTGCATTGCGGGCACACCGTGGCACTCAGAGCTGCCAAATTTGGCAACAAGGTACCTCTGGATCTGGTGGTGTGCACCTCGAAGCCGTTTTTGGGAAATTTCACTTAGAAATTTAAAAAACACCAAGTTTAAATTTGCCTTCATTAATGACCTGGGGAAAAAGATTGACGATCGGTGAAACCGTTGTCGAAGGAACAACTCCACACCTGATATCATTGATGTCATTGAGCATGAATGACACAGTCTAACATTATGGTGAAGGGTTTAAACAATTAGGAATAACTGAGGATATACATAGACCACACATCACACACACACGTACATATTGTACATGCACACACACACACAGTACACCACATATGCACACAACACACATATATATAGGTAGCGCACCTCACACACTTACACATTGGACAGATACACACAACAAAACACACACATAACACACCACATGCAGTACAACACAAAACCATATACACTACAACACACACCCAAAAACAGTACAACAAACACACAGAACACACACACTTAAACATTGTGCAGATACAGAAACACACAGAACACACACACTTAAGCATTGTCACGATACACACAGCACACTACACGCACATATATATGTAGCGCACCTCACATTCAGCAGATACACATAACACAACACACACACATAACACACCACTCATGGTACAACACACACCCACATTCACTACAACAGGCACCCAAAAACAGTACAATACAAAGAACACACACAAACATTGCAGATACACACAGCACACTACACACACACACACACACACACACACATTTATACGTAGCACACCTTACGCACTTACACATTGGGCAGATACACACAACACACACATACATAACATACCTCTAACAGCACAACACACACCCACATTCACCACACACACACACACACCCAAAAAACAGTACAACACACAAAACACATACTTAAACACTGCACAGATACACAAATGCACAACACACACATACACATACTGTATATACATAGCACACCTCACACACTTATGCATTGGACAGATACATACAACACAACACACACAAAAACAGTAACACACACAAACACATAAAAAAAATAATTTGACATTTATTTAACAGTCTGTACCGGCTAATAAAAACTGTACCTAATGTACCAGCTTTTCTTTTTTCCCCATATCCATCTCTGCGCACCCCGGCCAGTTGCACTGAGAAATCTTTGTCCTGGCCAAAGTGGGGACACTGCACTCACCCTGTTAGTCAGTTGGATATCAGGCACTGCTCTGCCTTAAGGGTTTCCCAGACTCTTTTGGTTCATAGATAATGTTTGGTCGATGGGCATGAGCGCTGCATGTATTTGTTTGAAGTTATGAGTGTAAGAAGTTGAAGAATAAGACTTAGATGAAGATTTGTCACGTTATAGTGTACAATTTACTCAATAAATTGTGAAATAAATATGTGTACATAGAAGTACAATCAAGAAATGAAAGTAGAATTTAAAAATAAATTAGGATTCAAACTGATAATTGTTTGTATGGGGTGGATTGCGAAAACAAATCTATAGGTGGAGGGGGTATGGATATTGTGGGCATAATTAGTGTTTTATACACTCACAGGGGGTCCCCAGTTGATGAGAAATTTTCACTTCAGTGTCACCATAGGGGTATTTCCAATTGGGGTTCAGGTGGTCTTTTAGGGGTCCCTTTACAATCCCATTGGTCTCTTCTCCTGGAGCCTACGGTCTCAGTCAGTGATTGACTATCATTAAGGGAGACCGTAGGCTCAAGGAGGAGAGACCTACGGGATTGTAAAGGGTCCCTAAGAGACCACCTGGACCCCAATTGGGAATCCCGCTATGGTGACACTGTGACCGTGACACTGTACTGAAAATCCCATCAATTGAGGACCCCCTGTAGGTGTACCAAACACCAATTATGCCCACAATATCCATCCCCCCCCACCTATAGATTTGTTTCGAAACCCACCCCATCCAAACAATTATCAGTTTGAATCAGAACTTATTTTATAATCCTACTGTCATTTTTTAATTGTACTTCTATGTACACGTATATATTTTTTCACAATTTATCGAGTAAATTGTACACTTTAACATGGCAAATCTTTATCTCAGTCTTATTCTTCAACTTATTACACTCCAAACCTTATTGATGCACCCATTTATGATTGCGATGGCTGGATCGGTGTATTGGCCCGGTGGGTGTAGGGAAGAATTTGGCCCATTGCACCCGTTCCCAGTGGGGCATAACAGTGGTGCGGTTAGCGTGCATCGCGTCATGATGACGTGTTGCCAGGCCTGCGGACCTGCTCCCACACTCAGTGGCTGCCCCACTGTTTGGTAGAGATGCCCGGTCCATGTGCTTTACAGATCTCCAGACCTCAGAGGCGGTTGCAGGCAGGATCGGTGAGGGGAGCGGCAGTGGCAGGGAGCGGTGAATTTTTAATTAATTATGGCACGGTAAGTAATGCCCACCCCGGTCTCCACGCACTCAGTGCCTGTAATTACACACCCTAGAAACTGTACCATTGAAAGTATAGAAATGGAGGTGTGGCCACGTCCCTTTCTGATTTTGTACCAATTTCTGACCCTCAGATGTTGGAAGGTATGTCATAGGTGCTAAATCTCAGGAGTGGATGTGGAATTCATCAACACATACAAGTTATCAACTCAGGAGCGTTGTGTTTCAAACAACAACACCACACCTGATTTTATTGCCATCATTGAGCATCAATGCAAACACATGCTAACATTATGGTGGAATCTATAACAAATTACAATCTTAGGTATTTGGCACAGCATATTGTAAGATTACATTTTTCAGCAATTTTGGAAATAAAAAAACCCCAAGGTTTTCCCGGGCAACGCCGGGCGGGTCAGCTAGTAATAAATATATGGGTCGGCACTGTATCCATTTGTGTGGAACAGGCAGATAGATCATTTAAAAAATGGGGTTATCTCCATGCCCTCATTAAGTCCATCTGGGCATAACGTCCCTAGGTGATATATCCAAAACGACTCTCTTCTTAATAATATTTTTTGTTTCCGCCCTTAATATCCAGATTTACTGCTTCTATACCCAAAAATTGCATGCATTGAGGCAGGGCCGGACTGGGACCAGAAATAGGCGCTGGCATTTTGAGCACACAGGCACACCAGACGTGGTCGGGACCCTTGCGCGCCGCAAAAAGGGGGTGTGACCTCATGGAAAGGAGGCGTGGCATCACAAAAAGGAGACATTACACATTATTGAAAACACCGTAATGCTCATTATACATTGCCAGATACACATGACCCACAGTGCCAGATACACATGCCCCACAGTGCCAGATACACATGCCCCACAGTGCCAGATACACATGCCCCACAGTGCCAGATACAGGCAGATCTCAGAAGCTGCTTAAGTTGAGCTGGCATCCCAGTCACTTATAGTCAGCCTCCACAGCAGTACCTTGGCGGATGTAGTGTCACCACAGGTCCCCCGTAGTTTGATCCGTCCCTCGGCGGTGTCCTTGTTGTAGCTGCCTCCTGCTTGCACTGCAGGCAGGCAGTGTCCATCCTCACAGCACAGAGCTCAGCGGCTTTCGGCCGAGACACTGCTCTCCGATGATGTCACCCGGCGTCGCAATGACCCCGGAGCTCTGTGCGCTCAACACAATGAAGGCATCAGCAGTGCTACTGCACTGCTGCAGTCTTTACAAAAAATCGGCCCACAAGGCCATCGGCCCTTCTGGCATTTGCCAGAAGAGCCAAATGGCCAGTCCGGCCCTGCCTCGAAGGGTCTCCCCCTTGACAAGTAAGAAAATGCAGAGGCACACTATGATTGGTCACTCGTTTTTTTTTATATTTCTATGGTGTTCCAATATATGTACTTTAAGTACCCTTTTTGTTTGCCCTATATAGCGCTTTCCACAAGGACAGATGAGAAGATAAACTAGATAAGTTGTATTACAGTTGATTAACCCTTTTATATGTCAGATTTTCTCTCCTTTACCTTCAACATCTTTCAAACCTTTTAGTCCATGCGGACACATTTTACACCGTCCACAACAACAAAAAATCCCTGTGAGGGGTGAGACAAAAAAAAGGTGCCAGGCTTACTTTGGGTTCCAAGGGAAACAGACTGGGTGCTAATTTATTTTGTACTAGCTGACCCGCCCGGCGTTGCCCGGGAAAACCTTTGGATTTCTTTATTTCCAAAATTGCTGAAAAATGTCATCTTACAGTATGCTGTGCCAAAGAACTAAGATTGTAATTTGTTATAGATTCCACCATAATGTTAGAATGTGTTTGCATTGATACTCAATGATGGCAATGAAATCAGGTGTGGTGTTGTTGTTTGAAACACAATGCTCCTGAGTTGATAACTTGTATGTGTTGATGAATTCCACATCCACTCCTGAGATTTAGCACCTACTGTATGACATATCCTCCAACATCTGAGGGTCAGAAATCGGTACAAAATCAGAAAGGGACGTGGCCACACCTCCATTTCTATACTTTCAATACTACAGTTTCTAGGGTGTGTAATTACAGGCACTGAGTGCGTGGGGACCGGGGTGGGCGTTACTTACCGCGCCATAATTAATAAAAAATTCACTGCTCCCTGCCACTGCCACTCCCCTCACCGAACCTGCCTGCAGCATTCTCTGAGGTCTGGGGATCTGTAAAGCACATGCACCGGGCATCTCTACCAAACAGTGGGGCAGCACCTGAGTGTGGGAGCAGGTCGGCGGGCCTGGCCACATGATGTCATGACGCGACGCACGCTACCCGCACCACTGTAATGCCCCACAGAGAATGGGTGCAATGGGCCAAATTCTTCCCTACACCCGCCGGGCCAATCCACTGATCCAGCCATCACAATCATCAATGGGTGCATTGATAAGGTTTGGAGTGTAAGAAGTTGAATTGCCATGTTACAAAGTGTATAATTTACTCAATAAATCGTGAAAAAAAATGTAAGTGTACATAGAAGTACAATCAAGAAATGAAAGTAGGATTAAATAATAAGTTCTGATTCAAACTGATAATTGTTTGGATGGGGTGGGTTGTGAAATTGGTGTTTGTTACACCTACAGGGGGCCCTCAATTGATGGGATTTTCACTACACAGATTGTCACAGTCACAGTGGGGCAGATGTATTAAGCCTGGCGAAGAGATAAACTGGAGATAAAGTGGAAGGAGATAACGCACCAGCCAATCAACTTTCAACTGTCATATTTCAAACACTGCTGATTGGGTGGTGCATTATCTCCTTCCACTTTTTCTCCAGTTTATCTCTTCGCCAGGCTTAATACATCTGCCCCAGTGTCACCATAGGGGGATTTCCAATTGAGGTCCAGGTGGTCTTTTAGGAACCCTTTAAAATCCTGTATGTCTCTTCTCCTTGAGCTTACGGTCTCCCTTAATGATAGTCAATCACTGAGGGAGACCGTAGGCTCCAGGAGAAAGACCAATGGGATTGTAAAGGGGTCCCTAAAAGACCCCCTGAACCCCAATTGGAAATCCACCAACGGTGACACTGTAGTGAACATTTCTCATCAACTGGGGACCCCCTGTAGGTGTACCAAACACCAATTATGCCCACAATATCCATACCCCCTCCACCTATAGATTTGTTTTGCAACCCACCGCCATCCAAACAATTATCAGTTTGAATCAGAATTTATTTTTTAATCCTACATTCATTTCTTGATTGGACTTCTATGTACACATATTTTTTCACGATTTATTGAGTAAATTGTACACTATAACGTGACAAATCTTCATCTCAGTCTTATTCTTCAACTTCTTACACTCAAAACATTCAAACAAATGCATGCAGCGCTCATGCCCATCGACCAAACATTATCTATGAACAAAAAGAGTCTGGGAAACCCTTAAGGCAGAGCAGTGCCTGATATCCAACTGACTAACAGGGTGAGTGCAGTGTACCCACTTTGTATTGATCAATGGGTGCAATGGCCAGGACAAAGATTTCTCAGTGCAACTGGCCGGGGAGCGCAGTGACAGGCTGGAGGACTGGAGAGACGGATATGGGGAACATAGTAGAAACGGTACATTAGGTATAGTTTTTGTTTGCCGGTACAGACTGTTAAATAAACTGCAACTAATTTTGTATGTGTTCTGTGTGTTTGTGTGTGTGTTGTACTGGATGTGGTTGTGTGTGTTGTATTGTATGTATCTGTCCAATGCGTAAGTGTGTGAGGTGTGCTACGTATATACAGTATGTGTGTGTTGTGTCTTTGTGTATCTGTGCAATGTTTAAGTGTGTGTTTTGTGTGTGTGTTGTACTGTTATTTGGGTGTATGTGGTGAATGTGGGTGTGTGTTGTGCTGTTAGAGGTATGTTATGTGTGTGTGTTGTGTGTATCTGCCCTATGTGTAAGTGTGTAAGGTGTGCTATGTATAAATCTGTGTGTGTGTGTGTGTGTGTGTGTAGTGTGTGTGTGTATCTGTGCAATGTTTAAGTGGGTGTGTTCTGTGTATTGTACTGTTTTTGGGTGTGTGTTGTAGTGAATGTGGGTGTGTGTTGTACTGTGAGTGTTGTGTGTATCTGCCGAATTTGTAAGTTTGTGAGGTGTGCTACGTATATATGTGTGTGTAGTGTGCTGTGCGTATCCTGGCAATGTTTAAGTGTGTGTGTTCTGTGTGTTTGTTGTACTGTTTTTGGGGTGTGTGTTGTAGTGTGTATAGATTTGTATTGTACTGCATGTGGTGTGTTGTGTGTGTGTATCTGTCCAATGTGTAGGTGTGTGAGGTGCTCTACGTATAAATGTGTGTGTTGTGTGCTATGTGTGTGTATGTGGTATACTGTGTGTGTGTGCGTGTACAATGTGTACGTGTGTATGTGTGTTATGTGTGGTCTATGTATATCCTCAATTATTTCCTAATTGTTTAAAGCCTTCACCATAATGTTAGTATGTGTCTGTCATACTCAATGACAGCAATGGAATCAGGTGTGGAGTTGTTCCTTCGCAACAGTTTCCTAGATCGTCGATCTTTTCCCCAGATCATCAATGAAGGAAAATTAAAACTTGGTGTTTTTTAAATTTCTAAGTGAAATTTCCCAAAAACGGCTTCGAGGTGCACACCACCGGGTCCAGAGGTATCTTGTTGCCGAATTTGGTGTCTCTGAGTGCCACGGTGTGTCCGCAATGCGACGGACACGCACACACACACACACGCACACAGACTCTTCAACTTATTATATAAGATGATGGTGGTGGCCTTTCTAAAAATGGGGTGTCTTTTAATACTTGATCCATTTTCAGGACGGACCAGTGCTTAGTTAAACTTCTACGAAATTCCAAGTTTTGAACATTATACTGGGTAACAAAAGGACAAAAGAATTCTGTGGTCTTCGGTTTTCTTTCTCTTTATTGGATAAGCTCTCCTCGGTCTAATGCCATATTAATAAGATTTTCCTCAAACTGCAAAACAAATATCTGCGCTTGTTGGTCAAAGAGTTCCAGAGAACTACAATTGCATCACAATCGTAGCAATTGTGAATATGGCAGGTTGGATTTCCATTTTTTTTTAAAGATGGCCTGTATTGCAACTTGAGTTATCGGTGAAATGTTTTAAATAGCGAGCATATGATTTGGAAGGGGGTGTGTGTTGTTTTGTTTAATTAAAAAGCGGTTACAGAGTAAGATGTACATGTGAGTTGCGGGAGGGGAGTTTGTGGGGGTCCGCAAATTGGGAGGGGGGGGGCGTGAGTCGAGTGAAGGGGGGTCCGCAAATTGCGGGAGTGGGGGTTGTGGGGGTCCGCGAATTGCAGGGGGTGCCGGGAATCACGGAAGGGGGGAGTGCGGGATGGGCGTGAATCATGGGAGGGGGGCGTGAATCCCGGGAAGGGGGGTCACGGGCATCCGCAAATTGCAGGAGGGGAGGTTGTGGGGGTCCGCGAATCGCGTGGTGGGGGCGCGAATCGCTGGAGGGGGGAGATGCTTGTCCGCAAATCTCGTAAGGGGGGCGGGGTGCCATGAATCGCGGGGGGGGTGCGTGACTCACAGGAGGGGGGTAGCGGAGTCCACGAATTGCAGGAAGGGGGCTTGTGGGGGTCTGCGAATCGTGGGAGGGGGGCCGCGAATCATGGGGGGCAGGGTCGCTGGGGTCCGCGAATCTCAGGAGGGGGGTCATAGGGGGTTCCGTGAATCGCACGGTGGAGCTTGAACCGTGGGAAGGGAGGGTCACAGGGGTCCACAAATTGCGGGAGGGGGGTTTGTTGGGAGGCGAATCATGGGAGCGGGGGTCCATAACACTGAAGCTGCCCAGCTGCCTGGCGTCCAGCTCCCGGAAACCGCCTGGTGTTCACCGCCGCCTGCCAGGTTCTTCGCCCACTGCATCTCCTGTCGGCACCACCGGACCAGCGTCTGACGTACCCAGTCAGGGTCCGGCACAATGGGACGTCCCGGCCTTGCTCACCTCCTTCTCGGCGACTCCATCTTCAGGATCTCCACTGCACCTCCAGGACCACCCACAACAGGAGTCACATCTCCAGATGGACCAGTGCACAGCGCCGGCGCATCGGTCACCGGGGGCTGCGGGAAATCCACTAACATCGGCTTGACGGGGTGAGTATTAACTCCTGCGTCACTCAGTTTACACAGTTGGGCTCTATATCAACCTCTCTCCTCTCTCTTCTCCTGGGAACCGTTTTTGCAACGTCTCCCTGGTCCCCTTATATCCATTTTTCTTTAGCTTGTGCAGTCTAACTTTATTGTACTGTTCTTGGACAGTCAGCACCAGCCTGCCCTCGAGCTTAGCTGGAGCACAGTCTGCCAGTCTCCCATGTACTGAGGCTGCTTGACCATGACAAGTCCCTGTGCTCTCCAGCTTCACTATATTTGGTGACATTAATACACATACATGTGTTAAGGTTTTCCAGTCAACTACATTATCACCCTACAATCATTTCTACATGACAGCATGAATTTTCAGGACATTACAACTTTTCCCGGCTAAAACAATGCCTGTCCTCAGGTACTCTATAATTTTCTACAAAACATTAACTTATTATCGCATCACTTGGATCTTCCACTGTCGTAAAGAGTCTATATGCGGTATCGCATGGGCAAGACGCCTCTGCTACTTCGCACTGGTCTCTCAAGTGGTCGAATCTGAGTTTTTCCCTCATCTTGCTCCACTAGGTCTACTTGATCTATTCTAGGACTCTGAGGGGGCTCATCTATTGAGTGGCAGTTACTTTTCTTTCTAATCCCAATCTGAGGGCTGCAGACAAGCATGAGTATGTTCGTGGGATCAGGGGTGGACCCGTTTCCGGTCCGTGGCATATCTTCACGTGACAATTGATCCAATGTTGCCTTGCACGGTTTCAATTGTTCTCTCGCCACAGTAATGATGGGGCCGCTCCGCCCTTGTTGAATTTGATAGACATGAACGTCCCCAGTCGGCACTCCAACGACAGTGTAAGGCTGGGTTTCCCACCGAAGGTCTAATTTGCTACTCCCTCTATTCTTGTTTTGCCACACCTGTTCACCAAGGCTGAGCGGAATTTCACATATATCGGAGTCATAGTTCCTTTTCTGCCGCCGGTGAACGCCTTCCATTCGTTTGTTCACCACTTCCTGAACCGCCTCCATTTGTCGTTGATGTTCACCGACCCAGTCACTTGTTAGACCTTCGGTTTCTGCGAAGTCTCTGTATAATTCCAGATCTTTTGGCAATTTGCCATGGCGTCCAAACATCAGATAAAATGGAGTATAACCCGTGGAGCAGTGGGTTGTGTTGTTATAGATGTACTTAAGGTTGGACAACAGATTGGGCCACCGACTACGTTGCTCTGTCGATAATGCCCGGTGCATTCCTATAACGGTCTGGTTGGCTCTTTCACATAGGCCATTCGCCTGTGGGTGATAAACTGTTGTTCGTATTTTTTTTACAGCCATACAAGGAATATAGGGGCAGATGTATTAAGCCTGGTGAAGAGATAAACTGGAGATAAAGTGGAAGGAGATAACGCACCAGCCAATCAGATCCCAACTGTCATATTTCAAACACAGCTGATTGGCTGGTGCGTTAACTCTTCGAAGTTATCTCCACTTTATCTCCAGTTTATCTCTTCTCCAGGCTTAATACATCTGCCCCATAGGCCCTTATTCTGGTTGGTGCGGTAATATCCGCGTGCGTTCGTGCCGCCGATGTTTTGTGTCTGCGCAAGTGCAGAGGCGTCTCTGCGCATGTGCGAGCGGGGCGTACGGCCAAATCCTGGATGAAATGTGAACACTCCGAACAGGGGGTGAAGAAGGGTGTGAAGGGCTATTTGGGCTCATTACCATATGCATACGCCCCGCGTTTAATGGGCGTTCCCATGCAAACGCTGGGCGTGCGTATGGTAATGCAGTCGTGACGCATGTGTAGGGGGCGGACATATGACATCCCGGATGTCAGCTGCCCGCCCAGATCCCTGCTTTTGCATGGAAAAATGTCCGTGTGGTCTGAGGTTGCGGGAGCTGGTGGACCACTCGTTCCTGCATTCGATGGTCTGCGACCATCGAATGATGGGGGAGGTTCCCTGAGATGGAGGAGGCGTCTTCCATGAAAAATACACGTGCGGTCCGTTCGGCCAGCTTCTTACCACGTACGGACGGAGTTGCCGATCCATATGGAAGGCGGGGTTTCGCACGCACGGTCCTGGCCGCATATTCGGATCCGGCCGCACCGATCAGAATAAGGGCCATAGTTTGTGGAACAGCATGGCTTCAAAGGCTGAACAGCGATCGGTGAGAACTTGTTCTGGGGATCCGTATGGTTGGATAAAATGCTTGAGGAACACTCGAGCTGTTGGTTTTGCAGAAACATCTCGAACCGGTACCACCACCAAGAATTTTGTAAAATGATCAGTGATGGTTAGCGCGTACTCCACCCCACTGATGCTCGCTTCCAGTTTCACATGATCCAGAGCCACCAGTTCTAATGGACGTTGACTTTTTATGGGGCACAACGGATCTCTCTGTTTTGGATCTGGTGTTATCTTCAATGCACACGTGACACAGTCCTGACACTATCGTTGGCTATCCTCCTTCATCCCTATCCAGAAAAAACGTGTCCGCAAGATCGCCTCGGTCTTGACCATTCCGAAATGACCGGACTGGTCATGATACGCCTGCAAGAGGGATGAGGCTTGCTGCCTGGGCACCACAATTTGTATGATTTTGTCGTGAGTGCCTGGATCGCAACTGACTCGGGTTAATAAGCCGCTTTGCATCTGTAATTTGGGCTTAGTAATTAGTAATTTAATCAATTCAGGGGGTGCCATTGACCTTTCCAACGCGTCCTCTGCGGTTTAGGGACAAACGCGGGTATTTCAATTTCCTCATTCTCATCTTCTCCTTCAGATGACATCACAGTCGGCATACGGGATAAGACAACCGCGTTAGCGTTGGATTTTCTGCTCCGGTAAGTAATGGTATAACGAAAGTTGGCCAACCGGGACATCCAACGTTGTTCCAAAGCACCTAAATGCTCTGTATCCAGATGAGCCAGCGGATTATTGTCAGTGATATTCTGGTTGGTGCGGTAATATCCGCGTGCGTTCGTGCCGCCGATGTTTTGTGTCTGCGCAAGTGCAGAGGCGTCTCTGCGCATGTGCGAGCGGGGCGTACGGCCAAATCCTGGATGAAATGTGAACACTCCGAACAGGGGGTGAAGAAGGGTGTGAAGGGCTATTTGGGCTCATTACCATATGCATACGCCCCGCGTTTCATGGGCGTTCCCATGCAAACGCTGGGCGTGCGTATGGTAATGCAGTCGTGACGCATGTGTAGGGGGCGGACATATGACATCCCGGATGTCAGCTGCCCGCCCAGATCCCTGCTTTTGCATGGAAAAATGTCCGTGTGGTCTGAGGTTGCGGGAGCTGGTGGACCACTCGTTCCTGCATTCGATGGTCTGCGACCATCGAATGATGGGGGAGGTTCCCTGAGATGGAGGAGGCGTCTTCCATGAAAAATACACGTGCGGTCCGTTCGGCCAGCTTCTTACCACGTACGGACGGAGTTGCCGATCCATATGGAAGGCGGGGTTTCGCACGCACGGTCCTGGCCGCATATTCGGATCCGGCCGCACCGATCAGAATAAGGGCCATAGTTCGTGGAACAGCATGGCTTCAAAGGCTGAACAGCGATCGGTGAGAACTTGTTCTGGGGATCCGTATGGTTGGATAAAATGCTTGAGGAACACTCGAGCTGTTGGTTCCAAAGCACCTAAATGCTCTGTATCCAGATGAGCCAGCGGATTATTGTCAGTGACAATCGTGAATGAGGCTGCGGTTAAGTAACTGCAAAACTTTTCGGTTACGGCCCAGATTACGGCCAGTAATTCCAGTTTAAAAGCACAGTAGTTCTCCGGGTTACGTTCCGTTTTCTTTAGGCCCCGGCTAGCATACGAGATAACTTTCTCCTGGCCATTTTGCATTTGTGCTAACACAGCGCCCAAGCCGGTGTTGCTGGCATCGGTATTGACCCGAAAAGGCTGGTCGTAATCTGGATAAGCAAGAAGAGGAGCGTCGACCAGGGACGTTCTCAACTGTTCGAATGCCAACTGATGTTGCTCAGTCCAATCCACCGATGTATTGCCTCTCCTTTTTGACCCCGATCAGCCCCTGAGCAATGCATGTAGGGGAGCAGCTATTTTTGTGAAGTGACGAATAAATCTTCTGTAGTAGCCTACAAAGCTGAGGAAGCTTTGCACATCCTTCACGGTCTTTGGAATGGGCCATTCAGTCACAGCTCTAACTTTCTCTGGGTCTGGCTGAACTCCCCTAGCGCTCACAATGTGTCCTAAATAATATACTTCGGGCTTTAGCAGATTGCATTTCGCTAGATTTAATTTCGGCCCATTCTTGGCCAGTTGTGTGAACACATCCCCCAGATGTTCAAGGCGTTTCTCATAGTCACCGGAAAAGATGATTATATCGTCCAAGTAGAGAAGGATCATTTCAAAGTTGCGATGACCCAAGCAATGTTCCATCAATCTTTGAAAGGTGGCTGGGGCGTTACATAGTCCAAAGGGCATTCGCTCAAATTCGAACAATCCCATGGGCGTCGTGAATGCTGTCTTTTCCCGATGTTCGGGGGCCACTGGAATTTGCCAATACTCGCTGGTGTGATCTAAAGTGGAGAAGTATTGTGCCATTTTCAGGGCAGTTAACGATTCTTCTATCCTCGGTAGTGGGTAGGAATCTTTGTGTGTCACATTGTTCAATTTCCGATAGCCTACACAATATCGTAGGCTCCCGTTCTTCTTTCGCACCAATACGATAGGGGCTGCCCAAGGACTGTAACTTTCTCTGATCACTCCAGGATGTTTCATCTCGGCCAACATCTCTCGTACAGGCTGATATAACGCCGGGGGCAAGGGCCGATGTCTTGTATGATCCACAGTTGAGATGTAATGGAAAACATTCTCTGCTTTTCCGAAGTCTGAGGGATACTGGCTTAAGGCTTCAGGAAACTTCTATATGACCTGCATCACTCCCTCCCTCTGCTCCGGGGAGGTGCACTGATCTCCAATCTGTATGGTGCTCCACCAGGGACTGCTTTCCGCCTCCTCTGTTTGGGAGAACCCTGCGACTTGTTGTGGAGCAACTAAGGCTTCTCCATCAAAAACATCTTCGAAATCCACTTTGGTTAACTTAGCGACTGGGCAATTCCGGAACAATTTGATCAGGAAACTATGGGGGTTAAGTACTCGCACAAACACCTGACCTTGGTGTACTTTGGCCACTGCTCTCGCCACAGCAAAGGGGTACTGTCCATCAGGATCATGAGGTTCGACTACTGCTTCATAATCTCCTCCGCCTACCCCAAAGCGAGCCTTACATCACACCATCATCTCCGAGTTTGGCCGTACAAGGACAGGGGTCCGATCGCTGATTCGGGCTTTACCGATCTCTCCCCGATCGTTAGTGAAACTTCCCACTCCTTTAAGGCACCTCACGGTCTTCCACAAGGCCTTCCTTTCTTTGTTGTTAGCCCTATCCATTTTTAGCTTGAGGGATTCCACCAACTCCTCCGGGCAGTGTCGGAGGACGTTCATGCCCAGGATAATTGGAGGTAGTTGTCCACTGCATTCTTTAGTGATCAAACACCCTTGGTGAGGAAGCAGGGCTCTCCCAATTGTCAGGTTAGCCTCCCAGTATCCGCAGTATTCGATGGCTTGACCATTACTGGCCAGCAATTGTAGCCAGTTATCCGGTGGTGTCATAATGTCATCCTTGTTCCAGTATTTCTCGAATTCGGTGATACAAATGGTTGACGGGGTTGGACCTACTGGGGCAGATTGTCCCGAGGGTGGGTCCTTGACCTCGGGTCTTCCCTGTTTAAACGCTCTTCGGGGCAATATCTCTCAATGTGGCCGCTCTGCTAACAGCGTCGGCAAATGGGCTTCCCCTGGTCATCGAACTTGTCCGAAAGTTGACGTCCTCTACCGGAGGTCGTTGACCATTGTGTTCGGCCTCCGCCACTTGCACCTAAATATTCTCCTCTGCGCTTGAGAATTATCTGCTCTTGTCGAAGGTCTTTGAGCTCTTTTCCCATTTCTGCTAGGTTCTTTGTAATAGCATCCAGCTTCTCTGCCAGAGGTTCGGAGAGGACTCGCCCCGCTTGTGACTGTTGGGCAATGATCCCTTTCCCCTTACGGTTAAACACTTTGCTGGTAACTTTTTGCAAAGATTATCGCAGAAACCCCGTACTGTGTTTAGGGACCATTAATTGTTCTACTATGAAAATTTTAGCAGTTTCATAAATGTGGTTACAGAACTGAAAGCATTTAACGTGTGACTTTGTATCTGTACATATTCTCCTTACTGTGCATAGTGGGTTAACCCTTTTAATTCAGGTTATACTGGCATCATTTCTACATGACAGCATGAATTTTCAGGACATTACACATTACCTTACAGGTATCATGGGTCAGGGCCGGCTCTACCATTAGGCAGCTTTGGGCAGCTGCCTAGGGCGCTGGGATCTGGGGGGCACCACCAAGTCTGCCTATCAAAAAAATCAATGCTGTCTTTGAGGATCCTTGTTGTACTTAATGCAGGTGGCTGCTGTGAAACTTCTAAAATCTCACTTCCATACTTTCCCTTGAAGCATACTGTATTTCCCTAATTTGCTGCACTATTCTCCTTGTACTCTGTTGAGGGTGGCAAAGTTAGGCCTTTAGGGAAAGCAGGTACTGGGAGGACCACACAATTTTGGGAGCCTTGCCCACAGTGTCTTTTTGCTGCCACCTCCAAATAAACAGCCATTTCGCAGATACTCCAATTCTTTAGTGTCACAATACTGGTGTCCCAGTATCGGTAATGTTAAATAATACAAATGCTTTGATGTGGGCAGGTCAAAGTTTGTTTTTTGGATAGTGCTTCTTGATTGGGTTAAAGCAGTCACATGACCATGTCTGTAAAGACATATGGTGTGATAGGGTAGAGGTACTTCCCCCCCAAGTGGCCTTATCTATTGATTTTTTAGCACATTTTGGTATGCAACTAAAAACTGGCGTGTGGGTTTTCCTGCATACCATAATGTGGTAAAAACCATGATACTGGTTTATAATAGTGCATCCCACCCTTAATATGATATTTTTACATAAGAATGTTTGTACAATGGACGAGTACTGTATATGGCAGGTGTGTGCTTTTGGAGTGTTCTTAGGTTTACCATCTTTGTTTTAAGAGATTACAGATCATAATCAAGATAAACCTGGATGCAGCTGAGTATCATGAGGTGTCTGAAGAAAGACTGCAGCATTTGGGTCTGTCATGTGATCACCATCCTCTCCCTGCTGTGGGCAGGTAAGTACATACTGACATAATACAGTGCTGACAGCCAGTGCACCTGTCATGTGATCACCATCCTCCCCCTGCTCTGGCCAGGTAAATACATACTGACATAATACAGTGCTGGCAGCCGGTGCACCTGTCATGTGATCATCAACCTCCCCCTGCTCTGGTCAGTTAAGTACATACTGACATAATACAGAGCTGGCAGTCAGGGCACATGTCATGTGATCACTTCCACCCCCTGCTCTGGTCAGGAAAGTACATACTGACATAATAAAGTGCTGGCAGCCGGTGCACCTGTCATGTGATCACTTCCACTCCCTGCTCTGGCCAGGTAAGTACATACTGACATAATACAGAGCTGGCAGTCAGGGCACCTGTCATGTGATCACCATCCTCCCCCTGTTCGGGCCCGGTAAGTACATACTGATGTAATACAGTGCTGGCAGCCAGGGCACCTGTCATGTGATCACCATCCTCCCCCTGCTCTGGCCAGGTAAGTATATACTGACATAATACAGTGCTGGCAGCCGGTGCACCTGTCATGTGATCACCATCCTCCCCCTGCTCTGGTCAGGTAAGTACATACTGACATAATACAGTGCTGGCAGCTGGTGCGCCTGTCATGTGATCACCATCCTCCCCCTGCTCTGGTCAGGTAAGTACATACTGACATAATACAGTGCTGGCAGCCGGTGCACCTGTCATGTGATCACCATCCTCCCCCTGCTCTGGCCAGGTAAGTACATACTGACATAATACAGTGCTGGCAGCCGGCGCACCTGTCATGTGATCACGCTCCTCCTCCTGCTCTGGCTAGGTAAGTACATACTGACATCATACAGTGCAGGCAGCCGGCGCACCTGTCATGTGATCACCATCCTCCCCCTGCTCTGGCCAGGTAAGTACATACTGACATAATACAGTGCTGGCAGCCAGTGCACCTGTCATGTGATCACCATCCTCCCCCTGCTCTGGCCAGGTAAGTACATACTCATATAATACAGTGCTGGCAGCCGGCGCACCTGTCATGTGATCACCATCCTCCCCCTGCTCTGGCCAGGGAAGTACATACTGACATAATACAGTGCTGGCAGCCAGTGCACCTGTCATGTGATCACAATCCTCCCCCTGCTCTGGCCAGGTAAGTACATACTGACATAATACAGTGCTGGCAGCCGGTGCACCTGTCATGTGATCACCATCCTCCTCATGCTCTGGCCAGGTAAGTACATACTGATATAATACAGTGCTGGCAGCCGGTGCACCTGTCATGTGATCACCATCCTCCCCCTGCTCTGGCCAGGTAAGTACATACTGATATAATACAGTGCTGGCAGCCGGTGCACCTGTCATGTGATCACCATCCTCCCCCTGCTCTGGCCAGGTAAGTACATACTGACATAATATAGTGCTGGCAGCCAGTGCACCTGTCATGTGATCACCATCCTCCCCCTGCTCTGGCCAGGTAAGTACATACTGACATAATACAGTGCTGGCAGCCAGTGCACCTGTCATGTGATCACCATCCTCCCCCCTGCTCTGGCCAGGTAAGTAGATACTGACATAATACAGTGCTGGCAGCCGGTGCACCTGTCATGTGATCACCATCCTCCCCCTGCTCTGGCCAGGTAAGTGCATACTGACATAATACAGTGCTGGCAGCCAGTGCACCTGTCATGTGATCACCATCCTCCCCCTGCTCTGGCCAGGTAAGTACATACTGACATAATACAGTGCTGGCAGCCGGTGCACCTGTCATGTGATCACCATCCTCCCCCTGCTCTGGCCAGGTAAGTACATACTGACATAATACAGTGCTGGCAGCCAGTGCACCTGTCATGTGATCACCATCCTTCCCCTGCTCTGGCCAGGTAAGTGCATACTGACATAATACAGTGCGGGCAGCCGGTGCACCTGTCATGTGATCACCATCTTCCCCCTGCTCTGGCCACGTAAGTACATACTGACATAATACAGTGCTGGCAGCCGGTGCACCTGTCATGTGATCACCATCCTCCCCCTGCTCTGGCCAGGTAAGTACATACTGACATAATACAGTGCTGGCAGCCAGTGCACCTGTCATGTGATCACCATCCTCCCCCCTGCTCTGGCCAGGTAAGTACATACTGACATAATACAGTGCTGGCAGCCGGTGCACCTGTCATGTGATCACCATCCTCCCCCTGCTCTGGCCAGGTAAGTGCATACTGACATAATACAGTGCTGGCAGCCAGTGCACCTGTCATGTGATCACCATCCTCCCCCTGCTCTGGCCAGGTAAGTACATACTGACATAATACAGTGCTGGCAGCCGGTGCACCTGTCATGTGATCACCATCCTCCCCCTGCTCTGGCCAGGTAAGTACATACTGACATAATACAGTGCTGGCAGCCAGTGCACCTGTCATGTGATCACCATCCTTCCCCTGCTCTGGCCAGGTAAGTGCATACTGACATAATACAGTGCGGGCAGCCGGTGCACCTGTCATGTGATCACCATCTTCCCCCTGCTCTGGCCACGTAAGTACATACTGACATAATACAGTGCTGGCAGCCGGTGCACCTGTCATGTGATCACCATCCTCCCCCTGCTCTGGCCAGGTAAGTGCATACTGACATAATACAGTGCGGGCAGCCGGTGCACCTGTCATGTGATCACCATCCTCCCCCTGCTCTGGCCAGGTAAGTACATACTGACATAATACAGTGCTGGCAGCCGGTGCACCTGTCATGTGATCACCATCCTCCCCCCTGCTCTGGCCAGGTAAGTACATACTGACATAATACAGTGCTGGCAGCCAGTGCACCTGTCATGTGATCACCATCCTCCCCCTGCTCTGGCCAGGTAAGTGCATACTGACATAATACAGTGCGGGCAGACGGTGCACCTGTCATGTGATCACCATCCTTCCCCTGCTCTGGCCAGGTAAGTGCATACTGACATAATACAGTGCTGGCAGCCGGTGCACCTGTCATGTGATCACCTTCCTCCCCCTGCTCTGGCCAGGTAAGTACATACTGACATAATACAGTGCTGGCAGCCAGTGCACCTGTCATGTGATCACCATCCTCCCCCTGCTCTGGCCAGGTAAGTACATACTGACATAATACAGTGCTGGCAGCCGGTGCACCTGTCATGTGATCACCATCCTTCCCCTGCTTTTGCCAGGTAAGTGCATACTGACATAATACAGTGCGGGCAGCCGGTGCACCTGTCATGTGATCACCATCCTCCCCCTGCTCTGGCCAGGTAAGTACATACTGACATAATACAGTGCTGGCAGCCGGTGCACCTGTCATGTGATCACCATCCTCCCCCTGCTCTGGCCAGGTAAGTGCATACTGACATAATACAGTGCTGGCAGCCGGTGCACCTGTCATGTGATCACCATCCTTCCCCTGCTCTGGCAAGGTAAGTGAATACTGACATAATACAGTGCGGGCAGCCGGTGCACCTGTCATGTGATCACCACCCTCCCCCTGCTCTGGCCAAGTAAGTACATACTGACATAATACAGTGCTGGCAGCCAGTGCACCTGTCATGTGATCACCACCCTCCCCCTGCTCTGGCCAGGTAAGTGCATACTGACATAATACAGTGCTGGCAGCCGGTGCACCTGTCATGTGATCACCTTCCTCCCCCTGCTCTGGCCAGGTAAGTACATACTGACATCATACAGAGCTGACAGCCGGTGCACCTGTCATGTGATCACCATCCTCCCCCTGCTCTGGCCAGGTAAGTACATACTGACATAATACAGTGCTGGCAGCCAGTGCACCTGTCATGTGATCCCCATCCTCCCCTGCTCTGGCCAGGTAAGTACATACTGACATAATACAGTGCTGGCAGCCAGTGCACCTGTCATGTGATCCCCATCCTCCCCCTGCTCTGGCCAGGTAAGTACATACTGACATAATACAGTGCTGGCAGCCAGTGCACCTGTCATGTGATCACCATCCTCCCCCTGCTCTGGCCAGGTAAGTACATACTGACATAATACAGTGCTGGCAGCCAGTGCACCTGTCATGTGATTACCATCCTCCCCCTGCTCTGGCCAGGTAAGTACATACTGACATAATACAGTGCTGGCAGCCAGTGCACCTGTCATGTGATCACCATCCTCTCCCTGCTCTGGCCAGGTAAGTACATACTGACATAATACAGTGCTGGCAGCCAGTGCACCTGTCATGTGATCACCATCCTCCCCCTGCTCTGGCCAGGTAAGTACATACTGACATAATACAGTGCTGGCAGCCGGTGCACCTGTCATGTGATCACCATCCTCCCCCTGCTCTGGCCAGGTAAGTACATACTGACATAATACAGTGCTGGCAGCCGGTGCACCTGTCATGTGATCACCATCCTTCCCCTGCTCTGGCCAGGTAAGTACATACTGACATAATACAGTGCTGGCAGCCAGTGCACCTGTCATGTGATCACCATCCTCCCCCTGCTCTGGCCAGGTAAGTACATACTGACATAATACAGTGCTGGCAGCCGGTGCACCTGTCATGTGATCACCATCCTCCCCCTGCTCTGGCCAGGTAAGTACATACTGACATAATACAGTGCACATGTCATGTGATTATACTGTATATTGTAATAGAATATATGAAAAACAAAAAAAAGTAGGGTGAAGTCTTTGCTGATAGTTTAGCTTTGTTTATTTATATAGCAAACACATATCATGCAGCACTTTTAAATAATATTTGAACATTTATATCAGTTTCTGCCCCAGTGGAGCTTACCATATAAATAAAAAAAATAAAATAAAAAACATCCCTGGTAGTGTCTTTTGATTTTTGGCCAGGAGCCGTGGGGGTGTGCAGGGGAAAATACAGGGGGGAGGGGAGTTTGGGGGCACAGGGGGAATCACCACCACAGACAGCAGCATGGATACCCGCCATCAGCGTTGTTTCACGGCTGCCCTGCTGTGCCATGGAATCAGCATAATGCATTATACAGTTACTCCCGCCCCTGACCAATGGGAGTATGGGGGATGGGGTTAAGCGTATAGTGCACTATGCTGATTTCGGGGCAGCAGCAATCAGAGCTGCGGTCCCCAGGGAATCAGAAGATGATGTAGCCTGGAAATTTTCTGGGTTAGCCAGCGCCAACAGCGCAGAATGGCACACTGTTCTATTCTCCATCTACAACATAGCGGATGGTGGGTATGAAATACCGTCTGTCGGCACGTCGGCTCAAAAAAAGTGAAAAACTCATGTCAACCTTTTAACAGTCGAGCTTCCCATTGTTGACCTAATGCTTATGTCGACCTTACAACCCTGTCGACATTAGTCATGTTGACGTATTTCTAATGCTAATGTCGACCTTCAGTGTTTGACCCAATGTATGTCGACCTTAATTGAGTCGACCTAGTGACCCTATAACTATATAGATATATCATTTTAATAGTGATGACTTATGGCTGACTGTGCGGCCAGCTGGACAGTTTGTCATCATCCTGCGGCCATGGAAATGAATCTCTATCTCCTTTTTGTTAGTCACTCCGTCTAAAGGGTTATACATGCGGGACTCGGCTCTGCAATTTCCACTAAGCCGAGTCCTTAATCAAGATGTAGTCAGCCGTCAGAGATAAGATGGGTAACTACATCCTGCCTTCCCCCAGCCCAGCCAAGTACACTGTGACAGGAAGCTTAGTGACCATTGCCTTGCCTGCACAGCCTACCGGGCAATAGTGACTCTTTGGGGGGGGGGGCTGCACATTGCTGTTGCCCGCTGTGTACACACTGAGCGATTCTGGCTATCCTTCTAGGCTTGGCCGAGTCACACTTTACGAACACCTCTTGAGTATCCAGTCAGCTTTCAAGTGTCAATTATCCAGCACAGTCTGTACAATGACAGAAGCTGATCTGAGTAACCTCTAGGCTTTCAAGGCCTGATACATCTCCCACTATGCACATACAGTAGCTCCCAACTTTTTGCTTGCCACTTAGAGGGACAAAAAAGGCCAAAATTAGGCGATGCTATGATTGTGACGCTTCCTGCAAGGCGATGTCCCGTTTTTACCAGTGTGGAGGCATGGCCAGTTCTCTATGAGCTGCTGGCCATGCACTCTGGTCTCCTCTCTCCCAGTGATTAGATGCTAATCAGAGCAGAGAGTGACAGGGAGTCTCCCAACTTCCCCCCTCCCCACATGAGGCACTGGTGCCCATGGGTGGGATGCAAGATAGTCACAAATATTGTAACTGTCCCAAGAAATTCAGTTGGGAGGTATGCGTGTATATTGTGCTGTCCTGCAGTGTATTACATAGGTATGTGAGTAATCAGTCCGTGCATCTCCCCACAGGTCACACGTGTCAGGATCGGCCTGGTTTTTCCATCCAGCTGAGTCGTGATGTCACTGTAGAGGAAGGTCTGTGTGTCACCATCCCTTGTAGTTTTACTGCTAAACATCGGAGAAAATTCACACGTTCCACAGGATACTGGAGGAGAAGTGACCTGGTGACTGTAGCCTCTAATGACAGAAATACTCCTGGGGTAAAACCAAACTTCCGTCTGACAGGAGATCCGGATACTGGAGACTGCACGCTGACAATAACTGGGGCCGGGAGAGAAGATACCGGGGAGTATTATTTCAGGTTTGAAAAATTCCCAAGGAGTAAATTCAGTTATAACTATCTACCCACAGTATCTGTGACAGTAACAGGTGAGCGTTTTTTTCTGTTTCCCATGTGTGCATGAATATGACTGATATTATATTTATACTGAAATGCATCCACATGCTCGTGCAGCGCCTATTAGCTGTACCCCATTATGTCACCTGAGAATACGCCACTATCACACCCAGCACAGAAGCCGATCTCCATCATCCTCCCCTGAGCCCAGCTTGTGTCATCAGGATGTGATGGTTTTACACACAGGAGTCTTGGGAGGTGGAATGGAGGGGAGTTTATTATAAACCAAAGAGCTTCTTAAGACCCCTAATCCAGGGGTATAGGGAGGGTGGCTCCAGTGGAGCTTGTGCTCCAGAAGCCAAAGAGGAGAGAGTGTGCACCTCCAGCTTCCTCTCCTCCTCCTCCACTTCCCTAAGTGATATAGAAGCTGGCTGAGGGAAGCAGAGCTGGGAGGGGGGTGCAGAGTCTCCATTCACATACAGTCAGAGACCCTGCACCCCTTCAAAAATGGCCTCCACCTTAGAGGGGACACAGACGCTAGAGGTTCTCCTGCATTTCTAGCATCTGGCAGGGAGAGCAGTGCAGATTCCGTAAGTGCTGGCATGCGGTATACCTACCCCTGAGCAACAAGCATGTAATCTCTCCCTGGGCCATTGGCAATGAGCATGTAAACCTCCCCCGAGGCAACAAGCATGTAGTCCTCCTTAAGCAGTGTGCCATGAGAATGTAATTATTTCCCGGGAGAACACACATGTAATCTCCCATGAGCACTGGGCAACTAGCATGTAATCCCTCCCCCCCCCCCCCCTGGCAGTGAGCATGTAACTTCACTGGCAACAAGCATGTAACCCCTGCTGGAAACGAGCCTGTAATCCCCCTGGCAACAAGCATGCAACCCCTATGACAACAAGCGTGAAACCTCAGGCAGGGAGCAAGTAACCCCTGGCAATGTCCATGTAGGTAAGCGGTACTTCAGAGGGCAATATGTGTGTAAGGGGCATTTTTGTATGTGGGACATAAAATGGTGTGGCAAAAGTAGCAGGTACATTATTATGCTGTTTGGCATAAAGTGAAATAAGCATTATGGTGTGTGGCATAATGTCTATTGGTCATCATTACAGTGTGGGGCAAAATGTGTAATGGGCAGAATGGTGCGTGGCAAAATGTGTAAGGGGCATTACAATAAGAATGACTGGGGGTGGGGGGGTGGGGGGTAATATACCATTGCTCCAGGCACCATATCACCTAGCTACTGGCTGTATCTCTAATAGGGTTGGGTGTGATATATTGACATTCGTCAGTTAGTGTAGACAGGGATGAAATGTGTTATAAGATTGAGATATGATTGTCCAAATGTAATAGCCAATAGTTCAGCGGTTGTGTGTGATGTCGGCTGAACTCTGAGTTTTATTTAAAGGGGCAGCCCTTTACAACACAAAACCACACCTAGTAAATGAGTGTCCCTTTAAAAAAAAAAAAAAGTATTTTGCCTGCATCTCGCACTGCCAACAAACTCAGAGGCTATTACAATTGGCCAATGGCCTTATTCTCATTTGAAAGTAAAACAAAAAAACAACTGGGGAAAACCATGCTGCATTGTAGGTGGGACAGATGTAAAATGTGCAGAGAGCGTTAAGCTGGCCATCCACTAGTGCGGTTTTGGCACCTTTCATCAGATTTTGTTAATTCCGATTTGATGCGCATCGGAGTCGGAAATCGCAAGGACTGCACTATAGAGTCATTGGATCCTTCATACCCACTGCCTCCCTCTTCCATCCCTCTGTCACCCTTTTCAATCCCCCCATTACCCACTTCCTCTGCAGTAACTTACTAGGGTCCTGTAATAAATGTATATTTTCTAATGGGGTCCCAGAAGACAATAGTATGGAAACCTCTGCTCTAGCATAATAGCAGGAGAATTAGATATTTGTGTTTTTATCTTTTTTCAGTAGTGTGAGGAGCCTGGACAGTGAACAAACTGCAGCAGAATAGCATCTATTGGGGGGTTGTGCCTGATGATATCTGTATAAAAAGTGAAGAGGTTTAGCTTTTCAAAACAAATGTAATGCCACCTCTAGATGGTATTGTGTAAACGGGATGCGGTCATTTGGTCTACTGCATTATGGTCGACAGTCATTAGGTCAAATCCATTAGGTCGACATGCTAAAAGGTCGACATGACTCTAGGTCGACATGGGAAAAGGTCGACATGATTCTAGTTCGAAAGGTCATTAGTTCGACAGGTCATTAGTTCGACAAGGTCATTAGTTCGACATTGTCTATGTCGACATTCACAAGGTCGACATGGGGTTTTTCACTGTTTTTTGAGCCAACATGTGCCGACAGGCGGTATTTCATGCCCTACCATCCACTAGGGCGTGGTGGGAGAATAAAATAGTGTGCCGAGCGTAGCGAGGCACCGTGCCCGACGCATCGCGAGCGCAGCGAGCGATGCGAGGGGATGCAGTGCACTTTAAACTGTGTCCATGTCGACTGTGTTGACATTCAGGTAAAAAAACAGTGAAAAACCCCATGTCGACCTTGTGAATGTCGACATAGACAATGTCGAACTAATGACCTTGTCGAACTAATGACCTGTCGAACTAATGACCTTTCGACCTAGAATCATGTCGACCTTTTCCCATGTCGACCTAGAGTCATGTCGACCTTTTAGCATGTCGACCTAATAGATTCGACCTAATGACTTTCGACCATAATGCAATAGACCAAATGATCCCAACCCGTTTGTCTGTTGTTACCCAGTTTGTTTTATGACTGTCTACTATTGTAAAGTACAACGGAATCTGCTGCGCTATATAAGAACCTGTTAATAAATAAATAATGCCACACAGTTATGCTGCTGCCATTATTTTATGTCCCACATACAGAAATATCACTTACACATATAATGTTCCCTGAAGTGCAGTTTACCTACATGCTTGTTGCCAGGTATTACATGCTCATTGCCAGTGGTTACTTGCTCCCTACCTTTGGTTACTTGCTCCCTGCCTGGGGTTTCTTGCTCGTTGCCATCAGGGCCAGATTAACAATGGGCAGGGTGGAGCTGCAGCTCCAGGCCCCCCATTAAAATAGGCCCAGTGGACTGCAGTGTTGCTGCAGCCAGGAATTTTTTTACCTGCTACAGGCTGCATCCTGCGGGTGGCTGTCCCATCCATCCACCCGCCCCCTTCTGGCCAGGACCCGATCTCCAACCATTCCCCCCATACCTCCCAACATGACCCTCTCCAGGAGAATTGTTCTGCTCCTGCTCTTCCCTCTTAATGTATGATTGCCATCACCTGTGGTGAAGCACCTTTCTTATCAATTACCTAGCTCCCCACCGGTGATATCAATCCTACATTACCAGGGAAGACCAGGAACAGAGCATTATGTCCATCCTGGAGAGGGTCCTGTTGGGAGGTATGCTCCCCCCACACACACGGTTGTGGCTGCTGCTAGGCACTAGGGACAGAGGCTGGTCCTGCTCCTGTAGCTGCTGAGCTGCTGGAGCTAACAAAAATGGCTGCTCCATATAGGCTTCAAAAAGATGGCTGCCGTCCACCTATCAGAAGCTGAGGTTTCCTTTCATAAAAACACTAGAGCTGGGTAGTGAGAAAAAAGGGGGTGGTGCTTAATGGAGTGCTATGTGCTGGGGAGAGGAGATTAAGAATGAAGTTATGATGCAACCTCAGCCCATACTTATCTACTTTTGAAAACTAGTTTCAGGGAGATTATAGTTGGTAGTAGAATTTGCTCCACTTAAAGGGTGTGTCTAGTTCCATATATGGAGATATTGTGAAAACAGATTGTGAACGTATTACAGGGTTGCCGGAGAGGAGACTTTCAGCAGGAGCTCGGGGGCGGGGCTTAAATGTGACATCATTAAGCTGCGCCCCCATGAAGGAAAGCTACTCAATTTGCCTATCTCTGTGGAGGGGGCGGGGCTAAATGACACGATTATGACGCTTTAGCCCTGTCCCCTCCCCGGAGATCTGCAGACATAAGGTAATTTAAACGCCGCGGTCAGGGGGGGGGGAGCCGCAATTGGGGGGGGGGGGGGGGCGGGAGTCCCCCAGAATCCGGGAGGGTTGGCCACCTTTCCGGGGGGGGGGGGGGGGTGACCCGATTTCCGATTTTCCCATGTATTATCTAGAAGCATGGGTGTGTACTGCTACATCTGAGAGGAATCTTTTAAAATTACTTATATCCAAAATGTAGTAAGAGATACTATACTTGGTAAAGTGCTGGGAAGTGGTGCTGATGATTCAATGTAAATGTATCTGTCCCTCATTCCTTTTTCCCCAAAAATGTAACAGTGTAATGTGGGCTAGTTGACTATCTATCTATCTATCTATCTATCTATCTATCTATCTATCTATCTATCTATCTATCTATCTATCTATCTATCTATCTATCACCATGGGTCTGCAATCTGTGGCCCTACATGTTTACACATACATTGCCACATTTTTCCTATAAGAGCATGCCAAAACTATCAGGGCAACAACATCTTGAGGGCCACAAGTTGAAGACCCCTGTCTTACACAATATATTTGTCAGTGTGATATATAAAAGCTCTGCGGGTGTGGGATGTAATTTAGCTAAGAATATGTGTCGGGCAGAATTCGGGATACATACAGATGACTGACAGTTGGAATGACGGGGTCAGAATACCGACGCCAGCATCCCAAAAGGATGCCGGGTGCCTGCCCGACAGTCGGGGGGATACAGTCATAGCGGTCTACAGCAAATAGGTCAACAAGCATTGGGTCGACACCAGTGGCGTAACTATAGCTCCGCAGCCCCCGCGGTGGCGGGGGGGCGCAGAAAAATTGGGCACGCCGCCGGGGGGGCTGCGGGGCTATAGTTACCCGCGGTCTGCGTCTCGCTTGGCTCTCTGCCGGGACCTGCCTGACGTCAAGGTCCCGGCCGGCTCCTGCTGCAATGAAAACTGACAATTAGAAAATGGCTGTTTTCTGTCTGCAGTATGGGGCAGCCATTTTCTAAGAGTCAGTTTTCATTGCAGCAGCAGGAGCCGACCGTGACCGTGACGGTCAGGCAGGTCCCGGCAGAGAGCCAAGCGAGACGCAGACCGCGGGTGCAGGACAGGTACAGGTAAGAAGGGGGGGCAGGTTAGGTGTGTGCGGGGGGGGAGGCGCCGAAAAAAACGTGCGTCGGGGGGGGGGGGGCGCAAAATTGTTAGTTACGCCCCTGGTCGACACCACTAGGTCGACACCACTAGGTTTTTCACTGTTCTTTGAGCCTCTTGTAATCTGTCTGTCTCCCCTTCCTACTAGATTGTAAACTCCTCCGAGTAGGGCCCTCTTCCCTCCTGTTGTCAAAGCCCACTTCTCTTCACATTTCACTCACAGCTCTCCTTTACTCCAACACTCAGTGACCATCTTCATACTCATCTCCATCATTGGCCTCAAGCCTCTAGTTGTATGTTGATTGGGTCCTCACTACTTACATTTAAGCTGTAATGTGTATTGAACTGTGGTGCTCTTTATTTGTACTGTATTTTTGTTATTTATTCAATGTTATGCCAAGTTTTGTCTCCCTGTATTGTTCCTTTGTACGGCGCTGCGAAACACTTGTGGCGCCTTATAAATAAAATTATAATAATAATAATAATAATAATAACTTACAAACAAACTCTGTTTAAATAATGAACACTGCGCGCTTCAGCCAGGGTCCACGCCCAGCCAGGCGGCGCTACCAGATGACATCATCAAACGTTACTAAGTTGCAATGTCTAAAGCAATATATCAACATAGAAAACATAATCAAAATCACCTACTTAGTGATATATAAAACCATCCTATACCATATAAGTCCATTGTAAATGAACAATTATTATAATGACAATTCGGACTAAAATCCTTATTCAGTATCATTAATTAAACGTGATATATAAATAGACACAGCAAAAAAATAACAAAATAACCAAAACCACTTATAAATAAATAACAAACAACATGTGCCCATGTGGCTTAAGCTACATCGGGAAAACTGAGTGTAGCTTTAAAGATCGAATGCCTGGACATCGATCTTCCATCTCTAAGGCTATTAAAACTGGTAAAAGTGAACAGCCAGTAGCTCGCCACTTTGCAATTGCTGGACATAGTATTGCATCTTTGAAATACCGTATGATTGACCACGTGGCACCCTCTCTACGGGGGGGTGATCGTGGTCTTCGTCTATTACAATGTGAATCTAGATGGATCATAAGACTAGACACAGTTGCCCCAAAAGGGCTCAACGAAAATATGGGTCTTAATGTTTTGCTGCAATGATTCTAGTGAATTGATTTCATAACTTTCATAATTTTTATGATTGATGTTTGATCGATGGTTCTTCGATATCCTCAATATTTGATCTGTGATTCACATCGTTGTTATGCTAACCCATTATAGAGACTGTCCGCTGTATGTTACATGTTGTTTGTTATTTATTTATAAGTGGTTTTAGTTATTTTGTTATTTTTTTGCTGTGTCTATTTATATATCACGTTTAATTAATGATACTGAATAAGGATTTTAGTCCGGATTGTCATTATAATAATTGTTCATTTACAATGGACTTATATGGTATAGGATGGTTTTATATATCACTAAGTAGGTGATTTTGATTATGTTTTCTATGTTGATATATTGCTTTAGACATTGCAACTTAGTAACGTTTGATGATGTCATCTGGTAGCGCCGCCTGGCTGGGCGTGGACCCTGGATGAATGGCGCGGTGTTCATTATTTAAACAGAGTTTGCTTGTAAGTTCAATGAGCCTGACGATAATACTTAAGTGTATTGAAACGTTGCTGTGTCATCGTTGTTTGCAATAAAAAGCTTTCTAAACGGGCTGGAGTGCGACACCTTTGTGGATTATAATTAGCGTGTTTTGCTGTGTGGGCACCCGCCGGAGCTGAACCTATAAGTGGCTGTGCCGGATCCTCTGTGGACTATATATATATATATATATATATATATATATATATATATATATATATATATATATATATATATATATATATATATATATATATATATATATATATATATATATAACAACATAAGACGTACATGTGAATGCACCTGCCATGCATCCCGCCCGGGGTCCGGTGACGTCACTCATGTGCGATCACACTGACTGCCGGACACCCCCAGGGGGCGTGGCTACAACCCAACACTCAGGTAGCATGGCAACCCATTGTATGCATACTTCTGCAACGTCTCCTGCCTGCTGGAGAATATCCATAGGGCTGTCAGAGCTACACTGACGGCCGGACTCCATCTGGATACGGTCATTGGGTCACCAGCCAGTTGTTAAGACAGTCATTAGGTCACCATGCATTTAGGTTGACATGCAAGAAGGTCGACATGGGTTAGGTCGACGGTCAAAAGGTCAACATGGGGATTTTCACTGTTTTTTTAGCTGACATGTGCCAACAGGCGGTATTTCATGCCCTACCATCCATTAGGGCGTGGCGGGAGATTAAGGCAGCAAGACATCTTGCCCGATGCATGGCGAGTGCAGCGAGCCAAGCGGGGGGGACACGGTGCACTTTATTATTTATTTATTAACATTTTCGTATATAGCGCATACATATTCGCAGCAATTTACTTTATCCCGTGTCCATGTCGACTGTGTTGACATTCAGGTGAAAACCCCTATGTCGACCTTTTGACTGTCGACCTAACACATGTCAACCTAATGACCCTGTCAAACTTATGACCCTGTCGACCTAACCCATGTTGACCTATACTCAGGTCGACCTTCTTGCATGTCAACCTAGACACATGTCGACCTAATGGTGTTGACCTAATGACTGTATAACAATTTGCTGGTGACCAACTGATCCACAGCCCTGGGGACAGTGATACGTATATAGTAAGCAATCCTGCAGTGCCTCTGATCTTAATGGCATTGTACAAGAAGACAAATCTTTACTGTATCCCAGGCTTGCCTACCCTCCAGGAATTGCCGGGAGGCTCCCGAAAATCGGGTCCCCCTCCCGGCTCCCCGGGAAGGTAGGCAATCCTCCCGCATTGGCCAGGCAGACCCCGCACCCTCCTTCCCTGCAGCACAAAATTATTATTTTTTCATGGGTCCGCAGCGAGGGGCAGGGCTAAAATGACACGAATCGCGTCATTTTGCGTAATTGTAGCCCCTTGCGTTGTTTGACTGTCATGGGGGCAGGGCTTGATAATGCCTGCCTGTCCCGCCCCCCTGACATGCTGCTGTCGTGTCTCCTCTCCGAACTTCTCCTGGAGAGGAGAAATTTTCTTTTGGCAAGTATGATGTATCCGCCAGTGGCGGAAATCCCGGAGGCAATGGAGTCTTCTGCCGCCGGGCGCCAGCCTTAAGGGGGGCACTGGCTCCATTGCCTCCTGATGTTCCAAGCCAGCAGGGACAGAGACTCCGCAGAAGTGCCCCGGGCACCAACACAAGTAGATCCGTAATTGTATGATGCAGCTGGGTCCTGGTCCCCGCTCATTAGATATGCAGGAGCGGGGACCCAAGACGGAAGTTGTACTCTCCAGGCTGTCAGTTGCTTGCAGCATCCAGGGCTGTGTGGGGATGATTCGGTCTGCAGCACTGTGCAGCGTGCACGGAGGGAGGCTGTGACGCCTGGTGATCCCCATGTCCAGGGCTTTGTGGGGATGCTGCGGCACGGAGGGAGGCTGTGACGCCTGGTGATCCCTGCGTCCAGGGCTGTGTGGGGCTGCTGCGGCACGGAGGGAGGCTGTGACGCCTGCTGATCCCCGCGTCCAGGGCTGTGTAGTGATGATGCGGTCATTAGCACTGTGCAGCGTGCACCGAGGGAGGCTGTGATGGCTGCTGATCCCCGTGCTGATGTGACTCCGGGACTCACTTTCTGCACTGCAGGTCAGAGACTGTAGTCTCCTGGGCCCAGCAGCGGCTGTTTGAACATCCAGGGCTGTGTTGGGAATGCTGCGTCCGGCACTGAGTGCTCTGCCACTGCACTTATTACAGTAAGTGGCTCAAGCTGCACAGGAATTGTTCAGATGCTGTACTATAGTTTTAGTGTTCCTGCATATTTCAAGAGTCAATTTAAAACCTTTATTTTGACGCCTGTTTGCACAATGCTGAACTCTCTTTCAAATGAACACTCAATGCTGTAGCAGCTCACATAGGTTACACAACAATCAGCTAAACTACCCTGTTGACATAACTTTACCTTTCTACCAGTCCCAAATGTGTCTTTCCCTCCACCCATCCGTCTGTGCCCCCTTCTCCTACACCCATCTGTTTGTGCATCCTTCTACTCCACCCTTGCCCCTTCCCCCTCCCCCTATCTGCCTCCTTCGCCTTCACCTGTCCATCTGTGCCCCCTTCTCCTTCACCTGTCCGTCTGTGTCTCCTTCCTCTTCACCTGTCTGTCTGTGCCCCCTTCTCCTCCACCCGTCCGCCTCCTTCCTCTACACCTGTGCCTCCTTAGCCTCCACATATCCACCTGTGCCCCCTTCCCCTCCACCTGTCCGCCTCCTTCCTCTACACCTGTGCCTCCTTAGCCTCCACATATCCACCTGTGCCCCCTTTATCTCCACCCATCCCCTTTACTCCCCATCCACCTATGCCCCTGAAACCTTCTCTTCCTTGATACTCTCTCTCATATCACTGACACCCTCTCTTCCTCTTTCTCTGTCCTATCCTCCCTGACACACTCCCATTTGCAGCCTTCTCTTTTGCACCTCCCTATCTCCTGAAATCCTCCCTCTGATGTCCTTTCTCTCTCATCCCTTTCTCTCTCTTTCTCCCTAAATCCCCCTCTTTCTTTTCCTTCCCTCTTTTTCCCTGAAACCCTCTCTCTCTCTCTAACTCCCATCTGTGCCATATTCTCCTAAGGGGAATTGTACTGACAAAGGATGGGGTAGGGGCTTTTCAAAATTTGGTATGGGGCCCACAAAGTTCTAGTTATGCCCCAGCTGCTAAGGCAGCAGAGAGCAAGGAGCCAGGCAGGCTGTCTGCCTGGCATGATTAATTATTATATATATTTTTTTAATGTAGTGTGCTGTGGTGTTATTGCAGGGGGGAGGATATCTGTGAGTGTAGGCCGACAAATTGCTTAGGGCCGGCTCTGTGCATCATATTTAATAAAGTGGTGGTGGTTGGGGGGGGCACAAAAAAAATCTTGCCTCGGGGTGCCTGGGACAAACTTACGCCACTGGTATCCGCGTATGCATAACTAATGCCTATAAAAATGTCAATATGCTATGAAGAAGAGAGATATCTGTATGGGAAAATCTCATATAGTCTGAGACTTTGTGATGCACAACCCAAACTAATAACGTCGCCAATAACAGGCAACCTTTCATTGTACTCACTGAACTACAAAAAGGCTGTGCAGTATATGACAACAGTTCATTCAGTCCTTTTGGCTGTACTGTTTGCAAAGTATAAATCCAAAAGGCTTCTCTTTGAAGTAAGATCCGACCCCTGTCACCTCCCCTTCTGTCAGGGGGTATCCAGTCAATCATTTTGAATTTAATATTTGAGATGTTGTGCTGGAACCAGGGGCGGATTGGTCCGCCGGGAAACCGGGCCATTTCCCGGTGGGCCAGCCCAAAACTCATTAAAAACAGGCCAGCCGCGCTCCCCCCCACCCCCCCCCTGGGCTGCCCAAGGCACTTTGCCCAAATCCAAAATGGCCATGGGAGGGCTGGTGCACATGCAAACAACACCACCCATGAGTCTTCAAGCTGGCTCCCAGCTCCTGTTCCCCTCCGCCCGGCTACCCGGCTAGCAGAAAGAAGATGATACTATCTATGTATAATGATAATGGGATTACTCTGCTATTCCCCTACTGTATTGTTTGATGTATTGTAATGCAGTGAGAACAATAGGCCTTGGCTCACCATAGCTCACCATGGCTATTCAGAGAAGGCTGGCTGGGGAGGGTTCCATCTGTATGCGTTACATATACATACACCGCCGCTGCCACCACCACCACACTACTTATACCGCTGCCGCCACTCGCCCCCCCCCCCTGCTTACACCACCACCACTCGTCCCCCCACCCACCTGCGTGATGATTCCCGGGCCGGATTCAAGTCCCAATCCGCCCCTGGCTGGAACTCCTTATAGTGCCGTCCTACTGGTTGGTACTACCCTCGACAGCTGCTCGGATGTGGGACCTGTGTAAAGCAAGTCTCTCTTTTATTTGTCTAGTGGTCTTGCCAATATATAGCAAGCCATATTTAATTTGATATGCCACAAACCGACTTGTGCACGTAAGCGGGAATTTGATTTTGTATTGTTTCCCTGTGTGTGGGTGACAAAATTTGTCACCAATTTCCATCGTGCTGCACGTCATGCAGCCTGTGCATCTATAATTGGCCAGTTTGCAGGTCAAAAAAATGGTTTGGTCTAATGAGTCCCATATCAGTGACGTCATAGTGAACCACTATGTTCTTGATATTTTTACTTCTACGATAGGATGGTAAAATGTTCACATCCAGGAAAGATTGTAAAGTTGGATCCTGTGTAATAATCGGCCATATTGCTTTTGCTTTTTGCATCAAATTGGAACTAGTTGTAGTAAATTCCTGTGTCCATACAATCGATTGTTTTGCAGACAGTTGTTGTTTGCCCGCCAAAGCCTTTTGTCTAGGCATCGTCAGAGCTTTAGTTTTAGCTTGTACCAATGTCTTATGGTTGTAACGCCATTTCAAAAATGTAAGCAGCATGCCATCCATCTGTTTACTGGCATCCTCTTGATCACTACATAACCATCTTACTCGCAAAAATTGCGAGTATGCTAAAGACCTTTCCAGTGACTCTGGAAGATGACTTTTGCTGTGTAGTGTGTTTTCCTGGAAAGGTTTTAATAGATAATCTCTCGACTAATATGATTTATGGGTCGCCTATTCAGAGTAAAGGGATATCTCCCCTAGATCCCCAGTATAAGACACAGAAAAAAAGTAATTTTACTCAAAAATTGGCGCCCCTTTCACGGACAATAGAATAGGACAATAAATGAATATTCAGGAATTATGTTATACTCTCCTTTTTCATGTATTCTCTCCACTGCTCCACTTTTCATAAACTTTTCTCTCTCTCAAAAGTGGTCCTCGATGTTTATATGTAAATAAAAGACATACAAGATCCAATGTGTAAAGTACGTTTTTGTTAAACTGTTGTAGTTATTAAAGTTGCATAACATAGGCGTACATCAACTCACTGGTAGTAAGCTGAAATACACATATCTAGGTTTCTTTAAATGGATTATCGTACCCCTACTCACGATCAACGTTTTTGTTAAACTGTTGTAGTTATTAAAGTTGCATCACGTACGCATACATCAACTCACTGGTAGTAAGCTGAAATACACATATCTAGGTTTCTTTAAATGGGATATTGTACCCCTACTCACGATCAAACACAGTTTTCTAAGCACATAATGGTTTCTTTCAAATCCTTTCTCATAAAAAATCGATTTATTGCAATGAACAATCAAACAAAATCCAATCCAAAAAATATATAAAAAAAATATACACTTTAAACAGACCTCAGGGTGAAGGCAGTGATATAATGCAGTCTACACACAGATTTCCCAGAGATCCGGACCGGAAAAACGTGTGGACAGTCACTTTCCCACTTACCTTCTTCCGTTATGGTCTGGTGTACAGGGATATACAATAAAACAGCTGCTGAGCACTAGTCCAGACACAAAATGTTTAGAGACTAAACTCTCTTCCTCAGGTCCCTGGATAGTGATATGGTCCATTGATATACCTTCCGGTAAAACTACTTCTGGTTTCGGACTGCCGGTATCGGAAGTACCGTTTCGCTCCTACTAACTTTAAAAACATACTGCATGCACAAATAGAAAGTATATGGACAACTTATTTGAGTGTCCAAAGATGTTTATGATAGTATGCGGCTAGTGTAGAGTCCCCACAGCCGATATTTCTGTTCGCCGTATATGCGACTATTGTACTTCCGCCCAGCGTGACATCACTTCCGCCGGATGATGCGGGGATTCACCTCGTGCATCTGGTGTTTATCTTTCTCCTGCGATTTCTGTGCATGTGCTCGGAATTGCTGGAATTTCTATACGGTATATCAATATTCATGGTTTTCCAGCTTCCCTTATGTAATCCCCTTATATGATAGCAAGTTAATATCTAGTTAGGAGTGTGTTCCTATCTGTGGACTTATAAGACATGGTACTGGACAAAGTCCGGTGGAATCTTGTGTGATCTTAATATCCAAAGAGTGTACTGTATCATAACTGCATTCATACAGATGGGGCAGGCCTCTTCTTTGCTGGCGGATCGCCAGAACGTCACCGCTGGCGATCTGCCAGCAGCCTGGCTCACCATCTGACTGAGATGCGCGCGCGTCTTACGCGCAAGCATTTCTCAATCTCCGTCGGCGGGGTGACGGGAACCCTGTCCGTCTCCGCTTCAGGGAGACCGACAGGGTTAGGGGGGTGCGGGCAGGCGGCCGACCCGGGGGAAGCGCTGGAAGCGCCGTCGGAAGAAGACGCGCACGCCTCTCGTGCGCGCGTGTCCCCTTCTCGCTATAGAGATGGCGCTGGTGGGGGATGGCGGTTGGCGTCGCCATCCCCTGCAAAGATGGGACCTGCCCCATCTGTATATCAGTTTGATAGGACAATCTATCATATTGATTTTTTATGATAGTTTCAAAGTCCTTCTTTGCACCAGGCACCAGGAGAAAGATGTCATCTATATATCGCATATATCCCATGATCTGCTTGGATATCAATGGGTCCGTGAAGAAAAATTTGTTATACAAGTCTCCTCCTGGGAGTGGTACAAGAAGTTAGCGATAATAGAAAAGAGCATTAATCCTAATGCATAATTGAATACAATCACATGAGGTACAACAATCTGTAAAAGAGTGCAACAGACTGGAACAACAGTTTATAATACTTTATAATAAATTATTTTACAAGAGAAGGGGATTGTTTATTGCTTTGTTGTGAATTATAAACTAAAATAGTGAATCATTTTTTCTCTCTTTTTCCAATTTACTATTTAGGTTTTTCCCAAAAACCAGAAATCCCAAAGCCTGGGGAGATAACTGCAGGTCAGGAGGTGACACTAACCTGTTCCTTTCCTGTGACCTGCCCTGGACTTTCACCAGCTTTCCAATGGACAAAGGATGGTCAGGAAATTAGTACAGACTCAACTGTGACATTTATCGCATCTCCGAGTGATAATAACAAATTTATAACCTGTAAGGTGACCCTACCAAATGTTGTGTCATCTACAGAGACATCTACAAAGTTATATGTTCAATGTGAGTATATCATTTCCCTTACACATACTGTTCCTCCTTGGCCAATCAATGTTTCATATTTTGTTTGCTCATAACTTAGGGCAACATTTAATTTTTGAAATCTTATTGTTGCTGACATCTGACAGAAATGTTATTAGCAGACACTCGGATCATAGAAACAACGAGACTGCGGTGTGGGCATAGTTACAGACATTGCCACCACTGCTTATCCTGATTGGCTGCCAGACCACGAGCTCCAATTGGCTCATGATTTAGTAATAGCCACAATGTCACCACTTTAAATTCTGCCCAGATGGCAGCTGTCGTCATTACCCCAAGTGGCAGCATTTACTCCCCCTTGACAATAAGCATTTTACTCCCAGTTGTCAACGAAAATGTAATCCCCTTGGCAAAGAGCATGAAACCCCCTTGGCAACAATAAAGCCCTTAGCATTTAGTAAGAAATATCTAGCAATGAGCATTTAGGTAAGTGGTACTTATGTGGCATAATATGTAATGGGCATCACAGTGTGTGGCATAATGTGTAATGGCCATCACGTTGTGTAACAAAATATGTAATGGGCATCATGGTATGTGACATATGGGCTTATTCTGGTTGATTCACAAGGCTGCGAACCCTGCCCGGCGAATGCCAGGCCACCCGACTCCCCCCATTGCACTGCGGGTTCACCCACACTGCCTGCGAATAGATGTTTAACATAAACATCCATTCGCAGGCTAAGGGAGAACCACCATCATTTGACCATGTTGAATGATGTGAAAGATGCACGCATATCTAATGCTGGTACACACCAGGACGACTAGGGCCCGATCCCCACAATCTAGATCCAATTCTGATCAATTGGATGTAGATTGTGTGCTGATCGGGCCCTTTTCTGACCTGGTGTGGACCGATACCGATCCGATGCGCGGTCCCGCGGGTCGGTCGGTCGTTATTGAGATCCTACCTGCTGCAGGTAGGATCTCAATGACGACCATACAGCCGGGTGCGGGTCGGCATCGGATCGGACCCGCTCACGGTGCACATCGTGAGCGGGTCGTGCCCCCCCGCGTCATCGTGAGCGGGTCGGACGAGACACTGACGACCCGCTCACGATGTGCATCGTGAGCGGGTCGTCCTGGTGTGTACCCCGCATAAGTGACTCTCAGGTCACTTAGTTATATGTGCACACTTGGCAAGGAGTAGAGAGGGAGCTGATATCCGGTGACATCAACTGCCATGTCCCCTGCATCCATGTCACTGGGCTATTGGCATGGGAACACCCAGCATTCTCATGGGAATGCCCATGAAATGCTGGGTGTTTCCATGTGGGAATCCCCTGGCACAATGCCCCATGCCCCCCACCCACAACCTTGGGTGCTTGTGCCTGAATAAGGTCCATAATGTTATTGAGCATCAAGGTGTGTAGCAGAATGTGTAATGGGGATCACAGTGTGTGGTACAATATGTAATGAGAATTATGGTGTGTGGCAAAGGTGTAATTGGGCAGTGTGTCTTAGGGGCTCTAGCTGGCGCAGTGTGTCTAGGGGGGTCTAGTCATGAGATGATTCGCTTGCAATCCCATTCCTCGCCACCAGGAAGCGTGTGAAAGGGCAGTAGGTCTGACCTCCAGCTCAGGTCCAGTGCGCAGAGGGCTGCATCAGACCTGAGGGGGACTTCAAACACATCCGATTTGGGATAATTTGTTGGCCCAAATTGGACTAGTGTTTGGGCACCTTAAGGGGCACTATTGTGTAATGTAGTATGAATTGGTACTATTATGTTGCCATGCCCTAAATTTTTGCTGCACACCTCCAGTGTTCACTGTCCCTATTTTTTATATCAAATTAGTACTCCACCCACATTGTAGCTCCACCCACAATATCCACCATAAGGGGTGCTAAAATCTATGTTTGCTTACCGAAAAAATTAGGCTCAGACCCGCCTTGCTCAATACTGAACCCAAAACAATTGAGGGTGGTTTTACAAAACTAAAAATAAAACACATTAATGATTTAAAACCAAATCCAAAACACAGTGATCCGCTCACATCTAAATCAAAATGATCGTTGGTCCAAGGTTCTAAAGTGTTTCAGTCAGTTGTGCATTAAGGGTAGGGTTACCAACTCATCCCTTTAATCCGGGACACATATTAATTACAAAGGTTCTGTGGCTGGCTTTCACCTGGTTTTAAACTGCCACACCTCAAGGCTCCATTTCACCTGGTTTTAAACTGCCACAGAACCTGTGTAATTAATATGTGTCCCAAATTAAAGGGATTAGTTGGTAACCCTAATTTAGTGTGTGATTCAGGTTGGCTTGCAAAGCACATATGGTTTGGTAATGGACAAAACCATGTGCAGTGCAGGTGGGGCACATGTAACACAGCGCCGGCGTTACCCTCTCAGCAAAGGATGCAGAGCAGGTAGGCGCTGGGCAACAGAGGCACAGTAAAGGCACCCTCCCTGCTCTACATCCCCTGCTGTCCTCTGTGGTTGCTGCTGCACCCGTCACACTGCATGACAGTCAGCGGCGCCGGCAGCATGAAGCTCCCTCCCAGCTCCCAACCTCCTTTGACTGCATGAGTGGAAGCAGGGCCTGGAAAGGGGACGGAGCTACATGGGACACAGGGGGCATATCTACATGGGATGGAGGAAGCGGAGCTACACGGGAGCACTGCTGATGAAAGGAAGGAGTAGATGATGAGCTGCCACACAATTTTTAAGGTAAATAAAGTGTGAGAGAGTGTACTACCATTGGCAACTGTTGTGGGCATATGTAAAGGAAGCGCTACTAGTGTCAGCAACTGGTGTGGGCATATGTATAGGCAGCGCTACTACTGTCAGAAACTGGTGTGGGAATATGTATAAGTAGTGCTACTACTGTTGGCACCAGAAAAAAATTTGAGCGCTAGGGACAGGTGTACTGTGCTGCCTACAGATGGCTGCCTTCTGGTAGAGGGATGCCGCCCTCACTAAAGGTAGACAAAGAGAACAAAGGACCAGTGGGCGCCTTCTGTACGCTAAAACTATTTATTAAACCAAAAAACACACAAAAAAAACACAGTAAATACAATTACAATAAAAACCGGTAATTTGCATGCATGCAACAATTCAATAAAAGAATTCTACAAAGCCATTTCACTGCATTAGTTTGAGAGGTATTGATAATTACCAGTTCCTGATTGGATGGAGTGTGTGTGTGTGTGTGTGTGTGTGTGTGTGTGTGTGTGTGTGTGTGTGTGTGTGTGTGTGTGTGTGTGTGTGTGTGTGTGTGTGTGTGTGTGTGTGTGTGTGTGTGTGTGTGTGTGTGTGTGTGTGTGTGTGTGTGTGTGTGTGTGTGTGCGTGTCCGTCGCATTGCAGACACCCCGTGGCACTCAGAGACACCAAATTTGGCAACAAGATACCTCTGGACCCGGTGGTGTGCACCTCGAAGCCGTTTTTGTGAAATTCCACTTAGAATTTTAAAAAACACCAAGTTTTAATTTTCCTTCATTGATGATCTGGGGAAAAGATCGACAATCTGGGAAACCGTGGATGAAGGAACAACTCCACACCTGATTTCATTGCTGTCATTGAGTATGACAAAGACATTCTAAAATTATGGTGAAGGCTTTAAACAATTAGGAAATAATTGAGGATATACATAGACCACACATAACACACACACACGTACACAGTGTACACGCACATACACACACACACACACACAGTACACCACATACGCACACATAGCACACAACACACACATTTATACGTAGAGCACCTCACACACTTAAGCTGTGTACACACGGGGGAGATAGGGGCTGAAATCAGTGGAAACACACCGCATGCAGTACAATACATATCCATACGCACTACAACACACACCCAAAAACAGTACAACAAACACACAACTCCTGGCTTCAATCAATTCTATGGAGACGGACCACGATAAAATGGCCGCCCCATAAAGCAGACAGTTCTCTGAAACTGTTTGCCCACAATATCCATACCCCCACCTATAGATTTGTTTCACAACCCACCCCATCCAAACAATTATCAGTTTGAATCAGAACTTATTTTTGAATCCTACTTTCATTTCTTGATTGTACTTCTATGTACACTTACATTTTTTTCACAATTTATTGAGTAAATTGTACACTTTGTAACATGGCAATTCATTTTCTCAGTCTTATTCTTCAACTTCTTACACTCAAACCTTATCAATGCACACATTGATGATTGTGATGGCTGGATCAGTGGATTGGCTCGGCGGGTGTAGGGAAGAATTTGTCCCATTGCACCCATTCCCAGTGGGGCATTACAGTGGTGCGGGTAGCGTGCGTTGCGTCATGACATCATGTGGCCAGGCCCGTGGACCTGCTCCCACACTCAGGGGCTACCCCACTGTTTGGTAGAGATGCCCGGTGCATATGCTTTACAGATCCCCAGACCTCAGAGACGGCTGCAGGTTCGGTGAGGGGAGTGGCAGTGGCAGGGAGCAGTGAATTTTTAATTAATTATGGCGGGGTAAGTAACGCCCACCCCGGTCCCTTTGCACTCAGCGCCTGTAATTACACACCCTAGAAACTGTACAATTTGAAAGTATAGAAATGGAGGTGTGGCCACGTCCCTTTCTGATTTTGTACCAATTTCTGACCCTCAGATGTTGGAGTATATGTCATACAGTAGGTGCTAAAACTCAGGAGTGGATGTGGAATTCATCAACACATACAAGTTATCAACTCACGAGCGTTGTGTTTCAAACAACAACACCACACCTGATTTCATTGCCATCATTGAGTATCAATGCAAACACATTCTAACATTATGGTGGAATCTATAACAAATTACAATCTTAGGTCTTTGGCACAGCATATTGTAAGATTACATTTTTCAGCAATTTTGGAAATAAAGAAACCCCAAGTGTTTCCCGGGCAACGCCGGGCGGGTCAGCTAGTACAAAATAACACACAAAACCACATACATTACAACACACACACAAAAACATTACATAACACACAAACACATAGAACACATAAAAAATAATTTGCCGTTTATTTAACAGTCTGTACCAGCAAATAAAAACTGTACCTAATGTACCATTTCTACTTTGTTCCCCATATCCGTCTCTCCAGTCCTCCAGTTGCACTGAGAAATCTTTGTCCTGGCCAATGCACCCATTGATCAATACAAAGTGGGTACACTGCACTCACCCTGTTAGTCAGTTGGATATCAGGCACTGCTCTGCCTTAAGGGTTTCCCAGACTCTTTTGGTTCATAGATAATGTTTGGTCGATGGGCATGAGCGCTGCATGCATTTGTTTGAATGTTATGAGTGTAAGAAGTTGAAGAATAAGACTGAGATGAAGATTTGTCATGTTATAGTGTACAATTTACTCAATAAATCGTGAAAACAATATGTGTATATAGAAGTACAATCAAGAAATGAAAGTAGGATTAAAAAATAAATTATGATTCAAACTGAGAATTGTTTGGATGGCGGTGGGTTGCAAAACAAATCTATAGGTGGAGGGGGTATGGATATTGTGGGCATAATTGGTGTTTGGTACACCTACAGGGGGTACCCAGATGATAAGAAATTTTCACTACAGTGTCACCGTAGGGGGATTTCCAATTGGGGTTCAGGTGGGTCTTTTAGGGACTCCTTTACAATTCCGTTGGTCTCTTCTCCTGGAGCCTATGGTCTCCCTCAGTGATTGACTATCATTAAGGGAGACCGTAAGCTCAAGGAGAAGAGACCTACAGGATTGTAAAGGGACCCTAAAAGACCACCTGGACCCCAATTGGGAATCCCCCTATGGTGACAATGTGACCGTGACACTGTAGTGAAAATCCCATCAATTGAGGGCCCCATGTAGGTGTAAGAAACACCAATTATGCCCACAATATCCATACCCCCACCTATAGATTTGTTTCACAACCCACCCCATCCAAACAATTATCAGTTTGAATCAGAACTTATTTTTTAATCCTACTTTCATTTCTTGATTGTACTTCTATGTACACTTACATTTCTTTCACGATTTATTGAGTAAATTGTACACTTTGTAACATGGCAATTCTTTTTCTCAGTCTTATTCTTAAACTTCTTACACTCAAACCTTATCAATGCACCCATTGATGATTGTGATGGCTGGATCAGTGGATTGGCTCGGCGGGTGTAGGGAAGAATTTGGCCCATTGCACCCATTCCCAGTGGGGCATTACAGTGGTGCGGGTAGCGTGCGTCGCGTCATGACATCATGTGGCCAGGCCCGTGGACCTGCTCCCACACTCAGGGGCTGCCCCATTGTTTGGTAGAGATTCCCGGTGCATGTACTTTACAGATCCCCAGACCTCAGAGACTGCTGCAGGTTCGGTGAGGGGAGTGGCAGTGGCAGGGAGCAGTGAATTTTTAATTAATTATGGCGGGGTAAGTAACGCCCACCCCGGTCCCTTCGCACTCAGCGCCTCTAATTACACACCCTAGAAACTGTACAATTTGAAAGTATAGAAATGGAGGTGTGGCCACGTCCCTTTCTGATTTTATACCGATTTCTGACCCTCAGATGTTGGAGGATATGTCATACAGTAGGTACTAAATCTCAGGAGTGGATGTGGAATTCATCAACACATACAAGTTATCAACTCAGGAGCGGTGTGTTTCAAACAACAACACCACACCTGATTTCATTGCCGTCATTGAGTATCAATGCAAACACATTCTAACATTATGGTGGAATCTATAACAAATTACAATCTTAGGTCTTTGGCACAGCATACTGTAAGATGACATTTTTCAGCAATTTTGGAAATAAAGAAACCCCAAGGGTTTCCCGGGCAACGCCGGGCGGGTCAGCTAGTAAGCAATATTTTATAGATATTTCCAGGTGGAATTGGGGCCTTCAGGACGGACCCACACCGTATATATCACAGGGATTCCTTGATGGTACTTGGTATCGTCTCCTCCGCTCACCCGGGCAGGTGCAAATTTGCTCGATGGATGTATCAAGTAGGTGCCTGATATATTTTAACACCCTTTTGGTCCGAGTGCTGCAGTAGCCGGTGGCCCAACTCTGGACTCTGTGCTCCACTGAATTAGTAGCCAGCCCAGCCTTTCCGTGTGCTGGTGTGGACAGCGTAGATATCCAGTGCACACAGCGGCTGACACACTTGCTTCCCAGCCGGCTGCCTGCGTGCACAGTATAGGCTTGAATGCCGCAAATCACTATCAGTCAGCTGGCATAAGTACCACAAGCTTCTGGTGCAGACAGCGGCTGCTGGACTCACTTCCCAGCCGGCTGTCTGTGTATGCAGTGGGGACCTGAATGCCGCAGATAAATATCAGTCAGGCGGCGGGCTGATGGTATCGGTGTAGCGCCCTACAGGTCCTCAACTGCTGATCCTCCTCTCTGGGCTCCTTAAAGATGCATTTCGCTGCGCTCAGGCAGCTTTGTCAATTTCCTGAAATGATATTTATCTGCGGCATTCAGGTCCCCACTGCATACACAGACAGCCGGCTGGGAAGTGAGTCCAGCAGCTGCTGTCTGCACCAGAAGCTTGTGGTACTTATGCCAGCTGACTGATAGTGATTTGCGGCATTCAAGCCTATACTGTGCACGCAGGCAGCCGGCTGGGAAGCAAGTGTGTCAGCCGCTGTGTGCACTGGATATCTACGCTGTCCACACCAGCACACGGAAAGGCTGGGCTGGCTACTAATTCAGTGGAGCACAGAGTCCAGAGTCGGGCCACCGGCTACTGCAACACTCGGACCAAAAGGGTGTTAAAATATATCAGGCACCTACTTGATACATCCATCGGTCCATCAAATTTGCACCTGCCCGGGTGAGCGGAGGAGACGATACCAAGTACCATCAAGGAATACCTGTGATATATATGGTGTGGGTCCGTCCTGAAGGCCCCAATTCCACCTGGAAATATCTATAAAATCTTGCTTACAACAAATCTGTGCGAGACTGTAACACCTGCCCACACCTGGCAATTTTTCCATCCAATCAGGAACTGGTAATTATCAATACCTCTCATACTAATGCAGTGAAATGGCTTTTTAGAATTATTTTATTGAATTGTTGCTTGCATGCAAATTACCGGTTTTTATTGGAATTGTATTTACTGTGTTTTTTTGTGTGTATTTTGGTTTAATAAATTGTTTTAGCGTACAGAAGGCGCCCACTGGTCATTTGTTCTCTTTGTCTACTACTGTTGGCAAATGGTTGGGGCATTATGTATAAGCAGCACGACTACTGTGGACAACAGTGGGCATTATGTATAAGCAATGCTACTAAAGTTGGATAGATTTGCCTTTATGTGTGCGTAAGGGTTCTACTACTGTGGGCATTATATGTGTAAGCAGCACTACTACTATGGACATTTTGTGCAAGGTGCACTACTGTGATGAAGCGGCAATGGCAGAATACCAGATGCTGGGCTCAGGGCTAGACTGGACTGGATTACACAGTTAGCAGTACTGGGGGCATACTGCAATGGGCACTACTCTGGGCATTGTGTAAGGGGCACTACAGTTGGCAAAATGTTTAATAGGCTCTACTGGTGGCATTTTGTAAGGGGTACTTTGGTGACATAATGTGTATAAGCAAGAGTACTTGGGGCATTATGCATAGCATAATGTAGGGCATAATATCATATGGGCATAAAAGTGTACAGCATAGTGTGTAAGGGGCACTGCGGTGTGTGGCATAATGCGTAATAGACATAACGGGGTGCTGCATATTGTGTAAGGTGCATCACAATGTGTAGCATAATATGTAATAGGCATTACTGTGAGGCATATTGTTGAATGGGCACAATGGCATCTGGCATAATGTGTAATGGGCATTACTGTGTTTTTGGTACTATTATGTGGCCACGTCCCTTACACATGAAGAAACTCTCTCTGTTTTAGCTGTGGTAATAGGGAGTCACCACTTCCCTGTCTGGCACAGGGCACCAAAATGTCTAGTTATGAAACTGGTGCTGTGTAAAGTGAGTAAGATTGTGCTAAGAAATAGGGTGGGGGTTGTGTATGGTCGCAAGCTTGCCATGCTCATGGCTTCCATCCCCCAGAGCCCCCATTCCTGGCCCCCCAGAGAACAAGAGAAGTGGAGACGGCATGCCAGGGAGAGTGGCAGGAGGTGAGGTCGGAGGAGGCCCCGGCCATGGCCCCTGTCACAAGACTTGCAGGATGCGGCTGCGGCCACTGATGAGGATCATCACTGATGTGGCTCCCGGCAAGGATGCAACCCCCGGCAAGGCTGAAGCCCCCAGTGAGGATGTGGCTGTGGCCCCCAGTAAGGATGTGGCTCTGACCCCTGGAGCAGGATGAGACAGCGCCCCCCAGTGGCAACAGCAGGAATCTGCATCCCAACCCATCGGCCCAGAGGACCACAGGCAGAGGAGGGGTAAGATGAAGGAGGGAGGCGGATGGTGTGGTGCCACCCCCCCCCCCCCCCCCCACATACAGGACAGCAAAACCCCTGGCCACAAACATTCAGTGTGCCCTGCCAAGGAAGCCCACGTGAGAGGAGGTATGGCTCGGCATTAGGCCATAAACGGTGGCCCAAGCTCCAACTCCTGGCCCCCGACCCCACAGCCTCACTGAATCTTTCTGACTACCCCCCTCTCCCTACACACTGGCTCTCCCCCCCCCCCCCCAAGCTGGAGCTCCAGCCATGACCCTGACACTCTGCCCCCACTTACATCCTGCTGTGTGCTGTAAGGAAGATGGCCTGTTGAGCTGTAAATAGCATGATCAAGATGGTGCCAGAAATGTTTGCCTAGGAACTGTGCACTCAACCATATGTAACCCCACAGCAATCTATAGCTGTACTGTCTCTGCTTATCTGTTACCTACCTGGCTGCTGCAAAGACCAATGGTGCCACTGATGGTTGCCTAGGCACTGTGTGATAACTGTACTGTCTCTGCTTATCTGTTACCTACCTGGCTGCTGCAATGACCAATGGTGCCACTGATGGTTGCCCAAGCGCTGTGCAACTCAGAGGGTTTGTGTTACCTGTGTGATCACTGTACTGTCTCTGCTTATCTGTTACCTATCTGGCTGCTGCAATGGCCACTGGCACCACTGATGGCTGCCTAGGCACTATGCAGCTCAGTGAATATATGTTCCATGTGTCTATGTTAACCAGGGTACATCTAGCGTATACCTGTATGTGTTATGTATATCTGTACTGTCACTGTTTAACTGTTACCTAACCGGATGTTGCACAGCAATCCACATAAATCTTCTATTATACGCAAATATACCTGGCCAATACAGCTGATTCTGATTCTATTGAGTGCCACATTTTGAAATGGGAGTACTATTGTGTGTTCACTCCCCTTCCTTGTCAGAAAGCGTCATTTTTTCAGTGTTAAGCATTATAGCAAATTTAAAGTTTGCAGGAGGGCGTTGAACATCCTAGCACCGGCCCAGCGTGCAGAGAGAACATTAAGCAAGGGCTGCCTATGCCAGAGCGTAGTTAAGAGGATTATATTTTTATTTTTGCAGTAAAAGTTGATGACTGCTATTTGTATAACGTTTGGTTACAGTTGCAATTTTTGCTGATAGCCTATCAGGGAGAAACAGGGCGTGACCTTAGGAGAGTGGTATATAGGTAGGATCCTGCAGGAGCTACTTTCTCTTTCAGAAGTTTCAGCACCACCAACCCTCCCCTGCCTGTCAGGCATCCAAATTGATTTCAGTACATTTAATATTTCTCTAAAATGGCGTAACGATCCAGCGGTCATTGTGGCATAAGAGGGCATTGGAAGACACTACCCCTTGAAAGACGGTGGGTTTGTCCCGCTTTTGCGGGGGACAATTTGGACATTCCTTTATGTGAGACTTTATGGTGAGACTTTATAGCGTCAGATTATGCATTAGTCAGATGGTGCGTCTCAGCCATCACCGTATTTAATAGTTGGGGCATTTAAGTCTCCTGCTATGTTATGTGGCTAGAGCTGGACATCACGTGACGCATTATTGCCAGCCCTTTACGACGAGGGGTCATACCAAATAATAAATGACTACAGGTATGACCATTAAATCTAATGCTATGTTGTCCGAGTCCTTATTGCGTCTGCATGTTTTATTTTAGATAAGATAGCTTAAGGTTTGTGTTCGGGTCCAAACTCAATAAATGTATGGATGCCTTATTAGATGTGGGTGAGTTGTTTTGTTTCTGTGCAGTGTAAATACTGGCTGATTTATTTTTACACTGCAATATAGATATCAGATTGAAGTACACCAAATGATCAAAAACAATTTGTAAACATTCCAATGTCATTTCATTACAGATCCACCTGGAAATCCAGATGTCACCATCTCCTCCTCCAAAGGTATATTGAGAAATTTGGCTTCATCCTGCTATAGTAGTGTTTTGACCAGTTCCTGTAACATAGAACAATAAGCATTTGAGTGTCAGTTGGTGTCAATTGGTTGAGTGGCAGTTGGTGTGTCTCATTTATTTGAATTTTGGACTATGTTGCAGCCACTTCTGGTCTCTTGAGATGGGTTAGTTCTGTGCGACCTCATGTTTGATACCAAATTACTGCCAGTGCTTAAAGTGGTACTGGTAAGGTGGTGAAACTCACTTACCCTGCCTCCCCCCCCCCCCCCCATATGTCACAGCCATGGTGGGTGCTAGGGTGTTTGTCGCCCCCTACAAGTGTTATATTTATGGCCTACCCCACATACCCATGAAATTAATAATGTGGGCAACATAGTAACACCCCTAATTCAAATTATGCCCCACAGTGCAAAACAACCCAACACCTAAAATAAATGGAACAGTGGGCACCTAAGGTGCACAGCAAAAAATTAGGGCATGGGTTTGTGGGACAGGGGATTATGCACACCGTAATGCCCATTACACATTATGTCACACACTGTAATGCAACTTACATATTATGCCACATAAGTGCCACTTACCTACATGCTCAATGCTAGGGTTTTCTTGCTCATTACTAGGGTTTTCTTGCTCAATGCCAGGGGTTACATGCTCAGTGCCAGGGGTTTCTTGCTCAATGCGAGGGCGTTTGAGCCAATCGGAGCACGTGGCCTGGCAGCCAATCAGGCAGCATGGCTCCTGATTGGCTGCCGTGCTGCTAACTCCAATTTGCTCTCGAGTCATGATCAAGGCTCGGTGCGTCATTTGAAATAGCTGTGCCGCAGAGTCGCGGATGGGTGGACCTGCGCTGATAGAGACAGCCGGGTTTCCCACCACTCTGCCTGGCTGTCCCTTTATAGCAAAGCAGGTTGCAGAAAGGAACAGATAGCGGGGCAAGGTGAGCGGACAGAGAGGCGGAACCGTTCTGCCTCCAAAATAGAACGAACAGAACACAGAAACATCCATTTCATGGAAAGTGTTGTCCATTCATGAACTGGAGCCCATTTTGGTTCATGCAGTCTCCAGTTTATGTTTTTCCACTTGCCACTGACTTGGATCCTGCCCCAATAATCACATCAATAAAGTCAAGGTGGTTTTATATTTCTTCAAATGGACTCGGGTGAATGGACTGTTGTAGGTGAAATACTGTAACTGGCTAAGTGGCATACATTATTATTACACTCAAACAGTTACACTTTGCTCAAAAACACACAATCCTGCAGCAAAACGTATTACTTCTACTTTGTGATGAATTAATTGCAAAATACAATGAAGGTTTACAGTTTCATCAGTACCCTATAGAACAGGGGTGGGGTACCTCAGGCCTGGGGGCCGTATGTTGCCCCCGTAGCCGGACTGAGTGGCCCGGTCATCGGCTTTGCCGGGAGTCAAGTACAGGGAAATTCTCGCGAGAGGTCGGTAGTTCTCGCGATATACCTCTTAATCAATAGCAGCCAAAGACTGTCAGTCCTATTCAGCAACAGCCGCCGGAGCGTGCGGCGGCTTCAGCAGGACAATTTGTAAGAGAAATTTTTACATATGGCCCCCAAAGGATTTTTCCCATGCAAACGGCCCTTGGCACAAAAAAGGTTCCCCACCCCTGCTATAGAACATGGTGCAATCACATATAAATGACTATAACATTGGGGCTGCACAATGTGTAGTGCACAGTCTAGTTGTATAGTACTCCTCCTGGGGAGATTGCCTGGATCCTTAGTCCAGAACTAATTACTAATCACTAGTTACCATCCTGTCAAAATGCCATGGGCTTTGTGCACCCGAACAGAGCAACATTTAGTTTGGTCTGTCCGGCCCCATCTAATAGCAGCCGACACACAACACTTGAATTTCGACCATAGAGGTGAGGAGCAGCATTAGCGTTTTCATATATAGGATTATAGGATTGCAAAAGTTGTTTTTCTCTAAGTAGAGCTGATGTTCCACCTTCCTGAATGGTAACAACTTGTAGCTCTCAGCCAGCTCTCCCTGGCTATTCGTGAAACACAAGTATCTGTTACTGACCGCCAAGGTATCTATTCCTAATAGCGCATTCAGACAGCAACGGCCAATTTACCCGGCAATTACCCGGCTTTTCAAGCACCAGGTTATTCGGCCGCCGCTGTCAGATCCCCCTTCACACAGGAGAGGAAATCTCCGGATTTAAAATTTAGACCTGGAGATTTCCTCTATTACACTGGGTTTTCCTTACTCTGGGTTTTTGCCTGTGTGAAAGGGTCAATCCGGATCTTAAACACCAGGAGCCTTTTGCAGGGTCAGAGACCCAGAGTTCATGATCTGGATCGACCCTTTCACACACAAGAAATGACCTGTGTTTTTAATGAAATTCCTGGGTGGAACTGCTTCACCAGGGAAATTCATTTTCTGTGTGAAAGGGGTATAACTATAACGTTTACTCTTGGGCGGTGGTGAATTTCCCATTAGGCACATATATAGATAGAGCCACGCTCGTTCATCCCGAAAGCATCCCATCTTGGGGTGCTGTTTGCCAAGGCTCGCCGAGAATGAGACTCATGTGTGTGTGTGAGCCACTCGCACAAATGGTGCGCCAAGGGGGATGCTCAGGCGCGACGGCGGGATGAATAATCGCGGCTTCATCTGTATGGTTACTAAAAATATACGGATTAAAGGGTTTGGGGCAGATATTCATGAAAACAGACGTAGTACACAGATAGACCGCTTTATTTTTACACTGCAATTTAGATGTCAGTTTGAACACACCCCACTCATATCTAAGGTTCTCTGCACATGTTACATCTACCCCCCCCCCCCCCCCCCTGCATCGCAGCTTGTTTTGAGTAGAATCAGGCCCTACAAAATTTTCTATCTATTGCTATGGGTACAACAGAATAAAACTATTGGTACTTGTTTAGTTTTGCGGCAGCATGGCCGTGCGTCTGAGTCCCTTTGCGGGGCTCGCTTCACTCGCCCACACTGCGGGCTCGGTGGCTCGCTACGCTCCCCAGCTATCTAAGATCAGCTCAATGCCAATGTGGACAGTTGGAGTATGAACTATCCATGTTGGCATGGAGTTACATTTATTTTAGATAGTTAGATAGTTTGGCAAGCGCACAACCCGGAAGTAGCCGGCGGCCATGCTGCCGCCGTGAAACTAAACAACCAAACTATTTTGTCCATTCATTATAAAGCCAGTTTGGTTTTGTGTCTAGGTGAACAGCTTGAAGCTAACCAGTCTGAGATTACAAATGTAGATGGAGGTTTGACACTACACTGCTCTGTGGACAGTAACCCAGTAGCTGCTCTGAGATGGATAAAGCAGGAAGTCACCGGATCAAACACTACGATTGGTGAAGGAGTGATGTGGTCACTGGTAAAAATAACATCGTCGGAGTCAGGTGTCTACTGGTGCTCAGCAAGGAACACGCAAGGGTACAGTGATACCCGCATCCAAATCAACAGAACACCAGGTACCTGATATACTCATATTTTTTTATCCGGCATAAAATATATAATGAAAGTTATTGGTTTACAGTAGTTTTGTTTGCTTCATTATAAAGTTACAGTATATTCAGACATTTCCTGAATTAATAGGTACATTCTATTAAAGTGTTGTATCTGTTAACAACTAGTGAATTCTTGTTTTATCAACATGTTTTTATAGCAGGGACGTGCAGTGAGGTAAATGGTTGAGGTGTCCCTGGCAAGTACCAGAGCCAGATATGCACACAATATATGAGCCATTGGGTATATGCTGGCATTATACACATGTGCAGCAGTATACACTGCTGGAAATTTGCTGAGTTTTGATAAGAGATGCACAGAAAAGGTAGCCAGGTGAGGCACTGCCTCATGCCATAGACTTTTTAATCCATACTTTTGACTATAAAAATGATTAGAATAATACAAATAAGATTTTTTTAATATATTCTTCTTATTATTATTCTGTATTTTTGACATACTTTATAAATGAAAAACTCCAGTGTATATGTTAGTATGACAGGAAAGGCTGTGCCTCACCTGCCTCACCCCACCGCACGCCACTGTTGTATAGATTACATGCAGGGGTGAATTGGCCATAGACGTTACAATGAAGATTCCCAGGAGGCCATCTCACATATGTGGCAGCCTGTCAGCCAGTGACTTTTTTTTAATGTGGCCCTGCCCAGAGTAGTTGCCCCACCCCCTAGTTTCGCACACAAGCGGTTCACTGAGCAGAGCCCCTGATGCTGCAAATACTCCTCTGATATGTATCCACCCTGACAAGTGTAAAGGGACTATTGGGTGGTATCTGAGGGTGCAACAATGTGGGTTTTTTCTGGGCTCCACTGGGTCTTATGCTGCGTTTATGGCTCAAGTTTGTAATTTATTAAAACCTCCACCATAATGTTAGAATGTGTTTGCATTGATACTCAATGCCAGCAATGAAATCAGGGGTGGTGTTGTTGTTTGAAACACACCACTCCTGACTTGATAGCTTGTGTGTGTTGATGAATTCCACATCCACTCCTGAGATTTAGCACCTATGATGCATTTATTTTTGTGTCTTTGTGTGCGTTGTACTGTTTTTGTGTGTGTTGTAGTGTATGTGGGTGTGTGCACTGTGGTTTAGTGTGTTGTATTGTATCTGTCCAATGTGTAAGTGTGTGTGGTGCGCTACGTATAAATATGTGTGTGTAATGGTCGAAGTGGAAATTTTGAAGTTATGTGCACACTCCAGAAAAAGAGGATGTCGCCACTCAAAAGGGGGCATGTCCTTGAGTGTAGTGTACCATGCTGTATGCCCCTTATACACATTATGCAAAACAGTAGTAGATCCCGTTACACTTGCCCCTTAATTATTTTGCCAGGCGGAAAGAGCTAAAATTCCCCTTATGCGACACAGAATGAGCAAAAAAATTCACATTATACCACCCGGAAAGAGACAAAATTCTCATTATATTACATAAATTGAGCCAAAATTCACGTTATGCAACATGGATTGAGGCAAAATTCACATCATGCCTCCCGGATTGAGACAAAATTCTCATTCTGCCACACAGAAAGTGCCAAAATTCACTTTATGCCACACGGATTGAGCACAAATTCACATTATGCCAACCAGATTGAGCCAAAATTCACATGGCGGGGTGACGCGTGGACAGAGATGGTAGGGTGATACAGGGCAGAGATGGCGGGGTGATGCAGGGACAGAGATGGCGGGTTAATGCAGGGACAGAGATGGCGGTTTGTTGCAGGGACAGAGATGGCTGGGTGATTCAGGGACAGAGATGGTGGGGTGACGCAGGGACAGAGATGGTGGGGAGATGTAGGGACAGAGATGGTGGGGTGACATAGGGACAGAGATGGTGGGGTGACGCAGGGACAGAGATGGTGGGGTGATGCAGGGACAGAGATGGTGGGGTGACATAGGGACAGAGATGGTGGGGTGATGCAGGGACAGAGATGGTGGGGTGACGCAGGGACATGCACCTCTATGTCACACTACATGTCACTACATTCATCCCACCTGCTAACTGTCACATTCATCTGACCCGCCTCCTGTTTACATCAATGGGGGAAGCCCAACCTCCAGACTGCAGCATCCTGTGGTCAGTATGGAGGTTGGATGGGGGTCACACACAGCCTCCACTGCTGTCTGCTGTACTCTGCAGACAGCAGCTGCGTCAGGGAGGAGGAGATTGGATGTCTGTGTGCGGCATCCATTCGTCTCACAGACAGGGGGGGGCACAGGGGCTGGGGGCAGCCCAGAAGCTTACTTTGGTGTTGGGCTTGCCCCCAGGGTAATGATCGGCGGTCCTGGCAGGGGTGATTGCGGTCCCAGCGCTTGGAGATAATGTAATCTTCAAGCGCCACCTCCGTCTACACTGCAGGTAGGCACCACAGTGTAAACGGTGCAAATCCCGGATCCGACTTGGCTTCAATCCGTTTTCCAAATGCCATGTCGGATCTGGGTTTTTTGGTGTAAAAGGTGTATAAGTGTGTGTGTTCTGTGTGATTGTTGGTGTTTTACTGTTTTTGGGTGTGTTGTCGTGTATATGGGTGTGTGTTGTACTGCTTGTGGTGTGTCATGTACTGTATGTGTGTGTTGTGTGTATCTGTCCAATGTGTAAATGTGTGTGGTGTGCTAAGTATACAGTATATGTGTGTTTAGTGTGCTGTGTGTGCTTATATGGTGTACTGTGTGTGTGATGTGTGTGGGTGTGTGTGTACAATGTGTACGTGAGTGTGTGATGTGTGGTCTATGTATTTCCCCAATTATTCCCAATTGTTGAAAGCCTTCACCATAATGCTAGAATGTGTTTGCATTCGTACAAAATAACAGCAATGAAGATGTAGTGTTGTTCCTTTTACTTCGGTTTCCCAGATCATCGATCTTTTTTTCCAGATCATTAATGAAGGCAAATTGAACCTTGGTGTTTTTTTTTACATTTCTAAGTGAAATTTCCAAAAAACGGCTTTGAGGTGCACACCACCAGGTCCAGAGGTACCTTCTTGCCAAATTTGGTGGCTCTGAGTGCTATAGTGTGTGCCCGCAATGCAACAGACATGCACTCACACACACACACACACACACTCTTCAACTTATTATATAGAAGCACCATTTGGAAGCTAATAGGTAGAATCAGATTGGTTGCTATGGGCAACATCCCATATTAACATCCTTGACTTCCGGTGGGGGCTGGAGATGGTTGCATGCTTGCGGTGCTCCTGGCTTCCATCCCTGGAGCCCCATTCCGGACCCCCAGAGAACCAGAGAAGCGGAGAAGGGGCACCAGAGAGAGTGGCAGGAGGTGAGGTTGTGAGGTCGGAAGAGGCCCCTGGCGCAAGGATGTGGCTGCGGCCCCCCGTGCAGGATGAGGCAGCGGCCCCCCAGCGGCAACAGCAGGATGCTGCGCCCCACCCCATTGGCCCAGAGGACCGCAGGCAGAGAAGGAATAAGACAGGAGGGAGCAGGATGGCCCACGGCACAGGCCACGGCCCCCAGCAGCATGGTGCGGCACCCCTGGCATACAAGACAGCAGGACTACTCCTGGCCACGAACACCTACAGTAGCATGACCTGAGGAGGAAACCCATGGGAGAGGAAATATGGCTCTGTCTCAGGCCAGAAATGGTGGAATCCAGCCCAGGGAGGGCCCAAGCTCCTCCTCCTGGCCCCCACCCTCATGGACTCTTCCTGACTACCCCCCTCTCCCTTCATGCTGGCTCTCTCTCACCCCCCCCCCCCCCCCCCAGCTGCAGCTCCAGCCAGGGCCCTGAAACACTGCCCCCCCCCCAACAGCCTTAGGATTCATCCTGCTGTGTGCTGTGAGGAAGATGGCCTGTTGAGCCCCTCTGCTGCTGTGAGTAGCATGATCAAAATGGCTCTGCAAATGGCTGCCTAGGAACTGTGTACTCAGCAATATGTAATCCTGTGTCTCCCCTATCTCGTACATTGCACAGCAATCTATATCTGTACTGTCTCGGGCCAATGCGTTTCAACTATGTACTGAAGTCTTTTTCAAGGCATAAAAGGCAGGCATGTACTACAGTACATAGTTGAAATGTGTTGGCCCGAGCAGGAGAACACTACTTTGATCTACCTGGAGGACGTGGGTATTACCATAAGCACAGCACAACTGGACTCTTGCCGTATTCACAATCTTAAGATCTCATGAAAATTGATGCCATCTAGTTCTCACCTAGACTTGGTAATTACCTTCAGCCTTTAGTTTCAGGATCCAGTGTGTTTCCTTCATTGTATATGCATTGTATAAGACTATATTCTTCTAGTTTTTCATTTACTGGGTCCCTTGCAACGGAGCTCCCTGCCGGTCCCCACCGCCTCAGCGGTGGTCCCTGATGCTCGCCCCCACCTCCGTGCTTCCACCTTAACCCTGCCCATCTCCCTGAAGTGGAGATGGGCAGGCTTCAAGAGAAGAAGAAGTATCGTGAACGATATCATCAAGTGTGTATGGTCAACAGTTAAATATATTGGCAGAGTTCAGCAGCAAGATGGCTGCAAATATCGCAGGAAAATAGTGCGGTGGCCATTTTTCCCATGATATGCACATGCGCACTGGAGTCTGAGTGCGCTAGTAAAAAAATAACAGGCGGAAGCTTCTCTATTACACCATACAGGGGCGTAACTCCCAGATGCAATGGAGACTGCAGCCTCTGGGCTCCAAGCCCTGAAGGGCACCTGCATATAAAATAACTGTTTCTATACCAGGAGCCCTGCTAACACCTGCAATAGAGGACAGGATGGCTCCTGCCTGGTACCACTCAGCCTGCGCTGCAGCAAGCAATGCTGCTGGACTCTGAGATGATACGCACAGGGGAATGTTGACACACACCATATTTGGGGGTGGGGCATCCATCTCCAACTTGTCTCCAGGCAACTGAGATTAACTTACACCTCTCACACCATAACCTTATATACAGTGAGTGTGTTTATGCAATGACTCTTTTCTGTTTTAGATTACAGGAATGTGGATTCTAAAGTCATTGCTGGGATTGTAGCCGGTAACGTCATTATCCTGATCCTGATTTCTCTGGGATTGTTCTGTTTTCTAAAGAGATACTTTGAGAAAAGACAATTAGGTAAATGATGATGATTTGTAATCATAGACCTTTTATATTCCAGTATTTCTTTATCTCTTTATTTGTGTGTGTGTGTGTGTATGTATGTATGTATTTATGTGTGTGTGTGTTTGTGTTTGGTGTGCGCATATATAAATATATTCTGTGGCAAATAATGGATAACTTGCTGCTGTGCCATCCAAAATACATCATTAGGGACAGAGGCGGATTTTTACCTCATGGGGCTCTAAGAAAGGCCCAGTTTGGGGCCCCCTTTCATCAAACAATCCATAGCACTTGTGGTTGTCAGCCCCACTCCCGTGCAGTCAGGATATTACCAGTCCCCCATAAACCAACCTGCGTTCAGCATATTACCGTACCCACTCCCTTACCCCCCTCAGGATATTGCTGTAGACCCTCACCCCCTTGCAGTCAGGATATAACCAGAACCTGAACTCCTGCCCCCATGGTTAGGATATTGGAGCTCAGCTAACCAACCCCCCTTTCGCAGTCAGAACATTTGTGGGCAACTACTCCCCCCCCCCCCCCTCAGTCAGGATATTACCGAAGCCACACACTCACACTGGTCAGAACAATTTCGGGAACACCCCCCCCCCCCCCCCCCCCCCCCATGTAAGGACTGCTGTAAAGATTTCTAGAAATAAACCACACATCTCTAATTAGGACTATTGGTGATTATCAGCTGTTTTAGCTGCTGGGTGTCTTATACCAAACTTCTACATCTGTATTACACAAACTTTTCCTGAATGTGATATATGTTTTCCAGGAACCGGACATGATGAAACTGAAGGAGCAGAACCTACTTATCAGGTATGATAATATATATACTGTATATTTCATATTACTATAGTATTACCCAGTGTTATAGTTATACATCATGTGAATATTCTTATGTACAGGCAGCATCTCAGACTGGATTACAATGAATCTTTAGTAATACAATGTAGCCATCTCCCTGATTTTGCAACATTGAGATACTTCCTTATGGGGCCTACACACGGGGCGATTTCAGAGCCTTTTCTAAGTGATCTGACTCGTTATCACCCGGGAATTAATATCCAACTTGCTGGATAAATCTAGTAATACAGCCTGTCAGGGGCGTAGCTAAAGGTTCATGGGCCATGGTGCGAACGGTCAGCTTGGGGCCCCCCTACATACAACAAAATTAAAATCTCGCCGCACAGTGATGCCAATTACACAATAAGCCACACACCGTGATGCCCATTACACCGCACACCATGATGCCCATTACGCTGCACACCGTTATGTCAATTACACAATACGCTGCACACCGTGATGCCCATTACACCACACACCGTGATGCCAATTACAAAATACGCTGCACACCGTGATGCCCATTACACCACACACCGTGATGCCAATTACACAATACGCTGCACACCGTGATGCCCATTACACCACACACCGTGATGCCAATTACACAATACGCTGCACACCGTGATGCCCATTACACCACACACCGTGATGCCAATTACACAATACACCGCACACCATGATGCCCATTACGCCGCACACCGTGATGCCCATTACACTGCACACTGTGATGGTAATTATTTAATACACAATATTCCCCATACCATAATGCTGCCCATTACACCCCACACCATGATGCCCATTATGCCACACACCCTGATGCCAATTACACAATACTCTGCACACCGTGATGCCCATTACACTGCACACCATGATGCCCATTACACCCCACAGTGTGATGGTAATTATTTAATACACAATACTCCCCATACCATAATGCTGCCCATTACACCCCACACCATGATGCCCATTACACTCACCTATGCCCCCTTAGTGCCAGACATTGATATTGTGTGCCCCGGCCCCACAGTGCCAGATATGCCCCCAAAGTGCCAGACTTATACCCGACACCATGATGTCCATTACACTCACATATGCCCCCATAGTGCCAGACACTGATACTGTATGCCCCCGCCCCACAGTGCCAGATATGATATGCCCCCACACAGTGCCAGACATATACCCGACACCATGATGCCCATTGGGCCATTACACTCACATATGCCCCATAGTGCCAGACAGACACTGATATCATACTGTATGCCCCTACAGTGCCAGAAGCCTCACCTGCTGCAGTGACCACTGCTTCCCTTAGTCCTCCTTTACTGATCCCTTCTATCCAGCATCATATACTGGCCAATACTTCCACCAGTACTCTTCTACTGACCCCTGCTTTCCCTAATCTACCTCTACTGACCACTGCTTACCTTAGTACTGCTCTACTGACTCCATCTATCCTGCATCATCCAGCGCCCCCCCTCCCCTTCGAGTGACGTCACAGGCTGCCTGCGCGCCCAAACAAGGTGGTCCCTCCCTCCGTCCCCTGGGGTGGCCAATCCCCACAATCGGCCGCCAGCCGCCCAGCCTCCCTTAGCAATGCGCCCGGGCCGCACCGCACCGCACACACAGCAGGGGGAGAGGGGGGCGGGTTGGCATAGCTATGCCGACCCGCCCCCTCTCCCCCTGTGTGTGCGGTGCGGCCCGGGTGCTCAATTGACATCATGCTGAGTGAGTGTGTTGCATGCTGGGACTTGTAGTCCCCCCCCTCCCGGTCTGTGCGCCGCCGCAGTCGCACACAGCCTGCTGCCATGGCCTGGCTGTCACTGAGAGTGACTGACAGCCAGGGCCGGGACAGAGAACACCGGACAACTCAGAGCTCTGGGTGTCACCCCAGAGACTGGTGACACCCGGTGCGGCCCGCACCCCCCGCACCTGGCTAGTGACGCCACTGGTCTTGTGGTCCGTGGCCCATCCAGGGGGGGGGGACCTGCTGCCATCGGCCCCCCTGGCTCAGGGGCCCGGTTGCAGGTGCGACCGCTGCGACCCCTGTAGCTACGCCACTGCCGCCTGTCAGTGTTCTTAGCGGAGAACACTGGCCCTGAAAGATTGCTCAGCACACAGCGCTGAAACATGGCTGTGCAGCAGCGTGCTGAGCGATCTTCCTGAGCAATCAGAGCGATTTACATTGCTCAGATTGCTCAGCAGCGTCGCCCTATGTGTAGGCCGCTCTAGTTGTCTGCTCAGGTTCAAATTCAAATCTGTTCCCAGCACAGTAAGATGAGACCAGAGGCTGCGACACTAACTCACTTGTACACGACTTGCTCACTTCCTGGGGTTCTATGTAGTAAACATTCTGTAAAAACATTTTACTGCAGAATTTTTCGGGGGGGGGGGGGGGGGATTATAGTACTGATGGTTCCACAGGAGCTCAGAATTAAATATATGAAGAATTGTAAAACTAGTATCATTATTTGCATATTAGAATGCTTATGTTGGATTTTATATGTGTGCAAAACTAAAAAACTACATTTATAATTGTAGAGAGTATTTGGAATATAAAAAATTAGCTATATAGAAAGTGGAAAGCTATAAAAGAGAAGGTGATTTGGATAATTCTCCAGGAGAGAAATGTATTGGTTACATTAAGGGGGTTGTTCTGGTTGACGCGCTCAGATGCGAATTCGCACCCTTGCGAGTCCACCAGAACCCGCCCCCCAGTCGCACGCAGTGCACGTTCACACGGCTTGCGAAGGGATGTCTTACATAAACATCTATTCGCAGACCTGAGGCAAACTCCCACATCTTTAGATGATCGGTGGCCATTGAAAGATGTGGTGCTACCCACCCCCGGCGCCCAAGTCACCCAGTGATTCAATGGGAACACACATGAAACGTTGGGCATTCCCATGGCGAGTACCCCAGCCTGCCGCCCCATGCCCCCCCCACCACCACCCGCTGCCTACAATGTTGGGTGCTTGCAGTTTGTTTGCCATGACCGCACGCACCCGGTGTATACTCATGCACAAGGTATCGGTCTCCGTGTGAATGAACGCTGGTTGCGACTGGATCGGAATAAGGCCCTAAATACCATTGATCCTATATAGAGGGGTGCTCAGAGGCTGGGTACTCAGGGCCGGTGCAAGGCACCGGAGCTCCCCAGGCGAGGGGGGGTGGGGCGCCACCTGGCTGCCGGATAGCACGCATCACTGCAGGGACCCCGCCGCCAGATCACACAGCGCTGCAGGTACCCGGCACGGACACCCCTGCAGCCTCCATGCAAGAGGCCAGGGGCGAAGTGCCGCCCTCCAGTGGCTGGCGCCCTAGGCACATGCCTAGATTTACCTAGTGGTGGTGCCGGCCCTGTTGGTATTACTTACCCAGGCTGGGGGGAGAGGCCCATGTGAGCTGCAGCCATTGGTTAATAATCAGTGACATTCTATCATTCAGTTATATTTTGGAAACTTTGTTATTTCAAGTAAATATTTACATAATAAGGCCAAATAATAGAAAATATATCTCACTAAATAATACACCTTTTCACAAAACATGAAATTGCAACAATTAATATTAATGAGTTTGCAATAAAAACATAATGGAAATATAAATAATTTAATGCAAAACAGCATAAATACATAATTAAACAATATATAGTATAATATGGTCCTAATGATTGGAACAGTATTATAGTAGTTTTATACTATATATTTATATAAATGATTAATATTATAGTATATCAATATCAGTGTACAAATTCTAACACTTCATATACATAAAACATCATGCACTGTACTGTACTTACATATATTTTATACATATTCACTTGGCGAATACAATAGAACTGAAGGATTAATTTCCATTATAGGAGTCAAATCATTTAATAACAAATAATTGTAAATTGTAAAATCGGCCTCCCTCGTCTTCTTATCTATCTTTGCTAGTCAGAAGATGTTCCTGCCCTACAGTCTCTCATTCTCTATCACAGCTGCCGTGTCTTTAAGGATAATCTGTTGTACTGTACAATGTTGTCCTGTGACCCTCGTCAGTGCATGCTATATTATACCTGATTACACATCCAAATCCACAAAGGTTTTCCACGCTCAACAAAATATATATATTTTTTTACGTGTTCCGTGTTTTTATTGAAACCAAATATTTCATATACATGTGATGTTTCTAAAACAAGGATCCTCTCTATGTTGTTATTAGGACACTTTAATTTGAATATTAATTCTATACTATTATTATACAGTAACATTTCTTTATGTTTGCTTCTATATTAAATACTTTCCTTTTTTTTTTTAAGGACCTAAAAGGACAGAAAAACGATATCTACACAACTATTACTATGCAATGAAGGCTGATATCTATGAAGAGATGTTATATGGAAACTGTAGTAAAAACTATTAGTTCATTAAGCTATCTGTATTCTGTAACATTGTACATCAGTGGTAGCCAACCCTAGCCCTCGAGAGCTACCAACAGTGCACATTTTTCAGACAACCTAGCTGCTGCACAGCTGCACTCATTAATCACTGACACATTTTAAAAGATACACAGATGGAGCTTATTAGCTCACTTGTGATTCTGGCCCTTATTCTGGTTGGTGCGGTAATATCCGTTATGCGTTCGTGCCGCCGATGTTTTGTGTCTGCGCATGTGCAGAGGCGTCTCTGCGCATGTGCGAGCGGGGCGTACGGCCAAATTCCGCATGAAATATCAACACTACGAACAGGGGGTGGAGAGGGGCGTGAAGGGCTATTTGGGCTCATTACCATATGCATACACCCCGCGTTTCATGGGCGTTCCCATGCAAACGCTGGGCGTACGTATGGTAATGCGGCCGTGACGCACGTGTGGGGGGCGGACATATGACATTGCCGGATGTCAGCTGCCCGCCCAGATCCCTGCTTTTGCACGGAGAAATGCCCGTGTGGTCTGAGGTTGCGGGAGCTGGTGGACCACTCGGTCCTGCATTCGATGGTCTGCGACTATCGAATGATGGGGGAGGTTACCTGAAATGGAGGAGGCGTATTCCATGAGAAATACACTTGCGGTCCGTGCGGACAGCTTCTTACTGCGTACGGACGGAGTTGGCGATCCGTATGGAAGGCGGGGTTTCGGACGTACGGTCCTGGCCGTATATTCGTATCCGGCCGCACCGACCAGAATAAGGCCCCCTGTGAGGAGACCTGCAAAACATGCACTGTTGGTAGCTCTCGAGGACTAGGGTTGGCTACCCCAGCTGTACATAGTAATGCATCGTGCCACACACAAGACAGCGGATTGCTGAGGTTTGGTCATGTGTAGTCATAACTCCAATACATCTCAATCTCTCTATCATATGCAGTCACAACAATGACATTAAGAATACCAACATTCTGGGGGTTAATATCACTGACAAAACTGAAAATCTGTATAAAATAAATTTTTCCCAATCCATTAACAAGTTAACTTCCCTGATGACTTCATGGACTTCCCTCCCTATTGCGCTACTGGGCAGAGTGACAGCAGTTAAGTCGGTGATATTCCCAAAGTTATTTTATTTTATCCAAATGCTCCCCATCGCCATACAACAAAAAGACATACTATTAATGAACTCTTCAATTTCTCGCATTCTGTGGGGAGGGAAGAGGCCTAGAATAGCATTGTCGAAATTGATGCTACCTAAAACACAAGGCGGCCTACGGCTTCAAGATTTCATAGCGTACACCATCTCAGTATTTTTTAGATATGCGAGGGGACTGGCTGCTGGAACATTCTGCGTACAGATTTACAGTACATCTTGATATAACTATTTTCCACCCTTATTCTCCCTCTGCCTTGTTGCACCTGAAGTCTGACGCTATCCCGAAAGAAATTTACTCTAATGTAATGTTCCGAGATACTTACTATAGTTGGTTAGGCCTACATAAATAAAAAAATTGAGATTTTGGATCTTCTCCTTATATTCCTCTATGGCAGGGCTGGGCAATTGCGGCCCTCCAGATGTTGATGAACTACACATACCAGCATGCCTTGCATCAGTTTCAGCATGGCCACATAGCAAAACTAATGCAAAGCATCCTGGGATGTGTAGTTCATCAACATCTGGAGGGCCGCAATTGCCCAGCCCTGCTCTATGGGGGAATCCAAAATTTCCACCACCACTCTTGTCAACTCCGATTCTGTCCCGGAGACAGAAAGGACTGTCACTAGCGTCTAAGGTCTTTGATCTGGGTGGAATTATTTTCCACTTGAACACTCTAAAACAGAGATACCTCCTTCCAGACACACAATTATATGTATATCCTCAGGTTAGACACTATTTTCAATCAATATCTCCCCCTCCTATTATCCTTAATACAGCCCAGCATACACAAGCTGCTACAATTTAGTAGTACCAGCACCTACAAACGTCACCATTTATACCCCCCTCTTAGTCGAATCAAAACTAACTACATCTAATTATTCTACTACTCTTCTATGCAACTGGTGGGATGGTACCTTCTAGTAAAGATGCATCAGAACAATTCTTAGAAAATTACTGCTTATACACCAAACACTTAGGATCAGCATATTTACAAGAAACTCACTTAAAGTTTCTCCATAGGGCCTTTATATCACCTATTCCAACTGACGGGGGCCAATGCAATAAATGCTCTATGGCAAATTCTAAGTTCCTACACTGCTTCTTGGATTGTTATAAAATACATACATTTTGGGACAAAAGTTTCCTTAACATTTCAATGCCTCTTTTGAAGGAAGCTTGTCTACTTTTCATATTTGGCAGATCAGTTTTAAACAGGTATGTTTCTCCCTATTTATCACTATTAGTAACTATCTTTACTATGGCAAAAAAAACTGATTTTATGTCATTGGACTTCAAAAACGGGACCCACTATCCAAAAACTAAAACTAAAGCTATTGAGCCTGTTGTACTACGACTTAAGAGCTATCATTTATCAGGACTCTTTACAAACCTGCTCCTTCCACATCAAATGGGATACTTTTATTTATTCCTTGGATGATAATTCAAAACACACCATACTAAGCTACTTCAAAACTCGTCACTGGTCCAAGGTCAGCCCATACATAGAAGCAAAACCTTGATCAATCCCTACTATCCATAAGGCCTACGAATCACATGACTTTAATACAGCAGGATTGAACCGCAATTTTCCTCCATCAGCAGTTTGTCCCTAGACAAAGCAGCTACATATTAATAAGGGAAATGTAGTGATTCTCCGAGACTTATAGGAACTAAGATGTGGACTAATTACATTACCTCTCTCACAGAAGTGCCCCAAAAGAATGACACCATTTCATCGCTGTTTTCACTGACCTTTCATAGAATCCTATTTTAATATGCCTACATTATGTCTTAATCACATTAATGTAAACTGCTGATTGTCCTTATACTAACAGCTGAATGTATGCCTACCTTGACCCCTCCCCCCCTCTTACCCCACCTTCCTCCTCCACTTTCCCTGTCTTACTCCCCCTACTTGTATTATCCCTAGGCAAAGCTATTGCATTGAGCTTAATGTTTTAGATGTCACTGTCAACTTAACAATCATTTTGTTGATATTTATTTTGACTATTTCGCATCTTATTGATCGTTTAAATGCTTTGTAATATTTGAAAATCCAAATAAAAAGTATATTAAAAAAAAAAGAATTCCAACATTCATAATGTTGACAGGTAAAAATTATGACATCATAAATGACAACCCCTGCAAAATGGCAATATTGATGAAATGTCGACATACTGTAGAAAAACTTGGCTTATTACATGCACAGTGGAAGGGCTGAATATAGCTATATTACCATACAGTGGAGAAAGATGCAATAAGATATTTCTATATTAATGAAGCACATGTGTAATTCCCAAGCATCCAATAAAAGCATAATGAACTGCAAACTTTGTATTCCATGAGAAGAGTTCTTTATAAACCTATAGAGTGGCCCCAACAGCAGCCCATAGCTTGGCATAGAAGCCCCTTTCAGCACCATGGACAGCTCAGGGTTAGAGATGCAGCTGGGGGCAGAGCAAGCTGGGGAGGAGCATTTACACACTGACCTCTCAGATAAGTCAGTCCTCCCTCTCTGCTCCCACCTCCTCGGTGAGGCTCCACCTCCTTCCTGTGCGGTTATCACGGCATCTACACAGTATTACTGGCTGCATTGCAATCTTCCATTTGTGCTCAGGGAGACTGCATTTCTGCCTGAAAGATTATTGGCAGGGTAATAAGAAACCAGGGTAAATATGTAATGCTCTTCCCTCTATGGGGGTAATTCAGACCTGCTCGCTGAGATGTGCTTATTTGGATCCTAGAGAGCAGGTTAACGCAATCCCGCCAAATGCAGCCCCCCCCCACCGCCTGAATCCCCCGCTACACTGCAAATGGATGTGTACGCTTTCACATCCACTTGCAAGGGCCCGCACAGATGAAAAATAATTTGATGGTTACTTACCATTGAATGATTTTTCCTCTATTCCAAGCCAAAAAGAAGCGCAGGACTTACTATTTGCTGCACAGACATCATCCACCTGCCCTGAGCAGGCAGGGAAATGCCTGTGTTCCATCACTATGGGCGCCCGCTGTTTTTGTGGCCACACCCCCTGTCTGTCAATCAGGCAGTGAGCACCGCAGAGAATGAAAAGTTTGCCAAAGGCGCTCACAGCGGGGTCTGCACATATGACCACAACCATCGACAGAGTATGCCCATCATGTGGGGGCTCTGATCTCCATATATGTCAGTGTACGCTGCAGGTGGGGGGCTCTGATCTATGTCTAGGAGTGTATGTGGCATTTGGGGGTCCTGACCTTAATGTCTTTTAGTGCATGCTATAATTGCTGTGGTTGGTACCTGATCGCACCACCCAATCATATTGTCCGTCAGTGCATAAAAAGAATTCTGGACACTTCAGAAACAATATTTACACATAATTATTATTAGATTAAAGCCGGCACAGAAAAAATATATAATGAGTACTAACATATGCATATTGAGAAAGAGTTACACGGGGAAGAAGGAATGTTTGTCATTAGGCTTGCGTACCTTGCTGTAACAATTAATTGTACCCTATGCACCATAATTGCTCTTTGACAACTTCTTGAGACAAAACGCACCAAATGCTTTGTCATTTTATTAAAGGTTACACATTACTACTAGTATATCCCTATTTGTTACAGAATATATACCAGAAATGGCCACATTCATGCACATTTCTAGATATATCTGCGGATTTCAATGGAAATCAACATAAATCTTTTGCTGCTCACTTTTTTAGCAACCGGTTTGAGCCATCGAGTTGTGGACAAAACAGCACTTAAGGTGCCCATACACGTCCCGATGCGGGCGTGCGTTCTGGGCTTAAATAGCACGCATCACATCGCATGCCTTGTGCATGCGTTGTGCATGCAATGCAATGAAAAGCAAGTACAAAAAGTATGGGCAGCACATACTTTTTGTACTGCACGATGAGGTGCCGCGGGAGCGCTCACCTCAAAGCACAGATCGCACCCCCGGGATCGGTGCGTGTATGGGCACCTTTAGATTTACGGTTCATAATAGTAGCCTTGTTACAGTATATACAGTATTGGTTATGGTATATCATCAATGTTTAGATTGGCAATTTATTGTTTAATCGCTAATGGTCAACCGTGACCAGGTAGATGCCTAATATCGACAGTTACAGAATATTGACACAAGCAAGAGGTCGACAGGACGTGGTCGACAGTGAAAAGGACAACACAAGTTTTTCACATTTTTTTTGTTTCCTGTTTCAATGTGAACAGCCAATTACAGCGTTTTCTGTGTACCGGCGAATAACGTTCGCCGGTGACACAGGGATCGGTGGTGATTGGTGCTGTTAAGTACAGCACCAATCACCACCGGGTGTAAGGGTGTCACTGGTGGTCACCCCACCTGCCCCCAAAGGCTGTGATTGGTCCGTCGGACCGACGGACCAATCACAGCCATTACACCTCAAATAAGATAACGCAGACAGCCCTGCAGCCGCCATTCCGGTCAGGAACAGCGTGCAGAGCGGTCTCCGTGCCCATCTGTGCCCTATACTGACCTGATCAGCGTTGGTGGCATCCGTGCTGCCAGCTACTGGTTGCTTCCTGGTTGCTCTTGCTTCCTGTCTGCTTGTGCTGCTGCTGCAGCGTCATTGTGTCAGAGATATAGATATTGTGTGATATAATTTTGTATCTGCTGCCCCCTGCTGCCCCCCTTTTGTGCTGATCAGTATAAACTAACTGATCAGCACCTTTTTTGGGGTGCAGGGTTTTTTTTTTTATATATACCCTGTCAGGTTGCACCCACAGTTAAGTGCCTGCTGCCCCTCACTGCTAATCAGTGTTGCATCACTGATCAGCAGTTTTTTTTTTTTTTGGAGAGTGCTGTGGTTTTTTTTTTATTGTTTTTACACCCACGGTGCTTTTGTGGGTGTCCTGTGGCCACTGAGCGCTGATCAGTGACGTACACCACTGATCAGCATTTTTGGCACAGGGATGATCTAATTTTTTTTTTTTGATCAAATTTCTGTTGCCTTTGACTCATCAGCAGTTATTTTTAATTTCTTTTTTTTGGAGAGTGCTGTGGGTTTTTTTTTTTATTGTTTTTACACCCACGGTGCTTTTGTGGGTGTCCTGTGGCCGCTGAGCGCTGATCAGTGACGTACATCACTGATCAGCATTTTTGGCACAGGGTTGATCTAATTTTTTTTTTTTTTTGTCAAATTTCTGTTGCCTTTGACTCATCAGCAGTTATTTTAAATTTTTTTTTTTTGGAGAGTGCTGTGGTTTTTTTTTTTTAAATTGTTTTTACACCCACGGTGCTTTTGTGGGTGTCCTGTGCCCGCTGAGCGCTGATCAGTGACGGACTTTACTGACCAACATCTGTGCTCAATTTTTGGCGCAGGAACTTTTTTTTTTTTTTCTTTTAACTTACACGTGTTAAATCACTACATATACACTACATACCCCCGTGTTGACATAAAGTTTGTACCCCCCCCTACACTATACACATGTTGAAACACTACACTTAAAAATAATAAAAATGTCCCAATCATCGCAAAGACTGTTTTCAGCGGAGGAGGCATATGCCCTTCTTGCCTCTGACACTGACACAGCCAGTGAAGTAAACGAAGAATTGGCATTTGTCTTAAGCTCCTCTTCCTCCTCTAGTGATGAGGGACCCCCTTTAAAGACGCCCCCGTAGAGCAGCTGAGACCCCCCCCAATGATTGATCTCGTATGGACCCCACCACCAGACAATTTTGAGCCCCAGGTTCCTGAGTTTTTGGCCAACCCAGGAATCCAATTTGATACTACAGGCCTCAAAGAAATTGACTTTTTCAAAGTCTTTTTCTCTGATGATTTTATAAATTTAATGGTGGACCAAAGTAATTTATATGCCCAGCAGTTTATTGCCCAAAACCCCACGTCATCATTTGCTAGGTGGACCCCTGTAGATGCAGTAGAGATGATGACGTTTTGGGGTCTGGTGTTACATATGGGCATAATTAAAAAGCCAGAAATTAGGCAATATTGGAGTACAGATGTTCTGTACAGCACCCCACTTCATCGTATGGCCATGACCCGGACTCGTTTTGAGACGATCCTTAAATTTTTGCATTACAACGATAATGCACAGTGCCCACCCAGAGATGATCCCACCTTTGACCGGCTATTCAAAGTCAGGCCGGTCATTGATCATTTCAGCGCCAAATTTGCTGAGATGTACATCCCCCAAAAATTCATTTGTGTAGACGAGTCACTTATACATTTTAAAGGAAGGGTTAAATTCCGCCAGTACCTTCCCAATAAGAGGGCAAGGTATGGCATAAAAATGTATAAGCTGTGCGAAAGTACCTCAGGGTACACCCACAGGTTTAGGGTATATGAAGGGAAGGACACAAGAATTGAACCGCCAGAATGCCCCCCCTCCCTCGTAGGTGTTAGTGGAAAGATTGTCTGGGATTTAGTGCACCCCAGTGGCGGAACTACCCAGGGTGCAGGGGGTGCAGCTGCTATGGGGCCCGGCGGCTGGGGGGGCCCGATGGACAGCAAGCACTCCCTGACCCCTGCAGCGTGCTTGGGTATTTTTTTTCAGGGAGCCACTGCAGCAGCCGACTAGGCTAATGATCTGCTCGCCGGAGCCAGGGAAAGTATGTAAGTAAAGAAGGGGGCGGGGCGCGAGTCCGGAAGAAAGACTGGGAGTCTGCAGCAGTGCAGCGGCAGCCTGGCTATGGCACGGTGACGGTAGTGGAACTGACGGCGAGGGGCGGCCAAGGTAGGATACTTGCCAGTGATGTATGGTGGTGGCTGGCTGTGTCCAGAGAGGCACAGCCGCTCACCACGGCCGCCACCTCCCCCAGCCTCCCACCGGGTGCCGCCGTTCTCTCCCCGCTGCCTACACCCACTGCGGTCCCCGAAAACCACCCCCCACTTCGGCTCCTCGTGCTCACCATGCTCCCCAGTAGTAAATAACATGTAGAGTGAGACATCACATCTGTCACGGAGATAGGAAACTGTATTTTTTTAAACTTCTGGAGGGGGTATGGGTAAAAACCGGGGTATGGGACCGGACATGACCCCGGAACGCCGGATATCTTTCATTCTGGAGCTTGTGGTGTCTGTCTGGTCTGGTGGGGAGGGAGGGGTGCATTGCCGAATGTGTCCTCTCCGATGGGGCTGCTGTTGACAGCTGTCACCAGGGAGAGGAGGAGGGGGAGAAAAAAGCCTCCCTGCATGGTCTGGGGATGTATTAAAAACCGGAAAGGTCCAGACCACACAGGGATGCTGTAATCTACCCTTCCCCATGTCCTTGGTGAAAGCTAAGCTATCACAGGCACCCCCTTCCCCCCCCCCCCCCCCCCCCCGGACTGGACATCAAACTGCATTCCGGAGTTTGTAGTGTCCGGTCCGGTGTTCCGGGGGCTTGTCCGGGTCCGGTTTTTACTTAGTCCCTTCTGGAGGAAGCTGATCCGAGGATACAGTATGTACTATTTATATTTAAGATACACCTGAAGTCAAACCAAAAGCAGATTCAGATTGTAAAAAGTTCTTACCCATAAAAAAAGACCATGTGTAATAGCATTGCGATATGTCACATAACGTGTAATGGCATAGCGGTGTGTCACATAACGTGTAATGGACTTTGCGGTGTGTCGCATAACGTGTAATGGGCTTTGCGGTGTGTCATAACGTGTAATGTGCTTTGCGGTGCGTCGCATAACATGTAATGGGCTTTGCGGTGTGTCACATTATGTGTAATGGGCTTTATGGTGTGTCACATAACATGTAATGGACTTTGCGGTGTGTCACATAACGTGTAATGGGCTTTGCGGTGTGTCGCATAACGTGTAATGGGCTTTGCGGTGTGTCGCATAACGTGTAATGGGCTTTGCGGTGTGTCATAACGTGTAATGGGCTTTGCGGTGTGTCGCATAACGTGTAATGGGCTTTGCGGTGTGTCGCATAACGTGTAATGGGCTTTGCGGTGTGTCATAACGTGTAATGGACTTTGCGGTGTGTCACATAACGTGTAATGGGCATTGCGGTGTGTCATAACGTGTAATGGGCTTTGCGTGTGTCGCATAACATGTAATGGGCTTTGCGGTGTGTCACATTATGTGTAATGGGCTTTATGGTGTGTCACATAACATGTAATGGACTTTGCGGTGTGTCACATAACGTGTAATGGGCTTTGCGGTGTGTCGCATAACGTGTAATGGGCTTTGCGGTGTGTCGCATAACGTGTAATGGGCTTTGCGGTGTGTCATAACGTGTAATGGGCTTTGCGGTGTGTCGCATAACGTGTAATGGGCTTTGCGGTGTGTCATAACGTGTAATGGACTTTGCGGTGTGTCACATAACGTGTAATGGGCATTGCGGTGTGTCATAACGTGTAATGGGCTTTGCGTGTGTCGCATAACATGTAATGGGCTTTGCGGTGTGTCACATTATGTGTAATGGGCTTTATGGTGTGTCACATAACATGTAATGGACTTTGCAGTGTGTCACATAACATGTAATGGACTTTGTGGTGTGTCAAATAATGTGTAATGGACTTTGCGGTGTGTCACATAACGTGTAATGGACTTTGCAGTGTGTCACATAACATGTAATGGACTTTGTGGTGTGTCAAATAATGTGTAATGGACTTTGCGGTGTGTCACATAACGTGTAATGGACTTTGCAGTGTGTCACATAACATGTAATGGACTTTGCGGTGTGTCACATAACGTGTAATGGGCTTTGTGGTGTGTCATAACGTGTAATGCGCTTTGCGGTGTGTCATATTATGTGTAATGGGCTTTGTGGTGTGTCACAATGTGTAATGGACTTTGCGGTGTGTCACATAACGTGTAATGGGCTTTGCGGTGTGTCATAACGTGTAATGCGCTTTGCGGTGTGTCATATTATGTGTAATGGGCTTTGTGGTGTGTCACATAATGTGTAATGGACTTTGCGGTGTGTCACATAACATGTAATGGTCTTTGCTCTTGTTGCATAATGTGTGAGGGGCATTAACCTTTGTAGCGAGGCCACACCTTTTATAATGCGTGCATTTTTTATTTTTAAAATTTCTATTGGAGGGGCACATTTTTACTGTTCCCACTAATGGTGGCCACACACGATGCGTACTGGTAGAGAACTTAGTTAGGGGGGCCCCATTATAAATTTTGCTATGGGGCCCACAAAGTTCTAGTTACGCCTCTGGTGCACCCCTTCCTGGATAAGGGTTATCACCTCTATGTGGATAACTTTTACACCAGCATCCCCCTGTTTAAGGCCCTTGGTTCAAGAGGTACAGCAGCTTGCGGTACTGTGCGCAAGAACCAAAGAGGCCTCCCAAAAACGCATGTTGCCCAATTACTGAGAAAGGGTGAAAGCAGGGGAATATGCACCGAAAATATGTTGTTGGTCAAATATAAGGACAAGAGGGATGTCCTTATACTGACAACAATTCACGGAGACAGTACCACCTCCGTCCCTGTACGAGGTACCAGTACCCACACCTCAAAACCTATTTGTATCCTTGATTACAATAAGTACATGGGCGGAGTGGATCTTTCAGATCAGGTACTGAAGCCGTACAGTGCCCTGCGGAAAACAAAAATATGGTATAAGAAGCTGGCCGTGTATATCATCCAGATGGCACTGTATAACGCTTACGTACTATTCCGTTCTACCAGCCAGACGGGGACATTTATGCACTTTCAAGAGGAAGTCATAAAGGGCCTAATATTTGGGAACCAGCAGGCAAAGGGCCCCAGTACTTCTAGTACTGTCCCCAGTACTTCTAGTACTGGCCCCCGTATTGTATCAGGGCAGCATTTTCCTAACGAAATCCCCTCCACTGGAAAAAAGGGCAAGACACAAAAAAGGTGCAAAGTTTGCTATAAAAAGGGAATACGAAAGCAAACTATTTTCCACTGTGAAACTTGCCCCGACAAACCCGGCCTATGTATGAAGGAGTGCTTTAAAATATACCACACATCTATGGATTATTAGGTTCATCATTTCACCGTGCTTCGGGGGTCTTGCTAATGCGACATAGCACCCACCATTCATTCCACCAGAATGTGTGCTGCAAAATCCAAATATCACTCCTTCCCTTCTGAGTCCTGCCATGCACCCAAATGGTATTTTTTGGTCACATATGAGGCATTGCCGTACTCGGGAGAAATTGGGGCACAGATTTTGCGGTACTTTGTCTCCTTCATTCCTTGTGAAAATGAAAGATTTTGAGCCAGAACTGCATTTTTGTGTAAAAAATGTAATTTTTCATTTTCACAGCCCAATTGTACCAAAATTGGTGAAACCCCTGGGGGTTTGAAATGTACACTATACCCCTAGATGAATTCCCTGAGGGGTGTAGTTTGCAAAATGGGGTCACTTGTGGGGGGTTCCACTGTATTGGTGCTTCGGGGGTCTTGCTAATGCGACATAGCACCCACCATTCATTCCACCAGAATCTGTGCTGCAAAATCCAAATATCACTCCTTCCCTTCTGAGTCCTCCCATTTTTTGGTCACATATGAGGCATTGCCGTACTCGGGAGAAATTGGGGCACAGATTTTGGGGTGCTTTGTCTCCTTCATTCCTTGTGAAAATGAAAAATTTTGAGCCAGAACTGCATTTTTGTGTAAAAAATGTAATTTTTCATTTTCACAGCCCAATTGTTCCAAAATTGGTGAAACTCCTGGGGGTTTGAAATGTACACTATACCCCTAGATGAATTCCCTGAGGGGTGTAGTTTGCAAAATGGGGTCACTTGTGGGGGGTTCCACTGTATTGGTGCTTCGGGGGTCTTGCTAATGCGACATAGCACCCACCATTCATTCCACCAGAATCTGTGCTGCAAAATCCAAATATCACTCCTTCCCTTCTGAATCCTCCCATTTTTTGGTCACATATGAGGCATTGCCGTACTCGGGAGAAATTGGGGCACATATTTTGGGGTGTTTTGTCTCCTTCATTCCTTGTGAAAATGAAAAATTTTGAGCCAGAACTGCATTTTTGTGTAAAAAATGTAATTTTTCATTTTCACAGCCCAATTGTACCAAAATTGGTGAAACCCCTGGGGGTTTGAAATGTACACTATACCCCTAGATGAATTCCCTGAGGGGTGTAGTTTGCAAAATGGGGTCACTTGTGGGGGGTTCCACTGTATTGGTGCTTCGGGGGTCTTGCTAATGCGACATAGCACCCACCATTCATTCCACCAGAATCTGTGCTGCAAAATCCAAATATCACTCCTTCCCTTCTGAGTCCTCCCATTTTTTGGTCACATATGAGGCATTGCCGTACTCGGGAGAAATTGGGGCACAGATTTTGGGGTGCTTTGTCTCCTTCATTCCTTGTGAAAATGAAAAATTTTGAGCCAGAACTGCATTTTTGTGTAAAAAATGTAATTTTTCATTTTCACAGCCCAATTGTTCCAAAATTGGTGAAACTCCTGGGGGTTTGAAATGTACACTATACCCCTAGATGAATTCCCTGAGGGGTGTAGTTTGCAAAATGGGGTCACTTGTGGGGGGTTCCACTGTATTGGTGCTTCGGGGGTCTTGCTAATGCGACATAGCACCCACCATTCATTCCACCAGAATCTGTGCTGCAAAATCCAAATATCACTCCTTCCCTTCTGAATCCTCCCATTTTTTGGTCACATATGAGGCATTGCCGTACTCGGGAGAAATTGGGGCACATATTTTGGGGTGTTTTGTCTCCTTCATTCCTTGTGAAAATGAAAAATTTTGAGCCAGAACTGCATTTTTGTGTAAAAAAATGTAATTTTTCATTTTCACAGCCCAGTTGTACCAAAATTGGTGAAACCCCTGGGGGTTTGAAATGTACACTATACCCCTAGATGAATTCCCTGAGGGGTGTAGTTTGCAAAATGGGCTCACTTGTGGGGGGTTCCACTGTATTGGTGCTTCGGGGGTCTTGCTAATGCGACATAGCACCCAACATTCATTCCACCAGAATGTGTGCTGCAAAATCCAAATATCACTCCTTCCCTTCTGAGTCCTGCCATGCACCCAAATGGTATTTTTTGGTCACATATGAGGCATTGCCATACTCGGGAGAAATTGGGGCACAGATTTTGGGGTGCTTTGTCTCCTTCATTCCTTGTGAAAATGAAAAATTTTGAGCCAGAACTGCATTTTTGTGTAAAAAATGTAATTTTTCATTTTCACAGCCCAGTTGTACCAAAATTGGTGAAACCCCTGGGGGTTTGAAATGTACACTATACCCCTAGATGAATTCCCTGAGGGGTGTAGTTTGCAAAATGGGCTCACTTGTGGGGGGGGTTCCACTGTATTGGTGCTTCGGGGGTCTTGATAATGCGACATAGCACCCAACATTCATTCCACCAGAATGTGTGCTGCAAAATCCAAATATCTCTCCTTCCCTTCTGAGTCCTGCCATGCACCCAAATGGTATTTTTTGGTCACATATGAGGCATTGCCATACTCGGGAGAAATTGGGGCACAGATTTTGGGGTGCTTTGTCTCCTTCATTCCTTGTGAAAATGAAAAATTTTGAGCCAGAACTGCATTTTTGTGTAAAAAATATAATTTTTCATTTTCACAGCCCAGATGTACCAAAATTGGTGAAACCCCTGGGGGTTTGAAATGTACACTATACCACTAGATGAATTCCCTGAGGGGAGTAGTTTGCAAAATGGGGTCACTTGTGGGGGGGTTCCACTGTATTGGTGCTTCGGGGGTCTTGCTAATGCGACATAGCACCCACCATTCATTCCACCAGAATCTGTGCGGCAAAATCCAAATATCACTCCTTCCCTTCTGAGTCCTGCCATGCACCCAAATGGTATTTTTTGGTCACATATGAGGCATTGCCGTACTCAGGAGAAATTGGGGCACAGATTTTGGGGTGCTTTGTCTCCTTCATTCCTTGTGAAAATGAAAAATTTTGAGCCAGAACTGCATTTTTGTGTAAAAAAATGTAATTTTTCATTTTCACAGCCCAGTTGTACCAAAATTGGTGAAACCCCTGGGGGCTTGAAATGTACACTATACCCCTAGATGAATTCCCTGAGGGGTGTAGTTTGCAAAATGGGCTCACTTGTGGGGGGGGTTCCACTGTATTGGTGCTTCGGGGGTCTTGATAATGCGACATAGCACCCAACATTCATTCCACCAGAATGTGTGCTGCAAAATCCAAATATCACTCCTTCCCTTCTGAGTCCTGCCATGCACCCAAATGGTATTTTTTGGTCACATATGAGGCATTGCCATACTCGGGAGAAGTTGGGGCACAGATTTTGGGGTGCTTTGTCTCCTTCATTCCTTGTGAAAATGAAAAATTTTGAGCCAGAACTGCATTTTTGTGTAAAAAATATAATTTTTCATTTTCACAGCCCAGTTGTACCAAAATTGGTGAAACCCCTGGGGGTTTGAAATGTACACTATACCCCTAGATGAATTCCCTGAGTGGAGTAGTTTGCAAAATGGGGTCACTTTTGGGGGGGTTCCACTGTATTGGTGCTTCGGGGGTCTTGCTAATGCGACATAGCACCCACCATTCATTCCACCAGAATCTGTGCGGCAAAATCCAAATATCACTCCTTCCCTTCTGAGTCCTGCCATGCACCCAAATGGTATTTTTTGGTCACATATGAGGCATTGTCGTACTCGGGAGAAATTGGGGCACAGATTTTGGGGTGCTTTGTCTCCTTCATTCCTTGTGAAAATGAAAAATTTTGAGCCAGAACTGCATTTTTGTGTAAAAAAATGTAATTTTTCATTTTCACAGCCCAGTTGTACCAAAATTGGTGAAACCCCTGGGGGTTTGAAATGTACACTATACCCCTAGATGAATTCCCTGAGGGGTGTAGTTTGCAAAATGGGGTCACTTGTGGGGGGTTCCACTGTATTGGTGCTTCGGGGGTCCTACTAATGCGACATAGCACCCACCATTCATTCCACCAGTATGTGTGCTGCAAAATCCAAATATCACTACTTCCCTTCTCAGTCCTGCCATGCACCCAAATGGTATTTTTTGGTCACATATGAGGCATTGCCGTACTCGGGAGAAATTGGGGCACAGATTTTGGGGTGCTTTGTCTCCTTCAATCCTTGTGAAAATGAAAAATTTTGAGCCAGAACTGCATTTTTGTGTAAAAAAATGTAATTTTTAATTTTCACAGCCCAGTTGTACCAAAATTGGTGAAACCCCTGGGGGTTTGAAATGTACACTATACCCCTAGATGAATTCCCTGAGGGGTGTAGTTTGCAAAATGGGGTCACTTGTGGGGGGGTTCCACTGTATTGGTGCTTTGGGGGTCTTGCTAATGCGACATAACACCCACCATTCATTCCACCAGAATCTGTGCTGCAAAATCCAAATATCACTCCTTCCCTTCTGAGTCCTGCCATGCACCCAAATGGTATTTTTTGGTCACATATGAGGCATTGCCGTACTCGGGAGAAATTGGGGCACAGATTTTGTGGTGCTTTGTCTCCTTCATTCCTTGTGAAAATGAAAAATTTTGAGCCAGAACTGCATTTTTGTGTAAAAAATGTAATTTTTCATTTTCACAGCCCAGTTGTACCAAAATTGGTAAAACCCCTGGGGGTTTGAAATGTACACTATACCCCTTGATGAATTCCCTGAGGGGTGTAGTTTGCAAAATGGGGTCACTTGTGGGGGGGTTCCTAACTTTTAGCATCTTATGGTGCCTAGAAACCTACATGGTGCCTAAAAAATAATCTCATAAAAAGGAGGCTCCAAAATCAAGTAGGTGCTCCTTCTATTATGAAGCCTGTGGTTTGGTCAACGTGCACACTAGGGCCACATATAGGATATTTATGAAAACAAAAGAATTGGGGGAATCAATTTTTAGTCACATTTCTCTAGTAAAATCTACTGTGTTCCTTAGAAAAATGTATTAATATTGAAAATCTGCAAAAAAAATGAAATTTTGAAATTTCACCTACACTTTGTTTTAATTCCTGTGAAACACCTAAAGGGTTAACAAACTTCCAAAATGCTGTTTTGAATACTGTTAGGGGTGCAGTTTTTGAAATGGCATCATTTATGGGGGTGTCTCACATACAAGTCCCTCAAAGTCACATCAGAACTGAACTGGTCCCTAAAATAATCAGTGTTTGAAATTTTCTTGAAAATTTGAGAATTTGCTATTCATATTTTAAGCCTCCTAGTGTCCAAAAAAATTAAAAGGAGGTTGAAATAATGATGGAAACATAAAGTATACATATGGTCTATGTTAGTTATTAACTATTTTGAGTGGTATGATTATTTGTCTCACAAGCAGAAAATTTAACATTTTGCAAATTGCAAAATTTTAAATTTTTTTATGACATTTTAGTATTTTTCACAAAATAACACAGACTGTATCGACCAAAATTTACCACTAACTTGAAGTACAATGTGTCACGAGAAAACAATCTCAAAATCACTGGGATAAGTAAAAGCAAAAAAAAGTTATCCCCACTTAAGTGATACATGTCAGATTTGAAAAAAAGCGCTCTGTCAGGAAGGCAAAAACAGGCTGCGTCGGTAAGGGGTTAACCCCTTCCCGACATTTGACGTACATTTACGTCATGGTCGGGATGTACTTCCCGACACATGGCATAAATGTACGTCATGCCATTTAACTGTCACCGCGTCTATAGATGCGGTGACAGAGGGACGATGTCTGCTGTCCCTGACAGCAGACATCTTCCCTCATTGCCCAGGGGGGGCAGCGATGCCCCCGCCCATCGGCGATCACTGTGATTGGCTGTTCAATGTGAACAGCCAATTACAGCGTTTTCTGTGTACCGGCGAATAACGTTCGCCGGTGACACAGGGATCGGTGGTGATTGGTGCTGTTAAGTACAGCACCAATCACCACCGGGTGTAAGGGTGACACTGGTATCACCCCACCTCACCCCACCTGCCCCCAAAAGGCTGTGATTGGTCCGTCGGAACGACGGACCAATCACAGCCATTACACCACATAGAAAATACCGGAGACAGCTCTGCAGCCGCCATTCCGGTCAGGAACAGAATGCAGAGCGGTCTCCGTGTACATCTGTGCCCTATACTGACCTGATAAGCGTTGGTGGCATCCGTGCTGCCAGCTCCTGTGACTTCCTGGTGCGAGTGTTGCTGCTGCTGCTGCTGCTGCTGCTGCAGCAGCAGCGTCATTGTGTCAGAAATTGTGTGATATAATTTTGTATCTGCTGCCCCCTGCTGCCCCCCTTTTGTGCTGATTAGTATAAACTAACTGATCAGCACATTTTTTGGGGTGCAGGTTTTTTTTTTTATATATATACCCTGTCAGGTTGCACCCACAGTTGTGTGCCTGCTGCCCCTCACTGCTAATCAGTGTTGCATCACTGATCAGCAGTTTTTTTTTTTTGGAGAGTGCTGTGGGGTTAAATTGTTTTTACACCCACGGTGCTTTTGTGGGTGTCCTGTGACCGCTGAGCGCTGATCAGTGACGTACATCACTGATCAGCATTTTTGGCACAGGGTTGATCTAATATTTTTTTTTTTTTATCAAATTTCTGTTGCCTTTGCCTCATCAGCATTTTTTTTTTTTATTTTTTTTTTTTTGGAGAGTGCTGTGGGATTTTTTTTTTTTATTGTTTTTACACCCACGGTGCTTTTGTGGGTGTCCTGTGACCGCTGAGCGCTGATCAGTGACGTACATCACTGATCAGCATTTTTGGCACAGGGTTGATCTAATATTTTTTTTTTTTTTATCAAATTTCTGTTGCCTTTGCCTCATCAGCATTTTTTTTTTTTTTTTTTATTTTTTTTGGAGAGTGCTGTGGGTTTTTTTTTTTAAATTGTTTTTACACCCACGGTGCTTTTGTGGGTGTCTTGTGCCCGCTGAGCGCTGATCAGTGACGGACGTTACTGACCAACATCTGTGCTCAATTTTTGGCGCAGGAGCTTTTTTTTTTTTCTTTTAACTTACACGTGTTAAAGCACTACATACACACTACATACCCCCCGTGTTGAAATAAAGTTTGTACCCCCCCCTACACTATACACTACACTTAAAAATAATAAAAATGTCCCAATCATCGCAAAGACTGTTTTCAACGGAGGAGGCATATGCCCTTCTTGCCTCTGACACTGACACAGCCAGTGAAGTAAGCGATGAATTGGCATTTGTCTTAAGCTCCTCTTCCTCCTCTAGTGATGAGGGACCCCCTCAAAGACGCCCCCGTAGAGCAGCTGAGACACCCCCCCAATGATTGATCTCGTATGGACCCCACCACCAGACAATTTTGAGCCCCAGGTTCCTGAGTTTTTGGCCAACCCAGGAATCCAATTTGATAGTACAGGCCTCAAAGAAATTGACTTTTTCAAACTCTTTTTCTCTGATGATTTTATAAATTTAATGGTGGACCAAAGTAATTTATATGCCCAGCAGTTTATTGCCCAAAACCCCACGTCATCATTTGCTAGGTGGACCCCTGTAGATGCAGTAGAGATGATGACGTTAAATCCTTAAATTTTTGCATTACAACGATAATGCACAGTGCCCACCCAGAGATGATCCCACCTTTGACCGGCTATTAAAAGTCAGGCCGGTCATTGATCATTTCAGCGCCAAATTTGCTGAGATGTACATTCACCAAAAATTCATTTGTGTAGACGAGTCACTTATACATTTTAAAGGAAGGGTTAAATTCCGCCAGTACCTTCCCAATAAGAGGGCAAGGTATGGCATAAAAATGTATAAGCTGTGCGAAAGTACCTCAGGGTACACCAACAGGTTTAGGGTATATGAAGGGAAGGACACAAGAATTGAACCGCCAGAATGCCCCCCCTCCCTCGTAGGTGTTAGTGGAAAGATTGTCTGGGATTTAGTGCACCCCTTCCTGGATAAGGGTTATCACCTCTATGTGGATAACTTTTACACTAGCATCCCCCTGTTTAAGGCCCTTGGTTCAAGAGGTACAGCAGCTTGCGGTACTGTGCGCAAGAACCAAAGAGGCCTCCCAAAAACGCACGTTGCCCAATTACTGAGAAAGGGTGAAAGCAGGGGAATATGCACCGAAAATATGTTGTTGGTCAAATATAAGGACAAGAGGGATGTCCTTATACTGACAACAATTCACGGAGACAGTACCACCTCCGTCCCTGTACGAGGTACCAGTACCCACACCTCAAAACCTATTTGTATCCTTGATTACAATAAGTACATGGGTGGAGTGGATCTTTCAGATCAGGTACTGAAGCCGTACAGTGCCCTGCGGAAAACAAAAATATGGTATAAGAAGCTGGCCGTGTATATCATCCAGATGGCACTGTATAACGCTTACGTACTATTCCGTTCTACCAGCCAGACGGGGACATTTATGCACTTTCAAGAGGAAGTCAAAAAGGGCCTAATATTTGGGAACCAGCAGGCAGAGGGCCCCAGTACATCTAGTACTGGCCCCAGTACTTCTAGTACTGGCCCCCGTATTGTATCAGGGCAGCATTTTCCTAATGAAATCTCCTCCACTGGAAAAAAGGGCAGGACACAAAAAAGGTGCAAAGTTTGCTATAAAAAGGGAATACGAAAGCAAACTATTTTCCACTGTGAAACTTGCCCCGACAAACCCGGCCTATGTATGAAGGAGTGCTTTTAAATATACCACACATCTATGGATTATTAGGTTCATCATTTCACCGTGCTTCGGGGATCTTGCTAATGCGACATAGCACCCACCATTCATTCCACCAGAATCTGTGCGGCAAAATCCAAATATCACTCCTTCCCTTCTGAGTCCTGCCATGCACCCAAATGGTATTTTTTGGTCACATATGAGGCATTGCCGTACTCGGGAGAAATTGGGGCACAGATTTTGGGGTGCTTTGTCTCCTTCATTCCTTGTGAAAATGAAAAATTTTGAGCCAGAACTGCATTTTTGTGTAAAAAATTTAATTTTTCATTTTCACAGCCCAGTTGTACCACAATTGGATTCCCTGAGGGGTGTAGTTTGCAAAATGGGGTCACTTGTGGTGGGGTTCCACTGTATTGGTGCTTTGGGGGTCTTGCTAATGCGACATAGCACCCACCATTCATTCCACCAGAATCTGTGCTGCAAAATCCAAATATCACTCCTTCCCTTATGAGTCCTGCCATTTTTGGTCACATATGAGGCATTGCCGTACTCGGGAGAAATTGGGGCACAGATTTTGGGATGCTTTGTCTCCTTCATTACTTGTGAAAATGAAAAATTTTGAGCCAGAACTGCATTTTTGTGTAAAATAATTTAATTTTACATTTTCACAGCCCAGTTGTACCACAATTGGTGAAACCCCTGGGGGTTTGAAATGTACACTATACCCCTAGATGAATTCCCTGAGGGGTATAGTTTGCAAAATGGGGTCACTTGTGGGGGGGTTCCTAACTTTTAGCATCTTATGGTGCCTAGAAACCTACATGGTGCCTAAAAAATAATCTCATAAAAAGGAGGCTCCAAAATCAAGTAGGTGCTCCTTCTATTATGAAGCCTGTGGTTTGGTCAACGTGCACACTAGGGCCACATATAGGATATTTATGAAAACAAAAGAATTGGGGGAATCAATTTTTAGTCACATTTCTCTAGTAAAATCTACTGTGTTCCTTAGAAAAATTTATAAAAATTGAAAATCTGCAAAAAAAATGAAATTTTCAAATTTTACCTACACTTTGTTTTAATTCCTGTGAAACACCTAAAGGGTTAACAAACTTCCAAAATGCTGTTTTGAATACTGTGAGGGGTGCAGTTTTTGAAATGGCATCATTTATGGGGGTGTCTCACATACAAGTCCCTCAAAGTCACATCAGAACTGAACTGGTCCCTAAAAAAATCAGTGTTTGAAATTTTCTTGAAAATTTGAGAATTTGCTATTCATATTTTAAGCCTCCTAGTGTCCAAAAAAATTAAAAGGAGGTTGAAATAATGATGGAAACATAAAGTAGACATATGGTCTATGTTAGTTATTAACTATTTTGAGTGGTATGATTATTTGTCTCACAAGCAGAAAATTTTACATTTTGCAAATTGCAAAATTTTCCATTTTTTTACGACATTTTGGTATTTTTCACAAAAAAACACAGACTGTATCGACCAAAATTTACCACTTACTTGAAGTACAATGTGTCACGAGAAAACAATCTCAAAATCACTGGGATAAGTAAAAGCAAAAAGAAGTTATCCCCACTTAAGTGATACATGTCAGATTTGAAAAAAAGGGCTCTGTCAGGAAGGCAAAAACAGGCTATGTCGGTAAGGGGTTAAAGAATAAGGATATATTCTGCATATTGAGTCTGAAGGGTAAATTTACTAAGATACAGGGATGTTTCCCTTAGCAACCAATCAAATTCTTATTTATTTAGCACTTTCTATAAGATAACAGATGGAAACTGATAGGTTGCTATGGGCAACATCCCATCTTTACAGAACTCCCATCTTAGTAAATTTACCCCTAATATATATATTATTTTTTTTTTGTGAAAATTGGACGTTTCTAGGAACTAAATGTTTCCATAAACCTATAATGTGTTTACTGGGACAGAATGGTTGCACAGTGGTTGGTATTGTTGTCTTACAGTGGTGGTGCCATATAAATAATCAAAATGAATAATTTACTATCTGGTTTTGGTCTTGGGAATAAGACTGTAATAAAGTATTCTTAACAGGACAAATTAATGTTCTCTGCTTTACAGCCTTAGGGGTAAATGTACTAAGGGGGGTATTCAAACTTGGCTGCTGTTTCCACCGGGGAAATAGCGCCCCCCCCCCCCCACCACCACCTATTCAATTCTTCCGTTTCTGCCAGCATTGAAGGTGGATTCTGACAAAACAGGTCCGACTTTAAAACAAGTCGGATCTGTTTTGCCGGTAACGGACGCAGATAGTTTTTTGACAATCTGCGGCCATTTTCGCTGACACGTCCACTTTTTGACACTCGATAGCCAGAACATTGAATTCTGCCTGTTGATTATCTGTCGAGTGGAGCGAAAACGGGCCAAGATTCCAACTGTCGGGACTTTCTGAATACCGCCTTAAAGCTTCTAAAAATATAAAGAAGTGATGTTTCCCCTAGCAACTAATTCGATTCTGCCTATTATTTTCTAGGATCTGAATGAGAAATAATAGACAGAATCTATTTTCCACCTTTTTTCATTTTTAGAAGCTTTAGTAAATGTACCCCTTATTATTTAAATTGATTTGTGTTTGAATTTTCAGACCTTGTTGCATTTATCACATGATACGGGATATTTCTATGCAGCATAAACACTTTGAGAACATAGTAACTCCGTTGTATTAAAGCACATGCATCATTTTGTGATGTCATACATAATGTGCGACGGATGTTTAGGATGATGGGTAACCAATCACCCAGAGCTTCCGTTGTTATAGAGGCTCAGAAGGATCATGAGTGGGGGATCCCTGGCTTTTTTTTATCTCAGCATATTCTGTTTCCGGTTCCCTTGAGGACACTCCGGAGGGTGCAGTGCTAAAGTCAAAGGTGGAGTAATGCAGCTCTTCTTGGCCGGCTGGGATGCTATTTCTATCCAGCTGTACATTGGAATCTTTCATCTACTGAACAAAAAAAATGTTAAAAGATTCAAATAATTCAGTACATAAAATAACGTAAACTAAGAAGCATTAGGTCAGATGTATCAAGCTTCACAAAGTGATAAAATGGAGAGTGATAAACAGCCAGCCAATCTGATTCTACCTGCTATGCTGATTGGCTGGGTTTTTTTATCACTCTCGCCTTAATCACTTTTTGAAGCTTGGTGCATCTGGTTCATTTTGTCTTTTAATCTCTATGGTGGGATCACTAAACTGTCCTCAGACGTGCTGTATATGGCCTTCAAATGCCTTTTGTGGTCCTTGCCATACCCAGGGCCGGTGTCAGGCTTCTCAGCACCCTAGGCAAAACCTACTGCCCCTCCCCCATATACTGCCACCAATACCCATGTCTTAACCCCTTAAGCCATACTTGCCCAACATTCCAGAATGACAGGGAGTCTTCCAAAAAATTGGGTGGTCCTCCAAGCCACCTAGGAAGGTGGGCAAGTCCCTTGCTTTCCCTGGAGGCCTCCTTTTGCCACCCATAACACAGAGTACAAGGAATAAAGTATGCTTCAAGGAAAAGCATGAAGGTGAGGTCTTAGAAGTTCCACAGCAGCCACCTGCATTGAGTACAACAAGTATCCTAACAGACATCCTTGAATTTTTGATAGGCAGACTTGATGGTGCCCCCCCCCCCCGCCCCCGGGTCTGGGGGGGGGGCACTAGGCAGCCAGCGTTCTCATGGAAAAGCCCATGGAACGCTGGACGTTCCCATATGGTAATGGGGATGCCCGGCACTCCCCGCCCATCTCCGCCCCCCCTCACTGCCATGGGTGCATGCACCGGGCGAACCCGAAAGGTCGCCGTGGGTGCACGCACCATGCGCCTGCACATGCGCAGACGCACAACATCGGTACTGCGTGCGAATGTGCGCAGTACCGATGGAATCTGAATAAGGCCCTATATGTCTAAGATACGTGTATATATTTATATGTCATTTTGGTCCTGATTCTGGTTGGGTCACTGAGCAGCTGTTGTTCACTGCTTCTAATGCCGCTCGTGCAAATGCCTGCCACCCACCGAGTATACCCTCCTCACTGCGAATGGATGTTGTGTATAACAAATGATTTCTACATAGCTGGCAAATCTATATCAGTCTCTACCTACATAGACTTGCGGCATCCGGCCCGAGAACTGGGCAGGTGGCTGACGTATTGTGACATCAGCCGAATGCAGGTGCCCGCCTGCATTCACATGGGGACACCCAGCATTTTCCTGGGAGCACCCAGTGTTTTCGTGTGTATGCCCCCGGAAATGCAGGGTGTTCGCATGCGAAAGCCCCTGCCCGCCTCCATCAACCCCCCCCCCCCCCCCCCCATGCGATCACCACAGAACTATGCATTATGGAATTCCATTCTAACTCGTCCAGTAGAATTCAATGTTCCGCTTCTTGAGTGGCGAAAGTGGACGTGTTGGTGAAAACGGCTGTGGATTGTAGAGAAACAGCTGCGAATTCAGATCTGTTTTGTCGAAATCCACCTTCACTGTTGTCGGAAACGGCAGCATTGAATAGGCGGTGGGCTTTATTTCCCCTTCAGAAATAGCCTCCTGGATTGAATAGCGCCTTGTTTGTCCTCAATACTCATTGTTACAGAACATGTTGGTTAATAATGGCCATTTCCATTGCTCTGCTCACCTTGGCTCTTTCCTTAATGTCATCAAAATTCATATACAAGTGGTTGGGATCCTCTGTTGGCTCCTCGGTGGGAGGTGGATCCTCAGTGGGCTGATAGGTTGTTTTATTAGGTACCTTCCTCCTACCAATAACAGCACTGATGCATTAGAACAGACAATCACAGTTTCTATTATCATTCACGTTAACCTTTATTAAATCTAACCAGACGAAGATGCATTGCGGATGAAAGGCAAATTTGGTTTATTTGTATATTTAATTTGGCATCCGGACTCATGGAAGATTGACTCTAGATTGACAGTCATAAGGTCGACAGTGTCTAAAGGTCGACAGTCAAAAATGTTGACAGGGTCCAAATGTCAACAGTCAAAAGGTCGACATGGACCAAAAGGTCGACATGAACGTTTTTTAACAAAATTTTGTGCCGTAAGGTGGTATTTCATGCCCTACATGGAGGGAGAATATATTAGTGTGAAGAGCGCCAGGAGGCACCGAGCGTGAAGCATAGCGAGTGTGGCAAGCCATGCGAGTGTCCATGTTGACCTATGTCGATAGAAACAAAAAACACGAAAACCTCATGTTGACCTTTTCCATGTCGACAATTAGAATGGCGACCTTTTGACCCTGTCAACCTATTGATTGTTGACCTTTGAACCCTGTCGACCTTTTCAATGTCAACCATTGGACCCTGTCAACCTTTTGACTGTTGACCTATAGTGGTCGACCATATGACTGTAGACCTAGATATTGTAGATCTAATATACCATAACCGGTACTTGATTCCTAGCGCGGCGCCTACGATATTTATCTTATGGCATCGGGTCTATCTGATCGGGTCGCATCGCATCGCATGTGACCCAATCGCATGCGATGCGATCAGACCCGAGTTTTCATTGTACAGGCACCCTGATCGGTGATTATTATGTTAAATGCACCCCCCTTGTAAACGCCACCCCCACTACTAACGCCAACCCGAAGCGTGGCGAGCCTCGGTACGCATCCTCCGACCTTTTCATACCCCAACTCTCCACGATGGCGTGGTGTTGATTTTATATAGTGTATAGCCACCGAGCCCGAAGCATGGCGAGCGGATGACCACATATAGTCTGCGTCCCCTCGTTGGGCTTGCTGCGCTCGCCATGCTTCGGGCTTGGTGGCTTGCTGCGCTCACCACACTATCTAAAGTCAACTCCACGCCAACGTGGATAGTGGGGGTATGAAAAGGTTGGAGGTCGTGTACCGCCGCCTCTCGCGTACCACCGCCCCTCGCGGGCTTGCTGCGCTCGCTACGCTTCGGGTGGCCATTGATAGTGGGGGTGGCGTTAACAATGGGGGTGCATTTCACATATTAATCACCCATCAGGGTGGGTGTACAACTAAAAATCGGATCTGGGGGTCCATTTAACATAGTAATGAGCCATCAGGGTGCCTTTACAATGTAAAATCGGGTCTCGTCGCATCGCATGCCATTGTAATGGCATGCGATGTGACGCGAAAATTGTACAGAATTGTACAGAAAACTGTTAAAACCCTAATATCGGGTCAGATCGGGTCCCATCGCATACCTTAACTAATGGTATGCGATGGACCCGACGGGCGCCGTGCTGGGAAACAAGTACCCATAACCATTTAATTCGCATTCATTTTAAATTCTGTGCAACAAAAATCCTTTTCTGCCGAAGCTTCAAGTGCGAGAATATCATCATCTAACCATAACCATATAACGGAAAATGTATTTGGTGGGGATACGGTCACTAGTTTGACACTATGAAGGTCGACATACATTTGGTCGACCACTGAATGTCGACATGGCTTAGGTCAACACCAGAAAAATGTTGACATGCTTAAGGTCGACATGGATAGAAGGTCAATACAAGCCATAGGTCGACAGTGGCTAGCTCAAGAGTCAAAAGGTCTGCATGAGTTTTTCACGTTTCTTTTCAGCCGACATGTGCCGACAGGCGGTATTTCATGCGCTACCATCCGCTAGGGTGTGGTGGGAGAATATAATAGTGTGCTGAGCATAGCGAGGCACCGTGCCCGAAGCATGGGGAGCGCAGCGAGCCATGCGAGGGGACGTGGTGCACTGATACGGTGTTGATGAAGACCATGTCAACATTTGGGACAAAACAAGTGAATAACCCATGTTGACCTTTTGACTGTTGACCTAGCCACTGTCGACATAATATTTGTGACGACATCCCATCCATGCTGACCTTAAGCATGTTGACCAATTTAGTGTGTCAACCTAAGCCATGTCGACCTTCAGTGGTTGACCCAATGTATGTCGACCTATTATTTGTCGACCCATACCGGTAGAAGCATGAACAAAATACCATACGTAACGTACCCCATTACCCTATGGAAAGAATGGAGGGTAAGGGATCATTAAAATTTGAGTTCGGGAAACTAATAGGTACAGTATGTGTCACTATTCTTATTTATACTAGAAAGTGGTTTGGGCGGTTTCGAAGAAACACAATTACTTAGAGTGAATCTAGTTTCAATTTGTAAGTTCCTTAAATACTCTGAGGTTTTGTTGTGGTTTCCTTGAAGTAACAAAGAAGGGTATTGTTGTACTTTGCTGCCACTTGCTGAACATCGCTAGAATTGCACTTTTCAGGGATTTTCTTCATCCCTGTAGTACGTAAAAAGTATATAGAGTCCCTACAGTATATCTGGTGTATTGATTACCAATGAACAAATTCATTACTTATATTCAATAACTCTATATTGAAAGGACTTTTTTTATATTAATCAACTAAGTCAAATACATTTTTTTTAGATTATCTTTGAAGTTGAATCTAATTTCCATAATTGCTAGAAGTAAATAATGCACCAAATTCAGCCCTATTCCCTCTGTGCTTAATTCTGGGTCAGATGCACCATGATCTTTGTCTGTATCTTTTTCCGGTCACCTGTCTATGACTTTATGCAAATCCCCTAGTAGGCCCTTCCATGGTGTACATCCATGGGTGCATCCGAATGACCAAGCATTAAGACACCCAATGTCTGTGCCCATAAACATTGAAATACCACTTGGCGCACCCAGATGATAGATAACAGATCAAAACCATACAAACAACATGAATTAGTTAAACAGGTAGAAAGTTCAAGAGGTACAAATGGTTGACAGATTGAAGGTCAATAGCGTTTATGGTCAACAGGTACAAGTGGGGTTTTCACAACATTTTCTTGATTTACTATCCATGTAGACATCTATAGGGAATAGTAACCTGCGACGAGCTCAGCGGTAGTGGAGTGAGCCAGCTTGCCCAGAGCGTGGTGAGCAAAGCGACTCCATGGGGGTACACATTTCTACTGATGGTGGTAACATCAAATGGAATTTACAAGTTTTGACCTAAGACAACAAAAAAGTTGAGTCAACCATTTTTGGGTAATTTATTGTCATGGTGACCTTTTCATCCTGTCAAAGTTTTGTCCATGTTGACTATAACCACTGTCAACCTTTTGTCTTTTGACATTTTGTACATGTCAACCTAATGCATGTGCAATGTATGTTCACATCCTATTTTAGGTGGTCACCCGGATAGATATCAGATCAAATATGGAGGGAAATTTTATAGGATGAGAGATTCAGAAAGTGAGAGATTTGATAAGAAATCTCCAGGGTTTTTTTTAAAGCGGCAATCATTTACATGGCAAAACCAGTTTCATTTTGAAGTGTAAATGATTGCCGCTTTAAAAAAAAACAACTGACAATTTCTTAACAAATCTCTCTTTCTGAACCTCTCATCCTATTAAATTTCACCCATTATGTCTATCCAATTTCAATCCAGAACACCCTGATCATGGACACAAACAGAACAATTGAGTAAATGATTATAGGGTGTACTCAATCGTTCTGTTTAGCCATGATCAGGGGTGTTTGGGCTCCCCCCGCCTGCTCTCGCCTCTGCTTCCACTCCGTCACCCATCCTCCACATCCCTGCCACTGGCAGACAGAGAGAGAGGCTGGTGGTAGTCAGGAGATTTCAAATCTCCAATTCATTTGAAAGGGCAGCTGCTAATTGGCTGAGAGAGCTCTCTGAGCCACTCAGTGACTGCCCTATTCATTTAAATATGAGTTTTAAAGTCTCCTGATCACTGGCAGCCTCCTTCTTCATCTGCCAGTGCCAGAGGTGCTGTGGGGGAGTGGGAGATGCCGGTGCCGGGACATGGCCACATTGTTCATCATGCATACACATGGAACGATGCGGCCATGATCCTTTCCACCTGGTGAAGGGATCAGTAGACTCGATGAATGACCAGTGGGCACCCGCACTGGATCCTCATCAAGCCCCCACACAGCAAGTTTTTGATTATAGATCTGTCATACCACAACATGTCTTTAGGCAAATAATTGATCGCTCCATCAAGACCTGCACCAGTGTGTTACCATATAGGCAATTGGCTTGCATAGAAATAGATATATTGTTTTATACCATCATTAATGAAAGGTGATGCTAACCATTGTGTATATTATTAATGTATATTAAAGTAGGAATAGCTAAATAATTAGGATATCAGAGTTTAATGCTTAGACATTATAGTATAGTATGGACGATTCTCTTAATACAGACTTAACCAAGTCTAAGAGAATGAATAATAGCATAGATAGAATATTGTAGTTATTGTATATGCACATGGCTGCATATTACACAACACTGGATGCCAAACCCATTCTTAACAGATATTTAATATTTGTTTGAAGCAAAATCATGGTCATTTATTGTATTGATAGGATGTTGTCATAGATACGTTAAATCAAAATATTATTGTTAGTTATAGGATTTAGGTGGTGTATGGTTATTTTAGTTTAAGATAAGATAGTATATAGGAAGGTAGGTAAGAGATCAGAGACTGAATGGTAAATTATTATTCAGTGAGGAAATTTAGTATAAATGGAGTGGATCCTTTAGAATCTACCCCAGACATTTACCTGCCAATGCCTGAAGATAAATGATCTTACCAATAATAAAAGGAAAATTCTTTGTTAAAGCTACAACTGCCATACTCAACAACAAAGTATTTTTGGGTGAAGCAATCAAGATGGCATAAAGACATGGACACTTGTCAAGGTTGCAGCACTTGATAATCATAATGGACACACAACGCAAACTCGCTAAGGACTGCATCAATGAGGGTTATCAAAGGCCCTGTGTTTTGCAAAACTGTGGTGAAGTAATTTATCAAGACCACAGCACTCCAAGGGCCACACATTCCCTCTATACATGTAAAGCAACATGGCAAGCAAGTCAACAGCGTCTATGAAGAATTCTACTTCTACGGCCACCACACTGCAAATGTAACGTGTCTCCAAGAACTGCAACCCAAACAGGTGACAGCCCTCAGCCAGGAAATCACTGTGAGCAACAATACAAGGAAAGTGTCCTCACACATCGACCAAACAAGATCTACAAGGCAAGCCGTGGCATGGCATATAACTGTCTGTAGCAATGAAAATATTTTCCTCATGAATACTGAATATAAATAGCCTCTGTCCCTGGTCAAATTTAGTTATTATAGGGTAAATTAGGTTAATTAAGTAAGTGTGTTACCATATAGGCAATTGGCTTGCATAGAAATAGATATATTGTTTTATACCATCATTAATGAAAGGTGATGCTAACCATAGTGTATATTATGAATGTATATTAAAGTAGGAATAGCTAAATAATTAGGATATCAGAGTTTAATGCTTAGACATTGTAGTATAGCTTGTGTTTTACTAAATAAATGACCACTTTGTAACATATCAAATGTAACTGAATTCATTTACACACCGCTATTGTTTCTTGTTGTCCAACTGGAGACAAAATGTCTAAGGCATGCTAATTAGCATACATACATCCTTATCAACCAAGTATAAACAAAGTAATGTACTTCACACCCCAGGATCAGGGCCGTTTCTACAGGCGGACAAGCCGTGCAGCAGCCCGGGGCGCCGCACGGCTTGTCCACCTCTTTTAAACAGCCGGGGCGCCCGGCCGGCAGCTGAGCTCACCCCATTGACGCCCGCCTGTCGCCGCCTCCGCCGTCGCTGCCCACCTCTTTTAAACAGCCGGGGCGCCCGGCCGGCAGCTGAGCTCACCCCATTGACGCCCGCCCGTCGCCGCCTCCGCCGTCGCCGCCTCCGCCCCCCTCCCTCCCCCTCTCCCTGTCCGCTACTCCGCAACGAACAGAGCAGGCACAGCCAGCGTGAGTGATTTCCGAGGGGAGGGGAGCGCATCGCGCGACGCTCTCCTTCCCCTCGCTCACTGTGTCATTAGGCTGTCAGCCAATCATAGGAGCTCGCGGGCTGGCAGCCAATCAGGAGCCAGCCCGCGAGATATGAATGGCTGACGGCTCAGGGACACAGTGAAAGCAGCAGCACCAACAGCACCAGCGGGGGACTGGAGGGGGAGACACAGAGAAACAGTAAGTTGTGCTGCTGGCACTGTGGGGGCATATATGTGTCACTGTGGGGGCATATGTGTGGCACTGGGGACACATCCGTGGCACAATGGGAATATTTGGCACTGTGGGGGCATATATATGTGGCACTGTGGGGGCATATATGTGGCACTGTGGGGGCATATGTGTGGCACTGGGGACACATCTGTGGCACTATGGGCATATTTGGCACTGTGGGGGCATATATATGTGGCACTGTATGGGCATATGTGTGGCACTGTGGGGGCATATCTGGCACATCTGGCACTGTGGGGGCATATATATGTGGCACTGTATGGGCATATGTGTGGCACTGTGGCGGCATATCTGGCACTGTATGGGCATGTGTGGCACTGTGGGGGCATATATGTGTGACACTGTGGGGGGCATATGTGTGTTACTGCAGGGGCATATGTGTGGCATTGGGGACATATCTGTGGCACTAGGGGCATATTTGGCACTGGGGGCATATATATGTGGCACTGTGGGGGCGTATCTGGCACTGTATGGGCATATGTGTGGCACTGTGGGGGCATATGTGTGGCACTGTGGGGGCATATTAGTAAACGGCATGAGTTGTGCGGCAGCGGCGTGTGGGGCATAATGTGTAATAGGCATTACGGTGTGTAAAGTATTGTGTAATTGCCATCACAGTGTGGGGTGTAACGGGCATCATAATGTGTAATTGTCATCACGGTGTGCGGCGTAATGTGTAATTGTCATCACAGTGTGCGGCGTAATGTGTAATTGTCATCACAGTGTGTGGCGTAATGTGTAATTGTCATCACAGTGTGCGGCGTAATGTGTAATTGTCATCACAGTGTGCGGCGTAATGTGTAATTGTCATCACAGTGTGCGGGGTAATGTGTAATTGTCATCACGGGGTGCGACAATGTGTAATTGTCATCACGGTGTGCGGCGTCATGTGTAATTGTCATCACGGTGTGCGGCGTCATGTGTAATTGTCATCACGGTGTGCGGCGTCATGTGTAATTGGAATCACGGATAAATAGTGTATAATGATTCAAGTAGCCTGTCTTTGTTTGGCCTTGATCTGTGAGGCGTACTAGGTCACTGTGTGGGCCTTTATATTTTTATGTCACTGTGTGGCCTTCACACAGTGACATCACAGTACAATGACAATTCCTGCGGTAACCAATATCTGGACCTGCAGGTTGCAAAGGTGAGATGTAAGGTAATTGTTTTCCTGCTAGACGACGCCCTTATATTAAACCACACCCCCTTTAAAAATAAACCATATACTATTTAGCACAGACTGTATATGTTTAGCAAATGCAAACTAGCTATTGTCCAGTTATCAGTTAAATTATTCTGTATGGTTTGTTTTGCCTGTAAATAAATATCAGACTTTCTGAGCTAAAATTACAAGTCTTGAACTCTTATATTTTGGGAATTAGATTATGATTAGTATTCTGCATATTGTATTGTAAAGTCTATTATAATATAATTGCAGATGTCAAATATATATGTTAAATCAATACAAGATATAATAAATATATTTTATAATATTTCACTCTCAATAATTATTATTGGGATAAGAGAGATATATGATTCCTAAAACTCTACACTTGGATGTTTCAGAGTCTCCACCTGAGTATGGTCTCTTAGTTGAAAAATTCTGTTTGTGCCCTGTGCGCCTCAATCACAACTCTCTGGACATGCACAGCCTGACTTAAGGTGCCTACACACTATGCAATATTTTAACGATTTCACAAATTTTGGCTCTTCTGAGCGATATTGTTTACAATATTGACCAGTGTGTACGCAACGAATGATGAACAACACGAGCATTTATGGTATATAATGATCTTACTTGTATAGTACACACATACAAATATTACTAAGATTTACCTTTTAATGAATTTTGTAATTATAAGTACAATAACGATAATGCCAATTCCGCACACAACTCCAATCATTATATCACAGTGTATTCTGCGCCTTTAAAAGAAAGGTAACAAGCAGAGCTTTAAATTGAAAAACATTTTTACATCAATTATTAACAGCATTGTTTTTATTTTGGGTTGTGTTTTACATAATTTCAAAAACGTGCCTACTGAAATTCCTAAATTAATTAAATTATTTTTGTTCAAAATTTTTTGGACAATTTGGACAAAATAGATCAAACCCCTCTTCTGCCTGGCCTAAAGAAATGCCAAAATTAGGGTCATGAGGCATGAAGTCTGTATATAAATGTGGAATGTGGAAGATCCTGCTGCTCCCATGCCTCCTACTTATTCTCAATCAAAAATAAAATGGCTAAAAAGATTACGGCTTCTACAACCTAAATTAGGCAACGTGATATTAATGTTTCGGAAAGCTGCTGTTTTAAATCAGAAATCGGCAATTTACTGGGGGGATCAAACACCTCGGTCAGCGCACGGCTGGATAAAGCCTTGGGGGAAGAGGGTTTTATATTAGATCGTACCTTCAAATATGACCCATTCCAGAAGGGATAAAATACTCTCTACCTGGACTTGTCTCTAGAATACATGATTGGAGTCACCTGTACCCATTACAGTGAAGATGAAGTACAGTGAATCTCTGACAATCATGGAATCATAGGCGAATCTAGGGGGTGGTCTGGGGGTGCACAGGACCACCCATTAGCCCATTTTGTAGCTGAGGGATGGAGCTTTCCAACGAGCCCAGCCCCGTGTCTCTAGCCCCCTGGTAACCGGAGATACGGCCAGGCAAAGCTGGAACATTTTCCCTATAGGACATGGATGCCGACTCTCCCGGAATGTCCGTGAGACTCCCGGAATCCTGGGACATCTCCCGGACTCCCGGAAGAGGGCCCCTTTCTCCCGCAGCGGCTGGAGCTCAGCTCACTGCTGTCCTTGCGTGATCTGCGCCGCCCTGTCCCCATACACCGGCGCCCGGTCCCCGCAGCGGCTATATACTGCTGCTGCTGGCTGGTGGTGCGGGGACCAGGCCAACGAGCAGAGTGCAGCACGGCTCGGGGAGAGACTGCTGCCGGGTGGCTGCAAGATGGAGGGGATGCCGCGTGTGTCAGGCTTAGGTAATGTGAATGGAGGAGAAGAGTTATAGCTGCCTATAACATTTGTACAATGGCTGGTTCCTGTTTCATGTATTTACTGGCCACCTCTCTCCTCATTAAGGCAGTTCTGCCCAACTGGATGCTGGGCAGAAACCTCAGCCACCAGGGCAGCTTAATTGTAGCTATACACACACACACACACATGTATAAGGGAAGGTTAGGGTTAGGCAGTGAAAAGGGGGGTTTAGGGTTTGGTACTTCCAAGGGGAGGGGGGGGGGGGTTACATTTAGGGAGTGGGGTAAGGTTCTAGTCCATGCCTTGTTTTTCCTGTCACTTTGCTGCATATAGATTGTCAGGTCTCAAGTTCATATAGACCATTTTTTGCACTTTTTCAGGCATATGACCTAAAATTATTGGTAATTTATAAATAAATGTTATTTCTTAATAAATGCTGACTCTCTATGAATACTGGGACATCTCATGGATTCCCTTTAGAGGACCCCTTTCTCCCGCAGCTGCCGCGCATGCGTTAGTTAACGGCAATGGCGCCGCCAACACCCCCTGGTGTCACAAGCCCCACCCCTGGGGACGCAAGGCGCGCTCCCTGGCTTTGACTTTTCTCCCTGAAATGGTTTTTCAAAAGTAGGCAACCCTGCTATAGGATAACATGGGACCCGCTAATTCCGACCTCCACCCAGTTCAACGGCTGCCAGTTCCCCCTTCGGCATCACTGAAGCTCGAGGTTGATCTCAGTCGAACCCAAATCGCTAGGCCTTCAATCTGATACCAGGCTGGATCCATATTGGTTAATTGGTTCCAGGGATATTGAGGTAAAACTGTTTTTTTTTTTCATTTCTTAAATGTAATTTCATGACTGTTTATGTTCTTTGAGGGTAGATTTCTCTGGAACAAAACAGCCCAGTTTCACGGGACCAAAATCATTCGAAGCCAACTCAAAAGTTCTTCAATATGATACTCATGTAAATGGGTCAGTTGGTTCCGAAGATATAGCTGGTTGGTTAAAGGGAGAGGGGAGTGGTTGTCTCTCCCCCTCACACCAGAAAATGCAGGGACTAGGCTGGTGTATCAGGGGTCAGCCTGGGAATGTCCCTGCATGATCCTGGGACCATATTCCCGGGTAAATCCCTGCATTTTCTGTTGTGAAAGAGGTATTATTTCAAACAGCCGTGACCTGCAGTGCTCTGAATACAGCCGGACAGCCCCCTGCTCTCTGCCCAGCTGTCAATGACTGTCACCCCTGCAGCTTCCGCTCCAATTCTTCTCCCCGCTTTCACCTCAGCCCGCCCCAGCCCCTTTAATCATGTGGTGCTGGCGCCCGGCGTGCTCCCCGACGTCACGCACAACAACAGCGCGCACAATATTTAAAATGTCCACTCGGCTAGAGGGGACACCAGGAGGGGAGTGGTAGCATGCTTTGTGCTGCACTCTGCTCCTCTCCCCATAGAAGCAGCTGCACCGCTCTCCATCTCTCCCTGCAGCAGCAGCGAAGGCTCATATAAAAATTTACAGTAAGTGGCTCTTTTGGGGGCATTGCTTAAGGGACGCTACAAGTGGCGGTATGTGGGGGCATTACGCATAATGTTTGGCTTAATGTATAAGGGGCATTACGGTGTGCAGCAACATGTGTAAGCAGCATTATGTGTGCAGCATCATGTGTAAGGGACATTATGTGAGCAGCATCATGTGTAATGGGTACTATGGTGCGCGGCATCATGTGTAATGGGTACTATGGTGTGCTGCATCATGTGTAATGGGTACTATGGTGTGCGGCATCATGTGTAATGGGTACTATGGTGTGCTGCATCATGTGTAATGGGTACTATGGTGTGTGGCATCATGTGTAATGGGTACTATGGTGTGCGGCATCATGTGTAAGAGCATTATGTGTGCGGCATCATGTGTAATGGGTACTATGGTGTGCAGCATCATGTGTAAGAGCATTATGTGTGCAGCATCATGTGTAATGGGTATTATGGTGCGCAGCATCATGTGTAATGGGTACTATGGTGTGCAGCATCATGTGTAATGGGTACTATGGTGTGTGGCATCATGTGTAATGGGTACTATGGTGTGCGGCATCATGTGTAAGAGCATTATGTGTGCGGCATCATGTGTAATGGGTACTATGGTGTGCAGCATCATGTGTAAGAGCATTATGTGTGCAGCATCATGTGTAATGGGTATTATGGTGCGCAGCATCATGTGTAATGGGTACTATGGTGTGCAGCATCATGTGTAATGGGTACTATGGTGCGCGGCATCATGTGTAATGGGTACTATTGTGTGCGGCATCATGTTTAATGGGTACTATGGTGTGCGGCATCATGTGTAATGGGTACTATGGTGCCATCAAGCAAGAACACCCTAGCAATGAGCACGTAGGTAAGCAGCACTTATGTGGCAAATATGTAATGGGCATTACGGTTTGTTATATAGTATGTAATGGGCATCATGATGTGTGGCACAATGTTTAATGGGCATTATGGTGTGTGGCCTTATGTGTAATTAGCATTACGGCGTGTGGCTTTATGTGTAATGGGTATTACGGAGTTTGCTAAAATGTGTAATGGGCATTACTGTGTATGGTCTAAAGTGTAATTCCACCCCCCTTTTTGTGATGCCACGCCTCCTTTCCCTGAGACCACGCCCCTTTTTGCTGCGCGGCTACGCCGCGCAAAGGTCCTCCTTCTATTATGTCTAGATCTGGGACCACCCATTACCATAATTCTAGATTCGCCTATGCATGGAATAAACCAAACTTATCCATTACCCCTATTTGTGAAATATTATTTAGTTGGGTGTCATCACAAATGAGCATTAACATAAACCCCAAAAAAGAAAACAAAAACATACCTCTGGGATAGGTGCCAGTAATCTCTGTCCCTGTTTTAGTACCTGAAAAATATATTACAGTACATGAATTATGACAAGTAATATATCCTAATTATTAGCAGAACGAAGCCTAGACATAGATAATCATACTGCATGACTACATGCTGTCTATTATTAGGAAATGTATTCTAAATCAATATTTTTTCTCGAGACAAGAAGCAGATCTACATAACTGAGCTACATCCATAATGGGGTTTATCAAGCTTAAAGTTGCAGAGAAATATACAACCTGGAAGTTTGCTATGGAAATGCTATTGAAGCATGAGAGACTGTGAAACGTGAAAGTACTGTGAATCCCATTGTCAGTCGAAACCCAGAGCAACAAATATACTCTAGAACCCATCGGAAGATGTCAGCTTGAGACATGTGGACAGCACTGCAGGTAACACACTAGAATTAAGGTCTCATGAGAAAACGTGTATTGTACAACACCAAGTTCGAATGATCACATAGACAAAATTCTGTCTCTCAGAAACTAATGTCCTTCCTCAGAGCTTTAATCTTTAGACACTTTTTTTTTTTTCAAATAATGTTTATTATTTGCAAAAATAACATACATAACAATACACACAAACAACCAGTGCGTCGGTTACAATCTGTAAGTATTATTTCATTCATGATTTGAAATTCACATTTAAAAACAGATTTACCCGCAGCACTTTACAGACCCATACATTCCTTGTACATTGCATTACCAGTGTTCTGCAGTCATTAATTCATTACAGGTAATTATACACGTCGCCATCCTTTACTATTTATCCTCACAGATTTTCCTGCCAGCTGCACACCTTTGCCCCCTATATGTATTTATATGTGTTCTATTATCTTGTGTCTTTTACTTGTGATTAATATCCCATCACGGGTTTTTAGAAAATATAGTGCAACGCAAAGCGCTTGTGTGGAGGTGTCTCAACTTAGAGACAGTGTATCGCCCAGCTTCCCCCCCCCCCCCCTTTTTTTTTTTTTAAGTTTAATTCGATTTAATATAGATTTTAATTATTCATACTAGTTAAGCTTAGTGTTTTATTTTTTAAGCTATATTTGAACAATTTTTGTGCTAGTTTTTCCAACTATCTTGTGTCTTATCTGTAACTTATGTTTTCCAAACAGTTTTGTGCGTTAAATAGAGTCAATTTAAGATATTTACCTAAATCAGTGTTCATTCGTGTCTCTATAATAAGGGGACGTCACCCAGGGATTCCATATCTGTGTAAATTTATTCATGTTGTTTCAACTAATATGTAGACATTTTTCCTGCGATGCTGTCTAATTGACCAATGCCACCCAGCTATTAAAGTCCGGGGCCTTGCTGCCCATCCATTGCCTGGCCACCATTACCTTGGCTAGCGAGCACATAATATTGACGTACATTCTATTATGTCGAGAGATACGGTTGCCGTCCATAATATTTAGGATGCAGCCTTTGGCTGTAAGAATTTCTCTCGGGACCCTGTAGTTGCAATTGTCTTGATAATTTTTTGCCAAAACAGGTTCACCACTTTACATTCCCATAAAAGATGGAAAAATGTACCAGGGTCGCACCTACACGTTGGACATGTTTCCGATGCTCTGGCCTTAAATTTGACCATCCTCAACCTGGTCATATAGGATTTATGAAAAATAAATAATTGAATTTGTTGCGTGCGGATCCCAGCTCCCTCTCCCATTTCCCCTTTAACACTTCCAAATGATCCTGGCATTTCGTCTGCCCCAGGTTTTTATAAATTCTGGAGACTAGTTTACTTTTATCCCCTTTCTTTATTATTTTTTTGATGGAAGACTCACCAAACAATGGGGGGGGGGGGGGGGGGGCGCATTGGGAAATTGTACCGCCAGGGCCTGTCTAATTTGTAAATAACGGAAAAAAATGTGTCCTCGGGATTGCAAACTCCTCCGCTAGTTGTTGAAAGGTCTTTAATCCCTCTAGCTCATATATTTGTTTCAGGGTCGTGACGGCATAGGGTTCCCATGTTTTTTTTTTTTATCTGAAGATCTGATAGTTCATTAAGTGTGATGGAGTTATCTATTGGATGCTCTACATCAATGAACCTTGACTCTGCACTTTTATGTGCTTCCTGCCAGACCTTAATCGCTTGCGTCACCAGGGGGGGATCTGACACCCGGGTGTTGCCTTGTAGTATTCTACCCCAGGGACTTATTGCCTTTGTCCTTTGTTTCACCAAGGTTTTAGCGAGATCGCTACCCCCTTCTTCCACTATCCATGGTCTTAATTGGGCAAGTTGCGTCGCGATGTAGTACCCCCTAAGGTCAGGCAATCCCAGCCCCCCTTCTCCCTTTTCTCGCATTAGGATATTCAATTGTACCTTTGGCCGGGCATTTTTCCACACAAAAGAGGACAACATACTATTCCATTTTCTAAACAGTGACTTGGGGAGGAAAATCAGGGATTGATGTAGTATGTATAGTAATTTTGGAAGCACGATCATTTTCACTAGGTTAACTCTGCCCGATACCGTTACCGGCAGTCTACCCCAAGATTTAAATTTATTTTCCATCCATCTAACTGCGGGTTGTAAATTCAGTTGGATATACTCCTGGGGGTCCCTACTTACCCAGATCCCCAGGTACTTAAAGGATTCCACCCATTTTAGTGTTGTTGGAGATGAGGGAGGGGAGGGGCGGCCAGAGGCAGAAAAGATAGAGGATTTTGCAGTGTTTATTCTGAACCCTGAATGGTCCCCGTATTCTTCAATGATTTTCATCACTATTGGTAAAGATTGGGTATGGTCAGACAGGTATATCAACACATCATCCGCGTATAGTGAAACTACATCTTCCCGATCTCTTCTCCCCAATCCCCTGATGTTGGGGCATTGTCTAAGCAGACATGCCAAAGGCTCTATTGCCAGGGCGAACAGGACAGGGGACAGAGGGCACCCCTGTCGTGTCCCCCTGGCAAGCTCGAAGGGAGCAGAGGTCCAGCCGTTCACAGATAATCGCGCCCATGGTTTGGAGTACAGTAGTTTTATCCATTTTATAAAATTTGGACCAATACCAAAGGCTTCGAGAGCCGCCCATAGAAAAGGCCATTCCACGGCAACAAAAGCCTTTATCGCATCCAGTGATATAACCACTAGATCTTTATCACAGGCATCTATTAACTGTAAATGGCTGTAAAGTCTGCGCAAGTTAACAGAGGTGGCTTTCCCGGGCATAAAGCCCGTTTGATCTGAGTGTATAATTTTCAAGATGTGCACATTCAGCCTTTTAGCTAATATTTTGACCAATATTTTGGCTTCCGTAGCCAAAAGAGAGATGGGCCTATAGGAATCTAATTCCACCTCGGCCTTCCCCTGCTTCAATAGGACCACAATTTTTGCCTCCAGCATGGAGTCAGGGATTCTATTCCCCTCGAAGCATTGTCTCAGGGTCTCATGTAGTATAGGGGCCAATACCACCTCAAATTTTTTATACACCTCGGATGGTATTCCATCTAGCCCAGGGACTTTGCCTGCTGGGAGATCTCTAATAGCCCACCTCACTTCATCTATACCTAGAGGGGCTTCCATTGTCAGACTATCTTCTGTACTTAAGGTTGGAAGATCGATTTGGGCGATATAATGCTTTATTTGTAGGGTATCACACTCTAGCCGGCTGTCATATATTTGATTAAAATAGTTTTTAAATTCTTGGCCTATCTGTGGGGTAGAAGTAATTAAGTTCTCAGTTGCACTTCTAATGGTGCCGATATTTTTTGGGGGCTGTTCAACTCACGCTATATAGGCGAGGTATTTCCCCGCTCGATCTGAATTTTGGTAGTTGTTCTGGGATCTGTAGGCCATCATTCTTAAATTTTCTACTTTTATTGTGTCCAACCAATCGGTTTGGGCCTCTGTCCATGCCTGCTGGGCTACCGAGGTCTTATCTGTTAGATATTTCCTTTCAGCCTCTATACAGTTCTTTTCTTTCTTTTCAACCTGATTTTTACTTTCTTTTTTATATTAGATATACATTTTTTTAGGGTTCCGCGTATAAAGGCCTTAAAGGTGTCCCATGTTACTGCCGGACCAGCCGAGCCTTGATTTATCTCCCAGAATTCACTCCATTGGTTAGCCATTTCTCCCTCGTCAATATACCGTAGCCAACCAGCGTTAAATCTCCAGAAGCCCCCGCCCCCAGTATCCACGTCTGAGAATTCCATCACCACAGGAGAATGATCGGATACGCCCCTGGGCTTGTATTCAATCTGTTGAATCTGGGGCATGAGGCCTCTGGAGACCAACACCAGATCTATCCTAGAGAATGTTTGATACGTCGCTGAATAGCAAGAGAATTGAACAGCCTTGGGGTTACGTTCTCACCAAGGGTCGACCCACCCCATGTCTTGTACAAAATTTGTGAATCCCATATTATTCCGGGGCATACCCGGCTGACCTTTCCTCCATCTATCTAGCTGAGGATCCAGCGTATTGTTAAAGTCCCCTAGACATACAATATTGGAACTTGGTGAGGAAATTGCAAACTCAGAGGCTTTTATCAACACATCAAATGTAAATGGGGGGGGGGGATATAAATTGCCAACAGAAGCAGAGGAGTGGAGTTGATGACACAGTCAATAAACACATACCGGCCTCCTGGGTCTACACAGACCCTATTACAAATAAATGCCAGCGTTTTCCTGATAAGGACTGATACGCCCCGTGAAGAGGAGGTAAATGGGGCGTGATATATATGTCCCACCCAAGGTTTTTTGAGGGTCATCAACTTTCCTCCTACCAAATGGGTCTCGGATAAACAAACAATATCTGCCCCATAGTGCCTAAGTTGGTTTAGGACCAGAGATCGTTTTATTTTTTCGTTAATACCCCTCACGTTCCACGCCAATATCTTAATCATCTAGTATTTGAGGTAATAAGTTTTGTACCTCGTATTTTACCATAAAGGTGATCATGTGTTGTTTTTTTTTTTATAATTGCCCTGTACACTGGAACATTGTTCCTGATATTCTTCCATAGCGGAGTAATGCCTGTACAATTTTAATGCATATCACATACATACAAACCCCACATAAACCCCCCCCCCCCCACCCTGTATACCTAGCTGCCCCTGGCATACCTGTACCCCCACAAACAAGAGTACATCAAAAACAACATATATAGCAACATTAACATCCCCCACATTCTGGAGGGCTACTAATAAGACCACCAATATGTGGGGAGCTCCCTGGCAGAGAGACTAAATTTTATGTCACATTTTTATCATCTGACTAAGCCATCGCCAGCTGCCGGTCTCCCGGGGCCCGGCCATCCAGCCATTTGGCTGCTTCATTAGGGGTATGAAAGAAGATAGTTTCATTATCTGTTACGACCCATAATTTGGAGGGAAACATCATAGAATATTTATAGTTGCAATCCCTGAGCCTTTTTTTAATCTCGTTATATTTGGCTCTGTCCTTCTAGACTTCTAGTGCAAAGTCCGGGAACACCGACACACGTGCCCCGTTCCATTCAAGTGCGCCCTCTGACCGTATTAGACGTAATATAGCATCCTGATCTTGAAAGTTCAGTATCCTAACAATCAATGTACGTGTTGGGGCACCTGGTGGTAGCGGTCGGGTTTGCACCCTGTGTGCTCTTTCTACCGCGAATTGATCTGAAAATGAGCTTTTGCCAAATTTATCTGTCAACCATTTTATGATGAACTTGGATGCATCCACTCCTTCCTGTTGCTCCAGCAGCCCCACGAAACGGAGATTATTTCTTCTTGATCTTCCTTCAATGTCCAGAAGTTTGGACTTCATTTCTGTCATTTGTTGGGACAGGTTTTTGACCTTGTGGACCCATTGATTATTCGCATCCTCCAATGCTGATATTCGTACCTCGGTTTCTGTGATTCTCTCCGTTGTAATTTTAAGCTCAGCCTTGATATATGCCATCTCTGTTTGTACATTGGTTATTTGATCGGATAGACGTTGTTCACTACAATTTATTGCTTCTAATACTTGTGGAAGCGTGATTTCTGAATTACTGGGGGGGCTTTTATTTTTTGATGGGGTCGATTGTGGTGTCGACGTCGGGGTTTGTGGTGGGTTCCCCCCTTGGGCACGGGCGTATCTCTCAAGGCAGGCAGCCGCCGCGGTATTGCCGGTCTTGCCCATTATACACCCTCTCCCTGAATCCCCAGATGGGTTTAAACGTTTAGACAGTCGATTAGATAACCAACTAACACAGTTATTCTTTTCCAGCTGCAGATGAGCAGACCCAGCTTATATTGCCTCCGATCCAAGTCTGTTAAGCAACCACCAGGGTGGCAAGTGATGATTGCCCTTCAGGCCGTCTGCGTTTGCACAGTTATTTAGTATAGTTCTATACAATATTTATGTGGATTTCACCACTGCAGACCCCTGGGTTTATGCAGTAAATCAGGGTTTATTTTGCTCAGTTAGTGCCCCGAGCACAGAAAGATACTGCTTTCTCCTAAGATGGCAATGTCTCAACAAGAGGGCCAGGCAATGCAGAGTATATATGTAGTCAGCTGGATCTGCCCAGGTTGTTACAGCAGGTTTTTCCTGATCAAGTCACCTCATAACAAGACAACCCCAGCAGGCCCCCTCATGCAGTGTAATTGTGACGCAATATAGTAATAGTAATGTTTTAGAGAAATAAATGATTATACTGCACCGGGGAGACGCCACTCTTCACTGAGGAAGATAAGCTCTGGTCCTTGATGTGCTGAGTCCAGACAGTCCAAGCCAGTAGTTAATTGCTGCTCTGTATTAGTGGTTGCAAAAATAGCAGGGTTCTCTTACTTTCTCCTATAATGTGCTGCTCCACCTTGTCTTGCTGGGACTCTAATACGGCCGTCCCCTGGGCTGCTATCTGGGGTTGTTTGCTGTATCAGGGCGCAAATGGAGCTATCTCACTTTCTCCCGGTGTCTGCTGCTCACACCTTTGTCACTGGCTCTCACCCAGGACGTTATCGAAGGTGAGGGTATGCCGTGGAGAACGACTGCTGCCGGCTGCTGTGGATTGCGGGCAGTCTGAGCGGGGACAGACGGTGTCTCCTTCGGCGGCTCTGGCTCTCACCCAGAGCGGTGTTGGAGACACTGATGTAACTTGTGCGGCTATTTGCTTGCAGCTGAGCTGTGCTCGTTTTGCCGCGTCTCTTCCAGCATCTCCGGCTCTCACCCAGAGCGGTGTCGGAGGCGTGACTATGGCGCAGTCGGATGACGTTTTCTCTGCCTACGTTGCTCCCCTCGCCCTCTTGCCGTGGCTGCTCATGTGTAGTTTACGAGCAATTTTCATAGCTGAGTCAGGACCGCACAGAGACCGGATATTTCTGGCTGGTTTAACCGGGCTGTGGCTGCCTGGCACGGCATGCAAGTCAGCGAAAGGTAGGGTCCATCTGGCTGCCAGGGAGCTCACGCACCGACCTCCTCACACCCGCACCGCCATGGCCACGCCCCCTCCCCCCTTCATCCATTTGTAGAACCCACTCCTCCTCCTAACATAGCTCTGACTTGTTAAGGCATGGTCTCTCTGAAGGTGTCATGTGTCATCTGGCACCAAGACATTAGCAGCAGAACCTTTAAGTTCTTTAAGCTCCGATTGGATTGGGTGGAGATCTGGGGAACATGAAGTCTTTATTATGGTCCTCAAACCATTCCTGAACAATATTTACAGTGTGTCAGGGCGCATTATCCAGCTGAGAGAGACCACCACCATCATGGAATGCTATTGCCATGAAGGGGTGTTCTTGGACTGCAACAATGTTTAGGTAGGTTGTATGAATGCCAGGACCTATGATTTTGCAGCAGAGAATTTCGCAGAGCATCACACCAGCTTGCCTTCTTCACATGTGGCATCCTCATACCATACCTTTCAGAGGTAGATGAAGCACACGCACCTGGATTTCCACATGATATAAATGAAAACTCGATTAATCAGACCAGACTTCCATTGCTCGATAATACAATTCTGACTCTCAGAATATAAACCTCTCTTCATTGGTGGACAAGGGTTAATATGGTCATTCTAACTGCTCTTTGGTTACTCTGCCCTATACAGCATTCTGTTATGTGTGGCACCTTCATAGCTATCATTAACTTGTAGCAATTTATGTACAGTATATCTTTAGACAGCCTTCACTTCCCACTCTCATCAATGACCCTTGGTCACCCATGACTCTGTCGCTAATATACTGGTTGTCCAATCTTCAACTTCTTTTAGTAAGTACTAACTACTGCATACAGGGAATACCTCACAAAACCCGCCGTTTTGGAACTGCCCGGACCATCACATCTAGACCATTTTTCTGGATTTAAACACATCAACTTCAATAACTGAATGGGGCTGTGTAGTCTCAGACTGGTCAGAGTGACCATATAGACTCCTGTCCACCACCAAAAGGGTATCAGGTCGACAGATCTACAAGCTGTAGATCAATCATGTTATAGTTGATCACGCTTAGTTAAACCTGTCTAGTTAGACACCTAAAGATAGTCTACAACGTCTAGATTAACAGTAAAGGAAGTTAGACGTCTGCGTTAGGAGCATGGTCAACTAAACTTGAAGTTAAAAAAAAAAAACTTGGGCAAAAATGGTTAATTTTTCACACTGCACCATATTAAAATGTATATATCAATTAACCTGGGCATAACCTATACAAATATCTGGCAGACCATCTGTCCAATCTGGCTGATTGGTATAAAATCTGGTAATTACTAGATTGTAAGCTCCTCCGAGCAGGGCCCTATTCCCCCCTGTTGTCAAAGCCCACTTCTCTTCACATTTCACTCACAGCTCTTCTATACTCAAACACCCAGTGACCATCTTTGGCCGCATACTCATCTCCATCATTGGCTACAAGCATCTTATAGTATGTTGATTGAGTCCTCACTACTTATTTTTAAGCTGTAATGTGTATTGAACTGTGGCACTCTTTATTTGTACTGTATTTTTGTTACTTATTCAATGTAATGTCTCCCTGTACTGTTCCTCTGTACGGTGCTGCGAAACACTTGTGGCGCCTTATAAATAAAATTATAATAAAATAATAATAATAATAATAATAATAATAATGTATGGTAGCAAATGACAATCCAACATTTGCTCCCAAACACTTGAAAACTGAAAAAAAAAGCTGTTCAGACATATTGGTTAAATCTGTGAAATCACAATGCCGACGGTCAAAGATGGAATGTGGAATGGCATAATATCAGTGCGTTAAACATGTTGAGACCCAAAATGATGCTAACTGCAAAAGCTTAACACTGTCAAAATGTTGCTAGGATTAAATTTGGTTGCCAACATTTTGAAATTTTCAACATTTTTACATTTTGGGGGTTATTCTGGTTGAATTGCTTGCATGTAAATTCACATCCTTGCGACTCAACTAGATCCCGCCTTGGGAATTGTGGTATGCCGGCCCACCATTCACAAGGCGCGTTTCATCGCAAAACATGTGAATGGATGTTTCACATAAACATCCATTTACATGCCACTGGGACCTGCCCATATCCTTCGATGGACAACGACCATCGAAAAACGTTGCTCTAAGCAACCTTACATACAGTATGGGTGTACGCTCGGAAGAGAAGACGGCGGGCAGCTGAAATCCAGTGAATCCCATTTGAATCCCAAGTCGCGGGCAGAACACCAGTGACAGAATACTGTTATTGCTCCCAATTCCAATGCCTGAATCCTGACTGCAGGCATCCCAATTGTAAGTAAGCCATGCCAGGGCAAGTTATGGTTATGCCATCAGATAGTGGTAGGGGTGCGGGCAGGGTTAGGTTTAGGCAAAAGGTTAATGTTAGGCTGAAGGGGGGGATTAGGGTTAGGCTGCAGAGAGAGTAAGTCTGGATTCAGATCGTTTGGCGGTTTAGAATTCAGATCTTGAATCCAAATTGTGTGTTTGTGTGTATGTGGTGTCATATCTTTTAATCACCTTTTTTTCTTTAATCAATATTTTTTACGAATTTGAAATCAAATGAAATACCGAATCCAAACCAAAACATTTTTTTTCAAAACCAAAACACGATGATGAATTAGAACCAAAATCAAAACACAAGGGTTTGAGCGCATCTCTAATACGAATATACCCATATAAATTATGTAATATCTGATAGCACATGGTTGGTATCTGATGCAGTCATATTTTATTATGTATGTAGGGGTATCACTGGTATTGTATGCTGATCAGTTCAGAGCAACCTCACAAAGGTACACAAAACCTAACAGCTTTTTTTTACACCTTGATGTATATTTCTGTGTGAATACGCCCTGTCCACCTGCAACGAAGCATAGTTTTGCCCTTTTACATGCTTTTTTTTGCTTTACTTAGAATGTTATAAATGTTATTTGCTTAATGTTATTAAATGAATTAGCATATTATGTTATTAAACAAACAAACAATCTGAAATAGTATTTTACAATATTGCACAATATTATGAAACAAAGATGGAAAAGATTCTCAAAGCTTCTACTCTTTAATATTTGACTGTGATCTGGAGTCAGTAAGATATCACAACTCACAGAAGTTTCTCGAGGTTTCTTTTGCAAGCTCTGGTGGGATAACACTGAAATGAGTAGTGTGCACATCGCCCGCTAGCTGGGGTTGGCCATTACACGCACGTAGGTTGTACTGAGTTTGTTTAAAAACCAACAGCTCACAGGAGATGAGCATTTAAGAGACAAACTATTATGTGAATCTGATGTCTGTGGTCTATGTACTGTAAGATGTTCATGGGTACATTACCTTAATACAGTATTTTCTCTGTAGTGTCTTTAATGTATAGTTTTTGTTTCATTAAGTTGATTCATTTTTTATATCCGTTGGAAACAATTTAAGAAAGCCTGATTGTGATTTTCTTTCAAGATTACATCAATATTATTTTGATCCATTGTTACAGGACCCCTAAAAGGCACGGGGCCCATAGGCCAAGGCTTACTCTGCCTATACTATATGATATAACTGTGTCACTGTCTCAGGATAAAGGTGGGCTTTTTGAATTCCGCACAAGGTTCTTGCCCACCTAGGGTGAGAGGTCAAGGGAGACCTAGTCTCACCTGTGGTGGGGGACGGCCTGGGTAGCCTGTAACCAATTCTCGAAAATGGTGTCTATCACCCGAATGGGGTATAGCTAATTCTGGAGTTGGTGGTGCTCCGCTGAGTCCAAATAAAAACAGTGGCAAATGTGAAGAAAAAGAGGACTCTCTTTGTGGGATACTCTTAAATATGTCGATTTATTTATTAAAACGTAACTTTTATTAATTTTATGTTTAAGATAAGTGGGACAAATGGGCCTGTCGTGTTAAAATAAATTAAATTAAGTCCTTCTTGTGGCCCTTATGCAGTGAGCCTTTACAATATAAGCTATGCACTTGGGGGTACACTAATTGGTAGGAAGGGTTATTCCCCTCTGGGGGTCTTGAATAGACAGTGTGTTCCCAGTGTGGCCGAAGCTCTATCTGGGGATCCTTTGGAGGCAAGGACATTGTTGTGACATGCATACTCAACTGTAAATAAAAGTAAATTGTTGCAATTTGCCAAGTGTATCTTCAGCAAATAGACACAATCTGCTTCTATAGGCATCCATCTGTTGTAGTCAGACCTCAAGTATACTCTATCTGCATAAATATTGTTTTGCATTTGATAGAAAGAGGTACAATAAGATAACCCTGACACACGCACAGCAGGTACCACTCCATTATTTTCAGTAATTAATAAGCAGTCTCCTTCTCGGAGGGAATTTTACCCTCACCAGTATTATTTAGAATCCTTTATTACCAACAGGGAATACACCCCTTAATTACACAATACAGGATTCTATACAAAAAATCTTTTGCCTCCAAACGATCCCCAGATAATAGAGCTTCGGCCACACTGGGAACACACTGTCTATTCAAGACTCCCAGAGGGGAATAACCCTTGCTACCAATTAGTGTACCCCCAAGTGTAAAGGCTCACTGCATAAGGGGCACAGGAAGGACTTAATTTAATTTAATTTATTTTAACATGACAGGCCCATTTGTCCCACTTATCTTAAACATAAAATTAATAAAAGTTACGTTTTAATAAATAAATCGACAAGAGAGTCCTCTTTTTCTTCTCCTTTGCCAATGTGTCACTGTCTCGCCGGCTCTGTCTCCAGCGTCCGGCTTATTGCAGTCTCCTCTAGCTATTGTGACATACTGTATTATATCACCAACAAGGTTTCCTGTAAATGCTTCTGTTTAGCGCACAGAGCAGGGAACTGAAACTACAGTTTGGCTTTTCCTTTTCTCTCTTTTTAAGAGACTGATCATTGTCACAGCCACAAATCATTAGAGGCCTCGATTCTGAATTACAGGAACCTATTGTTGAAAATGATAGAGAGATGGCAATACAGGAAGGGGGTGATTCAACATGGCTCGGTAAGCAGTATAAATGCGCTGCCTACTGAGTGGGGAAATGCTGCCCGCCCCCTTCGCAGAGGAAATGTCCGCATTTGCATGTGAATGGATGTGTTCTCTGACACATCTATATGGATGCAGTCATACGGGCGAAAAATCCACCCATGGTCACGACAATAGAATGATTTTTTCACCCGCTCGCAGACAAAAGTCAGTCTGATCTGGCCTAACAGGGGGTGGACGTTGACATCAAGTAACGTCATCCGCCTGCCCCATGCAGGCTTTGCCATGCCTGTGTTTGCATGGGGATGCCCAGCATTTTTTTGGGTGTACCCACCATTTTTGTGGGACCGTACACCCAATACCCCCCCTGTATGAATGCCTTGGAGACTATGATAGTCACAGAGCTTTCGAACAGCAGCCTTGCACACAGAGGCGTAGCTAGGGTGGAGCCAGCGGAGCACCAGCACCTGTCGCCGACATGTGACCTGGCGCCGGAGCTCTGCCGCTGGCTCCCCCACCCTGCTCGCCCACTGTGCCTGGCATCAGTCTGCAATGGGGACAGTTTTAACCCGGCAAGCGCTCTCACTGCGCATGCGCCGGTTTGGGTTGCCGGAGGCAGGGATGTGGCGCCATGACGTCACAACGTCATGGCCAGTGGCATAACTATGCGCCCGCACCACAGCCCCCGCCGGCGCTTGGAGGAGATAAGTGTGCGGGGGGCGCTGGGTCCAGTAAGCTGCTAAGCCGACTGCTTAAGCAGCAGAGACAGACTGACAGTCATCGGCTATGTGCCTCCTCCCCTCCCTCCCAGCTTGAGCGCATATGATAAATATGTGGAACAATGCGGTCCCAAAGCTTGAAATTAACATGGAGGGCAGGTTCCTGTCTGTCCCCTAAGCTGCAAGCTCCACTGATTATTAAACTTAGGAAACGGCCGCAGCAGAGCTAACTTGGTCTCCTGAGACTTGCTGCCGGGACCACCCGGGAGTTAGAACTGTGCAGCCAGGGCCGGCGCTACCCGCTCAGCAGAGGATGCAAAGCAGGTAGGCGCCAGGCAGGAGAGGCGCCACTGTCAATGATCTGCAGCCCCTGCTGTATCTGACTCTCTGGAACTGCCGGCTGCTGCTGCGCCTATCACACTGCAGGGCACGCAGCAGCGCCGGAGGCACAGAGTTCCCTCCAGGCTCCTATAGTTTACATCAGGGCAGCAGTACGTACTAAAAGGGGCGGGGCTTCACGGGCTGAGGGGGCGGGGCTACATGGACGGAGGGGCGGGGCTATGATGGAGCAAGACTGAAGAGAGACACAGGAGAGACTGAGCTGCCTGGACAGCAGACTAAAGTGTGAGTGTAATAATGTTGGCAACTGGTGTGGGCACGTGTATAGGCAGGCAGCATTACCAATGTCAGCAACTGGTGTGAGCATGTGTGTAGACAGCGCTACTAATGTCAGCAACTGGTGTGGGCACATGTATAGTCAGCGCTATTAATGTCGGCAACTGGTGTGGGCACGTGTATAGTCAGCGCTACTAATGTCGGCAACTGGTGTGAGCATGTGTGTAGGCAGCATTACTAATGTCGGCAACTGATGTGGGAATGTGTATAGAGAGCTACTAATGTCGGCAACTGGTGTGAGCATGTGTGTAGACATCGCTACTAATGTTGGCAACTGATGTAGGCATGTGTATAGTCAGCGCTACTAATGTCAGCAACTGGTGTGAGCATGTATTTAGACAGTGCTACTAATGTCAGCAACTGGTGTGGACATGTGTATAGTCAGCACTACTAATGTCAGCAACTGGTGTGGGCACATGTATAGTCAGTGCTACTAATGTCGGCAACTGGTGTGGGCACGTGTATAGTCAGTGCTAATAATGTCAGCAACTGGTGTGGGCACGTGTATAGTCAATGCTACTAATGTCGGCAACTGGTGTGAGCATGTGTGTAGACATCGCTACTAATGTCAGCAACTGGTGTGGGCACATGTATAGTCAGTGCTACTAATGTCGGCAACTGCTGTGGGCACGTGTATAGTCAGTGCTACTAATGTCGGCAACTGCTGTGGGCACGTGTATAGTTAGCGCTACTAATGTCGGCAACTGCTGTGGGCACGTGTATAGTCAGCGCTACTAATGTCGGCAACTGGTGTAGGCACGTATATAGTTAGCGCTACTAATGTCAGCAACTGGTGTGGGCACATGTATAGTTAGCGCTACTAATGTCAGCAACTGGTGTTGGCACATGTATAGTCAGTGCTACTAATGTCGGCAACTGGTGTGAGCATGTGTGTAGACATCACTACTAATGTCAGCAACTGGTGTGGGCACGTGTATAGTCAGTGCTACTAATGTCGGCAAATGGTGTGGGCACGTGTATAGTCAGTGCTACTAATGTCGGCAACTGGTGTGAGCATGTGTGTAGACATCGCTACTAATGTCAGCAACTGGTGTGGGCACGTGTATAGTCAGCGCTACTAATGTCGGCAACTGGTGTGAGCATGTGTGTAGACAGAGCTAGTGATGTCGGCAACTGGTGGGGGCACATGTATAGGCAGTGCTACTGCTGTTGGCAACTGGTGTGGGTATATGGTTACACAGTGCTACTAATGTTGGCAACTGGTGTGGGCCTATGGTTACACAGTAGCGCCTTGAGTCCTGTTGGAGAAAGTGTGCTATATAAATTCTACTTACTTACAGTGCTACTAATGTCGGCAACTGGTGTGGGCATATGGTTACACAGTGCTACTAATGTTGGCAACTGGTGTGAGCACTACGTATAAGCAGAGCAACTACTTTCGGCAACTGGTGTGGGCGTTCTGAATAAGCAGCCTCTCCCTGTTTTTTTAACTCATGGCACCAAAATGGCTAGTTACAGCTGTGTAAGGTGAATAATATTGTGCTACTATGTGGTGTAATTTGGAGTGGGAGTATTATTGTGTGGCCATTCCCCTTCCTTGAGAGATCACACATTTTTCTTTTGGTGTGCGCTGTCCCTTTGTAAAGCTTGGGTGGGCGCAAATTTATAGTTTGCAGGAGGGCGCCGAACCCCCTAGCACCAGCCCTGTGTGCAGCACATCCTCTTCACTTGTAAAACCCTTCCCCCCTGCAGGATGAATCCAATCCACTGCAGAGTCCATCCATACTACTCTACTATCCCCTGCAGCCTAATCTCATGCCTTCCCCCTGCAGTGCAACGGCATCGTCCCTCTTTCTCCTGCACACCAAAACCCTTCTCCTCCCCGCAGCCAGTGCCCGCCTTCCCACTGTAGTCTGAATCCCCCTCCTCTGTAGCCCGAATCCCATTATCCCTGTGGTAAACTGCAGCCCTCCTCCATCCTTTCCCCTGCATACACAAACTGTTCCCCCCCATGCAGTCAGTTCCCTCCATTCAAACTGAATTCCCTTTTCAGCTACAATCTTTTCTCCCCACTGCAGCCACAATACTCCTTTCCCCCCTTTTTGTTGTTCTAGGGCTCCCTGCTACCCCAGCACCTGAAATGTGTGCTATCTTCAACATAATGAGTAAGGAACGGGATGCAGTTTAAATCCCGGCGGTCCGGATCCCGACACTTTCTCCCCCCATGGGTGTCCACGACACCCCCGGAGGGAGAATAAATTAGTGTGCCAAGCATAGCGAGGCACTGGGCCTGCTGCGTGGCGAGCGCAGCGAGCCCGCAATGGGGGGCGATCCACTCCCCCCCTAGTCGGGATTTCGGCGTTCGGGATTCCGGCGTTGGGATTTTGAATGCCGGGATCCCGACCGCCGGCTTTTCATGCCGAATCCGTAAGGAACATTCACAGTGCTGGGACAGCTTCTCCCAGTCATGTGGTAAGTCAAACTTGCATATATACAGTATATATTACAAAAGGTTTCATATCTTGTTGTGATTTTATTTTTTTACATTTGGTAGCCAATGGTTGTGCTTTTATTTTTTTTTACCTCAGTGCCAGTGTGGGGGATGGTCTGGGGGTGGGTGGATCTGTGTGGGTGTGTGGGTGGGAGATCTAGTGCGCCTCTCAACAAATTTCTAGCTCACTAAGGCCCTTATTCTGATCGGTGCGTACTTTTCCGAATTCTTTCGGATGGCGTTTTTTAGCCGTCTGCGCATGCGTGGAGAACGCGACGCGCATGTGCCACGCATGGTCTCCGTACTTGTTCTCACTAATACCGTACAGAAATGTGCACAGCAATCATTAGGCCAATATGGGTGTGTTATGGGCGTCATGCGGAATGACACAGGGGCGTAGTTTCAAAGTGGGCTAAACTGGGCGGAAACATGGGCGGACACGGGGGAGTACACATATTTTGGTAGGCGTGCATTCGGACAGCACGCCGAATGCACGCGAACAAAAAGGGAAGAAATGTGCGGTGTCCAAAAGGCTACTCTTGCTTTGCGGACACCACTCGGTCATGCGCTAGGCAATCGGAACGCCTAATCAGGACGGACGCACCTCAACCAATGTCATCTGAACCCAATACAATCACCTAATTTACTCATTACTTGTTAATTACACGCTTCTCACTGCTACAATTGGAAGCATGCAGCTTAAACGGAACATTACATGCTGCACTTGTCACACACTTTTACACTGCAAATAATCAACACAGCTTAATATTATTAATACTAATACACATGGCACTTCTGCATGTATCAATTAATACAGACATTTGTGGGGCCAAAATAATATTTATTAAAGACACTTTGGTAAAAATGTAAAAAACAACACAAAACAAATGGGACCATAACAGGCCAAAAAATAAATAATATAGAAGAAATAGCCACAGCAGAATCATTAGGAACACATCAGGTGGCTTCACAACAAAAGTACAGCACCAACACTTCAAGTACAGCACACAGTAATGGTAGCCGAAACAGGGCAACAGGGGAACCAAACATGACATTTGAACCGTGGGCAAAAGTGGTGACCCTGGGCACGGATTTGGACAGAGGATGCTGACACACACAGCTCAATGGAAGATTTGGGAAGACATAACGGTGGAGATTAATGGGGACACAAGTTCATTTGCGGGCACGTTTGCCCCTGGCAGGCTCCTTGCCACGTGCAGCAGCTCTTCGCCTCGTCCACGGCCAGAGTCAGATGGTGCCTCATGTGGAGCACATGCTGGTGAGGGGGTGGATGTTCTTCCCCCTCTGGCAGCAGGGAGTGATGGTGTTGGTAATGCACCCGAAGCGGGTGACATTAGGGCCCTATTGCTGGTAACTAGCTCCACCATAAGTTCATTATGGCGGAGGAGGAGGTCATTTTGCCGCAGGGCTTGATCAGCCAGCACCTGCAGGCTAGCAGCAATAGCTTGATGGCTGGTACTCATAGCTTGCTGGCTGGCACTCATAGCCTGCAGGCTCTCAGCAATACTCTGCTGGCTGGTGGTCAAACCCTGCAGCACCTCCTCGGCCCTACGCACCCGCTCGAATGCAGACTCTCCCTGCTGCACAATACTATCCAGCACACGGCCCCACATGGACAATTCAGCCGCGGACAATCCCGGCGGCTGCTGCACGGGCCTGCTACTGGGGCCAGGTGGCAGACTCCATGGCCTCCTCAAGAGAATCTGGACCAAGCGGTGGGGATGCTGTTGAACGAGAAATTACCAATTACCACACATTCCATGCAAAATGTTAAACATCTACTTATGGCCTGGCAAATAATTACCTTCAAGCGTAGAAGCCATCACTTCCGCTGGGGACTCGCTGTCTATAGTGCTCACCCCCCGGATCTCCTCCACTGCTATACAGCACTGGGCCATCTCTTCCAGGGGGGTGAGCTCCAGCTTGGATGGCATGGGGCCAGCCCCAGAGGTGTGGCTGTGTTCCCACCGCTGGGTCAATTTCTTCTTGAGGTTGCCTTTGAAGTCGTGCCACCTGCAATCAAAGTGTACATATTAATACATGTAACTACTCATGTTTGCTGTAGCACCCATTGCAATCTGAAACATAATACAACATGTGACTACTGACACCAAACTTACATTATATTCATTTTTCAAACCAACCCTTAGAAGATACAAAAACAGTCACCCTCCAATAACTATCAATTCTATGTCATGGCCAACATGTCTGTGCCTCCAAGCAACGTGAACACCCATTGACCAACTCCATCTAATATTGAATGTTAACATTAATGGACTTGTACTACTCAAATGTAACACACATGTACTTGCCTCTTCTTAACGTGCTCCGTCTGACGAACTTGTGGAGCCACTGCATTAATCTCCGCCGTTATCTCCTCCCAGATCTTCCATCTCCTTGTGTGTGTCAACTTCACCGCTGGGCACTCAATTAAATCACGTGCCCGGGTCACCAGGATGTCAAGCTCCCACGGTTCATATGCCATGTTTCTTGTGGTTGGTTCCTCTGTTGCCCCACTGCGGCCATGGGCACGGCCACGGGCACGGGCACTGCCACTGCCATGGCCACCGGTTGCTGTACCTGAAGTGCTGGCCTGGCTACTCTGTTGGGAAGCCACCTGCTGTGTTCCCAATGATTCGGCTGATGCTGAGGATGGCCCTGCTGCTGATTGGCCTGATGTGGATGGGCCATCTGGGTGCTCTGGGTTGAGGGGCACATAGGTGGTGTTGGCCTCCATGCGTGCCAAGAGATTCTGCACCACCTGGTCTTCCTCTGACTCTGAGCCTGGCATGTTTGCAACAACTGTTTGCCTTTCTAGGACAACTTTAAATACTATTTCTGTAATTGGCGTTAATCAGCTGCAACCTGCGTTCCGTACGGCCGCGTCCCGTACGCCAGCGTCAACCGTGCGGCGCATACGTCCCGCCCCTTGGTGTTGAAAAATATTTCCAAAAAACATGGCAAACTCAGTAAGTATGATTTATTTGCTAAATGCAGATTCCAACACCAATGACCAAATACAACTGAGGTCAGACATGCAATGTATATTTGAATGTACTTCTGTACTGTGCACTTGTTTGGTATGTAGTACAACTGACACTACCCATTCCATATGTCAATCCAGTCCACCACTTAGCCACAAGTAATCAGTGCTAGCATCCAAATCACATGTGAAAGCACTCCACATTCAGGTTAGATGCTAGCTACTTTTCATTCCACCTCTGTAGTAGGGGCCAGTAGAAGGTAAGTGTACACATGGCAGCATGTGGAGTTAGGTGTAAGTGGCTAGTGATGCAGACTATTTCACCTGTTGCTTAGACCCATGTTTGGTGAATGTTATAGATTAGATATAATGTGTTTCCATCTTATTTTACACTGTTTAGGATGGGTGTGCGATGCAATGGGTTAGCCGTCTGTTCGGGCGCATACACGCTGTTAGTGTAAAAATGAACAATAAAGTTAATACCAAATATCACTCTGATCAACCAATGACAGCACATGATTGTTTGATTTGTGCCATTGCTAAGATGGCGGCTTATGGCAGAGCAGCACCCTTTTCTGCAGCCGAGCTGAGGACACTGGTCTCCGTTATGGAGACCAGGCTGGGGCGTGCGGGCCCATTCATAACGAATAGGCAGAAACGCTCTGCCTATGCGGTGGCCCGCCGGCGGATATACGCCCGCACCCATGTGCGGCGGACCATCGCTCAGCTGGAGCGACGGTGGTCCGACCTCCGGCGCAGGGAGCCAGAGAGGCTTCAATCCATAAGGGCCAGCATTGCTAGATGTGAGTATTTCAACAGTAAATGTGGATTTGTACATGATTGCTTACTTGACATTATTTAATCCACTAAGGTCAGCAGCCTGATCATGAGTTAAACATGGCATAGAATATATGAGTTTGACTCCCTGTAATGGTCATAAAATATGTTATTGGGGAGGATTAATGCTTGTGATGCTTAAAATGGCCCAAATGTCACAGCATACCTGCCATGTTACAGGCTGTGTTTTGTAAAGGCCACTGAGGAGCTGTTTGGCTGTACAATTATCTGTACTTATAACCTTTGCATTTATAGGTTGATAAGGCTTAATACAAATTACCACTAATTGCCACTTTTTTACTTTGTCCAAACACAGCCCGTGATAGAGCAAGACAGGCACGGGAGCAGGCAGAGGCGTACCAGGCCCAGGAGGAGGGCACTGGCGAGATGGCCGAGGAGGTGGGGCCAGAGGAGGAGGAGACTGTGGAGCCAGAGGAGGTGGTGCCAGAGGAGGTGGAGCTGGTGGAGGCAGAGCTGGTACCAGCTGAAGAGGAAGATGAGGAGGCCTGTGAGGTGGCGCAGGCGGAGGAAAGTGGTATGTATACATAAAGATTCATTATTTCTGTAGTCATCTTCTATTTGCTTTGTAGCACTGGTGATTCAATAGTGTTTGCCAATACTATAAAGTGATAAAACAAACTGGATAGCAACAGACATACTTTGGGGTTAGATAGGGTGGCCAAACCATCCCTTTCATCCTGGACACATATTAATGACACAGGTTGTGCGGATGGCTGTCAGGTCGATTTTAAGTGCCACTGAACCTGTGTAGTTAATCTGTATCCTGGAAGATAGTGATGACTTGCTCATGTAAGGGTTACATGTCCCTGCTGCTTGCATACAATCTGTAGCCTCATATAGGTGAGTAGAGTTTACTGGTGATTGATCTGTGTAAACTAGATTCAGTATGGCATAAATGGAGTATGGCCAGGCGTGGCTTACACTGGAGTAACAAGTGGTGAGTGCCCCTGGGCCCTCCTCTAGCTAACCACCCCCTGCGGTCTGCATGTATGTTTTTCACCATAATTGTGTGTGTATTTGGTCTTAGTAATGCTTTTGAGCATGGGAGTGGGTTAGTGCTGCAGCTTCCCCTAACTGGCATTCTGACAATGATTTCTGGAGCAGACCATCAGCAGGCAAGCCATGCTTGATTGCACAAATGTACTGAGCATTCCGGAGAGTTGTGTAACTCCCCTGCCAGGCTCCATCATATAACCGACACTGAACTTTGTTTGCAGAATTGTGATTGGTGCAGCGCGTGGCATGCTTCTCAGAGCTTAGTCATGGGTGGGTTTGGATTGAGAAGGAGCAGTATGACTGTGAGGTGTTCTACAGAGTAAAGGGTAGAGGGCCAAAATCAGGCTTTCCATGTAGTATGTATGCATGTATGTATAGGTGTATGTCTCATATATATAGGTAGATATGTGTGTATATATATATAGTTATATATAGAGATATATCTATATATATCTATATATATAGATATATCTATATATACACACACACCTCTCAGAATGCATGTTTAAAATGTAGGTTTGACTATGTTAAATGTATGCATGAATCTCATTAGTCATTTTTCATTTTTAATTTCCTCCACAGATGAGCCTGCCCAAGCAGAGGAGGGTCGACGTGGGGCCCTCCTTAGACTCAGAGGCCTGATGAGGCAAATATTGGACCTAATGGACGAAATCATAGATGGGGAAATGTGATTTTTTTTTTCTTTTTACAGTTCTGTAATAATAAATCGTTATTTAAAGTTCAAAGTTGTCAGTGTTTTTTTCTAACATGCTAAAGTATATGTTTAAGTTGTTTAAATTCTTTAAAATAAGCAAAATGTAAATAGTGTATATAGATGTATGTTAGGGTCACATGCTGTAAGGGTTAATGTGTGTCATGAATGAAGTAGGAATGTGGGTTAGTATAGATGAGCATTTAATTGATTGAAATTGCTAACAATCCCTTTTCCAGGAGGTTGCCTAATTGCCTAAGTGGGTCATGTGATCGCTGTGTGTACTCAGTACAAAAGTGTTGGATTGAGCGTAAATACTCCGCATCGGGGCGTACGGACAGCTTCCCGTACGTTCTGACGCGGTAAGACCGTGCTTGTGCGGGAAGACCGTGCAAGAATCTGTACGTTTCCACCGCACACGCACGGTTTGTATGTCGTCCGTACACACGCCCTGTTATTAAAGAGTGAGTCCGTCCGAATGCGGAGGACACTTGAGCGTTTCTACGGACGATGGCCGCACGCTGCCGCACAGCGTGGCGTGCGAACCGCACCGTCAGAATTCGGGAATATCCGCACCGATAAGAATAAGGGCCTAAGTTCTAGTTACGCCCATGCGTTCTTGCGTAATGGACATTACAGTGTGTGACATAATTTGTAATGGGCATTACAGTGTGGGGTATTATGTGTAAATTGCTTTATGGTGTGTGGCATATTCTGTCATGAGCATTATTTTGTATAACAATGCCACATAATCTCTTTGAAATGGGCATGCCATAGGTAAGCTCAAGTTCTTTATTTAGAAAATAAAAACCAAGGGGGAACATGCCCTTGCTCCGTGCACCGTGGAACCAAGCTACATCATTGCTTGCACTTGGGTATATTTGCCTATACGCATACACTGGCGCTAATACGCTGGGGACCAATCAAGGTTGAATCATGTGTGTACTCTGACTAGACCAATGATCTGCCCTACATGCGCCATGTTAGCACAGATCTTATCACAAATGTAAGCCACGGCAACTTCTCTCAGGGGAACTACGTGGTCAGGTAAGAAGAGACCCATATAGCAAATATCAGCAGAAACACAAGAGGGTAGTTTGCCCATTGAATGCATCACTTATTTTTATGCATATAAAACTAACTTATTATGGGGCTGGTTCGGGTTGATAGATTTACAGTGTCTAGACAGACAGTCATAGGTCTAACCCAAAAGGTGGACATGCAATAGGTGGACAGTGTCAAAATGTTGGTGTGGTCAAAATGTCGACATAGAGGGGGAAATTTACTAAAGTAAATTTGTAAAAAAAATAGGTGTATTTGTATCCAGAAATACACTTATTTTTGTCATTTGCTATCCCGAAAATACGGCAATTCGTATTCGTAATGATGTGCTATGAATAGGAATACGAATGGCCGTATTTTCGGGATAGTAAATGTCAAAAATAAGTGTATTTCTGGATACAAATACACCTATTTTTTTTACAAATTTACTTTAGTAAATTTCCCCTGAAAAGATAGGCCCATGAAAAGGCCGACGTGAGTTTTTCATGATTATTATTTTAAACCGGCTTGCTATTACATCACCATCCACGTCGGCACAGAGGGAGAACATAACACTGTGCCGAGCCTTGCCTGTCACCGAACTGGAAGCATGGCGAGTGCAGCGTTACACTTACTGGGAGTCCATGTTGACAATTGATCACATGGACACCAAAAACCTGTGAAAAACTCACGTCGACCGTTTCATCTGTCTGCCTTTTCATATGGACATTTTGACCCTGTTGACCTTTTGGAGTAGACCTATTGATTGCCTATATAGACACTGTCTATCTAATAATCTGCACCCAAAGGGGCAGATGTAGCCTTGGAGAGAGATAAAGTGAACTTGGATAAAATACCAGCCAAACTGCCATTTTCCCAACAAAGCCTCTAACAACTATGAGCTGATTGGTTGGTTTCCTCTGCTTTATCACTCTCCATGGCTGAGTAGATATCTCCTATAGCCACATCTCCACTTCAGTGTGCGTATTTTGAAGTAGGTGGGTTCGTCCAACTCTTCTGTATTAGCTTATGGCAGCTCAATCACAGGCCCTGTACACAGTGCAGAGATCCCAATTATTAAGTTGAAATAATAGACTTACATGTAACTGTAAATGTGTCTCAGAGAGTCAGGACCAGATCAGCTACATGTGCAAAGACTAGACGCCATACTTAAACAAAAGTAGATGGGGTAGACCCTTGCACCTATGGAATTAGTTCAGTTTATATGAAAACACCAATCATACACAAATACTATAAGCACAAGAAAAAGATTACTGACAGTTTCTGGGCACAGGCCAGATTCTCTTTTCCTGTGTTCTCAATTTAACCCAAAAGAGAAATAGAGCACAATAGTGTAATACACTTTGGTACACTGATAAAATATACTGTTTTCCAGAATATTATAATTGACTGGACTCGTACCCTTCAAGGTGGTCTACTTTTTAGGGTAGACAGTAAGTGCTTCCTCAAGGGGCGGTAACGTCACCGTAAAGGTATAGATGTGTCCAGTAAGTATATATGAAAAAAGACATGGTATAGTGTGATACAGTTTTTTTTATTCATAAAATAACATCATAAAAATCAAGGGTATAGCACAATGGACTCTCACCGAGTGTGTTGGTCTACAACACAAATGTAGACAAATAAGCAAGTTGGTATAATGCAGGCGTCTCTCCATGGCAGCTTACACCCAGTATCAGGTCCTTTGTGGTCCACCCTCTTTCCTCCTCACCAACGCGTTTCAAAACCCTGTAGGCTTCTTTTTAAAGGCATGAGGAGGTATTGCACATGTTCCTATATTTATACCCCTATCCGGGGAAACCTATTTCCAGACATGGGTTTGTCTATCCAGCTAAATCCCTATACAGCCTATACAAATACAGAGAGGTCCGGTCCACGATTTTGTCCCTGCATGGAGTCATCAGCTGTTCTTCAATCACAGAGATTTTCTCCGTTCTCCAGCTTCCGCCGGAAGCGGAATTGACGGTTTTTGCGTTCCACGGACCCGGACTTCCGGTATTCGGCTCCGTTTTGTTTGCGTTCCACGGGCTTTTGCCGTATTTTATTAGTTCTATGTCCATGGTAGTTCATTTATTGATTTATTATCTCCATCCATTGTTATCATAGAATCAAGAGAGAAATAAATATGCGTAAGATTAAAACAATCTTCATGTTCATACCTTAAACAATACAAATATGATTCCCTGAATAAATTAACCATTTATCGGATCACATCTAGCATAAATAACATTTTTTAAAAAGTTTGTTTTTATTAGTAACAATAATAAAACCCATTTCATTGTAAAAACACAGACAGTTGAATAAAATATATTTATAAAAGGTGATTATAGAAAGGATAGGGAAGTTACATGAACCATTTCAGCTCGAAATCTTTGTACAGACCTCCTGGGGCTAGAGTCTGGTGCTGAAATATCATGGTCATTTCATTTTTAGCTAAATTAGTAGCTAAATCACCCCCTCTACTATTCACAGTGATTTTCTTTAACGGATACATTTTTTAAATAAAATCTGGATTACAGTTATGATGTGACTTAAAGTGCATCGATAGGGCATGCGTTTTGAGCCCTTTCCGGATGTTCCGTAAATGCTCACTCATCCGGATTTTAAAGGGCCGACTGGTTCTCCCTATATAAAATTTATTGCAGTTGCATTCGATGGCATAAATTACATTATAGGAATGACAGGTCAAGAAATCTTTAATGCTATGTTTTTTTTTCCATTAATGGTAACCTCTGTTATCTTAGACCTAAAATTATTCCTGACTGCGTTGCACCCATACATGCTCCACAGCGGTAAAAGCCGTTTGAGGTAATCGTTGATTTTTTCGGGGACACCGGACATAAACTCTTTACAAGACGTCATACTTGCCTACACTCCAGCATTCTATGGGAGCCTCCTGTTTCAGGCATCCTTCTCCCGGTGCCCTGCAAAGCCCTTTCAATCCCCCAGAAAATCCAAGCCACCATATTAAAATCAGGACTGTGCATGTGTGCGATACTGGCCGCGATGGGGGCGGAGCTTGGCATAATAATAGTACAGCCAAGCACCGCACGGGCTGTATAGACACTACACTGTTAGAGCCTGAGGCGAGCCGCCCAGGGCAGCAGGGAGACCTGTCAGCACAGCTCCCTCACCAGAGCCTCGAGGTTGTGGCAGCAGCAACAGCGATGGATCTCTCCCCCAAACCCCTGCTGCACGCTGGAGACATACAGGAGGGGGCAGTGCTGCAAGTAAGGGGGTACGGCGTGGTACGGAGTACCTGTAAGAAATATGTTGCAGGTACGCAGTACCACTTACACCCTGACCCACTGTCAATTCTATTTTTATTTTAAGTCTAAATATAATGCATCCGCAGCCCGCCCACCCAGCGTTATGATTGGTGATGGATGCAGCTATCGGCTACTGCTGATTTAGCCTGTCACACTGACAGGCATCAGCGGTGCTGACAGCATGAAGAGCAGGCTTCACATTTGTAAGCACAAGCTGTCCTGCTCTCCCCCAAGCAAGAGCCAACCCACCCCCAGTCATTCCCTGTTTCTCATTCCTTGTCTCCTGATGCCATGCTACTATTGTCATTTAGTCACTCCTCTAGCTTTGTGTGACCACGCCCCCTCATGACACATGGCCACGCCCATTTTTGGTGGAGGCTATCAGTACCACCAAGAAAAAAATCTTACTTGCACCACTGGGAGGGGGAGTGATGGAGACCAGCTGCTGGGGAGACTGACAGCAGGGGCCAGCTGCTGGGGAGACTGACAGCAGGGGCCAGCTGGGAGCTCAGTGGAAAAGGATGAGGGAGGTGTAGGAGTGCCCAGGCTGCAGGTTATTGCATGTGGTTCTTCCTCAGCAGCTCCATAGGCTGCACTGTGTTAAGCTACTGTAGGTGTGTGATGTTCTATGTGTGTGTGTACAGTGGCACTGACCTAATGTGTCTATAGGTGACCCCTGTGGGTGTGTACAGGGTAGCACCATACTTGCCTACTTTTGAAAATGAGTTTCAGTGAGATTATAGTTGGTAGTAGAATTTTGCACAGGTTGAGAGGGCGTGTCATGCTCCACCCAAAGGGCCTGTCTAGTTCCATACTGTGTATGGAGATATTGTGAAAAGAGATTGTGAACATGGCACCTAGAAGCGTGGGTGTGTACTGCTACATCTGAGAGGAAACTTTTAAAATAGTCATTTTATAATATACAGTATATTATATCCAAATGTAGATGAGCCCCAAAGCAGTTAGTAAGAGATACTATACAGTACGTGGTAAAGTGCTGGGAAATGGTGCTGATGATTCAATGTAAATGTATCTTTCTCTCGTTCCATTTTCCCCAAAACATTTAACAATGTAATCTGGGTTAGGTGAAATGTGGGAGATTGCTAGACTAATGAGGGAGAGAGGGAGATTGCTGCTATATCAGGGAGTCTCCTGCAGAATGCAGGAGGGGAGGTAACTATGGTGTAACAGTGTAATGTGGGATAGGTGACATGAGGGAGATTGCTACACTAATGAGGGAGAGAGGGAGATTGCTGCTATGTCAGGGAGTCTCCTGCAGAATGCAGGAGGGGAGGTAACTATGATGTAACAGTGTAATGTGGGCTAGGTGACATGAGGGAGATTGCTAGACTAATGAGGGAGAGAGGGAGATTGCTGTTATGTCAGAGAGTCTCATGCAGAATGCAGGAGGGGAGGTAACTATGATGTAACAGTGTAATGTGGGCTAGGTGACATGAAGGAGATTGCTAGACTAATGAGGGAGAGAGGGAGATTGCTGCAATTTCAGGGAGTCTCCTGCAGAATGCAGGGGGGGAGGTAACTATGAATTAACAGTGTAATGTGGGCTAGGTGACATGAGGGAGATTGCTACACTAATGAGGGAGAGAGGGAGATTGCTGCTATGTCAGGGAGTCTCCTGCAGAATGCAGGAGGGGAGGTAACTATGATGTAACGGTGTAATGTGGGCTAGGTGACATGAGGGAGATTGCCAGACTAATGAGGGAGAGAGGGAGATTGCTGCTATTTCAGGGAGTCTCCTGCAGAATGCAGGAGGGTAGGCAACTATGGGTAGCACTGACCTGTGTGTGTCTGTGAAAACTGACCTTTATGTTTGTGTGTGTATGTTTGTAGCTTGGCATTGTGTGTCTATAGGTGACCCCTGTAGCACTGACCTGTGTGTGTCTGAACTGTGTGTAAACTGAACTGTGACCCCTGTGTAGTAGGGTAACTATAGAGGTTGCAGGGGGTACACTTGATATGGAGCCCTGAAATGTTTGGGATCTGCAGGCCCAACAAGTAACTCCACTGCAGTTACTTGTTGGATATGACCATAATCAGCTTTGTGTCTTATTTGTAGATTCATGGTGTAGTGATATTCACAGATCCGTTGTTCACTACACCATACGATATCATGTGCAATGTTTTAATGGGATGCAGTTTATATCCCGGTGGTCGGAATCCCGGCACTTTGTCCCTCTATGGATTATAGATTATAGCTCCAGTGGCGTAAGTGGATGCGCTCGCCACGATCCACGTCCCCCCCTTGTCAAGATTTCGGCGGTTAGGATTCCGGCGTCGGGATTTTGAACGCCAGGATTCTGACCACCGGGATTTCATACTGTTCCCATTTTAATTATATTGTACATCCTGTACATCACCTTTATGCCAGTACCAGCATTGTGACTGGTTTATAAATGTTATTATACTGTACCTAATGCTAGGACCATTCTGTCATATATAGACACTACCAGGGGCATAAACATTTACACCATAATGTCCATTACACGTTAAGTTTCACGCCATTATGTCCATTATGTATTATGCCAAACACCATAATGCCTATTAAAAATGATGCTACATAAGAGCTGCTTATCTACATGCTCATTGCCAAGGGTTCCATGCTCATTGCCAGATGTTCCATGCTCGTTGCCATGTGGGATTACATGCTCATTGCCAAGGGGGAATACATGCTCCCGGTAAATGGGGGACAGCCGCCACCAGGCAGAAGTGATAGCCACTGACAGTGGCAGAGCCTGGCTGTATTCAGCGCACTGCAGGTCCCGGCTATGTGAAATAATACCCCTTTCACACCAGAAAATGCATTCCCGGGTTGGCCCCTTTTACACCAGCCTAGTCCCTGCTTTTTCTGGTGTGAGGGAGAGAGAAAACCACCCCTCCCCCCCTTTAACTAGTTATCTAATTTAACTGGCTATATCTTTGGAACCAACTGACCCATTTACATGAGACAAGTATCATATTGATGAACTTTTGAGTGGTCTTTGAATGATTTTGGTCCAGTGAAACTGGAACGTTTTGTTCCAGAGTAATCTGCCCTCAAAGAACATGAACAGCCATGAAATTACATTTCAAAAATAAAAAAAATCGGTTTACACGCAATATCTCTGGAACCGATTGACCGATATGGACCAGCCTGGTATAATATTGAAGGCCCAGCGATTTGAAATTGAACTAGATCAACCATAAGCTTGTGTGATGCCAGGGCGGGAACTGGCAGCCGCAACCGGGTGGGGGTCGGAATTAACGGGTCCCATATTATCCTATGGGGAAAAAACTTTACAGCTTTGCCAGGCGATAACTCTGGTTCCCCAGGGGCTAGAGACACGGGGCCCGGCTCGTTGGAAAACCCTGGTCCTCGGCTACAAAATGAAATGACAGGGGGGCACGTGCCCGGGTGCCCCCTCCCCTGAATCTGCCACTGGACACAACCCCCCACGGTTGACACTCTACATTTGGCACATGTGCAGCTCATAAACCAGTAGGTGAAATGGGCATTACAGTGTGTTTAGCGTAATGTGTAATAAGCAGGGGCTGGCTGGGCCGGGGGGCAGGGTGCCATGTGCCAAGGGGCAAGTGCGGCTTTATCCCAGCATCAAGGACTCTTGTTTTTCTCAAGAGCTAAAAATATTGTTTTTAACCATTCCATTGCAAGTGACCTTAGCTGTTGTTTTTTCTTTATTATTTTTAGTTTTTTGTTTATTTATTTAATTTATTTTTATTTTATTATATATTTCTTTACGTTTTATTTTTGTCTTAGTTTCTACATATTTAGCACTTTTTACATTATAATATTGCTGCCATTCGCAGCCTGTGGTGTTCTCCTGTTAAAATGCAGGGGGAGCAGCCTGTGGTGTCCTCCAGTTATTATGCAGGGGGAGGAGTCTGTGGTGTCCTCCTGTTATTATACAGGGGTAGCAGCCTGTGGCGTCCTGTTCTTTTTATACAGGGGGAGCAGCCTGTGGTGTTCTGTTCTGTTGTAAACAGGGGGAGCAGCCTGTGGTGTCCTTTTCTTTTTATGCAGGGGGAGCAGCCTGTGGTGTCCTGTTCTTTTTATGCAGGGGGAGCAGCCTGTGGTGTCCTTTTCTTTTTATGCAGGGGGAGCAGCCTGTGGTGTCCTGGTATTTTTATGCAGGGGGAGCAGCCTGTGGTGTCCTGGTATTTTTATGCAGGGGGAGCAGCCTGTGGTGTCCTGGTATTTTAATACAGGGGGAGCAGCCTGTGGTGTCCTGGTATTATTATGCAGGGGGAGCAGCCTGTGGTGTCCTGGTATTTTTATACAGGGGGAGCAGCCTGTGGTGTCCTGGTATTATTATGCAGGGGGAGAAACCTGTGGTGTCCTGGTATTATTATGCAGGGGGAGCAGCCTGTGGTGTCCTGGTATTTTTATACAGGGGGGAAGCCTGTGGTGTCCTGGTATTATTATGCAGGGGGAGAAGCCTATCAAAGTCATAATAATAAAGTATCTATGGTATAATCAACTCCAGTCCTAATCTTTTTTTTTAATTAATATATATTTTTTAAACGAAAAACCTCCATTTAATGATGAGCTGTTACTTACGGGCCAGTGCTCTGGACTTGCCCCCAGGCTAAAAGTTGCCAGCCAGCCCCTGGTAATAAGTATTACGGTGTGTGGCACAATGTGTAATAAGTATTACGGTGTGGCATAATGTGTATTAAACTTTACGGTGTGTGGCATAATGTGCAATAAAAATTACAGTGTGTGGCACAATGTGGCTTTGCCCTTATTGTCATTTAGCCACTCCCCTAGTTTAATGTAACCACACCCATGACATGTGACCACGCCTGCAGCGCATGCTGCTAGTACCACTGAGACAAAATTTCTACTTGCACCACTGGCTAACACTGGCCCTTTTTGTGTGTGTGTGTAACTTGGCATCCATCCCTTTGTACATGACATGCCCCTTCAACTGCATGCCATGAAAGCTCTCTCACACCATCTAGAATCTCCCTGAAACTGGTTTCCAAAAGTAGGCAAGTATGCACGACACAGCAAATTAGTAATGTTGTGTTAAAATTTCTGTAAATAGAAAAGGGAAATAGAGACCAGAAGAAGTACCCGTGAGAAATGCTAACGTCTCATACAGTCAGAAGGCACCAAGCAGAGAGACACCGAATCCTGATCTGTGAGTATAATGGGTTACAGATTATAGCTCAAGTGTCGTAACTATTAATTAATAGCCGCACATTTTGGCAGCCCCCCCCCCTGCTCTCCCGGTTTCTGCCAATAAAATCTGACGCTTAGAAAATGGCTGCCCCCGTACAGCAGACCGTTTTTAACCCCTTCCTGACACAGCGGGGGAAATTTACTAAAGGAAATTTGTAAAAAAATAGGTGTATTTGTATCCAGAAATACACTTATTTTTGACATTTACTATCCCGAAAATACGGCAATTCATATTCATATTGATGTGCTATCAATACGAATATGAATTACCATATTTTCGGGACAGTAAATGTCAAAAATAAGTGTATTTCTGGATACAAATACACCTATTTTTTACAAATTTCCTTTAGTAAATTTCCCCCAGCATGTTTTTGCCTTCCTGACAGAGCCCTTTTTTTCAAATCGGACATGTATCACTTAAGTGTGGATAACTTTTTTTTGCTTTTACTTATCCCAGTGATTTTGAGATTTTTTTCTCGTGACACATTGTACTTCAAGTTAGTGGTAAATTTGGGTCTATACAGTCTGTGTTTTTTTGTGTAAAATACCAAAATGTCGTAAAAAAATGGAAAATTTAGCAATTTGCAAAATGTTACATTTTCTGCTTGTGAGACAAATAATCATACCACTCAAAATAGTTAATAACTAACATAGACCATATGTCTACTTTATGTTTCCATCATTATTTCAACTTCCTTTTAATTTTTTTGGACACTAGGAGGCTTACAATATGAATAGCAAATTCTAAAATTTTCAAGAAAATTTCAAACACTGATTTTTTTAGGGACCAGTTCAGTTCTGATGTGACTTTGAGGGACTTGTATGTGAGACACCCCCATAAATGATGCCATTTCAAAAACTGCACCCCTCACAGTATTCAAAACAGCATTTTGGAAGTTTTTTTAACCCTTTAGGTGTTTCACAGGAATTAAAACAAAGTGTAGGTGAAATTTCAAAACTTCATTTTTTTTGCAGATTTGCAATTTTAATACATTTTTCTAAGGAACACAGTAGATTTGACTAGAGAAATGTGACTAAAAATTGATTCCCCCAATTCTTTTGTTTTCATAAATATCCTATATGTGGCCCTAGTGTGCACGTTGACCAAACCACAGGCTTCATAATAGAAGGAGCACCTACTTGATTTTGGAGCCTCCTTTTTATGAGATTATTTTTTAGGCACCATGTAGGTTTCTAGGCACCATAAGATGCTAAAAGTTAGGAACCTCCCCCACAAGTGACCCCATTTTGCAAACTACACCCTTCAGGGAATTCATCTAGGGGTATAGTGTACATTTCAAACCCCCAGGGGTTTCACCAATTTTGATACAACTGGGCTGTGAAAATGAAAAAATTAAATTTTTTATTTTCACAGCTCAGTTGTATCAAAATTGGTGAAACCCCTGGGGTTTGAAATGTACACTATATGCCTAGATGAATTCCCTAAAGGGTGTTGTTTGCAAAATGGGGTCACTTGTGGGGGGGTTCCACTGTATGGGTGCTTCAGGGGTCATTCAACCAGAATCTGTGCTGAAAAATTTTGAGCCAGATCTGCATTTTTGTGTAAAAAAATGTAATTTTTTACACAAAAATGCAGTTCTGGCTCAAAATTTTTCATTTTCACAAGGAATGAAGGAGACAAAGCACCCCAAAATCTGTGCCCCAATTTCTCCCAAGTACGGCAATGCCTCATATGTGACCAAAAAATACCATTTGGGTGCATGGCAGGACTCAGAAGGGAAGGACAGATATTTGGTGGTGGAATGAATGGTGGGTGCTATGTCGCATTAGCAAGACCCCCGAAGCACCAATACAGTGGAACCCCCCCACATGTGACCCCATTTTGCTCACCAGCTTTGGGAGGGGGGCTGGCGCTGCGGCTGGTGGGGGGGTGGGAGGGGTGCTGACGCTGCGGCAGCCGGGTGGGTGGGAGGGGGGGCTGCCGGGTGGGAGGGGGGGGCTGGCGATCGGTGGTGATCGGTGCTGTACTTAACAGCACCGATCACCACCGATCACTGTGTTACCGAGCGGCTTAGCCGTCGGTAACACAGAAAACGCTGCAATTGGCTGTTCACATTTGAACAGCCAATCGCAGCGATCGCCGCGAGGGGGGACATCAGACATCAGGGACAGCAGACATCTCCAAACTGTCACCGCGTCTATAGACGCGGTGACAGTTTAAAACCATGACGTATATATACGTCTTCGGTCGGGAATATCTTTCTATCTATCTGTCTATATATATATATATATATATATATATATATATATATATATATATATATATGTATATGTGTATATATATATATATATATATACACACATATATATATATATATATATATATATATATAATTCAGTACATTACATGTTATTTTATTTATTTTATTTGTGCTGCGGCTGGCCGGGGGGGGTGGGAGGGGGGGAGCGCTGCGTGCGCTGCGGCTGCCGGTAGGAGGGACTTCAGGGACTGCCGGGTGGGTGGGAGGGGGGGCTGGCGATCGGTGGTGATCGGTGCTGTACTTAACAGCACCGATCACCACCGATCACTGTGTTACCGAGCGGCTTAGCCGCCCGTAACACAGGAAACGCTGTGATTGACGCTGTGATTTGAACAGCCAATCACAGCGATCGCCGACCGGGGGGGGCATCCCTGCCCCCCCTGGGCAGTGAGGGGGGATGTCTGCTGTCAGGGACAGCAGACATTTCCAAACTGTCACCGCGTCTATAGACGCGGTGACAGTTTAAAGCCATGACGTACATTTACGCCATGTGTCGGGAAGTACTTCCCGACCATGACGTAAATGTACGTCAAATGTCGGGAAGGGGTTAAGGATGCTGGAGGAGACCTGCGCCTCCTCTAACATCCTCAAAATCGGTCTGCAGTATGGGGGCAGCTGTATGGGGCAGCCGTTTTCTAAATGTTAATTTTCATTAGCAGGAGCTGGGAGACCCGGGACCGCAGACTGATGCGGCATAGCGGCAGGTACCGGCGGCGGCATTAAGTGGAGGCAGCCGGCAGCGGGTAACAATAGCCCCGCAGACCCCCCTGCGCCCTCACTTACTAAGCGCATCCCCGCCACCGTGGGGGCTGTGGGGCTATAGTTACGCCACTGTATAGCTCTGAATCTCAGGTATTGGCTGTGATATCAGTGATGCATTTGTAGTGATTACATAGTGATCTGGTCCTTGCCCAATATGATGAATTAGTATCATCATTATCATATGTAACAAATAACACAGAGCACACCATACTGTATGATGGCAGAAATTACAGTATAACGACGCAGGCAGACAGTGTAACATATATAGTACTGTAGGTCAGCAGTGCCCTGATCAGTATACATAAAGCAATAATAAAGTGTTTATTAAATCAATAAATGACATTGTGACAACATAATTTCAGCAATGGTATAAACATTTTTTATTTTGGCCCTCATTCGGATTGACTGGGTCCCCAGCATGTTTGCACCTGGGACCAATGTTTTTGTACTGCGCATCAGCATATTCACATATGTGCATGTGCAGGGCTGCTGTGCGGGCGTCTCCGGTGACTTGCATAGTCGCTGTGGTGCTCGCACAGTGGGAGGGCCCGTTATAGAGTTGTCATGATAATAATGGACACAATCAATCAGGGTTCGGCAGATGTGTGTAGTCACTGTGTTCATAGCGTAAAATAGTGTAAATGGAAATGTAACAAGTAGGAGCCCTGTGCTATTTGCACAGGACGGATTTCCCTGTGTGAGTTGTGCTTTTATGGATGGGCACAAGTGCTGCACACTGGTAGTCAGGGGCAAAGAGCTGGAAGAGTTAGGATTTTATATTTTTGTTTTAGCCCCATGTGGATATTATATTAATGTTACATGTATTTACTAAAATGAGCCAGCTTATTTGACAGAGCTTTACAATTGGCAACATATATTGTAAAGCGCAACAAAATATGCTGCACTATATAAGGAACTGTAAATAAATAAATATATATAGTCATCAAATAAGATATTAGAAAACAGAGAAAGCAATATGACAGCCCTGATCACAGAGTTATAGTGTATAAGGAAAAATGATTTGTATATACGAGGGGGCAAATGTAATAGGGTCTGAGAACAGGGCTGGATTAAGGGGGGCTCCCCTTTATCTAGCGCCCTCTGTGGTCGGCATGTTTTTTTTTTTGCTAATGGTTTTGTGCATGGAAGTGGGGTAGTGCTGCAGCTTCACCTATCTGACAATGTGACAGTGATTAATGGTGCTGAGCATCGGTAGCCGAGGAACACTGACTGCACATGTGTGCAGTGCATTACTGGGAGTTGACCCATGACAAAAGAGGTTGAGAAGCTTGTGTTGAGCTCTGATTGATGGAGCTTCATCACATGCTTCTCAGGCCCATGGAAGACAGCAGCAGAAGCGACCTCATCATAGGAGGGTTTTTAATCAGAGGCAGTGCTGAGCCTGTGAGGTCCCCTACAGAGTAATGTACAGAGGGACAAACACAGGCTTTTCATGTGATGTGATGTGATGTGTATATATATATATATATATATATATATATATATATATATATATATATATATATATATATATATAACTTATGTGGCTGGTCCCCGGCACTCCGGATACAAGGTTACTTGGGCCGGTGCTTTCCCTTGTGTCACACTGCGGCTGCAGTGGACTTATATATTGCGCGGTGATGGCGGCACTCGATCACGACAAAACACACAGAATCTGCTCTATGGTACAACGTTTCAACGCTCGTGGCGCTTTTATCAAGAACTTGATACAAGTTCTTGATAAAAGCGCCACGAGTTTGACGGGCTGACTGCTTCCATATACTTTTAAGTTGTTTAGATGAGACACAGCTAACTTCCGGTCAGACGGAGGGCTGTGGAACGCACCAGTCAAGTTACCTAGATACGAATGACACGCAAGGCACTTCCGTTCTGACGTATTTCCGGTCCGGCGGGTGCTCGCGTGGTAAGCCTGTTTGTACACATGTTACCGCATTTATATAAAGTTAGGAATGGCGATTTTTATTGTGGTATCAATATTTTTTGGTTGGTGACTTTTCTAAGCAATATAAATCATATTTTAGAGACTGAATGAGTGTGAAGTGGAAATGTATGGGAGATGATGTCCCTTCCTGCATATAGGTATTTAAGCTGGCCCGGTGAGGCAGTACAGGTGTGTCCTCCCCAGGGATGGATGCCAGGTTGCTTGTCTGACAGTTGCTGTTTATAAGCTGTATGGAACCCTGATGATGGTCTTTCACAAGACCAAAACGTCACGTCACGTCGCTGGTACGTCAGCTTTTGTCATTGTGATGGAATAAAAATCCAAAAATTGCTTTTAAAATGGTGAGTGCCCTTTTTCACTTCCGATATGCCTTGATGTTCAGTCATCTGTAGGAGCACCTTCCTCATCTATGATGCAATATATGAGTGCGGACTTTATCGAAAATTATATATACATATATATATACACACACAAGACAATTTGCGGCACTCCGGTGTCCCCAGGATTAACTTGCTCCAGTGCCTCCAGGATGGGATACATAACCTGATGCATATTACCTCCAAACACAAGTGGCACTTGGAGACTGGTTAGTGCAAGAAAAGTGCATTTATTGTCACATCAATTGTGACAATAAATGCACTTTTCTTGCACTAACCAGTCTCTAAGTGCCACTTGTGTTTGGGGGTTATATATATATATATATATATATATATATATATATATATATATATATATATATATATATATATATATATATATATATATATATATATATATATATATATATATATATATATATATATATATATCTCAACAAATGGATTCAGGGTGTGCTGAACCTTAGAGCATAAAATATATTCAAGTAATATTTAATAAAAATGCCCTCAGGGCATAACAGTGTACAGGTTTTTACAGTATACAGTAGTTCAGTGAATCAAAAAAGTAAAGATATGATTGTCTTATCAAATACACATAATATTCAATCAGACAAAATGGTCAGTCTATATATATATATATATATATATATATATATATATATATATATATGTATATATATGTGTATGTATGTATGTATGTATATTTGTGTATATATTTATATTTATATATATATATATATATTTATATTTATATATATATATATATATATATATATATATATATATATATATATATATATATATATATATATATATATAGTCGAAAAAAACAGTGCGCTAGAGGTAAAGGCAGTCTTTGAGAACAATACCAATCCTGGTAGATGATAAGTCCCAGTCTTTCTGGATGGTTACGGTATTTAGGGCAATCTCCACTCCTGTGGTCAATCAAAAAGCCCAGCACTTCGCTCATAAGCTGGCTGCTCTACTCAATTAAACCTGAAGGTTCTCCTGAATCCAATCAGGTTTTGGTATCTAAAAAGACAGTGTGGGCGCTCCAATAGTGCACATTACCAATTTTTATGGAAAATAGTTTATTAAAAGCACAGTACAAGGCAACAGATGGGATCACATACCACAAGCGGCGGCTCACAAATTGCCGCAGGTTGACAGCATAAGAATGGTGTTTCTCAATATAGCAGGGCAATCCTACCCCGTCGGCTCACGATCACAGTCACGTTGACGCTAGGCCATGCCCCTACGAGTTTCATCACGATGGACTTTGTCAGAGGGCTGGCCTAGCGTCAGGCGTGCTCCTCTTATATACACAACATACAGGTGCACACAATCTGTGTCTATTATTGAACCTGTGCTTGATTTCAAGCTTACAATCTGGCCGTTTCTACAGCACTTGCGGTTGCCATTTACAACACGTAATAAAACACATTTTATTTACAAACATCACTATTTCTAAAACGATACACTTTATAAAAATGATAAAAAGTTGCTTTTTTCACATAAGAAACATATATGCATAAAAGATACATAAAACAAATATACATATATATCAGCGAGATAAGAGTAATAGCAATCAGCAAAATAGGAATACTGATAGTAATATAAATGTGTCGACAGGTGTATGTCGACACATATCCAATCTAACAACAAATCGGACCAACTTATCTTTAATATTGGACTCAACTGGCTATGAGATGTTGTCATAAAAGCGAGTACATCTATAAACATCAAAACATTTTACACCATGAAAAAATTGAAAATAGATCTATATACGACAGAGACAGTTCTTTTGTCAATAGTATTTTATAAATATTTTAGAAATATTTTAAAGGCTTATTTCGAGACTCTATTTTAAAAACGGAGTAATTTCCATCCCTTCATTAACCCCTTCCCGACATTTGACGTATATATACGTCATGGCCGGGAAGTACTTCCCGACACATGACGTATATATACGTCATGGCTTCTAACTGTCACTGCGTCTAGAGACGCAGTGACAGAGGGACGATGTCTGCTGTCCCTGACAGCAGACATGTCCCTGCATGCCCAGGGGGGGCTGCGATGCCGCCCCCCCGTCGGCGATCGCTGTGATTGGCTGTTCAGTGTGAACAGCCATTCACAGCGTTTTCTGTGTCACCGGCGAATAACGTTCGCCGGTGACACGGGATCGGAGGTGATTGGTGCTGTAAAGTACAGCACCAATCACCGCGGGGTGTAAGGGTGACACTGGTGTCACCCCACCTCACCCCGCCCGCCCCCAAAGGCCGTGATTGGTCCGTCGGACCGACGGACCAATCACAGCCAAGGAGGGGGATTTAAACTAACGGTGACTGCACTGCAGACGCCATTCCGGTCTGGAATTGCGTGCAGTGCGGTCACCGTGCCTAGCTGCCGCAGTATACTGACCTGAACCCCTAAAATACTTACCTGATCACTGCTGGATCTTGCTCCTTATTTGTGACATCCTGTGCTGTGTTGGGCTGTGTTGTGCTGCTGCAAATTATTAGATAGAGAGAGAGATAGAGAGAGATAGAGAGAGATAGAGAGGCCTAGTGAGGCCTAGTGAGGCCTAGTGACATAGAGTGCTTATATTTTGTGCTGCTGCAGTGTAATAGAGTTATAGATAGAGAGATAGAGAGATAGAGAGAGATAGAGAGAGATAGTGACAGATTGTGCTATATATTTTTTATATAACTGACTGCTGCCCCTTTTGTGCTGATCAGTATAAATTAACTGATCAGCAACTGTTTGGGGGCGCAGATTTTTTTTTATATATATATATATACCTGTCAGTGCTGCTGCTGCAGTGTCATAGAGTGATAGATAGTGATAGATAGTGAGAGATAGTGAGAGATAGAGAGATAGAGAGATAGAGAGAGATAGTGACAGAGAGTGATAGAGACTGCTATATTTTGTGTCTGCTGCCCCCCTTTTGTGCACCCCCAGTAACTTTTTGGGGGTGCCGGGGTTATTTTGCATATATATAACTGTCAGTGCTGCTGCTGCAGTGTCATAGAGTGATAGATAGTGAGAGATAGAGAGATAGAGAGAGATAGTGATAGAGAGTGCTAAATTTTGTGTCTGCTGCCCCCGCCTTTTGTGCTGATCACTATATCTGAGGTGATCAGCAACTTTTTGGGGGTACAGAGGTTTTTTTTTTATATATACCTGCTGTTCCTCACTGGTAATCAGTGTCGCATCACTGATCACCTTTTTTATTTTTTGTGAGTGCTGTGGGGTCTTTTTTAAATTTTTTTTACACACACTGTGATTTTGTGTGTGTCCTGTGGCCACTGTGCACTGATCAGTGACGTACATCACTGATCAGCTTTTTCGGCACAGGGTTGATATATTTTTTTTTTTTTTTGATCAAATTCCTGTTGCCTTTGAGCGCTGTTCAGTGACAGACGTTACTGACCAACATCTGTGCTCAATTTTTGGCGCAGGACCTTTTTTTTTTTAACCCCTTCCATTTTTTTTTTTTTTTTAACCCCTTCCATTTTTATTTTTTTTAACCCCTTCCATTTTTTTTTTTTTAACCCCTTCCATTTTTTTTTTTGGAACCCTTCAATTTTTTTTTTTTTGTATTTTTTTTTTTCTGCATCTACATACACACTACACACTACATACCCCCCGGGTTGAAATAAAGTTTGTACCCCCCCCTACACTATACACGTGTTGAAACATTTCACTACCAGTAACACAAAAATATAAATGGCATCCCAAATGTCATCCCAGTCATCCAGGAGAATGTATTCAGTGGAGGAGGCATATGCCATGCTTGCCTCTGACTCTGACACAGCTAGTGAGGCAAGCGGGGAATTTGAAGGATTCGTCTTAAGCTCCTCTTCCTCCTCTGATGATGAGGGACCCCCTCAAAGACGCCCCCGTAGAGCAGCTGAGACCCCCCCCCCCAATTATTGATCTCGTATGGACCCCACCACCAGACAATTTTGAGCCCCAGGTTCCTGAGTTTTTGGCCATGCCAGGAATCCAATTTGATTCCACAGGTCTCAGAGAAATTGACTTTTTCAAATTATTTTTCTCTGATGATATTATAAATTTAATGGTGGACCAAACTAATTTATATGCCCAGCAGTTTATTGCTCAAAACCCCACGTCATCATTTGCTAGGTGGACCCCTGTAGATGCAGTAGAGATGATGGCGTTTTGGGGTCTGGTGTTTCATATGGGCATAGTAAAAAAGCCAGAAATTAGGCAATATTGGAGTACAGATGTTCTGTACAGCACCCCATTTTACCGTATGGCCATGACCCGGACTCGTTTTGAGTTAATCCTTAAATTTTTGCATTACAACGATAATGCACAGTGCCCACCCAGAGATGATCCCACCTTTGACCGGCTATTCAAAGTCAGGCCGGTCATTAATCATTTCAGTGCCAAATTTGAAGACATGTACATCCCAGATAAATTCATTTGCATAGACGAGTCCCTTATACATTTTAAAGGAAGGGTTAAATTCCGCCAGTACCTTCCCAATAAGAGGGCAAGGTATGGCATAAAAATGTATAAGCTGTGTGAAAGCACCTCAGGGTACACCCACAGGTTTAGGGTATATGAAGGGAAGGATTCAACAATTGAACCGCCAGAATGCCCCCCCTCCCTCGTAGGTGTTAGTGGAAAAATTGTCTGGGATTTAGTGCACCCCTTCCTGGATAAAGGTTATCACCTCTATGTGGATAACTTTTACACCAGCATCCCCCTGTTTAAGGCCCTTGGTTCAAGAGGTACAGCAGCTTGCGGTACTGTGCGCAAGAACCAAAGAGGCCGCCCAAAAACGCACATTGCCCAAGTAATGAGAAGGGGTGAAAGCAGGGGAATATGCACCGAAAATATGTTGTTGGTCAAATATAAGGACAAGAGGGATGTCCTTATACTGACAACAATTCACGGAGACAGTACCACCTCCGTCCCTGTACGAGGTACCAGTACCCACACCTCCAAACCTAATTGTATCCTGGATTACAATAGGTACATGGGCGGAGTGGATCTTTCAGATCAGGTACTGAAGACGTACAGTGCCCTGCGGAAAACAAAAATCTGGTACAAGAAGCTGGCCGTGTATATCATCCAGATGGCACTGTATAACGCTTACGTGCTATTCCGTTCTACCGGCCAGAGGGGGACATTTATGCACTTTCAAGAGGAAGTCATAAAGGGCCTAATATTTGGGAACCAGCAGGCAGAGGGCCCCAGTACTTCTAGTACTGGCCCCCGTATTGTACCAGGGCAGCATTTTCCGAACGAAATCCCCTCCACTGCAAGAAAGGGCAGGACACAAAAAAGGTGCAAAGTTTGCTATAAAAAGGGAATAAGAAAGGAAACTATTTTCCACTGTGAAACTTGCCCCGACAAACCCGGCCTATGTATAAAGGAGTGTTTTAAAATATACCACACATGTATGGATTATTAGGTTCATCATTTCACCGTGCTTCGGGGGTCTTGCTAATGCCACATAGCACCCACCAACATTCCACCAGAATCTGAGCTGCAAAATCCAAAAATCACTCCTTCCCTTCTGAGTCCTGCCATGCACCCAACTGGTATTTTTTGGTCACATGTGAGGCATTGCCGTACTTGGGAGAAATTGGGGCACAGATTTTGGGGTGCTTTTTCTCCTTCATTCCTTGTGAAAATGAAAAATTTTGAGCCAGAACTGCATTTTTGTGTAAAAAAATGTAATTTTTCATGTTCACTGCCCACTTGTATCAAAATTGGTGAAACCCCTGGGGGTTTGAAATGTACACTATACCCCTAGATGAATTCCCTGAGGGGTGTAGTTTGCAAAATGGGGTCACTTGTGGGGGGGTTCCACTGTATTGGTGCTTTGGGGGTCTTGCTAATGCAACATAGCACCCACCATCATTCCACCAGAATTTGTGCTGCAAAATCCAAATATCACTCCTTCCCTTCTGAGTCCTGCCACTTTTTGGTCACACATGAGCCATTCCCGTACTCGGGAGAAATTGGGGCACAGATTTTGGGGTGCTTTGTCTCCTTCATACCTTCTGAAAATGAAAAATTTTGAGCCAGAACTGCATTTTTGTGTAAAAAAATGTAATTTTTCATTTTCACTGCCCACTTGTATCAAAATTGGTGAAACCCCTGGGGGTTTGAAATGTACACTATACCGCTAGATGAATTCCCTGAGGTGTGTACTTTGCAAAATGGGGTGACTTGTGGGGGGGTTCCACTGTATTGGTGCAACATAGCACCCACCATTCATTCCACCAAAATCTGTGCTGCAAAATCCAAAAATCACTCCTTCCCTTCTGAGTCCTGCCATGCACCCAACTGGTATTTTTTGGTCACATGTGAGGCATTGCCGTACTTGGGAGAAATTGGGGCACAGATTTTGGGGTGCTTTTTCTCCTTCATTCCTTGTGAAAATGAAAAATTTTGAGCCAGAACTGCATTTTTGTGTAAAAAAATGTAATTTTTCATTTTCACTGCCCACTTGTATCAAAATTGGTGAAACCCCTGGGGGTTTGAAATGTACACTATACCCCTAGATGAATTCCCTGAGGGGTGTAGTTTGCAAAATGGGGTGACTTGTGGGGGGGCTCCACTGTATTGGTGCTTGGGGGGTCTTGCTAATGCGACATAGCACCCACCAAAATTCCACCAGAATCTGAGCTGCAAAATCCAAAAATCACTCCTTCCCTTCTGAGTCCTGCCATGCACCCAACTGGTATTTTTTGGTCACATGTGAGGCATTGCCGTACTCGGGAGAAATTGGGGCACAGATTTTGGGGTGCTTTTTCTCCTTCATACCTTCTGAAAATTAAAAATTTTGAGCCAGAACTGCATTTTTGTGTAAAAAAATGTAATTTTTCATGTTCACTGCCCACTTGTATCAAAATTGGTGAAACCCCTGGGGGTTTGAAATGTACACTATACCCCTAGATGAATTCCCTGAGGGGTGTAGTTTGCAAAATGGGGTGACTTGTGGGGGGGTTCCACTGTATTGGTGCTTGGGGGGTCTTGCTAATGCGACATAGCACCCACCAAAATTCCACCAGAATCTGAGCTGCAAAATCCAAAAATCACTCCTTCCCTTCTGAGTCCTGCCATGCACCCAACTGGTATTTTTTGGTCACATGTGAGGCATTGCCGTACTCGGGAGAAATTGGGGCACAGATTTTGGGGTGCTTTTTCTCCTTCATACCTTCTGAAAATTAAAAATTTTGAGCCAGAACTGCATTTTTGTGTAAAAAAATGTAATTTTTCATGTTCACTGCCCACTTGTATCAAAATTGGTGAAACCCCTGGGGGTTTGAAATGTACACTATACCCCTAGATGAATTCCCTGAGGGGTGTAGTTTGCAAAATGGGGTGACTTGTGGGGGGGTTCCACTGTATTGGTGCTTGGGGGGTCTTGGTAATGCGACATAGCACCCACCAAAATTCCACCAGAATCTGAGCTGCAAAATCCAAAAAATCACTCCTTCCGTTCTGAGTCCTGCCATGCACCCAACTGGTATTTTTTGGTCACATGTGAGGCATTGCCGTACTCGGGAGAAATTGGGGCACAGATTTTGGGGTGCTTTTTCTCCTTCATACCTTCTGAAAATGAAAAATGTTGAGCCAGAACTGCATTTTTGTGTAAAAAAATGTAATTTTTCATGTTCACTGCCCACTTGTATCAAAATTGGTGAAACCCCTGGGGGTTTGAAATGTACACTATACCCCTAGATGAATTCCCTGAGGGGTGTACTTTGCAAAATGGGGTGACTTGTGGGGGGGTTCCACTGTATTGGTGCAACATAGCACCCACCATTCATTCCACCAAAATCTGTGCTGCCAAATCCAAAAATCACTCCTTCCCTTCTGAGTCCTGCCATGCACCCAACTGGTATTTTTTGGTCACATGTGAGGCATTGCCGTACTCGGGAGAAATTGGGGCACAGATTTTGGGGTGCTTTTTCTCCTTCATACCTTCTGAAAATGAAAAATTTTGAGCCAGAACTGCATTTTTGTGTAAAAAAATGTAATTTTTCATTTTCACTGCCCACTTGTATCAAAATTGGTGAAACCCCTGGGGGTTTGAAATGTACACTATACCCCTAGATGAATTCCCTGAGGGGTGTAGTTTGCAAAATGGGGTGACTTGTAGGGGGTTCCACTGTATTGGTGCTTGGGGGGTCTTGCTAATGCGACATAGCACCCACCAAAATTCCACCAGAATCTGAGCTGCAAAATCCAAAAATCACTCCTTCCCTTCTGAGTCCTGCCATGCACCCAACTGGTATTTTTTGGTCACATGTGAGGCATTGCCGTACTCGGGAGAAATTGGGGCACAGATTTTGGGGTGCTTTGTCTCCTTCATTCCTTCTGAAAATGAAAAATTTTGAGCCAGAACTGCATTTTTGTGTAAAAAATTTAATTTTTCATTTTCACTGCCCAGTTGTACCACAATTGGTGAAACCCCTGGGGGTTTGAAATGTACACTATACCCCTAGATGAATTCCCTGAGGGGTGTAGTTTGCAAAATGGGGTCACTTGTGGGGGGGTTCCTAAATTTTAGCTTCTTATGGTGCCTAGAAACCTACATGGTGCCTAAAAAATAATCTCATAAAAAGGAGTCTCCAAAATCAAGTAGGTGCTCCTTCTATTATGAAGCCTGTGGTTTGGTCAACGTGCACACTAGGGCCACATATAGGATATTTATGAAAACAAAAGAATTGGGGGAATCAATTTTTAGTCACATTTCTCTAGTAAAATGTACTGTGTTCCTTAGAAAAATGTATTAAAATTGCAAATCTGCAAAAAAAATGAAATTTTTAAATTTCACCTACACTTTGTTTTAATTCCTGTGAAACACCTAAAGGGTTAACAAACTTCCAAAATGCTGTTTTGAATACTGTGAGGGGTGCAGTTTTTGAAATGGCATCATTTATGGGGGTGTCTCACATACAAGTCCCTCAAAGTCACATCAGAACTGAACTGGTCCCTAAAAAAATCAGTGTTTGAAATTTTCTTGAAAATTTGAGAATTTGCTATTCATATTGTAAGCCTCCTAGTGTCCAAAAAAATTAAAAGGAAGTTGAAATAATGATGGAAATATAAAGTAGACATATGGTCTATGTTAGTTATTAACTATTTTGAGTGGTATGATTATTTGTCTCACAAGCAGAAAATTTAACATTTTGCAAATCGCTAAATTTTCCATTTTTTCACGACATTTTGGTATTTTTCACAAAAAAAACACAAACTGTATCGACCCAAATTTACCACTAATTTGAAGTACAATGTGTCACGAAAAAACAATCTCAAAATCACTGGGATAAGTAAAAGCAAAAAAAAGTTATCCCCACTTAAGTGAGACATGTCAGATTTGAAAAAAATGCCTCTGTCAGGAACGCAAAAACTAGCTCTGTCAGGAAGGGGTTAAGGCCTGATGGACTTAATGTGTCTAACATGTAAATCCAGTACGATTCTTTCTGCATAAGTAACTTGCCTCGATTTCCACCTCTAATATCCAGCAAGTCATGTTCAAGACACATGAACTTCATTCCCGATGGGTCACCTGCCTGTCATTTCTTAAAGTGACGGGGGACACTGTGTGACATTATACCATTTTTTATATTACGATAATGCTCTAATATTTTTATCTTTAGCATTCTTTTGGTTTGCCCTACATACCTCTTGCCACAGGGGCAAGTAAGGAGGTACACTATATGTGTAGTCATACAGTTCATGAATCCCTATATGCTTAATTATTTTTTATTTCTTTATTCAATTTTCTTTATTTCCCTTAAACTGTGGGCGCACATTTTACACTTCCCACAATTAAAAAATCCTTGTGGTGGTGGCAGTTGTTGTGTTATTTTTATGGGCTCTATTTGTAAGAGACTTGGAGCTAGGCAGCTTTTTAACATACTGGCACGTCTGAAAATCACTTCAGGTCTATTAGAGATTTTTTCTTGTAAGTAGGTGTCCATTTTGATTACTGGCCAGTGACGTATTAGGACTCTTCTAATTTCTTCATGCTTTGTATTAAATTTAGTGATGAATGGACAAAATAATACCTTTTTATTCTTTTTGCCAGATTTATATTGTAGCAGCTCCCTCCTTTCTAGTTCTCTACATTTTGTTATTGCTGCTTGAATCAGGTTCTCCGGGTAGCCTTTTTCCCTAAACCTGCTACAATAGGTGCCCACTTGGCTATCAAAAAGTTCAAGGCTGCTACAATTATGACGCAGCCTTAGCAGTTGGGAGTACGGGAGATTGTTCTTCCATTTGCTGTGATGACAGCTTTTGTACTCCAGGTAATTATTCGAGTCGACAGTTTTGAAATATGTCGATGTTACTATGTCAAACGTATTTAGAAACATAGAAACATAGACTTTGACGGCAGATAAGAACCACTTGGCCCATCTAGTCTGCCCCTTTTTTTAAACATGTTACCTCAAACCATATTTGATCCTTATTTTTTTGTAATGATATCAATATGCTTATCCCAAGCATGTTTAAATTGAACTACTGTATTTGCGTCTACCACCTCTGTTGGGAGGCTATTCCACTTATCTACTACTCTTTCTGTGAAAAAATTCTTCCTCGCATTTCCCCTGAATCTTCATCCCTCTAGTTTCAGTGCATGTCCTCGTGTTCTGTTGCTCCTCTTCCTGTGAAGAATGTCTCCCACCTGTACCTTGTTAAAGCCCTTGATATATTTGAAAGTTTCTATCATGTCCCCCCTTTCCCTTCTCTGCTCTAAAGTATACATATTAAGATCTTTTAGTCTTTCCTGGTACGTTTTGTGATGTAGGCCATGCACCATTTTAGTTGCTCTTCTTTGTACAGTCTCTAATGTATTTATATCCTTCTGGAGATATGGCCTCCAGAACTGAACACAATACTCTAGGGAGGTTATTCTGATTGGTGCGGCCAAACGTGCGTACGTTCACTATTAACGTACGCTAGCCGTACGCGGCCGTTAGGGTTAAGTCCACCCACAAATCAGCCGCTTACGTACGGGCAGAAATAACGTAGAAGGGGAGTGGCGTACATATGAGCGTACGGCAACGTACGCGGACGGCCCAGCCCTTGCACTCCGACAACAGGCGTACAACTGAGCGTACGGCGCCGTTTACGGACGTCCTTCGTCCGTCTTCCCACCGACTTCTTGCGGAGATCTGAGCGTACGCCAGCTTGCACGGACGGGTCCCTATTGTTTTCAATGGAAAACACAGCTTATGTCACCGCTCGTGAGAGTGAGCGTACGTCCGTGTACGCTGCCATACCCTTCACATATATGGACCTGCAAATCTTGCCTTTTAACTACAATTCTGACAATTGATTAATTAATCTATTTGTTAATCTATTATTGTTTTCTATTAACTCAATTGTCTACCTTAATAAAGACCTAATAAAACAACATTTGAACCCTCATTACATGTATATTTGTTATGTTCTAATGTGGCATTTTAATCACTATCTATGTGTCCCCATATTGCTGTTACTTTTAAATCAAGTTATGTTGGTGTTTCTGTATATGTACTAAATTATGTCCATAATTACTTTGTCCACAATGTGTAACATGTATACCTACCCTGATGTTATGTGTGATGTTTTAATCTAACAACATTAAACATTCATGCATTTTCACTGTGTTATTTTACTCAAAAACACACACATTCACACATCAATCATTACCCCTCACCTCAAATTACAAGTATAACTTACAGTACACATCTGTATGTACCTACCCTTACAAGCCCTCTAACATATTTCTGATTAAAAACACAGGCAATTTCGAACTGTACATAAACTTTTATTTAGAACAAAAATAATAAGGGGGGGGGGGGGGGGATAAAAAAAAATTAAATGCGGGCCTCCAGAAGGCCAAACAGGATCTGGAGGTACAGGAGGGTGAGGACGATCTCCCGCATTAGGGCTGCCACCTCCTCCTGCTGCTGTTCAGTGTCTGTAGTGAAGGGATAAAATTTTTTTTTTAATATATAACATACACAAATGTTTGTTGTATTTGTACATAATAAAAAGTTCAGAGTTATGTGTGAAGGCCACATACATTTTTAAACTACATTGAAGATGGGTCTGCTGTAAACACAGTACTAAAAAATAATATGTTAACACACACATACTGTACATAGTAAATAACATTAATTCAATTAGTCCTTCATGGATGAATGTATGCTGTATCCCAATTGGTACTTTGGTTTTGGGGGACTGTCCTCTAACATCACAATTAGGCTGTGCTATTTAAGGGTTATGACATTGTTGTGGCTTAAGCACTCCTTACTATTTTAAATTTAGAGATTAGGAGATGGGGTTTTGGAGAGTTCTGCACACATAAGGAATTAAGGCCCTTATCAATGATGGGCAAGAGTCCACTGCGTGTTGATTGGCACACTAGTGGGGGTGCTATCCCAAACGTTTATAACATGGGAGAAGAAAAGAAGAAAAAAAGGTTTGTATTGGATGCACTCCTTACAACTGATACGATATCTGCTGGGAAAATTCCTTTTATTTATTAAAAGATGTGGGGGCTCCTTTTTATCTTTAATGGTTACATATATGATACGGAGACAGCCACATAAAGCGAACATAAGAGGTTAAAAAATACACAATGACACACAAACAATGGTGTTTTAGGAAGGAAAAGATCAGTGATTGTAAAGATTTAAAATGTAGGTAGAGTCATAGACTGCCGGTGCTTAGGTGTATTAAGGGGTATATTCCCCACCAAGGTGTGTTCCTGAAAATATTATGCTGTCATATTCAGGATTCAACAATAATTTGTTTTTGCAGGACAGTGTTTAGATGCGTCAGGTGTTATACACCACACATTGGTCGTCCTGAGAGGATGGAGCGACAATTTTCCTCCGCTAGGCGGGACAGATGGTAACACTCAATAAATTATGTGTACTGTCACGTCAGGCTCACCCGTTTAAATGGGTGATATGAGGTATACCCCAATTATTTTTTGGGTGTGCTCACTGCTGCTATGCTCATATACTGATAAATGTAAAGATAATAATCTGGATATTACAGTAATGCTCCTAGCCGCATGCCATTTACAATAGATGCCTTTGAATGGCTTATACTGGCATGTTACGGCTCCCTGATTGGGATAGGTGTTCAGTGTTTTTACCAGGATACAGTCTCTGATAGTAGTCTAACTTGACCACATATATTGGTGGTGTCTAATTGACACTGTGACTGAAGGTTAAAACAACATTTTTACTGTATAATATCTCAGTGAATTGCAGCATAGAGCAACAGTGCCCTCCGGTGGACACCTTTAGATATGACACTTTGCCACTAGTCTCTGCTTAGCTGGGAACACACTGATGGCTGGTGTCATGACATATGAATAAGGAACATAAATCTCCTAAACTAAGCACCAAACAGTCTATTCTCAGACCCTACAGACAGACAGGACACGTGTTTCGCTTGTTTGCTTCTTCAAGCTGACCACAAGAATGTTCTCCAGCTTGGATATTTATTAGAATGTGTACAGCCAATGGCTGGCTCCATTAGTGTCACATGGTGCGCTTCAGCCAGTAACAGGGCGCATTCACTTCCGCCCTGCGTCCCTGGTTTGATTAGCCTCTGCCCATAGTGACCACATCACGTCGGTCACGTGACCCGGGCGTCGCGTCACGTGACCGGTCACGTGGTGCTGCCGGCCAATCGCGCCGCTGTTACTTCCAAACCCGGAAGTTCATGTAGTTGTGGTGCGGCCCCGGCATCTGTGTAAATTAAAGACTCCGTTTAAAATGGGCTGTTGGTCTCTTTGGATCGCAACTGCTGCGTCTGTTATTAACTGTACATGCAGATCGGTCTGCCTCATCTCCCTATTCCTGTTATCAGAACATGATAACTAATTCTATGTGGTTTATACACATTATTTATACATTTATACATATCCCCTGTGGGTCACGTGTTGGTTATCGGCCAATCATAGTGTCATCATTGCATGAGTCTGGCTGTAGATTCGGCTGTATTACTGCCCCGACATCTGTATTATTAAAACCTGCCATTTTTATTTTAACTTATTATATTAACCCTGCATTGGCTGCGGGTGTCTTTAGCTGTCCATGCATGATGTTTCATCCTATATCCCTTGTCCCCATTATTGGGATGTCTGAGTTGTTTTAGTATATACTATCCTTTATAGATTATATGCTTAGACATGTTGCCAGCTAGTGCCCCATACTCTGTATATACATGATGGTTATTATGAGCTTAAATGAAGGCATTGGTTGTTCCTTTTGTGACATACTGCTTTTTCTAATAGAGGATAATTCTTTTAATTATATAGGTGGTCCTTATAATTGGATGTAGTGGTGGCAGTAGTATCTAATAGTTAATGCTGGCCCTGTGATAACTAAACTATATAAGACTATCCCTGCCTTGATACTAATTATGTTTGTGGAATATTCCATTGCCAACACTGGGAATGATAAATGGGATAAAAATGTAAATGTGAAATTACTATTCATTGTTGTGATATTTGAAGTGTAATTGTCTGATTTGTGTGAAACTTAGTGATGCGTGAGGAAAAGATAAAAACAAGAAAAACATATAAGTGAAAATCAAAAATGTGAAAAACTGGTGAAAGCTGAAATGTATATATATGGGATTTTTTTATATATAATTAAAAAGACATGAGAGGTGAGAATATTCATTGTGGGTGATTACCAGAATGTGTTTATAGACATGACTGGAGTCGTCATTGGCTACATATTAATTGGTGAGTTTATTCTAGCAACGGTAAGTATTATTGTGAAACGTGATAGTGATGGTGAGGTTGAGGTAGGACACCTCCTTCATAGGTAGGATGGTTGTCCTTCATGTGTCCACTTAAATATGTTTATATCAATTATGTGGAATAAAGGTGATAAGTAAAATATTCCAGATGTTGATCTTTAGGCAATCTGTATGGAGGGATGGTAGGGTCCTAGATATACTGGTTCAAGGTTGGTCTTTTATATGCTCAGATAAACAGATAGTGGGACAGAGCTCTACGGCGTGGTATTCTGCCAGTCCTTGCCAAGGGTAAGTCATTGAAACTGCCTTGCATATGCCTAATGATGGCCCTGTTGCGGCTGTGGTAAGTATCAGAATATCATGTGCACTGCTAAGAGTTCCATTCGATGATAGGGTAAGCTAGATGCTTTAGTGTATAGTTCCACATAGTACTTATTTTTGGGAAAAGTTCAGTTATAGATAACTTCTACAGAAAGGGAAGAAAGCTGTTGTGCTCATTGAGGCCTTTGGGTTGTAAACAATCCATGAGAAATATCATTTTGGTCTCAATCTTCAGAAGTTCCCTATCCAGGTCTCCGCCTCGGATTCCAAGTTGGATATGTCTCATTCCAAAGACTTTTAGGCCTGTTGGATCATTGTGGTGGTCTTTCAAAAAATGTCTCGCCACAGGTGTGAGTTTCCTAAAGTTTGCTGAATCTCTGCTCGCATTGAGTATAGATCCAATGTGCTCGAGCACCCGTACTTTGAGTGGCCTTTTTGTCTTGCCCACGTAGATCTTGCCACATGGGCATTGGAGCTGATAAATTACCCCAATCATTGTACATGTGATGAAATTATGAATTTTCTATTCCTTCTTGAACTTATCTACAAAGGTCTTGGTGGGTACCATGTACCTACAGGCCTTACATCTTCCACATTTTTCAGATCCTTGTTTTAGTATCCTGGGTTGACTTAACTCCGCCAGATGACTGTGTACCAGCTGATCTTTGATGTTTCTGGCTCTCCGCCAGCTCGTTTTGACTTTTTGCGGTAAGATGGTTTTCAGGTCATCATCTGTTTGCAAAATTGGCCAATGTCTTTGCAGAATGTTATTCACATCTCTCCAGTTTTTATTGAAGGTCCCAATAAATCGTATTGGCTCTTCTACATTAGGAACACGTGTTCTGGGGGACAACAGGTTTTCTCTTGGAATTCTTCTTACCGCGTTGCGGGATTTCTTGATCAAGGTCTGACTGTATCCCCTTTCTCGAAGTCTCTCAGACAGTTCCTGCTCTCTCTTATCGAATGTACTGGAGTCGGAGCAGTTGCGTTTAATCCTGATCATTTCCCCTTTAGGGATGGCCTTGATTGTGCTAGGTAGATGTGCACTGGAGGCGTGGAGAACACTGTTAGTGGCTGTGGCTTTTCTATAGAGATCAGTGCAGATGTTGCCTGTTTCATCTATACTTATGGTCAGGTCTAAAAAGTGGATCTGCTGCTGACTGGCTTCGTGAGACAATTTTAAATTCAAATCATTGCTGTTCAGGACCTTGATCAGTTCTTCCAATTCATTTTTCTCTCCATCCCACAGAATCAGGATGTCGTCTATGTATCTTAGATACAGCAATATCTTGTCTGTATAATTGCTGTTGGCATACTGAAATACTACCTCCCGCTCCCACCACCCCAGGTACAGATTGGCATACGTCGGGGCACACGCCGTCCCCATAGCTGTGCCCCGTACCTGGAGGTAGTGGGAGCCCTGGCAGGTGAAGTAGTTTTTAGTTAGAATGAATCTTAAGGCCTCAATTAAGAAGTCATTGAATTCATAATTTGCATCCATTCTAAGAAAGTATTTCACTGCCTCTATTCCTCTCTCGTGTTTTATGCTAGTGTATAGACTTTCGACGTCTAGTGACACTAGCCATGTGTGTTTGTTGACAGATAAATTTTCCAATTTATTTAACACGTCCATGGTGTCGCGGAGGTAGGCTGGTAAGGCAGTGACATGTTTCCTCAAAAATTGGTCCACATATATACTTAACTTCTCAGTTAAACTGCCCTTCCCTGACATGATGGGTCTGCCAGGGGGTGTCTGGGAGTTTTTGTGGACTTTTGGGAGGAGATACAGTGTGGGGGTTTTTGGATTATCCATTTGTAAGAATTGGAAGTCACTTTTGGTAATGATCTTTTTTTCGTATGCAGATTTGATCAGGTTCTGATATTGCCTCAGGTAATCAGTACTGGGGCTGAAGATGAGTTTTACGTAACATTTCTCATCACTTAATTGTTTTTGCAGTTCCTGTGTATAGAGGTTACGTGGCCACAAGACCACGTTGCCCCCCTTATCCGAGGATTTGACCACAGTATCTTGCCACTCAGATATCTCTTTTAGTGCTCTTTTCTCGCCTGTATTGATGTTGTAGGGATCGCTCTGTGGTCTATCGAGAAGTCTGTCTAGGTCTCTTGATACTAGGGTTTGGAAAACCTGTACTTGCGGGCATATCTTTCCGTCTGGTATAAAGGTCGATTTTTTCTTGATCTTGGATCTATCCAGGGGTTCTGGATTAATGGTGGAGATCCCAGTTGGAGTGGGAGAGAGACTGTCATCTACATTGTCTGATAATTCATACAGCATTTCTACGGCTGCTTGATCTTCATTGTCTAGTTCAAGGTAGGTTGGGGGGTCTGGGGGGTTGTCCACTTGGCTTGGGGGGTTTGGTATTCCTTCCCTTTGAGCTCTTTTGTGTTGGGCATAGAATTTTTTCAGCAGGATTTTACGCGTGAAAAGGTTTAGATCCTTTTCCACTTCAAATCTATCTGCTGCTGCAGTGGGCGAGAATGATAACCCTCTCTTGAGGATGGACTCTTGATCTTTAGTTAGTTCATGGCTGGTTAGGTTAATGATTTTTAGTGGGGTCGTGACAGGGGAATTGGATGTCTGATTCTGTAGATCTATTCCCTGAATCGTCTCCTCTCCCTGGTGTCGCCCCTCCAGTCCACTGCATCTCGCTTCCTTCTTCTTCCCCCCCTGGCCCCGCCTGATCTTTCTCCAGGGTCTCTGCCTATATTGCGGCCTGCCCCTAAAAAATTCAGGTGTGAGAACCTGTTGTCGACTGAATCCGTGTCCGAGGAGTCTGGTTCGGATGTGGTGTAATTGGACGTATTGCCGCTTTTATTAGGAGCATGATGTGCTCTGGTAGGTCTAGAGTTCCATCTGAAAATCTGATTATTTTGGAAATCCATCCTATCTCTCTGGAATTTCCGTTTTTTACGGTCTATAATTTCCAGTTCATAGCTTTCTATTTCCTTTTTGTACTTATCATATCGGTTTTGGAAGGGCTCTAGTGTCTCATGATTTTTAAGTTTTTCACCCAGTACTGTTATCTCTTGTGACAGTTGGTTCAATATGATTTCGTCATGCTTTATAAGTATTTTTATCAGCTCCTTGGAACATTGCAATAGGGTCTTTTCCCATTCTGCCTTGAGCTCATTGTTGGCCAAATCAAATGCTGGGAACACTTTAGGCCTGAGTCCTCTGGGGACTAAGTTACTTTTTAAGTAATTGTCGAAGGTAGTGCGATTCCATACAGTTTTGCTCTGCTTCATGAGAGCTAGTTTGAGGGCATAGAGGTCTTCAGACCAACTCGGGGCAGGGCCTCCTATTCTGTCTGGATTGTCCAGAAAGATGGAGTCCATGTCACTCCTTAGTTTGTCTCTTCGGTTCTCTAGGTCTTTTGCCAGGCTGAAAGTGGACATGTTTGGAGAATCAAACTTGTGGTTTAGGGTTGTATTTAACGTTTCGGGGGTATCCCTTATATAATTTAAGTATGGTGCTAGAGCTCAGAATTCTGCACTTAAGCAGAAAAGAGGTTTACAGATTAGGAGATGGGGTTTTGGAGAGTTCTGCACACATAAGGAATTAAGGCCCTTATCAATGATGGGCAAGAGTCCACTGCGTGTTGATTGGCACACTAGTGGGGGTGCTATCCCAAACGTTTATAACATGGGAGAAGAAAAGAAGAAAAAAAGGTTTGTATTGGATGCACTCCTTACAACTGATACGATATCTGCTGGGAAAATTCCTTTTATTTATTAAAAGATGTGGGGGCTCCTTTTTATCTTTAATGGTTACATATATGATACGGAGACAGCCACATAAAGCGAACATAAGAGGTTAAAAAATACACAATGACACACAAACAATGGTGTTTTAGGAAGGAAAAGATCAGTGATTGTAAAGATTTAAAATGTAGGTAGAGTCATAGACTGCCGGTGCTTAGGTGTATTAAGGGGTATATTCCCCACCAAGGTGTGTTCCTGAAAATATTATGCTGTCATATTCAGGATTCAACAATAATTTGTTTTTGCAGGACAGTGTTTAGATGCGTCAGGTGTTATACACCACACATTGGTCGTCCTGAGAGGATGGAGCGACAATTTTCCTCCGCTAGGCGGGACAGATGGTAACACTCAATAAATTATGTGTACTGTCACGTCAGGCTCACCCGTTTAAATGGGTGATATGAGGTATACCCCAATTATTTTTTGGGTGTGCTCACTGCTGCTATGCTCATATACTGATAAATGTAAAGATAATAATCTGGATATTACAGTAATGCTCCTAGCCGCATGCCATTTACAATAGATGCCTTTGAATGGCTTATACTGGCATGTTACGGCTCCCTGATTGGGATAGGTGTTCAGTGTTTTTACCAGGATACAGTCTCTGATAGTAGTCTAACTTGACCACATATATTGGTGGTGTCTAATTGACACTGTGACTGAAGGTTAAAACAACATTTTTACTGTATAATATCTCAGTGAATTGCAGCATAGAGCAACAGTGCCCTCCGGTGGACACCTTTAGATATGACACTTTGCCACTAGTCTCTGCTTAGCTGGGAACACACTGATGGCTGGTGTCATGACATATGAATAAGGAACATAAATCTCCTAAACTAAGCACCAAACAGTCTATTCTCAGACCCTACAGACAGACAGGACACGTGTTTCGCTTGTTTGCTTCTTCAAGCTGACCACAAGAATGTTCTCCAGCTTGGATATTTATTAGAATGTGTACAGCCAATGGCTGGCTCCATTAGTGTCACATGGTGCGCTTCAGCCAGTAACAGGGCGCATTCACTTCCGCCCTGCGTCCCTGGTTTGATTAGCCTCTGCCCATAGTGACCACATCACGTCGGTCACGTGACCCGGGCGTCGCGTCACGTGACCGGTCACGTGGTGCTGCCGGCCAATCGCGCCGCTGTTACTTCCAAACCCGGAAGTTCATGTAGTTGTGGTGCGGCCCCGGCATCTGTGTAAATTAAAGACTCCGTTTAAAATGGGCTGTTGGTCTCTTTGGATCGCAACTGCGTCTGTTATTAACTGTACATGCAGATCGGTCTGCCTCATCTCCCTATTCCTGTTATCAGAACATGATAACTAATTCTATGTGGTTTATACACATTATTTATACATTTATACATATCCCCTGTGGGTCACGTGTTGGTTATCGGCCAATCATAGTGTCATCATTGCATGAGTCTGGCTGTAGATTCGGCTGTATTACTGCCCCGACATCTGTATTATTAAAACCTGCCATTTTTATTTTAACTTATTATATTAACCCTGCATTGGCTGCGGGTGTCTTTAGCTGTCCATGCATGATGTTTCATCCTATATCCCTTGTCCCCATTATTGGGATGTCTGAGTTGTTTTAGTATATACTATCCTTTATAGATTATATGCTTAGACATGTTGCCAGCTAGTGCCCCATACTCTGTATATACATGATGGTTATTATGAGCTTAAATGAAGGCATTGGTTGTTCCTTTTGTGACATACTGCTTTTTCTAATAGAGGATAATTCTTTTAATTATATAGGTGGTCCTTATAATTGGATGTAGTGGTGGCAGTAGTATCTAATAGTTAATGCTGGCCCTGTGATAACTAAACTATATAAGACTATCCCTGCCTTGATACTAATTATGTTTGTGGAATATTCCATTGCCAACACTGGGAATGATAAATGGGATAAAAATGTAAATGTGAAATTACTATTCATTGTTGTGATATTTGAAGTGTAATTGTCTGATTTGTGTGAAACTTAGTGATGCGTGAGGAAAAGATAAAAACAAGAAAAACATATAAGTGAAAATCAAAAATGTGAAAAACTGGTGAAAGCTGAAATGTATATATATGGGATTTTTTTATATATAATTAAAAAGACATGAGAGGTGAGAATATTCATTGTGGGTGATTACCAGAATGTGTTTATAGACATGACTGGAGTCGTCATTGGCTACATATTAATTGGTGAGTTTATTCTAGCAACGGTAAGTATTATTGTGAAACGTGATAGTGATGGTGAGGTTGAGGTAGGACACCTCCTTCATAGGTAGGATGGTTGTCCTTCATGTGTCCACTTAAATATGTTTATATCAATTATGTGGAATAAAGGTGATAAGTAAAATATTCCAGATGTTGATCTTTAGGCAATCTGTATGGAGGGATGGTAGGGTCCTAGATATACTGGTTCAAGGTTGGTCTTTTATATGCTCAGATAAACAGATAGTGGGACAGAGCTCTACGGCGTGGTATTCTGCCAGTCCTTGCCAAGGGTAAGTCATTGAAACTGCCTTGCATATGCCTAATGATGGCCCTGTTGCGGCTGTGGTAAGTATCAGAATATCATGTGCACTGCTAAGAGTTCCATTCGATGATAGGGTAAGCTAGATGCTTTAGTGTATAGTTCCACATAGTACTTATTTTTGGGAAAAGTTCAGTTATAGATAACTTCTACAGAAAGGGAAGAAAGCTGTTGTGCTCATTGAGGCCTTTGGGTTGTAAACAATCCATGAGAAATATCATTTTGGTCTCAATCTTCAGAAGTTCCCTATCCAGGTCTCCGCCTCGGATTCCAAGTTGGATATGTCTCATTCCAAAGACTTTTAGGCCTGTTGGATCATTGTGGTGGTCTTTCAAAAAATGTCTCGCCACAGGTGTGAGTTTCCTAAAGTTTGCTGAATCTCTGCTCGCATTGAGTATAGATCCAATGTGCTCGAGCACCCGTACTTTGAGTGGCCTTTTTGTCTTGCCCACGTAGATCTTGCCACATGGGCATTGGAGCTGATAAATTACCCCAATCGTTGTACATGTGATGAAATTATGAATTTTCCATTCCTTCTTGAACTTATCTACAAAGGTCTTGGTGGGTACCATGTACCTACAGGCCTTACATCTTCCACATTTTTCAGATCCTTGTTTTAGTATCCTGGGTTGACTTAACTCCGCCAGATGACTGTGTACCAGCTGATCTTTGATGTTTCTGGCTCTCCGCCAGCTCGTTTTGACTTTTTGCGGTAAGATGGTTTTCAGGTCATCATCTGTTTGCAAAATTGGCCAATGTCTTTGCAGAATGTTATTCACATCTCTCCAGTTTTTATTGAAGGTCCCAATAAATCGTATTGGCTCTTCTACATTAGGAACACGTGTTCTGGGGGACAACAGGTTTTCTCTTGGAATTCTTCTTACCGCGTTGCGGGATTTCTTGATCAAGGTCTGACTGTATCCCCTTTCTCGAAGTCTCTCAGACAGTTCCTGCTCTCTCTTATCGAATGTACTGGAGTCGGAGCAGTTGCGTTTAATCCTGATCATTTCCCCTTTAGGGATGGCCTTGATTGTGCTAGGTAGATGTGCACTGGAGGCGTGGAGAACACTGTTAGTGGCTGTGGCTTTTCTATAGAGATCAGTGCAGATGTTGCCTGTTTCATCTATACTTATGGTCAGGTCTAAAAAGTGGATCTGCTGCTGACTGGCTTCGTGAGACAATTTTAAATTCAAATCATTGCTGTTCAGGACCTTGATCAGTTCTTCCAATTCATTTTTCTCTCCATCCCACAGAATCAGGATGTCGTCTATGTATCTTAGATACAGCAATATCTTGTCTGTATAATTGCTGTTGGCATCCTGAAATACTACCTCCCGCTCCCACCACCCCAGGTACAGATTGGCATACGTCGGGGCACACGCCGTCCCCATAGCTGTGCCCCGTACCTGGAGGTAGTGGGAGCCCTGGCAGGTGAAGTAGTTTTTAGTTAGAATGAATCTTATGGCCTCAATTAAGAAGTCATTGAATTCATAATTTGCATCCATTCTAAGAAAGTATTTCACTGCCTCTATTCCTCTCTCGTGTTTTATGCTAGTGTATAGACTTTCGACGTCTAGTGACACTAGCCATGTGTGTTTGTTGACAGATACATTTTCCAATTTATTTAACACGTCCATGGTGTCGCGGAGGTAGGCTGGTAAGGCAGTGACATGTTTCCTCAAAAATTGGTCCACATATATACTTAACTTCTCAGTTAAACTGCCCTTCCCTGACATGATGGGTCTGCCAGGGGGTGTCTGGGAGTTTTTGTGGACTTTTGGGAGGAGATACAGTGTGGGGGTTTTTGGATTATCCATTTGTAAGAATTGGAAGTCACTTTTGGTAATGATCTTTTTTTCGTATGCAGATTTGATCAGGTTCTGATATTGCCTCAGGTAATCAGTACTGGGGCTGAAGATGAGTTTTACGTAACATTTCTCATCACTTAATTGTTTTTGCAGTTCCTGTGTATAGAGGTTACGTGGCCACAAGACCACGTTGCCCCCCTTATCCGAGGATTTGACCACAGTATCTTGCCACTCAGATATCTCTTTTAGTGCTCTTTTCTCGCCTGTATTGATGTTGTAGGGATCGCTCTGTGGTCTATCGAGAAGTCTGTCTAGGTCTCTTGATACTAGGGTTTGGAAAACCTGTACTTGCGGGCATATCTTTCCGTCTGGTATAAAGGTCGATTTTTTCTTGATCTTGGATCTATCCAGGGGTTCTGGATTAATGGTGGAGATCCCAGTTGGAGTGGGAGAGAGACTGTCATCTACATTGTCTGATAATTCATACAGCATTTCTACGGCTGCTTGATCTTCATTGTCTAGTTCAAGGTAGGTTGGGGGGTCTGGGGGGTTGTCCACTTGGCTTGGGGGGTTTGGTATTCCTTCCCTTTGAGCTCTTTTGTGTTGGGCATAGAATTTTTTCAGCAGGATTTTACGCATGAAAAGGTTTAGATCCTTTTCCACTTCAAATCTATCTGCTGCTGCAGTGGGCGAGAATGAACACTCCGAAATGAGTGCGTACCAAACTCCTTCGGATCGAGGCCAAGAGAACCCAACGCCTGCCCCAAGACATGGCAGAACTGGTACTTGGTCAGCGATGAACCGTCCAGGTGCATCAGCCTTGCTCCAGACAGGTTCGCCATTTCCACCAGGCAGATCCTATCCGCCGAGCATGGCCGCAACGACAGCCAGCGACCCCTCCCAGCATGGTCAGTCTTTGAGCGGCGCAAGCGGCACAAAATCAAATCAGCCTGTAACACCACATCATCCCTCAGAAGCGGAGGAGGTCGAGACCTTGCAGGAGCCACCAGCTCGCGGACCCTGAAGGCTCCATGGAAAGCCATGGCATAGGCCAAGCGAAAGAGCTTGACCTCAAAGTCCGAGCGGCATATGTCCCGAAGAGCCCCCAGGAGAGGAGGCAAAAGGGAGATATCAATCGGCCGCCGACTATCTGGAGCCACAGGTGCAGCACGCCGCCAGCCCCTCAAGGCCCGAGAAACAATAAAAGATCTAGCTGGGTCCGTTCTCCCATACAGCGATGAGAGAAACAACACCCCGGCCAACAAACGTCTGACAGTCGCCACTGAGTGGTCTCCAGAGTATAAACTCCACACAAAATCGAGGAGTCTTACCTGCCTGAGGAGCGGACAGTCTGAACTGCTCCCATTCAAGCCAGCCGGCCTGATAGCATCTTAAAGTCCTAGGAGCAATAGCCCGCATGGCTAGTTCCTCCATGCTGGCCTGATGACCTGCCAAACATAAGTAGGACAAGGTTCACCCACCAGGTCCGCGCCAGGCGCCAGGGATCGAAACTTTGCCCATCTGCAAGGGAGTTGTCGACACCTGGCACATATCTAGCCACAAAATGCACGTTAACTTGTAGGCAGCGTAGCACTAAGCGAGCAAGCAAACACACCACCGGCATTGAGGACGCGCTCTGCTTATTAATGGCCTGTACCACCCCCAGGTTGTCACACTAGAAGGTAATGCACGCATCCCGCAATCTATCGCCCCAGAGCTCCATGGCCACAACTATTGGGAAAACCTCCAGCAGCAGCATGTTCCTGGTGAGGCCTTCCCTTACCCAATCATCGGGCCAGGTGGAGGCGCACCAGGAGCCATGCAGGTAGGCCCCAAACCCCCCCCTGCAGCGTCAGTGAATAGCTGTATCTCCTCGCTGTTCCGAGGGGGCTAAGGCCAATTCAGGAACCCATTAAACTGCCGCAGAAACACCTCCCAAACCCGCAGGTCACGCTTCAATTCTGCATTCAGACGGACATTACCCCGATAGACCCCAATAGTGAAGTACGTGATGCCCATTATACATATGCTGCACACATGATGCCCATTATACATATGCCCCACAACGTGATGCTCCATTATACATATGCCCCACATTGTGATGCCCATTATACATATGCCACACACCGTGATGCTCCATTATACATATGCCAAACACATGATGTCCATTATACATATGCCCCACAATGAGATGCTCCATTATACATATGCCCCACACATGATGCCCATTATACATATGCCCATCACTGTGATGCCCATTATACATATGCCACACACCGTGATGCTCCATTATACATATGCCACACACCGTGATGCTCCATTATACATATGCCACACACCCTGATGCCATTATAAATATACCACACACCCTAATGCTCCATCCATATAATAAGTTGAAGAGTCTGTGTGCGTGTGTGTGTGTGTGAGTGTGTGTGAGTGCGTGTCCGTCGCATTGCGGACACCCCGTGGCACTAAGAGACACCAAATTTTGCAACAAGATACCTCTGGACCCGGTGGTGTGCACCTCGAAGCCGTTTTTGGGAAATTTCACTTAGAATTTTAAAAAACACCAAGTTTTAATTTTCCTTCATTGATGATCTGGGGAAAAGATCGACAATCTGGGAAACTGTGGACGAAGGAACAACTCCACACATGATTTCATTGCTGTCATTGAGTATGACAGAGACATTCTAAAATTATGGTGAAGGCTTTAAACAATTAGGAAATAATTGAGGATATACATAGACCACACATAACACACACATGTACACAGTGTACACGCACACACACACACAGTACACCACATACGCACACATAGCACACAACACACACATTTATACGTAGAGCACCTCACACACTTAAGCTGTGTACACACGGGGGAGATAGGGGCTGAAATCAGTGGAAACACACCGCATGCAGTACAATACAAATCCATACACACTACAAAACACACCCAAAAACAGTACAACAAACACACAACTCCTGGCTTCAATCAATTCTATGGAGACGGACCACGATAAATTGGCCGCCCCATAAAGCAGACAGTTCTCTGAAACTGTTTGCGGTATGGGGGCGGCCATTTTATCGTGGTCCGTCTGCATAGAATTATTAATTGAAGCCAGGATGGGAGCCGGGACGCGCAGACAGGTAAGCCTGCGGCAATGGGGGGGGGGGGGGGGTGTGGCACCGGCGGCCGGGGTGGGGAGGGGGGAGGAGCCCCCCCATTAACAGTGGGGGTGGGGAGGCCGGCGGGGAGGGGGGAAGGCACCCCCCCATTAACGGCGGGGGGGCGCCCCAAGCCATGCTACGCCACTGAGAACACACACACTTAAACATTGCCAGGATATGCACAGCACACTACACACACATATATACGTAGCACACCTCACAAACTTACACATTCGGCAGATATACACACAACACAACACACACACACATAACACACAACTCACAGTACAACACACACCAACATTCACTACAACACACACCCAAAAACAGTACAATACACAGAACACACACTTAAACATTGCACAGATGCACACACATTACATACCTCTAACAGCACAACACACACCCAAAAAACAGTACAACACACACAAAACACACATACACAAAGACACAACACACACATACTGTATATACATAGCACACCTCACACACTTACGCATTGGACAGATACATACAATATAACACACAAAACCACATACATTACAACACACACAAAAAAACTGTACAACACACACAAACACACAGAACACATAAAAAATAATTTGCCGTTTATTTAACAGTCTGTACCGGCAAATAAAAACTGTACCTAATGTACCATTTCTACTTTGTTCCCCATATCCGTCTCTCCAGTCCTCCAGTTGCACTGAGAAATCTTTGTCCTGGCCAATGCACCCATTGATCAATACAAAGTGGGTACACTGCACTCACCCTGTTAGTCAGTTGGATATCAGGCACTGCTCTGCCTTATGGGTTTCCCAGACTCTTTTGGTTCATAGATAATGTTTGGTCGATGGGCATGAGCGCTGCATGCATTTGTTTGAATGTTATGAGTGTAAGAAGTTGAAGAATAAGACTGAGATGAAGATTTGTCATGTTATAGTGTACAATTTACTCAATAAATCGTGAAAAAAATATGTGTACATAGAAGTACAATCAAGAAATGAAAATAGGATTAAAAAATAAATTATGATTCAAACTGATAATTGTTTGGATGGCGGTGGGTTGCGAAACAAATCTATAGGTGGAGGGGGTATGGATATTGTGGGCATAATTGGTGTTTGGTACACCTACAGGGGGTCCCCAGTTGATGAGAAATTCTCACTACAGTGTCACCGTAGGGGGATTTCCAATTGGGGTTCAGGTGGTCTCTTAGGGACCCCTTTACAATCTTGTTGGTCTCTTCTCCTGGAGCCTATGGTCTCCCTCAGTGATTGACTATCATTAAGGGAGACTGTAAGCTCAAGGAGAAGAGACCTACAGGATTGTAAAGGGTCCCTAAAAGACCACCTGGACCCCAATTGGGAATCCCCCTATGGTGACACTGTGACTGTGACACTGTAGTGAAAATCCCATCAATTGAGGGCCCCCTGTAGGTGTAACAAACACTGATTATGCCCACAATATCCATACCCCCACCTATAGAATTGTTTCACAACCCACCCCATCCAAACAATTATCAGTTTGAATCAGAACTTATTTTTTAATCCTACTTTCATTTCTTGATTGTACTTCTATGTACACTTACATTTTTTTCACGATTTATTGAGTAAATTGTACACTTTGTAACATGGCAATTATTTTTCTCAGTCTTATTCTTCAACTTCTTAAACTCCAAACCTTATCAATGCATCCATTGATGATTGTTATGGCTGGATCAGTGGATTGGCCCGGCGGGTGTAGGGAAGAATTTGGCCCATTGCACCCATTCCCAGTGGTGCATTACAGTGGTGCGGATAGTGTGCGTCTCGTCATGACATCATGTGGCCAGGCCCGCGGACCTGCTCCCACACTCAGGGGCTGCCCCACTGTTTGCTAGAGATGCTCGGTGCATGTGCTTTACAGATCCCCAGACCTCAGAGACTGCTGCAGGCAGGTTCGGTGAGGGGAGTGGCAGGGAGCAGTGATTTTTTAATTAATTATGGCGCTGTAAGTAACGCCCACCTCGGACCCCACGCACTCAGCACCTGTAATTACACACCCTAGAAACTGTACCATTGAAAGTATAGAAAGTGAGGTGTGGACAGGCTCGGACTGGCCTGGCGGGGAACCGGGGAATCCCCCGGTGGGCCCCGGTGGTTTCTAGCCCCGCCCACTTGTTTAGGGGGGCGGGGCTATCATACCCTCCTTCAAGTGTGTTCTGCAGTCTGTGCGGTGCCCGGCAGCAGCTCTCCCCTCCCGTTCCCAAGTGTCCCTTGCGGCGCCGTCTCCCCTCCCGTTCCCAAGTGTCCCTTGCGGCGCCGGCGGGCAATGCATGACGTCATGACGTCACTGCCGCACCAGCGCCGCACCCTGCGCACAGTCTGTGCGCTCAGGGGACGGAGAGAGAAGTGTACTGCCCTGTCGCAGACATTGGCGCGAAACATCTGAGGCAGACTGGCAGATACGCGGTGGCCGCCAGCCGGGGCACGCATGAGGGGGGGATCTGAGTGGGAGTGCAGAATAAGCCTGGTGACCCGGAGCTCAGCCCCGCTGTTCAAGTCAAGACAAGCTGCAGTGCAACGGCTCCTGAGAGTCACCAGAGAGATCATCATCCTCCAGAGTCTCTGTGAGTCTGTCACAAATAATCCAGCCATATTTCCACCTTTCCTGCACAGTGTCTGACTGGTTTAGTTTTTTATAAGGGGCCTATGTGCTGTACTATATGGGGGGCCTATGTGCTGTACTATATGGGGGGCCTATGTGCTGTACTATATGGGGGGCCTATGTGCTGTACTATATGGGGGGCCTATGTGCTGTACTATATGGGGGGCCTATGTGCTGTACTATATGGGGGGCCTATGTGCTGTACTATATGGGGGCCTATGTGCTGTACTATTTGAGTGGGGGACCTATGTAATGTACTATATGGGGGGGGGGCTATGTGTTGTACTATTTGAGTGAGGGACCTATGTAATGTATTTTATTGGGGGCCTATGTGCTGTGCTGTACAATTATCTGAGTGGGGGGCATATGTAGTGTATTTTATTGGGGGCCTACGTGCTGTGCTGTACTATTATATGAGTGGGGGGACCTATGTATTGTATGGGGGCCTATGTGCTGTACTATTATCTAAGTGGGGGGACCTCAATATACATATGTGGCTCTCTCTGTGTCCTCGTTGTCACTCTCTGTCTGCTGTCACTCTCTCTGTCCTTGCCGGGGACATAGCCAGCAGCTCAGAGCCACTAGCCATGCCCCACAGCGTCAAAAATGGGGGTGTGGTCTAATTGAAATAGGCCACACCCCCATATTGCTAGGCCACGCCCCCCCAAAAAAAATCGGTGCGCCTGCGGCGCGCGACACGCCCCTTGGTGGGCCCCTGAGAGTGATTTCCCTGGTGGGCCCTTCATGCCCCAGTCCGACACTGGGTGTGGACATGTCCCTTTCTGATTTTGTACCGATTTCTGACCCTCAGATGTTGGAGGATATGTCATACAGTAGGTGCTAAATCTCAGGAGTGGATGTGGAATTCATCAACACATACAAGTTTTCAACTCAGGAGCGTTGTGTTTCAAACAACAACACCACACCTGATTTCATTGCCATCATTAAGTATCAATGCAAACACATTATAGAAACATAGAAACATAGAATTTGACGGCAGATAAGAACCACTTGGCCCATCTAGTCTGCCCCTTTTTTTAAACATGTTACCTCAAACCATATTTGATCCTTATTTTTTTTGTAAGGATATCAATATGCTTATCCCAAGCATGTTTAAATTGTACTACTGTATTTGCGTCTACCACCTCTGTTGGGAGGCTATTCCACTTATCTACTACTCTTTCTGTGAAAAAATTCTTCCTCGCATTTCCCCTGAATCTTCCTCCCTCTAGTTTCACATTCTAACATTATGGTGGAACCTATAACAAATTACAATCTTAGGTCTTTGTCACAGCATACTGTAAGATGACATTGTTCAGCAATTTTGGAAATAAAGAAACCCCAAGGTTTTCCCGGGCAACGCCGGGCGGGTCAGCTAGTTATACATATACCACACACCGTGATGCTCCATTATACATATGCCAAACGCATGATGTCCATTATACATATGCCCCACAACGTGATGCTCCATTATACATATGCCCCACACATGATGCCCATTATACATATGCCCAACACCGTGATGCCCATTATACATATGCCACACACCGTGATGCTCCATTATACATATGCCACACAGCGTGATGCTCCATTATACATATGCCACACACCGTGATGCTCCAATATACATATGCCCTGCACTGTGATGCCCATTATACATATGCCCCGCACCGTGATGCTCCATTATACATATGCCACACCGTGATGCTCCATTATACATATGCCACACCGTGATGCCCATTATACATATGCCACACACCCTGATGCCCATTATACATATGCCCCACAACGTGATGCTTCATTATACATATGCCCCACACATGATGCCCATTATACATATGCCCCACACCATGATGCCCATTATACATATGCCACACACCGTGATGCTCCATTATACATATGCCACACACCGTGATGCTCCATTATACATATGCCACACACCGTGATGCTCCATTATACATATACCACACACCATGATGACCATTATACATATGCCACACACCGTGATGCCCATTATACATATGCCACACCGTGATGCTCCATTATACATATGCCACACCGTGATGCTCCATTATACATATGCCAAACACCGTGATGCTCCATTATACATATGCCACACACCGTGATGCTCCATTATACATATGCCACACACTGTGATGCTCCATTATACATATGCCACACACTGTGATGCTCCATTATACATATGCCACACACACTGTGATGCTCCATTATACATATGCCACACACCGTGATGCTCCATTATACATATGCTACACACTGTGATGCTCCATTATACATATGCCACACACCGTTATGCCCATTATACGTATGCCCCACACATGATGCCCATTAAACATATGCTCATTATACATATGACCCACAACGTGATGCTCCATTATACATATGCCCCACATATGACGTGAAATCTCCTGCTTGGAAGTCACCTCACGCCGCACGATGGTGGAGTGGCAGGAGGTCACTTTCTGACCTCCTGCCGCCAAGTGAGGAACCAATACTGTACACATCGGCGGAGCAGAAGGAGGTCACTATCTTGCGCATTTGACCTCCTGGTGCCAAGTGATGCCGTGAGCTACCGCAGAACACCCGGCGAGCTACCCATCGCTCGCGAGCGACAGGTTGGCGATCCTGGCTCTAAGGAATATTCTTTGAGTATTGGAAGGCCTCAAATAATATCTAAAGAAGGTCTGAGAGGATGACCATTGTGCAGTTTGCAATACAGGCTGTGATGGTAAGCCTCTAGCAGCCATTGAAATAACTGACTCACCGTGAAGGGGATGGCCTTCAAAGTGGAGTGTTTATTCCATAACTCTGCATGGTGGAATCTATCCACTCCCTGATCATAAAAGGTCTGGCAGGATGGAAATAAAACTGGCATATGAGAGAGAAGTTTGATGTTGCTCCTCACAGGTACCGTGAGGGATAAGTAAGTGGATTGGCAAATGACTATACAAAGATCTGAATATGAATGATCTCTGATCTGATCACTTTCCACCAGAGGTGTTTGCAGTGGCGTAAATTCATCCCAGTTGCTCGGAAGCAAGATAAATATTAGTGCCCCCCAACACACACACACACACACCATTTTATAGAAATATATGTATGCATGTGTGTATGTTATGGAGATTATGTTTACAATAAAGAGAGTGTGACGTATATGGTCCTGCTAGGAGGAGTCAGCCGCAGAAGCGATATCAATGGCTTTCAATTAACTGATTCAAACTCACAGCGGAGAAGAGGTGCCCGCTTGGGAGCAGGAGCCCGGCGGCAGATGACTCCATTGCCTCCCAGAGTTCTGCCTCTGGGTGTTTGCATGGATCTTGTTTTCATGTGTCCCCATACAATAATATGGAAACTCATTGGGGTAGGGGTCATCCAATGTTCACATTTGTGGCTCAACGAAAGCTCAGCCCCTCTGGGTGCTAAGGCAAGGGCTAGTAGTGAAGCTAAGTTCTTTGAAAGGCCAAAGATATCTGCAGATAGTGGTATAGTGGCCCATAAATTCAGAAAGGGATTATTGTCCCACCTTGTAGAATGCCATGGACATGGAGGTCTAGATAGGAAGAATCCTTTAAGTAATCTTATTCTCTGTGAGGCCTGGGAAAAGGAGAGCTAGAGTCGAGCCATATGAGCATATCTTGGCAGAAGCCAAGCTTGTTTCGAGTTTAGTGGCAAGGAAGTCCAGAGTTAAGCTAGGCTCCGAAAAAGAAGGCCTGAAGAAGGTGGGTTAGAGGATTAAATACCAAAAATGTATCAATTATGGATTGATATCTGGATTTACTGTAGTTCTAGGCCTAAAACAGGAGCAAGGTCGTGGAAGTGGCCAAGAGGTAGGGAATGGTCTAAAACCTAGTGATACTGCAATCCACATGCAAGGAGAAAGATGTTTCAGGAGGTCTGTGCTCCCCTGGAAGCAGCCTCTGGATAAACCAAGGTGAAACCTGGAACCTTGTGAAGAAGGTGATCACAGGGGATAAAACACTGGTGGGACAGACAGGGTATGCCAGAAATATTTGGCATATGTCTGTATTGATTTTGTGGAGGACCCACAACAGCAGAGCCGGAGGCAAAAAGGCATATGGAAGGGGAATGTCAGCCCACCAAAAGGACATGGTATCCATAAGGAGAGTCCTCTTAGTCCAAATGTTGGATATGAATGTTAGAACTTGTGCATTTGAAGGTGTTGCAAACATATCCACCTGTGGATGGCCCTTAGTGATTCTGAGAAAGATCTCTGGTGTGTCATGGCAGCAGTGGTCAGGGCAGGTGACAGGGGGGGTCAAGGGGGACAAGTGTGACCGGCCCCAGCGATCTGAAGGGCCCCAGAGCTTCCATGCTCTGGCACGGCCGCGGCCTGTACTAGCAGGCCTGTCAGTGACCCTTGCGGCCCCGCTGTCTACTGTGCACCATCTGTGTGTTGCTGAGTCTGATTGACTCGCTGTGTGTCACTGCCGTCTACTGTGTGAGCGCCCTGCCGCTCAGCGTTCAGAGCCATGTACTCTGTGTGTGCGCACGGCCTGGGGCCACTGTCTCTGTCTTTTGTACTTTTACTGCGCATACGCGGGTCGTCTGCTCTTCACTCTGCAAACGACCTGCCCTGCCTGCTCGTAGTGCTCAGCTCTCTTTTGTGAAAGTGACAGGCAAGCAGCAGGAGGGATCCAGCAGGAAGTAGCAGCATGGAGCCAGGCCAGGTGGATTGAAAAAGAGAGAAGTCCACACCTGATGGATTTAGGATTGGGTGGGTGGGCCCCAGAAATATCATTGTACAGGGCCCCAATATTTCTGTTGCTGGCAGTGGTATCTGAACCTATACCGTTAAAGGGACTGGAGAATCGCTCAAGTCAGGGTATGCCTGTTTATGGATAAGGAATTGGCTAGCTTGTTTACCTCTCCTTGTATGTCTGTAGCAAAGAGGAGTATAGACCACTGGACTTCCCACTTCCAGGCATCAGTTGCCTCCTTGAATATAGTGCAAGATCAAGTTTCCTACATTCTAAAGAGTTAGGAAAACAGTGGTTTTGTTGTCCATATAGAGCTGAATTGAGATCTCCTAAGCTCTAAGATATTGATATAAGCTGTGGAATCTTGAGCCGTCCACTTCCCTACTGTATTGTTCTGGGTAAATGCCCCCCAGACTATTGAATTCAAACCCCGACAATTTTAGGCCAAAATCCGGGGATCCCACCTATCCCGATCCCGGGATTGGCCTCCCTATTTACAACCTAACTGCCTAGGAGACACCATCGCCAGGCTAGACCAATGCCTCTGGCATCTGCTAAGAGACAAACAAACAAGAAATACAGTATACTGTATACTAGACAAGTCAGCATGTAATTAGGCCTGCACCCTAACTACCTCCATGACTTTGTCTCAGGACAAGAGCTATGGCTCCAACTGGCACTGTGAGAATACCAAAGGCAGATTGTAATGAAAGCTGCGACTTCCACCACAATGTGTGGGGAAGCCGCAGGTATTTACAGAAGCTGGACACAGACAAGACACACTGGTTCTCTGACATAGGCAGCATCTAACAGGACAACCGGCAGGTGAGCTAGCTGGAATACTTAGACACAGGCTGGATAAAAGTGACTCTGGAGTAGGCTAAGGAGGCAGCAACACCGAAAGACTAAAGTACTGTGTGCATGGAAACAAGGCAATGTGGACCAGCCAAAACCTGGAGTGCTGATCCGGGGAGTACATAGAAAACCACACAGAACATGAATAACAGTGACTGCTGTGGTCGCAGCCCATGACACATACAGTGTAGTGCAGACTAGATGGGCCAAGTGGTTCTTATATGCTGTCAAATTTGATGTTTCTAATCTGATTTACATCAGGAATACCATATGTAAAAAATTATATTGTCTGTTTTATTGTCAATGTATCATTTAGATCATAAAAATCCAGAAATCTCCTGTCCTGACAAGCTGATATCAGGAAAAGTGGTGACATTGACTTGTTCCTTTCCTGTGAACTGCCCTGGAATTTCTCCAGTATTCCAGTGGACAAAGAGCAATCACAATGGAATTTGGGGACAATCATCCACTGTGACATTTACTCCAACTCCAGAGGATCATGGGAAATCTATAAACTGCACAGTTACTTTGCCCACTATGACGTCTCATACACAGAGCTCTATGACCCTGAATGTTCTCTGTAAGTATAGATATTTGCTCACATGTACAAAATTCCTGCTGATTCCATGGCCCTTATTCAGATCTAAGCGGTAACGGCCGCCAGCGGCCGTTCCGCCGATGGTGTCGCTCTGCGCATGTGCAGAGGTCACTCTGCGCATGTGCAGGCGAAATCGACGCACATTTTTTTTGACCGGCGCAAAGGGGGTGGATAGGGGCGTGAGGGGCTACTAAGCCTCATTTCCCTATGCATACGCCCCGCGTTTCATGGGCGTTCCCATGCAAACGCGGGGCGTATGCATGGTAATGAGGCCGTGACGCGTGGGTACAGGGCGGGCATCTGACATCGCCGGATGTCAGCTGCCCGCCCCCATACAAGATTTCACACGGACAAGTGTCCGTGTGGTCTTGTGTTGCGGGACCTGGTGGAGCGTGCGGCCCTGCATTCGATGTTCGGCGACCATCGAATGCAGGGGCTGCTCCCACCATGGAGGAGGCGTATCCCCGTACACATTCATGCGGATCGCCACATGTCCGCGTACGGACGGCCGTGGCGATCCGTATGGAAGGCGGGGATTCGCCTGGTGCGGTCAGAGCCGCATATGCGGCTCCGGCCGCACCGATCAGAATAAAGGCCCATGTAATGTATGACATTTTGTTTGTTCACAACTAGGGATGTGCACCGGCCATGTTTAGTGTTTTGTAAAACTTGTTTTAGATCTGTATCTCCGGCCGTGTTTTGGATCTGGATCTGTTCCAAAACCTCACCATTCAGTGTTTTGGGTTTTGTTGTGTTTCGTGTTTTGGATCTGTATTTTTTGGGGGAAAAAACGTAAAAATCGCTAAAATCGCAAATTTTTATTTTTTTTGCTTCTACGCTATTATTAACCTCAGTAACATTCATTTCCACTCACTTCCAGTCTATACTGAATACCTTATGCTCTGCTATGTGGTTTTTAGGCCAGAAGGTTGCACTAAGGTAGCTGGATAACATCTAGGATTGGCACTGCAGGCAGACAGGATGGCAGTTTAAAAAACAGACAAAATAGCTCCAAAGAGCACATAATGCAAAGAAAATAGGTGCAAGATGGAATTGTCCTTGGGCCCTCCAAACCGCCCTTATGTTGCATAAATAGGACATGCACACTGTCTTTAACAAGCCAATCATTTCAGTGACATGGTCTGCCACATGACTGTGGCTGAAATTATTGGTTTGTTTGGGCCCCCCAAAAAATAAGCATTTTGCGGAAGCAACCTCCTATGCCTCTCGCTGATCAGGTTCCCCACTGCATTAAAAACTCTTTCAGAGTACACACTGGAGGGGGGATAACTCATGTAAAATAGAGGCAGTTTGTACAGGGGCCTTCAAACTGCCTTTTGTCTGACATGTCTACTGGGATGCTGTCACTAATAAAATCCTCCACAATTTTTTCAGTGATGACAGCATCATATGCAGTGACAGTAGACATATCAGCAATCGTTTGGCAGTACCTTCAGTCTGGACCAGATGTCCAAACTTGCTCCTGCCTGCCCTGCATCACAGTCACCGGTCGGGTAGTAAATTTGAGCTGTTTTCTCACAGCCACAGGTGTGGGAGAAAATGAAGGAGGAGCTCTTACTGAAACCAGTGATACACAGCGTAGCCTGCCTTGGAAGTAGCTGGGATTTCAGAGATGCTGCTACTGCTGTTGCTGCAGCAGGCGATGCATCTACCCAGTGGGCTGTTACAGTCATATAGTCTTTAGTTTGAACTGAACCACTTGTCAACATGTCCATGGTTAAGTGGACAGTGGGTACCACTGCATTTTTCATATGACACTAAGGAAACTTATACAGACATCTCTGTACGTCGTGGGTATCACCTGCCTTGTGAAGTAGAATCTAGATGTGATTTGGAGACACAACACCTCTATCATCTTTTCTAAATCCCACTCCACTGATGGCAGACACCAGGTGCACATCTAACACCAACATAGCTGTCAAGGCCGCAGTTATCCACTTTTCCACAGAATGGCTGCTGTCATACTTCATCCTCATCACAAACAACTGTTGGACAGTTAATTGCTTAGGGAAAGTGTTAGAGGTGTTCTCCCATCCTTAACCTTCTGTGAGGGGGTTCTAACAACTGCCTCTCCTTAGTCTCCAGGATTTGATCAATAACCTGTGATGCTTTGCTGCTAGCAGGAGAAGAACAAATTGACACACATACGCTGGGGTATCAATGAGTTTTCCTGAGTTTATTAGTCTAAACCTTGCATATTTATTCAGTTTCTTATCTCTATACAGAATGGGTTTTACACATATAATTGCATTCCATTCCTATACATAATTCACTACTAATTGACACACCAGCTTGCTCACATCACTAATGAGATTTGGTTGCCCCACATCTCCTGGGCGTACAGCCAGAAATACCGATAACCTTTGTACCCCTTCTCATACAGTATATGATGCATACAAAATGGCGTATATGGAGCTACATAGAATAAGCTCTATCAATCTGCCTCTCTCAGTCCCTTCTATTGATTCTATTTAGGGACCATATACATTAATTGCCCTGAGTCTCTCTGTCAATCAGACCAGGCGATGCCCTGATTAAGTACGTCTGTCCCCATGGGTCTTTCCTGACCAGATGAAGGGCAACATGCCGTCCCATACAGACTGAGAGTTCAGGTCGCTATCATATGGACCACTAAACAGGTTCTTGTTCTCTTTCCAGGTAGATTGCTTTCACAGCTTTATCCATGGCTTCAGCATCATCATACTGACAACGGATCAAACAAATGTTGTGATGATCATTGTCTTTGTCAGGTTTCTTTTTCTGTGCTCTCTTATTGTGTTTTATATTTTCTTGGCAGTACATGCAAAACAATACAAACAAAGCTTGGTTAATACATAGAAAAGCAGAAAAACTGTGGTAGCACAAGATATTGTGCAAGAAAGATGTTACGCTGTTTGAGTGCACACAAAAAAAGAGACTTTTTATTCTTATGTGTACTGTATTGTAATGATGAGTTCAATAAAATGTAACTTTTAATAATTTTTCTTTAAAAAGGTTCCCCTTTGTCTTGATTCCTTTATTTTTATATGAACAAATGAGGATTCAATTCTTTCTAGGTGAAATAAAGAGTTAAAATCATATACATTTAGACATAGTGCTCGTACAAAGAAATGAGAATATGTGAAGAATAGAATATTAAAAAAGATGTCAGAGCCCGTTGTCTGCTTCACTATATGTGATTTTTTTAGGAGTATATCTTGGGTCTGTTGTGTCTATGCACTGTTGCCTTAAATTGGCCTACAGACCAGTTTTCCTCCTTTAATGTATTTTATGCAGGGATGTGTGCTGGTTGATTCTCTTTTATTTCCAATGATTGGCGTCTAGCACAGCATATTCCCCTTTCAGGGAGAGGTGTGTGTTGGGTCTAATTTGAATTTTTAGCTCCCTCAGAGCTTAGAATTGTATTGCCCCAGTTAGTGGTAATTATACCAGGATTTTTACAAGGCAATTTTGGTGTTTCCAATGTCTGTGTAGTTTTTACTGGCACATACCACCTTTAAATTTTAGTTTCATGTGTGTTTGTGGAATTATAAATTTCTTTGTTGTTTGTCTGTTTAGTGGGTTTGTCACTTATCATTCCACTGTGTGTTTTTATATTACAGCGGGGGTCCCCTGTCTGGGCCGGCCGTCGGAGCCTTGATGACAGTTTCTTGGGCTAGATATTATGCCCGTATTTCTTGGGGTTTTTGAAGTGATTCTCCCATTAAATTTCAGCATACAATTATTTATTTGCACATATCACATTTAAATTTTTACTTCCTGCGTATTTATTGATTTTGCTGATTAATGGGTCTGTCACTTACTATCCCAATGTATATTTTTATATTGCGACGAGGGTCCCCTGTCTGGACCGACAGTTGGAGCCTCGCTACAATCTCCTATTTAAGGAGTTTTTACTTTGATAGTTTTGTTTCTATATGATTTATAGGCGAGTTTGATTGCACTCCCCTGTCTGGGTGAGTGCTAGCACTGATTCCCTATACAGTATGTACACACAGATCTGTATTGTGTTTGTCTCCTGTGTATTTCTATTACATTCCAACAATATATTTGTATATGCACACTTATTAGCTTGTATGTGAGTTCACAGTTTGATTCCCCCTTTCTGGGTGAGCACCAACGCTGGTTCTCTCCACACACACACACACACACCTCAATTTCTCTCTTAATTTACATCATATACATTTGTATCATTTTATGCAGCTAGAGGTCATGCTCTGATAGCTCGACGCGCGTTTCACCTAATGAGGCTTTTTCAAGACCCCTCATTAGGTGAAACGCGCGTCGAGCTATCAGAGCCCAGGGACCGACCTACGGGCTCAAGGTAGGTAAGTATCAGTATGTGTGGGCTGTGGATGTATTAAACTTTTATTTTTCAGGGTGTCAGTGTGTTTTATTTAACTATTTTTTGTACTGTGGAACTACAAGTGCCAGCTGGCCCTTTAATGCCCCACATGCTGGGACTTGTGGTTCTCCAAGTCCCAGCATGCGGGGTAGGCTTGCTGGGACTACAGTATAAGACAATAGTTTTTATTCTTTTTTTTACACTTTTCATCAGCCCGATGCCCACCGCCCAGGGGCATCGGGGACAGCCCCGAACTTTCAGCATGGGCTGGTAAGTCCTGGAGGGGGGGACCCCTTCATTGGGGGGTCCCCACTTCCCCAGGACCCCTGCCCATGCTGACCAGCCACGGGGATAATGCTTGGGCCGCGGGACCTTATATAATAAGTGTCCCCCGGTTGTGGCATTAACCTGCTGGCTGGTTGGGACTGGTGCTGGTTCTTAAAATACGGGGGACCCCTAGTCATTTTGTCCCCCGTATTTTGGGAACCAGCGCTGGACCTTGAGCCTGGTGCTGGTTTCATTAAATCAAGGGAACCCCTATTTGTTTGTCCCTCTGATTTTATGATAACAGCACCGGCTTTTTGAGCCCGGGGCTGGTTATGCTTATGAGGGGGGACCGCACGCCGTTTTTTTTTTCTTCTTCTTTTTTTTTAACTATTTTTTACAACAGAACCATGCACAGATCTCAATGATCTGTGCATGTTTCTGATAAAATCCCCATTCAGAACCTGGTCTATTTTTTTTGCAATTTTTAGTAACCTTTACTAAAAATCGCAACCCATTAAATATGCGAGTTCTAGACTTTTTAATGGGAAAACATCTGGGTGCGATTTTTAGTCTAACTAAAAATCGCACCTTTAAAAAATGTGATTTTTGCAGCAAATCGCACCCTATAAGATATGAGATTTTCGGGAAATGCCCGAAAACGGCATATTTTGCGGAAAAAACGCAAAAAAAAAAAAAAAATCGACTCCCATTACATTTCGCCCCAGGTGTGTAGTTCTTCCTTCGGCAGCTGTTTCCCAGATCGTCAATCTTTTTTCCAGATCATCAATCAAGACATATTAAATCTTGGTGTTTTTTTAATTTCTAAAGGTGCATACACACTGCACAATTTTTTGACCAATTTTTGTTGAAAGACATTTCCCTTGAACCCAGTGTCCGGACGAAAGATAATGACGACAGACGAAAGATCTAGCTACACTTTTTAGGCTCTTTTTGAAAGATATCCAAATTGAGCTGCATGCACAGTTGATGAAAAATCTTGATGAAAAACTGGCGGGTATGTGCATCATAATTCGTCATTCCTCGCATTCACGCTGAAAGATATTTTGACCAATTTCGTTCAGAATGGCAGACATTTATGCACCTTTAGTGAAATTTCCTGAAAACAGCCTCGAGGTGCACATCACCAGGTTCAGCGGTACCTTGTTGCTGAATTTGGTGTCTCTGAGTGCCACGGTGTGTCTGCAATGCGACAGAAACACACGCACGCACGCACACACACACACACACTCTTCAACTTATTATATAAGTTAGAGTATTAAAAAGTGTCAGAAAAAATGGAAATTCAGAGCTTTAAAAATTCCACTAATGCTGTTTTATTACAGATTCCCCGAGAGAACCAGAGATCCGTGTTTACCCACATACAGGTATTGTGATACAGTAGGACTGTTTTAAAATTGTTATAATAAGTATTTTGAGCTGTTACTTCATTATAATATAACAGCCATTACTGACACTACTTACTATCCAATGAGAAGCACCGTAGCAGGGTTCTATGCCTTATGCCAGCTCCACCCCCTGAGCGCCCAGCATCATGATGTCATGTTTACCTGGTGCATGTTGACATGATAACTGTGGGACTACCATACAACACCAGTATATATATATATATATATATATATATATATATATATATATATATATATATATATATATATAAGCACTTACCCCCCACACACGGTGAAGAATCCAGACCGGTACTCCGCAATTGTTGAAGAAAGAGGATTTTATTCCATAATGTGCAGCAGTTACAAACAGTAGCTGCACCCTTACAAACAGCAGCTGCACCGACAGCCGTTTCAACCGGGCTCAGCCGGTTTTCCTCAGGGGTGGTTTATACTACGTGGGCAAGACAGAGAGTCAATTTCGAGAAAGGATGGCAAACCATCGCTCAGCAATACGGGCAGCTATTGAGTCTGGCGTAAGAGACCAACCAGTGGCCAGACACTGTGCCCAGTTTGGTCACAGCATTGCCAGTATTAGATCTAAAATTGTGGATCACATCCCTATGTCCAATAGGGGTGGAGATCGGGGGAAGCGCCTCCTACAGGCAGAGTGTAGATGGATACACTTATTGGGTACTATGTCTTTCAGGGGACTAAATGAAATGTGGGGTTTACACTGCTTTCTGTAGCTTGATGCCCATACAGGATGGATGGGCTCTATGCTGTGAGCAGTATGGCATGAAGAACATAGTGGTTGATATATATGAGAAGATAAACCATTTGTAGAAGCTAAATTATATAAATTATGATCCAATCTTTATTATTCAACAATTTAATATAAATAGTGCGCTTGTAACCGTCAATCTTTCTCTTCTTACGCCCTATATAACAGTGATGTAATAATTTCTGATTATACCTATAATAAATACAGTACTCATTGTAATTTAATCGATGAAAATATAGGTAAAATATTGCTCATTGATTATCATGTTAGAAGAAGTCCTTGTAATGTATGTATGTAATGTCTGTCTTATTATATGTATTTTTATTGTAATATTTAATATTCATTTAGTTTATGGTCACTATCTGTACTTAATTTACAATGAATTGCTCACTTGTGATCGCTTTGATACGGCGTACATCTCTAACACAGCTGAGCTGACAGAACGAGTCTAGCGTGGTGGTCACTAGGCAACGCCGATACACGGCGAGGGCCTGATGACGTCACACGCCGCTCGTCTACTGCTTGCGGTTGTGGAGCGTAGCCATCCAGAGCGTCACTTACAGGTGAGACATATTCTCTTAATCACAGGTGGAGGAGGAGTTGATATATGTGGGTATATATATGTGCACTGTTTGATTGTATGGTTATCCCTGAGGACGAGCAGTAACGCTCGAAACAATTGTCGGATTGCCTGTTGGTGAATAAAAGCCTTTTTCAACTTTTGAAAATCTCCGAGTGATGCCTCTGCTTCCAGCTACTCTATCTATCTATCTATCTATCTATCTATCTATCTATCTATCTATATATATATATATAAATACAGCATAAATAGGGGTAAAGCTGGTAGAACTAAAATTATTATCAATTATGAAGTAGGTGTCAAAGTTGTCGAGGAGACTGAAGATGAAGTAGAGGAAGGGAAGAACAGGGCAGGAGCGCTGGTGAGGTAAAGAGGTAGGGTGAGTATGTGAGGAAGTAGGGCCCTACTCATAAGAGTTAACAGACTAAAAGGAGGTGGGTGGACAAATGATAAACAAAAGGAATAGTAGGAACGGATGGAGAGGTAGGGTAGGCAGGATGGGAGGAGCGAAAGAGGTTAGGAGGAGGAGGGATAGGCTAGTCGGAAGAAGTGGGTTTTGAGGGAGCGCTTGAAGGAGGTAAGGGAATCAGAAAGCCTGATGGGTGGCGGGAGGTTGTTCCAGTGCAGAGGGGCAGCGTGAGAGAAGTCTTGGACACGGGAGTGGGAGGAGGTGATTAGTTGAGAGGTCAGGAGGCGTTCGGTGGCGGAGCGAAGAGGACGGGAGGGATCAGTGTCTCTTCACTGATCCCTCCCGTCCTCTTCGCTCCGGTAAGGAGTGGTGGAGGAGGAGAGAGCCTTGTAGGTGGTGGTGAGGATGGTTAAGAATGGTTTGGAGAGGGGCCAGGCAGGCAAGAGGTAGCCCGGAGAGAAGGATGTTGCAGTAGTCAAGACGGGAGATAACAAGAGAGTGAATGAGAATTTTGGTCGCGTCAGTGGAGAGGAAGGGTCTGATGTGCGAGATGATGCGGAGATGAAAGTGCAAGACTGTGAGAGAGCACAAATGTGGGGGGTGAAAGAGAGGGAGGAGTCAATCATGACACAGAGGTAGCGCGTTTGGTCGGTGGAGGTGATCACGGTTTCACCAATGCTGATGGAGATAGTGGGAGAAGAGGGGGTGTTCGAAGGATGAATGATTAGAAGTTCAGTTTTAGCCATATTTAGTTTCAGGAAGCTTTGGGTCATCCAGGCTGAGATGGCCGTGAGGCATTCGGAGACCTTGGACAGGAGTGATGGGAATAGGTAGGGGGAGGAGAGATAGATTAGGATATCATCAGCATAAAGGTGGTAATGGAAGCCGTAGGAGCTGATGAGGGTGCCCAGAGAGGTTTTGTAGAGAGACAAGGACTGACCCTTGGGGAACACCAAATGGCTGATGGGTAGTAGGAGAGGAGGAGGTCGGAGTGGAGATGGAGAAGGAGCGGTCGGAGAGGTATGAGGTGAACCAGGAGAAGACCGTGCCAGTGATGCCAAAGGAGCGGAAGGTGTTGAGCAGGAGAGGGTGGTCAACAGTGTCAAAGGCAGCCGACCGATCAAGCTGGATGAGGATAGAGAAGATGCCTTTGGATTTAGCCGATAGTAGATCAGTAGTGGCCTTGGTCATGGCAGTTACAGTGTAATGTAAAGGGGGGAACCCTGATTGGAGGAGGTGTAGAATGGAGTTAACGGTATGGTGGCTTAGGTGGCCGATGGGGAGCTCTGTTGGAATGGGGCGCACGAGTGTTGGATAGTGAACAGTTCTTGAGACCCCGTAATGGGTTTTATAAGTCCTTGAACTGCACCACTTGCCATTCTATGACAGTAGACACATATTTCCTATATCCTCACTCTGGCAGAAAGTTTACTTGGTCATCAAGTCACTCAGGGCTGCCATCAGAAATTGTGGGGCCCGGGACTAACAAAATAGGCATGGTCTACCCCCCCCCATATCCCCTCTCCCAGGTCCTGGGAGTGGGGACTCTTTAGTCCTTACCGCTAACTCCATTCTAGACCCCATTTGCTTTAACACGGTGGTGAGGCAGGTGGCCACACTATGTTCCTTTCCTCCCCGCAAGGCTACATGCAAGGCATCTCACACAATGGCGGAGCTGGCTCCTCACACAAGTCCGAGGCACAACGTGACATCATTACATCACAACACACATTAGGGGCTTTGTGTGGTGGCTCCCGGCTGGCATGTTACTGAGGGCATCCGGATGGTGCAGGGGGGGGGGGGGGGGGGCTTGTTCGGCATGGCAGCCAGCGGAGTTTAGTCACTCGATAAGCAGAGAAAGACCGCTGCTTTGCGAGTGACTCTGAATCAGGCCCTTAATCAACAAGGCCCTTTTCAAGCCATAATAACAGCACTCACCAAAAATACAGTATATACCAGCATCTAATGTCCGACAGATCCCATTTCTGGCCAAAGTAGCGCTGCCTACAGCATAGTTGCCTACCCTCCTGCATTCTGCAGGAGACTCACTGAAATAACAGCAATCTCCCTCTTTCCCTCATTAGTCTACCAATATCCCTCATGTCACCTAGACCACATTACACTGTTACATCATAGTTACCTCCCATCCTGCATTCTGCAGGAGACTCCCTGACATAGCAGCAATCTTCCTCTCTCCCTCATTAGTCTAGCAATCTCCCTCATGTCACCTAGCCCACATTACACTGTTACATCATAGTTACCTCCCCTCCTGCATTCTGCAGGAGACTCCCTGAAATAGCAGCAATCTCCCTCTCTCCCTCATTAGTCTAGCCATCTCCCTCATGTCACCTAGCCCACATTACATTGTTACACCATAGTTACCTCCCCTCCTGCATTCCATAGGAGGCTCCCTGACATAGCAGCAATCTCCCTCTCTCCCTCATTAGTCTAGCAATCGCCATCATGTCACCTAGCCCACATTACACTGTTACAATTTTGGGGAAAAAAGGAATGAGAGACAGATACATTTACAGTGAATCATCAGCACCATTTCCCAGCACTTTACCAAGTACAGTATAGTATCTCTTACTAACTGCTTTGGGCTCATCTACATTTGGATATAAGACATTTTAAATGATTCCCCTCAGATGTAGCAGTACACACCCACGCTTCTAGGTGCCACGTTCACAATCTCTTTTCACAATTTCTCAATGGGGCGATGTGCAAAATTCTACTGCCAAATATAATCTCCCTGAAACTAGTTTTCAAAAGTAGGAAAGTATGGACTACAGACAGTTCTGATGGACTGTAGATGCTGGTAAAAAAAATGGAGGCACACACTTTTAACATGAGCATTCATTAGTACTTACTGTTCAATAGCAGGGATTGAAAGAGTTATACTGGCTGCAACAGACACATTCAGCTCTGTGCAGCAGCATATAGAGCAGGGCTCAGTAACCCAAGTGCAGAGATAATATTTCCTTGCCTCGTGTTATGAACAGAAAGTAACACAAGCACAGTCATTTCTGACAGCCTGTGAGGACAGAGTTAAGGCTGTCAGTGTGGGACTCGAGGAGGCGTACAGTTCCTCCTGCTCCTGTATCCGCTGCTCAGAGTCAGAAGGGAGGGAGCGACGGACTGGAGTTTCAGGCTGCTGGCTGATGCTGCCGAGAGAGTGACAGGAGCAGCAGCATACAGGCACATCAGTGCAGATGCACAGTGCAGGGAGAGTGCCTCTCATTCCTGCACTGCATCCTTCCCTGTACAGCTAGTGCCGGCTCGGCTGTGTAGTGAGTGGGGGTGCTGGTGGCCATGCGGGCTGCCGGGACCCTCTGTCATAGTGGCGGGGCCCGAGACAGTTGTACATTGTTTATATGTTAACTTGTCGTCCATGCTCCTTAAATTATATAGGAAAGACTTAAAGAACATTACGCAAATGGTTAGCTGGACATCGGTCCTCTATTAAAGCAGCATTTGAGAAAGGTGGGAGCAACCAACCAGTGGCTACTGTATCCATTTTCTCAGGCCAAAGATAGTATGGCAGCCCTTAGATGTATCTTTATGGACCATATCATTACTGAGAGGTAATAGATCATTAAAGTTGTTAATTTGTGAAGCAATGTGGATTCAACACCTGGGGACTTTAGCACCAGTAGCGAGTAGTCGCGCCCATGGGAATGTCCAGGGTTTCATGAGAGTCTCCAAGCAAACGCTGGGTGTTCCCATGGAAAGCCCTCCTCTACTCTCCCTGCACTCGGGTTACTCAGTCCTCCTCGCTGGGCGTTCCTATGGAAATCACCTCATGATGTAGATGCAGGGGCGGGCAGCTGACATTACCGGATGTCAACTGCCCACCCATTTCCTCCCGAATGTGCACAAATATCTAACTTACCTGAGATTCACTTTAGATATGCATGCACTCACCACATCTTTCGATGGTTGGTGACCATCGAAAGATGTGTGAGTTTCCGCCTGGCCTGCGAATGGATGTTTATGTTAAACATCCTTTAGCAAGCCGGGTGGACGACCCCAGCTTACAAGGGGGGGGGGGGGGAATCACCATTCGCAGGGATGCCTCTGGTGGACTCGCAAGGCTGTGAAGTCGCAGACTTGCGAGTCAACCAGAATAAGGTCCTATGTCTATGAAGATATGTGCTCACAGGCATTGCAAGCAACATACCCTGTTGGCCCTGCATGGAAGCCATCGTTATCAAGGGCCATGTTGCTGAATGCAGTATGGCCAGCGTTCCATCACTACCGGCATCGGCAAGTGTACAGTACAGTATATGAACTAGCTGTTGCCAGCTCCCCCTGCAGGTGAGATCATATTGCGGAGTGTGTACCCAGTTTAAGGCAGAAACTTTACCTACAAGTATTGATATGTTTGTGCTTCTCTAGGAATAATACAGGAAGCTGTGACAGTGCTGGAAGGAGACTCGCTGAGGTCGATCTGCTCGGTGGACAGTAACCCGGCTGCTAATGTGACCTGGTTGAAAGGAAAAGATGAGTTTCTCAGCAGTACTATTGGACAACATCTGGAGCTCAGTCTGTCAGACATAATATCTAGTAATACTGATACATATTACTGCGCAGCATGGAATGAGCACGGCAACTCATTCAAAAGCATCGAGGTACAATGTAAGTAGCTGCAATTGACGACGGTCCACTGCGCTCACCTTATGAATAGTCTGCTATTCGCAGGTGCTGCTCACTCTTAAGGGTATCCCGGTCCCTTTTAACAGAAAATGATTTTGGTGGGTGGAGTAAGCGCTGTTCCGCTTGTGTTGATTGTGGGAAATGAGTGATGCTGGTGTGAAAGAAATAGGGGAAATGCAAATGGAATGTTAACATCTAATTTATTTGATAATACAAATGTAAACCTCAAGAAGCCGGTGTGTACTAAACTATAGGGGGGTGTCTAGAAAACCCGGTGGGCGAATACCTTGTGCGGTACTAAGTGGTGTTTTGTTGTACACCTAATTGGGGTCCCCACTGTGTGGGAAAGTTCCTGGACAAGTGTCAGCAGGGGAGATTCCCAAACGGGTTTCAGAGTGTCTTTACTAGACCTCTTTAGGCTCCTGTGGGTCCTGAGCCCAGGACCTACGGTCTCTCCTGGTGATTTGTGGAGGAAATTGGAATGCAGTGTCAGGGTGCAATATGTGGGTGAGGTGACTTGTAGGCTTAGAGCGATTCCTTGGAACCCCCTTACAATCTCATAGGTTCTCTGAACCTATGCCCTCTCCTTGCACGTGGGAATTGAAATGTCTGGTGAGTGTCACAGTTAGTTCCTGCTAGCGGTGTCCAGCTGAGCAGAGTGTGTGTGCATCACTCACTGTTTCTGGGGTGGAAAGGACGGCCTCAGTACTGGGTTCCTGGTGCAGCATGAGTTTTCACTGCCACAGCTCCACAAGTCCTGGCCGCATCTACTCTCCGTCAGAATGTCCCGGCTCCTGTGGCACTTCCGGATCTTGAACTCTCACAAGATAAAGGCGTGCCGCAGTCAATGAGCGCCAGTTGTCTGCGCTTGTGGCTTCTACGTCCTCAGCACTCCTGCTCTGCTGCCGCCTCCTCACACCCCGGTCACTGCACACCCTTCTCTTCCTCCTCCTGCTGCTGCTCACTACCACTAGGCGTGCCCAGTGGTAGTGAGCAGCAGCAGGAGGAGGAGGAGGGTCTGCAGTGACCTGGGTGTGAGGAGGTGGCAGCAGAGCAGGAGTGCTGAGGACGTAGAAGCCACAAGCGCGGACAACTGTCACTGATTTACAATGGCACACCTATTAGTACCACACAAGGTATTCGCCCCCTGGGTTTTCTAGACACCCCCCTATAGTTTAATACACACCGGCTTCTTGAGGTTTACATTTGTATTATCAAATAAATTAGATTTTAACATGCCATTTTCATTTCCCCTATTTCTTTCACACCAGCATCACTCATTTCCCACAATCAACACAAGCAGGACAGCGCTTACTCCACCCACCAAAATCATTTACAATGTAAGTAGCGGCTGCTCTGTGGGGAACAATCGAACAAGATAGTGATGTTAATCTAAATGTAAATATACGGCCCCCTGTTGTATTTTTTTTTATTTTTCTGAGTTATTACCCTCTTTAAAGTCAGGGGTGTGCTACCACAGACAAAATATGTGTCGTCAATATCTTTTGTCAACATCTTTTGTCCAGGACACTGGGTTCAATGGAGATGTCTCAACAAAATTGGGCAAAAAAAAAAATCTAAATCCGTTTAAATCAATATTGGATCCTTTTTTCTTGATGTAAATGTATCAAACTTCTCTATGTATAAAAGATAACATATAAATAAACCAAGTACTGGTACTTATCAGCCCACCTACACTTGTCAAATATGCCGAAGACGTATGACATGATATTAGCTTTGATTGGCTGAGACAGAGAGCAACTGCTATTTAAACCCTACAGGGACTCCCGGATGGGTTGCCATGAGAAAGCTAACCCTGCGAAACGCGTGTAAGCTTCCTAGCCGTTTGGCTGACTCCGCGTGCAGCTCCATATACTGAATGATATTGTATCAGCTCCATCCTACTAGTCCTTTTAAGGACTCTAATGTTATTTTTGTGTGATGCTATATCCTGACTAACAGTGGGTTATGCAGTGTCCGTACACACGGAAACGGTAACACTGATACCCGAATGGGGTGCTCCGCCGCTAACAAGGAAGTGTGAGGTGGCATATTAAGACCACATCACTCACCTTGGTTAGCGAGTAGGACCATATACTACCCAGTAACATTACTATAATAACCCACAATACTGTATCATGACTTTTTAATAGCTAAGAAGTAACAGCACCAATATTGGGAGTGTTGAACCGAGTTTTCAGTAATTAACATTGATAATTATTGGGTGCTATCCCTGGCTTTAAATCATATAGAAAATAGGTCTGATCAGTTACATACCACGAACAGTGGCCATATCGTCACACCATTAATAAAATACGTTTTACACCGTCATCGCCCAAATTAGCCAAACATACGGCAATCAATTGGGTCCACTGTTTGAAAAGTGATAACATTACACAGTATTAAACACAGAGGAATAAGTGATGTTTAATACACACCTGAGAGATTAAAAGAAAAAAAAGTGACACAAGGTTACAATATACTGTTTGTTTGCTGAAATAATACAAATTGTATAAATATTATGTTGCCACAAGGCATTTCAAGCAACAGAATTAATAACCAATGTGAAACGTCTTGGAAGGGTTATTTTGTCTCCCCTAGAAAATAAATACTCTAGGGGTTAGATTCACAATACCCCAAGAATCTCTTTTATAACAAGCTGACTAATTATATACAGAAAGGAGAAAACTAAAAGGCACACGGAATCCCCACACGTGCTTTTTAAACACGCACTTTATTCACTTGTGTTGTATATTTCGCAGTTTTAATTCTTTGTCATATTAAAAGTTAAATTTTAGAGGTGTCATATATTTCTTTAGGTGCACCCAAACCAAGACAAATCTTTTTTTCTTTCCTCTTGCAAATAAGTACAATGTAAGTAGCAAAGAAGAGCGGAAAGATAACTGCGCCCAGTTAGGTTTGCAAAATAATAAAAATCCAAAGAATATATTATAAATTTCTTATTTTCGATTATTCAAATCTTATTCTAATCATAATACACGATTAGAATAATCATTTTAGTAAATTTACCCCATACAGTATATTCTGCTTCTGTGGAAGATTAAGCAACCAATGCTTGATCAACTTATTGGATATTGACATCTGTTGTTTTCAACTCTTGCCTTGGGATGTGAACAAGCAAAAAATAAAAAAATGGAACAGCGCTGTGCTGAATAGAAATGTTATTTATTTAAAATGTTATGGCCAACAATTAGACAGACAAGACTTACAAACATGTATTAAAAAAGTATTTGCTTCCCATCTCTTTCAAAAAATTATGGCGGATTTATCCTTTGTTGTAACCAGTTAGTAAGGTTAGTTTAAAATTCACAGTTCTCACTTAGGGCCTTATTCTGGTTGGAGCGGCCGGGCCGTACGCTTACGTCCCGGGGTTTTTCATGATCTGCGCATGCGTAAATTCGCTAATGCGCAGGCGCGACCACTGAACAACGCTTACGGACGGGTCTCTACGTGCGAAAAAACCTGTACGCGAGTGTACGGGCATTGGGGGCGGCATAGGGGCGTGATGAGGGGAGCGGCCGAAATAATGAGGGAAAATGGGCGTAAATATGGGCGTACACGGGGGTGTGCACCAAAAATGAGCGGTGCTACTACCGCACGATCGACTAAAGCACCGTTCATTTCGGACACCAGACAAGCGCCCGCCAACCGCCAGCTCAGACCACCCCTACAGATACCGCATGCCAGCGTGCGCCTGAGTTTGCTAATTAACGCTGATTACTACTCAAACACATACACCTGAATGTAATAAGCAATGCTGCAGTCTATTAAGTCCAAAGCATGATTTCACTACCTGCAAGCCACACACACAGCACGCAAACACATTGGAAGCTTCTCTTTCTATACTTCTCCACATTTAAAGGTTTGTTTAATTTAAGGTAAGAATCTTTGGTACTTGTTTCCTATCTGGGCGCCCACTAAGTTAATTGCGCACCATGCTATTCTCCGTAGAGAAATCAGATCGCATCGCATCGTACACATACACGATATTGAACGATGCGATGCGATGCGATGCGATTCGATTTCCCATAGGAAACAATGTTAAATGGCTCAATTTAGCCAAATTCTCATAGGAACAATAGTAAATGGGCCAAAAACACCCCTGAACATTGAAATGTCCCCCCAAAAGTAGTTGACGCCACCCCGCCATCAACGTGAACCCGAAGCGTGGCGAGCGCAGCGAGCCCGCGAGGGGCGGCGGTACGCGTCCTCCGACCTTTTCATGCCCTACTATCCACGTCGGCGTGGAGTGAGAATAGAATAGTGTGGCGAGCGCAGCGAGCCACCGAGCCCGAAGCGTGGCGAGCGCAGCGAGCCCCGCGAGGGGACGCGGATACCTTCACAGGTAAACGCGTCCCTTCACGGGCTTCCCAGGTGTTTGCGTCGCCATGGACACCTGGGAAGCCCGCGAGGGGACGCGTTTACCTGTGAAGGTATCCGCGTCCCCTCGCCACGCTTCGGGCTCGGTGGCTCGCTGCGCTCGCCACACTATTCTATTCTCACTCCACGCCGACGTGGATAGTAGGGCATGAAAAGGTCGGAGGACGCGTACCGCCGCCCCTCGCGGGCTCGCTGCGCTCGCCACGCTTCGGGTTCACGTTGATGGCGGGGTGGCGTCAACTACTTTTGGGGGGACATTTCAATGTTCAGGGGTGTTTTTGGCCCATTTACTATTGTTCCTATGAGAATTTGGCTAAATTGAGCCATTTCACATTGTTTCCTATGGGAAATCGAATCGCATCGCATCGCATCGTTCAATATCGTGTATGTGTACGATGCGATGCGATCCGATTTCATTACGGTGCCGTACGTAGAAAACCTGGGCGCCCAGATAGGAAACAAGTACCGAATCTTTTTAAGACCTGCTTATATATGCTAAGGTAGGTATTTGCTAAACAGTTAGACACATTCACTACGTGCTTTCATAGACTTTACACAGTAGCACACTCAATCTACACAAGTCGACATGTGTCAACGTGTTCACTCTAATACTAACATAGGTTTTGTATTTAGGATACAATAACATAAACCACATCTAACACCTACAAAGGATGTTTCAGCAATGTTTTAAGCCCATGACCACTATTTTGCACACAATCTTTGTATAGTACCCAAAATAATGACCTGTACCACTATCTCATCTGCTATGATTTGGATTTGACTACACTCTGGATGTAAGATGCCACCAATCACATTATTGCACTCTCATCTCTCTAACAAAGGATTCCTACATCTGCTTATGACACTGTAAAATCATATATATTTAAAAAGTTATGCATGTTTGTTCACAAGCTATTTTATCATGTTTGGCCCATTTACACATCTTTTTTTAGGGAGGACACATATGCATTCCTACACAAATTTACCTTTTCACCCTTGTTTTTCTGCCTCACCCACTCCATGAGGAAAGCATTGTTCTGGACCTGCTTTTACCTACTACTGTAGGAGCTACCTCACCTGCACACAAACTGCTTTCTCACCTATTAAGTTGCTCTGCACATGTGCTGACACAAACTAATTAGCAGGGAAAAGTTGGATAGGAACATGGGAATGGCCATGGAGAGGGTTACACATGGGAAACTTCTACCACACTTCAACAAATGTTCAAAAATACCCTGGTCAGTAAGTACACATAAATCTAGTATTTTTTTCACACAAGAAATGACACATACCACAATGTTGATTTAATTTGTAAAATAAATTTATTTGCTGTTCAGCATCACAGCTTATTTCACACTTTAATGTGAGAAATCAAATAAACAAATAAAATAGACACACAAATAATAAAACAGCCAGAACAAGAGGTTGCATATCTCCAAACATGTGTTACCCTGCAAATGCAATGGTGAAAGAAATGGGGACACCAGAATACGTACTGCAACAACCAGGGTGAATACTAAGCAAGATACACACCACCACAAATTTATCCTGCATTTGTAGAGGTCAAAATACGAACTTTCATGCCCATGGCACGCAAATGGATAGATGGCCAACTCAGGAAGCGGATGTCCAGTGCAATTTAAACATTTGGGGTCCAACCACAGAGGAAGTGAACCAGGTCTCATTATTTGGGCCCTTTTTTCCCCCTTTTAGATGGGGCCTTGGGGACAGGGGCCTTTGGCTCAGCTGCCTTGCGGCGTCTTCCCCTAGTCGACACAGGAGGGTCAGCAGAGGTGGAAGGTTGGGGAGCAGCTTGGGGTGGGGCAGCAGATGGGGGATTGTCCCTTAGGGACCTGGCGGTGGACAGCTGCTCCGCAAGAAGTTCATTCTGGCGGCTGAGGTGTTGGCCAATGCTTACTATGCCAGCCGCCAGAGTGTCGTTAATGCGGTTCAAGGCCTCACACTGCAGCCTGTTTGTGGCCTTCCACTCCGCCAGAAATTCCGCCACCTGCTGCTGACGGATGGCAGCATCCACCCCTTGCTGCTCGATCCTCTCCAGTGTCACCAACAGGCTCTCATCCCATGTCTCCTGTGGCTGGGGCTGGGGGCGACGTCTTGGTGGAGGCTGGACCACTTGCTCCACCTGTGGCTCTGCAGAGGAAGATGCTGCCGGTACATCCTGGGTTTCTGCTTCTTCTAGGATAAGAATTGAAAACAATGTCACCATCACATACGCAATAAAAAATATCTTTCTAAATACAATGCATTACTGTGACTTACCATCAAAAGCAGCAGCAAAGACCTCCGCCGGGAGCTCACTGTCCATATTGGAGATCCCCCTGACCTCCCCCACATCAATCACGTCCAAGGAGTCCTGCTCCAGGGGGGTATACTCCAAATGGTCGGGCATAGGACCTCTCCCGGTGGACATGCTGTGGTTGTACCGTTCAGTCATCTTCCTCTTCATTGCCGTTTTGAAGTTAGTCCACCTACAAGTTTAAAAATACAAATATCACCATGAGATATGTGCACCACTGTGCTACGTGTAGGGTTACCACCTAGTCCCTTAAATTCCGGACACATGTTAATTACACAGGTTCTGTGGCAGTTTAAAATTAGGTGAAGTGGAGTCTTGAAGTCAGCCAGCCACAGAACCTGTGTAATTAATATGTGTCCGGAATTAAAGGGACTATGTGGTACCCCTAGCTACGTGACATTTCCTAGTGTGGGTGATCTTATGTTTTTTTGCCATATGTGTCCCACACACACATTCATGTCTCAATTAGGAGGCATTTCAGTGTCTCATCTCATTCATTAGGCCACTAAATGCACATACATACATCACTATGCAGAAATGACATCATCCATGGCCAAATTATGCACCTCCACCTGGTGTGAAACTACACATTCCACCATAGCTTGACAATGTGGTTATTATGGAGTAATTTAACTATGGAATGGCATACTGGGATGTGTAGTTTCTCACCAGCTACATGTGCACAGTTTGGTCATTCTTGTTTCAGTAGCATCATATGGAACATGTTACAACAACTCTTTCAAAAACACACTTTCTCTTGTCCCATCACATACTTCACATGAGCAGAACTGTGCCCATAACCTCACATCACACCAATGGTGCATGTTTCATATATCAATGTGGGTTATTAGACATGGTTGTGTTCACATGTGACATTGAAGTGTAGCACTATCTACAAACACACCTTTCTATTAGTCTCAAAACATACATGTAACATATGTACACACATATGACATCAGGGGGACAAAGACCAGGGCAATTTTTCAGCATTCTCCAGCAGGAACTGAGGCCCTTATTCTAGTTCACTCTTTCTGCCCAAATATTTCTTTGATGGACAAAACCATGTGCACTGCAGGTGAGGCAGGTGTAAAACCCCACCCAAATCTGATTATCTCTGCACAAGTAACACCTGCCTCACCTGCAGTGCACATGGTTTTGTCCATCTAATAAATATTTGGGCAGAAAGAGTGAACTAGAATAAGGGCCTCAGTTCCTGCTGGAGACTGTGGTAAAATAGCCCTGACAAACACACTAACCTTTTCTTCACCGCGTCCCAATTTCTGACCACTGGTGCCACCTGGTTCACTTCCTCTGTGATCTTCTCCCAAAGGTTTCTCCTTGCTCTGGCACCCGGCTTCCTGGTTGGCAATTCAATCCATTCGCGTGCCCTGGGCACTAGAATTCGCATTTCGGCCTCTACAAATGCAGGGTTTCTCTTTCTGGTGGTGGTATCCTGCTCAGTCCTCACCCTAGATGTTGCAGCTCGTTTTCTGGTGGCCCCAGTTCTCTCACCATGCACCTGCTGGGTCACACCTGTTTGGAGAGATGCAACCTCTTGTTCTGGCTGGTTGCTTGGCCCTTGTGGAGCTGGTGGAGGTTGAACAGGGCCTGTTACTGAGGGGCCCGCTTGGTCTTGGCTCCTCCTTGTCCTCTCCTGCTCCCTCTGCCTCAACCTTTCCAGCAAGGATTCTGCTCTTGTCCTCAGCTGTGGAATCGTCTGAACTAGACATGTTTGCAGCAATTGTGGCCTGCATCTGACTGAATATTTATATGTTAATCTCCCGCCATGAACAAGGGGGCGTATATTTTTCACCGCAATGTATTTGCTCATTTACGCCGATATTTCCCGCCGATAATTCCCGCTTAAATTACGCAGGTCTCAACGCACCTGATCAATCACCTGTATATGCACATACACAGGTTGTGGAGCATTGTGGGCTACATCGTGAAATGTGTGCACCTGTCATTCCAATGATGAGTGTTGTCAGCTGGTATCTGTTGGAGTTCGTGTATGCTTTGTGAGTCACATTTCAAAACATCACGTTACAATGCTTTCCTTACATATGTAATGTGTATGAAATTGTCATACAGCAACATGTTGCATTGTGGCCCTTTAAGCGTAGTTATAAGTAGATGGTTGCGTGTATTATTTTCCGCACACTGTAAATACAGTACTCCTCTCCATGGAAATCGGTGTATTGTGCCCCCTTTAAGCAGCGTAGTTATAAGTAGAGGGTTGCGTGTATTATTTTCCGCACACTGTAAATACAGTACTCCTCTCCATGGAAATCGGTGTATCGTGCCCCCTTTAAGCAGCGTAGTTATAAGTAGAGGGTTGCGTGTATTATTTTCCGCACACTGTAAATACAGTACTCCTCTCCATGGAAATCGGTGTATTGTGCCCCCTTTAGGCAGCGTAGTTGTAAGTAAATGGTTGCGAGTATTATTTTCCGCACACTGTATATACAGTTCCTCTCTATACATTGAATGCATGCTGTTGGTTATGGTGTGTGTATATCGGAACGGTCCGCGTAAGTTTCTATTCGCATCCAGTTTGTTAATGTAAGAGGGATTAATAAAGTTAATACCAAACAAACAATTTTTTACACCAATCAGCAAGCACCAAAAGTGATATATGTACCTGCAATTATTAACTGCGCCATTGGCACTATGACTACTACCAGGGCTAGGCCGTTTACGACCCAGGAGCTGTTGGCCCTGGTTGACGTAATGGACCGTCACCTGGGGCCCAGGGGCCCATATGTCAGCAACATGGACAAGCGGCGGGCGTATACTGCAGCCCGCCGCCTAATATACTCGACGACCGGCGTCCGCAGAAGCCTGGGGCAAGTTGAGCGGCGCTGGTCCGACCTGCGCCGGCGGCAGCCAGTTTTGCTCTGCACCCTTCGCCGCCATATTGCCCGATGTAAGTTTTGATTACTAGTATGTCTGCGTTTTTTAGCTAATGTTTTCTGTACTTTTTATAAATATGTTCCTGAGTATGTGGGTGTATATGGGTGTATAGGGGGGTTATATGGGTGTATATAGGGGGGGTATATGGGTGGGATATGGGGTGTATAGGGGGGGTATATGGGTGTATATAGGGGGGGTATATGGGGTGTATATGGGGGGTATATGGGTGTATATGGGGTGTATAGGGGGGGTATATGGGGGGATATGGGGTGTATAGGGGGGGATATGGGGTGTATAGGGGGGTATATGGGTGTATATAGGGGGGTATATGGGTGTATATGGGGTGTATAGGGGGGGTATATGGGTGTATATGGGGTGTATATGGGGGGTATATGGGGGGGATATGGGGTGTATAGGGGGGGTATATGGGTGTATATAGGGGGGGTATATGGGTGTATATGGGGTGTACAGGGGGGTATATGGGGGGGATATGGGGTGTATAGGGGGGGTTTAAGTATTTGCTCAGTTTTTGGGTGTAGCATATCAATTAATTTGCATGATAAATGTCTGAAATATAACAGCAATGATAATTTGGAAGGTTATGAGCATGACTAATGTGAATTTTTATTTCCCCCTTTTTTATGAAACCCAATCTTCGATTTCTATGCCATCAACATGAACATTTCAGCACGGGCAAGGGCACGCATGGAAGCCCGGGAGCAGGCAGCCCGGGACCAGGCAGCCCACGAGCAGGCAGCCCTGGAGCAGCCAGACGAGGAGGAGGAAGAGGAGGAGGAGGAAGAAGAGGAGGAGGAAGAAGAGAAGGAGGAAGAAGAGAAGGAGGAAGAGGAGGAGGAAGAAGAGAAGGAGGAAGAAGAGAAGGAGGAAGAGGAGGAGGAGGAAGAAGAGGAGGAGGAAGAGGAGGAGGAGGAAGAGGAGGCCGAGACAATGGCTCAAGCTGGGGCCCACACAATTTCCCCATCCCCTTCCCCCACCCCCTCCCCAACCCCCACCCCCTCCCCAACCCCCACCCCCACCCCCTCCCCACCCCATTTCCAACCCCCCTACACCTCTCCACCACCCACCCCCAAACCTCTCCAATCCCCACTCACACCCACTACCTCTATCCAAATTCCCATCCCATCCCCCTTGCTCCTGACCCCCCCAACCACCGCACAGCCAACCAGCGGGGACCAGGATGGCTCAAGCAGCCCTAAGTAAATAATGTGTCTAATGTTGACCTACACATTTCTACACATAAACAATCACAACAACCACATATGTGTATCCAACATCAACATTAGTTGCAACATATCACTGCAGGGCGACCATGAGGTGTGTCCTGTCCTTCTCCAGGAACAAGGGTCCCCTTGGTGGTTTTTTTGAGTGTGGCCATGCCTCACCCCTTGAATAATTGACATAACAGTACATCCAATGAGATATCCGACATTAGTGGTGTGGTAGTTATGTGGCTCCAGGTGTTGGGTAACTCCAGTTCCCAGCATGATGTGCATAAATGTAGAGATTGTTTTGTTAATAGTGTGTGAGGCCATGCGGATGCATGCTTTACAAACATAGCTGTAGGCCTATAATTTGTACAGCAATGTCCTAAATTTAAAATAGTAAGGAGTGCTTAAGCCACAACAATGTCATAACCCTTAAATAGCACAGCCTAATTGTGAGGTTAGAGGACAGTCCCCCAAAACCAAAGTACCAATTGGGATACAGCATACATTCATCCATGAAGGAGTAATTGAATTAATGTTATTTACTATGTACAGTATGTGTGTGTTAACATATTATTTTTTAGTACTGTGTTTACAGCAGACCCATCTTCAAAGTAGTTTAAAAATGTATGTGGCCTTCACACATAACTCTGAACTTTTTATTATGTACAAATACAACAAACATTTGTGTATGATATATATTAATTTTTTTTTTTATCCCTTCACTACAGACACTGAACAGCAGCAGGAGGAGGTGGCAGCCCTAATGCGGGAGATTGTACTGACCCTCCTGTACCTCCAGATCCTGTTTGGACTTCTGGAGGCCCGCATTTAATTTTTTTTTATCCCCCCCCCCCTTATTATTTTTGTCCTAAATAAAAGTTTATGTACAGTTCGAAATTGCCTGTGTTTTTACTAATAAATATGTTAGAGGGCTTGTAAGGGTAGGTACATACAGATGTGTACTGTAAGTTATACTTGTAATTTGAGGTGAGGGGTAATGATTGATGTGTGAATGTGTGTGTTTTTGAGTAAAATAACACATAGTGAAAATGCATGAATGTTTAATGTTGTTAGATTAAAACATCACACATAACATCAGGGTAGGTATACATGTTACACATTGTGGACAAAGTAATTATGGACATAATTTAGTACATATACAGAAACACCAACATAACTTGATGTAAAAGTAACAGCAATATGGGGACACATAGATAGTGATTAAAATGCCACATTAGAACATAACAAATATACATGTAATGAGGGTTCAAATGTGGTTTTATTAGGTCTTTATTAAGGTAGACAATTGAGTTAATAGAAAACAATAATTGAATAACAAATAGATTAATTAATCAATTGTCAGATTTGTAGTTGAAAGGCAAGATTTGCAGGTCCATATATGTGAAGGGTATGGCAGCGTACACGGACGTACGCTCACTCTCACGAGCGGTGACATAAGCTGTGTTTTCCATTGAAAACAATAGGGACCCGTCCGTGCAAGCTGGCGTACGCTCAGATCTTCGCAAGAAGTCGGTGGGAAGACGGACGAAAGACGTCCGTAAACGGCGCCGTACGCTCAGTTGTACGCCTGTTGTCGGAGTGCACGGGCTGGGCCGTCCGTGTACGTTGCCGTACGCTCATTTGTACGCCACTCCCCTTCTACGTTATTTCTGCCCGTACGTAAGCGGCTGATTTGTGGGTGGACTTAACCCCAACGGCCGCGTACGGCTAGCGTACGTTAATAGTGAACGTACGCACGTTTGGCCGCACCAATCAGAATAACCTCCTTAATGTGCACATTTGAAAGTGGTTATACTTAAGTGAGTTCCAGAGATATCACAAAAGGGGCAATCAGCTTGCAGTCACCAACGAACTTCTCCGACCGCTGGTGCAAGCCCGATCCCCTTTTGTGATATCTGTGAATAACTGTGAATTTTAAACTAACCTTACTAACTGATTACAACAAAGGGTAAATCCACCATAATTGTATGCATTTACTATCCGATTTTGAAAGAGATGGGGAGCAAATAAATTTGAATACATGTTTGTCTGTCTAATTGTTGGCCAAAATATTGTGTAAATTTAAATAAATAACATTTCTATTCAGCACAGCGCTGTTCCATTTTTTGTTTTTTGCTTGTTCACATCTAAAAAAATCACACCATAACCCACATATCACATCTGTGATTTTCAGTCTAAAATTTGCAAATGTAATAGGGTGCGATTTTTTTTTAGACAAAGTCAGAATTTGCTTGCAGTTTTTAGAAGTGCGGTTTTTAGTAACATGAATGTGTGATTTTTCCTAGTAACGAGAGGAATTTGTGTAATTTTTTTTTTTTTTATATAAATCTGCATGGGGTTCCCCCCCTAGCATAACCAGCCCTAATAAGCCAGTTCCCCAAATACGGAGGGGGGATCATGGGGATCCCCTGTATTTAAGAAACCAGCAATGTGCTCTTGGACCAGTCCTGGTTCAAAAATACAGGGAAAAAAGACTGAGGGGCCTCCATATTTTGGAACCAGCACCGGACTCCAACAGCCAGTGGTGTCATGCCACAGCCAGGGGACACTTTTTATACAAGTCCCAGCATGCGGGCATTAAAGGGTCCGCTGGGTCTTGTAGTTCTACAACATATCCAAAAGCTACATAAAACAGACTTTAATACAAACTACAATCACCCATACATACTTAGCTATAGGGTCCACCGTAGGCCTGTCCACTTTTCCCGTAGAATCCATAGGAGCAGAGGCGTAACTACAACTTTGTGGGCCCCATAGCAACATTTTGAAAGCCCCCCCCCCCCCGCAGAACGGGTGGAATGTACTAAGGTAGAAATGCGCCACAATTTCTCACACCACAATTTCTAATGCACTAAAGCCAGGAGAGATAGGGACAGACTGTCTGAGAGAGGTGGAGGGAGGAAAGAGAGAGAGGAACTATGGGGAATGAGGTAGAGATGAGAGAGAGAGAGAGACTAAGGGCAGACAGAGATAAGGGGGAGATGCACTAATATCCGCTGCTCCACTTCGACGCACATCGCCGGCTAACGCATCGATAATAATCTCATATAGGGCGGGATGTATTAATATACATCGCCGCCCCTCGCCTGCCAGCCGCAGCGATGCTGCCGCATATGTACTAACATATGCGGCTAGCATCGGGTTGCGGAGACGGAGACCCCCGCGATACCTGTGATGTGGTCTGCGGGGGTCTCTGTCACATCCCGGCGGCTGCCAGTGTCCCCCTGTGTCTCCTCCTCCCCCCTGCAGCCGGATGTCCTCCCGGCTGTGACACCTCCTGGGGGAGGAGGAGGTCAAAGGAGGACGGGAGGGGGGGGGGCTCGCGGACGGCAGGCGGCGATAGAAGCCCATAGGCTTCTATAGGGTATCGCCACCCAGAGGTGACGATACCCTGCCTGGCGGAGATGGGGCGGACGGGTATTGGTACATAGGAAAATGCAGTAAAACCCCTGTTTTATCGCATTTTCCCTTTAGTACATCCCGCCCATTATTATCACAAAGGACAGCTCTTGCGGTAAGCTGCCCAATGCAAAGCAGTCAGCGTTGTGTCTGTGTCGGGGGGGGGGGGTTAGTTGGGGTCACGAATAGAAGTCCATAAGCTTCTATTGGGCAGTGGTAACCTGGCATGTGGGAAGGCGGGTAAAAATCCTGATAACAGGATTTTTACTGCATTTTCATGTTAGAACACTCTGCCCAAAGAGAGAGGTGAGAAGGGGGAAGAGATAGAGGTGTAGGAGAGAGAAAGGGAGGAGAGAGTGATAGCAAGAGCCTGGGAATAAAAAGATAGGAAAAAACGGGGGGGGGGGGTTGACAAAAAGGAAGAGGGAGTGAGAGAGAGAGGAAGGGGGATACAGAGAGGTGGGGGAGAGGTGATGGATGGTGAAGCAGGCAAGTTGGAGGGGAGAGGGAGCAGTGTTTTCAAAGAGTCAACAGGCAAATTGTAGTCTCTCTCTCACCTGCCTTGCCGGTGGTGAGTCCCCTGTATCCTGGCTCCAGCACTCTGACAGTGGTCGAATTGCCAGGTGTGCTAGCCCCTGCTCCGGCAGTAGAGGAGCAGGAGCCGTGGAAGATGACTTGAGTGCCGCGTGCGCTGATAGCTGCCGAAGGGGAGAGGGGTGTCGGGGAGAGGGCGGGGTGTCGGGTCGCAGTACGGAGGCAGTGACCGCGCTGGCGCTGGCTCCAGTAGGAGTGGATCAATACGCTTCTGCTCTTCAGCAGCAGCGGCGGGTAATCCTTTGTGTGCTGTTACTTCTCAAAGGCGCTGACAGCGGCTCTGACCCAGGCAGCAGTAGCGGATCGCTTGTGCGCCAGAACGGGTGGGGGAGGGGTGTTGGGGGTCAGCGGCAATATTTAAAAAAATACCTGTAAAAAAAATCAAGAGGGTGCAGGGGATAGCTTCGGGCCCCCCAAGCCGCCGGGCCCCATAGCAGCTGCATCCCCTGCACCCTCTATAGTTACGCCACTGCATAGGAGTACTGTACCTGTAAAAATAAATAATTCTCACCAACTCCTCCGGCGTTGATTGCTTCCTCTTCGGTCCGAAGTAGGTATCCACCAGGGTGAAAATACCAACCGCAGGACCAACACCATACGAACGTAGGAGCCGCAAGTCTATTTACACTTGAAGCTCCTCCCACGAACTTAGGCATTCCCCGGTAACATCATTCACTATATAAAATTAGTGTATTCAGATGCAAACACATCTTTACTGTATGTGTGTGCCCAAGTCCTCTTGCACAAGTAGCATACAGTATACACATGCAACCAAACGTTTTAACGCAAAAGTACATTCACCTTAGGCTTGTGCGTGCGCCTGAGTCCCCAAGGCAAATCATTTCAGAAAAATAGTAACCAACGTGTTACAGCAATCATTACATAGCCAATACAGTATAAGCATAACTGATAACAAGGGATCCCTACTCACATTGACTCATGAGCATGGGTCGCTATCACCAGGCTAGTGGATAAGTGTGCCACTCTCCATGCTTGGAGACCTGGGTTTGATTCTCTAAGTGAGATTTATTATTGCTCTTTATTTTTAGTCTAACATTTATACATTTAAGAATCTTACATTTGATAGAAGTATGCACACACAAGAAATCCTGTTTCCATACCTAACTTTCAGAGCATCTCAATGCGCACAATCCAAATGATACAGATGGAGCCTCCTTCATCTAGCCTGCCTATGGCATTTTTCCTGATAATGGAGTCACAGCATGCCTGGGTGCAAGGCGACACAACTAGGCACGCAGCATGGCGTATGGCAAACAGATGTCACTTTGTAAAATCACCACTATGAATGCATGAGATGTCCAATTAAATAGTATTGCGTGTGCGTTAAGTCTCCATTGAAATACATGGGGGTAGAGCGAGCATACAGTCACCATACTGTCCATAGAAGGCCAGACTCCAGCACCAAGCGGGTTGATAAAATGGCTACTGAGCGTGAATCAGGGCTTTGTGGAAGCCCGCATCTATGGAGCGAGCAACGGCATAGGTTTTACCTGTCTAAGGGTAATGCTGAAGGTGCGTCTCATTATGCTAGTTAGACAGGGGCTGCTGAGAAAGGCACAGACACTGCAATTATCAACCTGCAGATCAGTTCCCCTATGCTTCACTTGCCGGCATCACAAAAATTAGTAGGCTGCCCCAAAAGTCAAGAGACTCCTCTTTCATATGGTACTGGTATTGAGTCTCTATGATACCTAGAACCAGAAATATTAGGGTGCAAAATGGACACGTTTTCCCATAGACTATAATAGGCCCATTATTTCAGACCCACCATGTGTTCCGATGCTTGCCGTTAGCCTTGTTGGGGTCTCCGAAACTTAAAGTTCATATCCTCTGGTAGCTCAATTTCTCCCCTTCCATAAGTTCTGAGCCGACTGGACCACCAGCACTAGAGAAATTTATCTTTAAGTCTATTTTAATTTATCCATAGGGTTAAGCTATAGCAATTCTATAGCAGTGTGTCTTGACACCAGTGCTGCTGACACTGTAACACAAGCTGCACTATACTGTATAACTTGCAGCAACGGTGAACATGCCTGTCACTTTAGTGCTAACAAAAATGACAGGCTTAGTTCTTTAAAGATAGTGTAGCAGCACTGTTGACACTGGCCCAGACACTGCACTGAAAAACCTGCCCCTGTGATCCCTTTGCCTGTATCACTGTGTAAACAGCTTAGCATCTCTCTTTTTTTTATTTGAGGAATAATTTGAGGAATAAGTAGCATGGGCAGTTTATAATGTACTCTGCTCTAAAGGCTACAGCGAAAGTGTTGTCTCTATAAGTATAATGGGGAGAGATAAAAGTTCCTCTCTAAGATCCTGGATGCCTAAACACTGTGCTTAGTATTCCCAATTTGAGTACTAAGTAGTACAGTATAAACAGATTTTAATGTACTGTGTTGTAACTAGGGTTGCCACCTCTCCTGGATTTCCTGGATTCTCCCTGAATTGGTGGCAACCCTCCAGGATATGTTTGCAGTCTCCCAGATTCTGGGATTCTCCCGGGATCCGGGTGACACTGAAAGCCTGACTCCACAGCCTCCCAACTGAGTGTGCACACTGTCAGGGGTGTAGGAAGGGTGGTTCCAGTGGAGCGCAAGCTCTGGGTGCCAGAAAGGCCACAGGGCATGCACAGTGCATCTCCAGCACTTGCAATTTGCTGCCCACCCCACAGCTCTCTCTACCTCCAGAAATATTTAAACTGGGCCGTGGGAGAGGAGAGGGCGGAGGAGCACTGTGCAGCCAACAGCTTAAAATGCTGCAGCAGTGCTTCCTCCCAAACTGAGCCTAAGAGGAGAGATAAGCCGGCTGCTACTGTGTATCAGTCCCAGGGCAGAGCCGTTTGTGCTGTCAGCTGAGGAAATGGTGAGGCCAGTGTGGAGGGGGGATTTATGTGTGGACAGTCAGTGTTTGGGGCAGATATGCATGTTAGAGAAGTGAGGGGGTGGTGGAGGTTGCTGTGAAGTTGTTGTCACTGGTGTCAGGGTGAGGGGAGGATGTATGAGGTATCTCTGTGTTGGAGTTGTCAGTAGGGAATGTGTTCTTAAATGTAACAAAAGGGATTTCAATACATGTCTGTATTAGAGGCCACATCGACTTTTTCAAAGAGGCCACACCTTACAAAGTCACACCCACTTTTCTGGGAGGTCGCCGTGAGGGGAGGGGGGAATCTCCAGGAATTGAAAATGCCTAAGGTGGCAACCCTAGTTGTAACCAAATTCAGGGTCTCAAGGATCAAGTGTCTCAAGGCTGGCCCGAACACAAGCAGACATCATAAGGAGTTTGTTCACCTATTGAACTTAAAGGCACAGTTGTATTATAATCAGGACTGAATTATATGAAGGGGAACATTATAGAACTATTCCATGTTATTTACAAATACATTGGATGCATGGCCGGTGCAAGGCACCGGAGCGCCCCAGGCGAGTCGGGCTGGGGGCGCCCCGGTGCCGGGGGGGGGGGGGTGGGGTACCTGTCGTTCGGCGCTGTCTATTTAAATCTGGCGGCGGAGGCAGTGGGGGTCCCTGCAGTCCATTAAAAATCACGAGCGCTATCCGCCGGGCTATGCGGAAGCGCTTCTAGTGTGAAAACACTGGCAGCACGCTGATTGGCTGAGATCAGCGTGCGCCGTGCTGCCAGTTTTCACACTAGAAGCGCTTCCGCATAGCCCGGCGGATAGCGCTCGTGGTTTTTAATGGATTGCAGGGACCCCCGCTGCCTCCGCCGCCAGATTTAAATAGACAGCGCCGTAGGACAGGTACCCGGGCGGCACAAAATGCCGCCCTCCAGTGGCCGGCGCCCTAGGCAAATGCCTAGATTTGCCTAGTGGTGGCGCCGGCCCTGATTGGATGGGGTTTTTTTTTGCAATGTTTGCCAACAATGAGATTCACCCCCTTTTAAAAAAATACAATTTATGCACATACGGTTTTATTATATTATATCCAATTATTATTACTAATACTATTATTAAATAAATACTTTTATATGAGATATTGGGGAAATTTACTAAGATGTGTATTTTACTTCATGTGTGATGTTGCTATGGGCAACCAATCAGAATCTACTTATTTATTTAGCACCCTCTAGAATATAGTTGACAGGATCTGATTGGTTGCCCATAGCAACATCACATGTGAAATAGAATACACATCTTAGTAAATTTCCCCCATTGTTTGGTTATCTACTGATCTATTTTTTCCATGTCACTTCTGTTTATATGTACAGTACAATACTTAGCACAGAGGTAAATTCCCAACGTTTATATCATAGTTGCCGACTTTTGAGGGCAGCCAGCTCTGTCAGGCAGGGGGGCGTGGCCATTTCCAGGACTGGAAAAAGAGGTGGTCCGGGGGCGTGGCCACACAGATGATGCCCTGTTGGGGGCATGTCTACAGCGTCACAGCATTTTAGCCCCGCCCCCCGCCGTGCAATGCCGGTATTTCAGTCATTGCACTGCGGGGGGGGGGGGGGGGGCGGGGCTAAAATGCCGCGATCGCGGCATTTTACCTGCGCCCCCCCCCGCCAAGGGACACTGGGGGGGATATGCGGGAGGATTGCCACCCTTTCCGGGGGACCGGGAGGGGGACCCGATTTCCGGGACCCTCCCGGCCATTCCGGGAGGGTAGGCAACCCTGGTTTATATTGGTTCATAATTTATCAAATCTATAATTGCCTCCACAGGCAATTTCATACATCTACTTCTACCTTAACTTTTATTGAATTGTGCAGTATCAAAGCAATTAGCACGCAGGTAATATTTATATGATTAGTGTGTTTCTTAATGGCCTTGTCCTTGTGTTCATTGATACATTGGGTGACACTAAGGAAAACAGCAATCAGTGGTAGAAAGAATTTCTTAGTGGTACTGTGCCTCACGCTTTTGGTGAAAAATGGGCATGGTCAGATTGTGGTCAAGGGCATGGCCATATGACATGACCCCCTCATGTCATATGGCCATGATATGGCTACATGACAAAATGGGCATAACCATACACAGCCCGGACCTTGCTCCAGGGCTCCCGCTGCCCTCCTCACACCTCCCCATTGTATGTCACTGCCCTGTCCACACTGCCGGGGGAGCAGCATGGTGTGCAGGAAAGGAAACCGAATTTGATGCTGTGAGTTGCAACAAGAAGTGGAGAGCACTCAATGCGCAGTGCAAACCTGTGAATGCGCAGTGGTCGCATT